>NC_045571.1:16803619-18003619 GCF_009819795.1 Aythya fuligula | reverse complement strand
GTTTTCTTCTTGCATTGAAGCAAGTGAACCATGCTTGGCCTAATGGTTCCCCTTCTATTTATTTTCCTAATTATTTATTACATTTTTACTCCAAATGATATTATAGTATTTAATAATATCAAAATCTCTACACAAGGTATCACTGATCTATAATTGGATCATTTTGAAAATGTCAGTACTCATCTGTGCTTCAGCAAATACGGACTAGTACAACCATCACAGTTCAAAGTGCTAATGCTTTGCTAGTATTGATTATGAAAAAAGTTTCCTGTTGCCATAGGAACTCTAATCTTAAAAAAAAAAAACAACACACATTTAAAAACCTTCTGACATTAATAATCTCTGGCCAGAAGGCTGCTCAAGTCAAGTACGTAAATAAGAACCCAGGAAAATCAGATTCTGTCTGTTCTTTGTTATTAATGTAAACAGGATTAGATCCTGATAGCTGAATTTTAAAGAAAAATCTGATGGTCAGAATTTCTAGTGTTATTAAGATAAAATTATTCCCACTGAAATATAAAGCCTGCTTCTGTTAGTTACAGCCAGTGTTTAAATTAGGTACCTTTCAGCCAGTTCTCACTCTATCAGTGTGTGCACATGGTGTTGGTGTTACACGTTACAGCTGTACACAGGTACATGTTACAGGTACATGTTACAGGTGTTATTGAATTAATATGAACTTCTCATCTTATAAAAAATACCTTTGGTCAGACTTGAGAAGGGAGTCCTTGGTAGAAATGCAAAGATAACATGTTGAATACTTGCTCTGCAGTACATGAGGTTCTCACTCAAAGCACTATTTTCTCACCTTTACAAAACCCTTTATTCTCTGTCACACAGAAAGATGTCTGACAAGTATCTACCCAAATCCTACTGTAATACTATACTATGAAGTCCATTTATAATCTTTTCATTTTAGTTTAAAACATGTTCCTGAAGAAAACCCTTTTATCAAGCCAGTTTTGTTAAGTCTCTGATGATTCTTTCACCATTTATTATTGAAACCGAATAGCCTACAGATGCATCATAATGAACAGTAGCTGTATGCAATCTGTCTCCAGGCTGTCCAATAAGGTGACACTGAAAGACTTTAATTTTAAGTTGGATAAAATTGTCTTTCTTACTGAGCTTTAAGGTATGAAATGGTTTGTGTTTTGACAGCTTATTTAACAGGCTTTGCTAACTTCATAGGCAATTTTATATTCAGTCATAAAACAATGTCACTAGAGTCAACCAGTTCCAGAAGGAAGAAAATGACTGGTAAAGATCATATAAGAAATAGTAAAAATGCATTCATTGTAAAAAGAGAGAGGAAAAAAAAATAATAAAAATTCTATAAAATAAAATAAATCAGTTAAAGTTTATGCTTGCTTCACTTTTCCTTCTGCAACAGCTGTAGCATTCAATGAATTTTAGTGACTGGTCTTGTTACTCTAAGGCAAATATCATGATTGTATCACAGTGTTCCTGCATAATTAAATAGAAACAGCTTTCTGAGTCCTAAGAGGCTCTGCAGTCTTGCTAATACACTCTTACATGCACATGTTTGGAAAAGTTATCATTCTAAAATAGCCTTTTATTTATTCTCACCTGGCTTCTTGAGAATTTCCCTTTAACTCTTAGTTCAACATTTCAAGTATAGGAGCAAGGTTCACAGCTGTCATGGCACACTTCTCAGAGAAGAGATGGAAATTTTCCACATTTGCATTAAGATTATTTAATATCAAATACATGTTTTTGGAAAGTGGGTAGAACTTTCCAATAGCACTCCCAAGACAATTGTCCTAACCACCAAATCAGAGAATTAAACTCTTCCCTTACTCGCTTTCTCTGGCCCATCATTGATTATTTTCAACAATGGAACTGTTTTAATTGGAATGTATCTGAGTGTGACTCTGATTATGGGGGTACAGTACCTTTGTAGGAGAGGACAAAGAATTCCAATCGATTACCAACTCCGGACTGTGACTAATTACTTATGGTCTTACATGATGCGTCTATGAAAACAGTCTAACATGTTAACCAAGATTTACATCACAGGGAAAGAGTTCATCTGGTAAAGCTCTCTTTAGGCAGTGCTCTATCTGTATGAAAGGTGCAGCTTGCGGTCCAGGTATTTAAGAGGAACAGAATTTTTCTGAAATGAAGCTGCTAACAGCTTGCAAGGAACTGCCTGCTTCATAGAAAAATGAGACAAAACAGCAAGAAACATTCATTAACTACTCTGAAGAAGCAAAGCAGGATGGAATGGCAGTTAGAAGATGCTTGTTTTTTAACATACCATGATGTTTCTGTATCTATTTCTTTTTCTTTTTTCTTTAAGTATGTTTATGCAGATATAACAAACAAACAAACCAAATAAACAAAAAACATAAAAAATCCACAGATCAGGTTCCAAAACTCAAGTTCAATTAGCATCTTTAGAGCAATTTCTATTTAGAAAGTTCAGCTTCATTGAACAGAGTAAGACTTATTCATTAAGTACCTTCAGGTATGAGAAACTTGGGAAATAACTGAGGCTATTATGAAAAATTTCAAAGAAATAATATAGAATATTTCATATTACTGAGCATTAGTGTTCAAATCCCTCTGCAGCCATTGCCATACATTATGCAAATATTATAATAAACTTGTACACAAATTAGAAATTTCTTGGAAGTTTTAAGAACAGGAAACATATTTAGTGAACCCTTACATACACTCTGGTAAACCACATCTATTTTTTCTAGCATGAGTTTGATCCAAGTAAAGAATAGCTCCTGGTTCAGTTCAGATTTGGACCACCTTGCTCACATAGTGAATGCTAATGTTCTGATGCAACTAAAACTATTACATACATGTTAGACTTTGTATGTAGCCAACACACCTTAAAATCATATACATAGATTTCAAAACATGATCTACATGACTAACAAAGTCACTTATAGCAAACTGAGCTCAGGAACTTCACTGTCACTATGGGGAAAGCCAGCTGACTCAGAAATATGCTGGACAGAGCACTAAGAGCTCCCCGCTAACTCAAATAGTGACTTAGTCCTGTTTAACAAGGTTAAATACAAACACTCTTCCTACTCACATTTTCAAACTATGTAAGCATAACTCAGCCAATGCCTTGCTATATCAGCACTTTACACATTTTTGTATAACCTGTGTGTTTTAACATCTGCTTTAATATCATCTAATTTCTCTATTATGCAAGAGAAGAACACTTGTCTTCAGTAGTCCCGTGAGTATTAATTATTCACTTCACTAATTTCAGTAAACATAGAAGTATGATATCTACCAGATCCAAAGTCTTGACTAAAATTAATAAAGCCTGTGGAAGAGATATTAAATGTTGCACTACTAGGCAAACGTTCTCATCAACTATACCCAGATATGCCTGCTGTGTCCAGAATTATTTGGATACCAACCATCATTGCTGTGAAAGGACAGAACTTCAGAGATAACTAAAAAGCTTTATATTTTCTAAGCTTTTTACTTTGTTTTGTTTTGTTTATACTTTCTGCTCAAAAAGAGATCAAAACTAATCAGAGACTACAGTCCTGTAGTCACTTATATATCTCTTGCTTGCTAAAATGTAGGCTTTGAAACATGGAGCCAGGAAGTAATTTGTGAATCTCTCATCTATCTGCAGCATTTATCATTCACCCTATTCCAGTTCTCTACGTCATGGTACTATACTTGGAAAAATTGATGCCTGTCTGCTTATGCAATGTAGCCTATATTAGTAAGAAAGATTTGCAGTTAGCAATTGCTTACATTCTGGAAGAAAATCCCTAGAATGTACACACACACACACACACACATATTTAAGGATGTAATGAAACACAGCATTTCGATTCTAACCACAAAATCACAACATTTTATAGCTCACTTCCACATGTAAAAATATTTAAAAGAAAAACAGTGAGCCAAAGAAGAATAATGTATGTCACCAAAGCATTGTGTGGCTGTAAGTTTTTGCCTGTCCTTTGTTGAAAAAACACTTTCTCACACAGAGCAGTAGTGTTTTGAGCCATGTCATTTGACAAATTAACAGATCAATGGATGTGCTATTAATGCTTAACATGTTAACTGGTCCATTCAAAACCATAGGGTTCTTAAATTACATGGAAAGAAAAAAGAACAAATTTTCATTATTTGTGACCATAAATGACGGCAGTGTATGTCTGAAAGAGTTTAAAATACTGCTGATTTTTTTCCCTTTGCTTACGTGCTGTATATAGTCCTTCACAGACGCACTTAATTGACTGGAACAATTCTACTTGGCTTCAGTGATTTTATAATTTGTCATAACCATCTCACTAGCTGTTGAGGAGACAGACTTCCTCATACTGCCAAAACAATCATATGAAATATGGTTTGGTTTAATTAAAGTATAATTAATGTCTTGAATTTTAATTACTTCTGCTATGATCTGGAGATGAAAATATTCTTCTGCCAGAATAATATGTATAATATGAAATGGACATGCTTAGTATTAATACCCACTCTTTATCAGCTTCAGTAATGAGTTCCTTTGATTGAACAGGCAGGATGTGGGAAAAAAACTCTACTGCTTTTCTGCCTGTTAGAGTGCAAATGTAGTTGCTGGAAACAGAATTTATTCATTTCACATGGCTTGCAAAAATAATTTTTTTTGATTGCTAAAGGCTATTAGATTTTCCTTTTTATGTAGTTGATGCTACTTGGAAAAATACTTCATGGTTAACAGGCAAGGAGTATTGAGTGACATGTTGACATCAAAATATTTTTGCTAGATATACATGTTTTAAATTTTAATTCAGTTCTGGAAGGATGTGAGACAAGAAAACTCCCTGCTGAATTAGATACAGAGCACCAGTGATCCTGTGTCAGGTTATTTGGAAAACACGGTGGAAATACTTACTACACAAATTAAGAATTTTTGTAGTAAATTTGTGTACTTAAAATTCGTCTGTAAGATATTGTTATTGTCAGCTATGACATAGTTAGCATATAGTTCGCTACCGCTGACCAGAGTTTAACAGTTGATAAAATATTTGAGCTGGAACAAACAGTTCCTTCAGTGCTTACCTGTTAACCATTAGGGAAGCTTAACATTTTTCTTTCCTGGATTTGTTAAAGGGTAAATACTGTTTAAGAGAAAAACAAACAAACAAATTACCATCTTTCAAACACGTAAAGAGAAGGAATTTTCATAGCAAGTAACAGAAATTGAAGACAGAAAAAAAGTATAAGATCTCTCAGGGGCATTATCATTTTTTCTGTTGGTGATGAAAATTTTTTTCCTTTTGAAGATTCATAGTGTTTGAGAGATTTGAGAGATACTTAATCCCTTAACATTAGTACTACATGAGATATAATTTTAGCTGTAGTAGTTAATTCTTTTATTTATTTATTTTTTTTATTGGCTAAAATTTCATGGCTTTTTTTTTTTTTTTTTTTTTTTTTTTTTTTTTTTTTTAATGGGAAAATATGGTACTTCTGCCACTTAAAATGAGAATGTAGTGTATAAAGGATTTACAACACACAGTCTCCTCAGTGATCTAAAAAAAGGTGCTATTGTTGTCACCACCTTCTGATCCTCCTTCTCATGCCTGCTTGGGATTCCTCCACTTACCTCCAGAGGAGAATGTTTAACACTCAGAGCTAAGAAATCCTCAAAAGGTGACTCAAAAAAATTAATTCCCTTCATGTTCAGAACAAAATACTAGTATATGCAAAAAAAATCTTACACATTCAGAAAAACAGAACTAGAAACATGTAATAACGTATGACTTAAAATGAACAATATAGTTATTTTAAATATTGAAATGTTTTTGAAGTAGTAGCATCATTCAAAATCTGGCAAGCTAAGTTTTCAACTGCCAAATATTAAAATTTATTACAAATACAACAAATACAGAACTAACATTCCCCAGCATTACTTTACATTAATTCCAGATTACCTTCTGTCTTTAGAAGGAGCATTCTGTATAAGTACTGTATAAATGCATGAATTGCAAGAAGAAGATAAATATTCTGGGACGTTTTGTTTTAAACATGATTTCTTTCAAACAATGAAATGCAAATATTACACCAAGACACATCCCATCTGCCTCAGTGTGCAAGGTTTTTCTTAGCCTCTCATCCATTACACCTCAGATTTTCACTGTGAGTCAGAGCTTGCTCAGCTCCTCAGCAGCAAAACAGCCAAATTCAGAGTTGTTTCTCCAAAGATGAGGAGCAGGGGCTGGTGTAGTAAGGAATGGGAACAGGCTAGCCAAATGCCAGAAATGTGACCCAGATAGTCCCAGTGCAGAGGAAGAAGTAATTACTGCCTTTCAGTAAGCTTCCCCAGCTCTTGGAGTCACCAAGGTATCTGCATCCACAGATAGCAACTACAGCAATCCCAGCTTTACAGAGCCCTCTCAGGCCATCTTTCACACAGTAATTTTGCTGTCCCAAGCAACCTCACACTCTGTGCAGCTGATGACATTTCCTGTGTCTAAATCTGTCCATGACCACAGAAAACCAGAACTCAAAACTGCTTTCACAATTACATGAAAAGGGGGACTGACTGTATTGGAGGACACTATCTAACTCTGGGGACAGCAATTGAAGGCTTTTTTTCACTCATCCCTGACGCAGAAAGATATTTGCTCTTTGTCCATTCTTGGAGATGTCCTCTACTTTCAAACTGTTCAGCTATGAATCTCCCAGACAAAACACCACATGCTGTGCACTTGGGTATAGGTCAAGAGCTACTGAAACTGCTATGGAATCTAAAGTAGTAAATGTTAAAGGATAAAATAGCGGATGTGTTTTACATTGTACTTTAACATACAGGCATTCAATTTATTATGAAAGCTGCTGAATTTGGCAGGCATGCACTGGCTCCCATGGGACAGTAGGTCCATTTATTTTTCCATGTATTGTTCTTTATGATAATCCTCACAAATACAAAAGATCTCTCTCTTTTGACAGGCTAAGAGAAGACAAGCTTAATAAGGATTGTCACTCTCCCTTAGATCCCCAGCTGCCCAATGGGAACCATGAAGATCCATGTATCCAGTTTCCTAACAAGCACAAACAAAATTTATGATAAGAAAAATATATGTAGTTTATGATAAGAAAAATGCTTGTAGTTGTTGGGTGAGTCACTCCAGCTATGTAGTAAACAGACAATTTTTAAAATTGTAAACAAAAAGAATTAAAAAATCTAAAAGAAAGGTTGTTCTAAACAATGGAATTCAGAACATGCCGGTCCTTGCCTACTGTTTTGGCTGCTTTATGTAGTAAGCCTTACTGGGTCAGCAGGAGATTCCCTTGACATTAAGCAAACAGCTATAAATCATCTGCTGTTGAGTCCCTGACTTCCTGCATAAAGGTTGCAGCATGGTGGCAGCATTCCTTAGACTGCTGGGACCCCAGAGAGGGTTGCCAAATCCAGAGCAGCTTTCAGGATGCTTTGCTTTACAGCAAGCTCAAAATCCTGCAAGGACAAAGGTGACTTAAAAATTCCTCTGCTTAGCACTGTTTGAGTGTTAAGGTATAAGTAGCTCTTAAAATTCAATTTGAATGATATATTCCAGAGCACAATTTCAGCCAAAATAAATAAATACATAAACAAACTTCTTTTTAAGGTTTTGTGCTTCCTGCAGAATGAAAGATACAAATCTAAGACTACATTAAACACATCCGCTCTTGAATAACACAGAGGAAATAATCACAATTTTGTACGCTCACCAATAATACTTTTAGCTTCCAACTAACAGAAATAAATTGAGAATGAAATTCGGCTGGAACTGTGTGAAGTGTGTTTAAAAGTGTGAAATCCAATCAAACTTCCTATTCCTCCTACTACTGCAGTACCTTTGCATCAGAAGTCAACATTCAGCTTCAATTTCTTGTAAACAACACCTGTAATTGAACAGAAATCATGGCAGTAACTCACATTTGGTGCCTCTTCCACTCCAGTCTCAACCATAGCACCATCAGAATTTAACATTAATCTTCTCTTATGTTCAGAAGGTAAGTTCTCAAAACCACTCCTCCACACACATCACCAACACAGTTCCTTTAAAATATTGAAATGTTTATACATATAAACACACATATAAAAATGTATGTTATATATAATATTACATATAAAAAGAAATGTATATGTATATATATATGCACACACAAATATTTAGGCTTGTTAAATGTAGAACAGAAAAGTCATACCATTACAAAACTATAGACTTACTGGTAACACATGTAACTCCTCTTTTAATTTTGTATTATGTATGAACCCTAAAAAGCTTAATATCATGGAAGTTGAGATATTTTATTAAAAGGTGCAGACGTATGCTAGATCATGAGATAGATAACAAAAGAATTTGTGTAAATATTATTTGAATCTTGTTTATTTCATAGTACTGAGTGCAAAAAGAACAAAAACATCAAAGCTATTTTTTTTTCTTCCTGCCAGCAAGAAAATGTTATTGGAAGCTATGATGCTTGTGGCAAATCATATCAGTCATCATTAATTTGAATGAAACTGTCAGTTTTGCAGTATTTGACATGCATTTCTAGTTGTGGCTTATTTTCTGTGCACATTTTGACAAGTGTATCACAGTACAAGCATTTTGAAACAAAGACACAGTTTAGCAGGCAATCATACAGAGATAAGAAAACACAGCAGTAAGGTACTTGGGCTAAAAAACACTTAACACTCAAGCAGACTGCCAAAACAAATACAAATATTTCTAGAGCAATGGAAAACATATAATAGAAAAAATGGTCCTAGATTTTTTTGAAGCCTGAAGGATATGAACATTTTTTGAAGCCTGAGGATATGAACACAGGTGCTGCAATTCATTCTGTATTTTTTAAATTCTTTTTGGTGACCAGCATTGTGCTTACTTGTATGGATAAATAAATAAATAAATAAATAAATAATTATAGGTGATACTGAATACTATACACATTAAAATAGTCTAGACTGAGGATAGAAGCTGCTGGGCCAGATTATATAAACATATCTCAGAAGCAAGGGGTGACCAACACGCGACTCATAACCTGCAAGTAGCTCATGGTGCATCTCCCATCCCAGCAGGGCACTGTGAGACACAGACACAACTCTGAGGCTGGTCTGCTGGGCGATCACCATCTTCTACTGCAAGAAGAAATTCAGCTAACAGGCTGCTGGGGCCAGCAGCACTGCATTACCCTCCAGTCTGTGCTAGTTCTATACTACTGTGGGACTACTTCTGCTGTTGTTTCTGAATGCTGAATGAATTATCCACTCAGTTTGGGTATTGAGATAGTATTGGTATTAGCCACAGGAAGATCTGGAAAGGCAGGCTGTAGATCAGCCTGTTTTCTCTTAATCCCACCTAAAGACCTCCTTTTACTGTGAACACAAGACCTGCACTGCTTGGTCTGAGGAAAAGCATTGTGTAACTGGGTTCCAGGCTTGATCGCATTTCCCTGACGACAGTACTTCCCCATGCTCACTGTTCACAGTGCAGGAGAAATGAAGATGACAGCATCCTAAATTTGGACGATATTCTAGAACAAAATGCATAATCATCCTTCCAATTAAAATGTCAGTAAACCACCTCCACTCACTACAAAACGCCCAGTAGTTTAACTGGGATGACGAAAATCCGCTATCAAGATGAAGGGTATTCATTCAGCTTTCTGAAGGGAAAACTTTTTTTTTTTTTTTTTTTTTTTTCTTTTTTCCAGATAGGCTGTGACTTGAGAATCACGAACAGCTATTTTTGGAAGGGTCTGCTGAACTGTGAACTGTTTCAGGACAGAACATATAATACCCTCAGAGGTTGCCTTCAGCATTCGACTGTGGATGAACTGGCAGGAGGTTCAGTAACACAGCGCTAGCTGATGGGTTACCATGGCAACATTCCTGCCTTCTGCCAAATTTTAGAGCCCAAGTTTAAAAGCTGATCTCAAACCAAGGTCTTTTCTAAAAACTCTCTAAGCTCCTATTTAACAAAAGCAAACACAAAATCATCTTCCCCTCAAAAAAATCCAGCCCACATAAAAAGAGGCTGTCCTTTGCTGTTCACCTCCAGCACTTACTCCATCTCTTCTCACTGCACTATTGGCTACTCTTACATTTAAGTGTTATAGCTCAACTATGAATTTACCTGACTTAAAATAAAGCATATAATATTTATTTACATCTATTCAAGCATGTAGAAGGTATAAGTGCAATTTCTTTGTCAAGTAGCAGAGTTAAAAGGTGGCTCTCTCACTGTGGCCTTTCAAAGTATCTTTACTCACTGCATGATGTAGTCACCCGTAAAACTTAGGAGGACTCAAAATAGAAATTTCCAAATATCCTCAAAAAAGTATTTCCAAAAATTTTTCAGTTCTCTGAAAGTTCTGTAAACACAGTACAAACATTGGCCTTAATTTCATGGAACTTGGGGTAGTGTGAAAAAAATTACAGACCTGCCAAATATGCTTTATTGATACAGGAGGTAAGGCAGTAATGAGTTAAGTATATAATAGGGCTTGAATTTCATTCATACACTGCAGCAATGGCACAATTCTAGCATTATATTCCAACTGTTAATGCATTTGAATTTGGGTTTCCATCTCTCAGCTCTAAGTTCTCAAACAGATAATATATATTTAAACTACATTGCAATGAACAAAACCAAAAACTCAAACTGCAACAACTCAAAAACTACAATCAGAGAAAGAATGACAGGAGATAAAGTACATAAGGATTTTTTTTTTCTTAAGAATGTCAATCTCTTTTCACTTTGTCTTCACAAAGGACCCAAATTTGGAATCAGCTAAAAATAAGAGCTGCAGTTTAACAATCACTGGCACTTCAGATAAGATAGATCATCATCATCTCCAAAATCCCTCTCAGTGATGGATATGCTTATGGATTTTCTCAAACTGATCACTGTCAAGCAAATGCAATAATCCCTACATCAACTGGCAAGGCATCACCAGACCAGAATTTTAATACAGATATTCTGCCTTGCACATCTCACTTTTTCATGCTAGACATGAAATGCCTGTGCAGCACCTTTGCACTGTTCGGCAGGTACAAGAATCCTGCAGCACAAACCAGTGTCACATCTTAGTTCTGGTGAGTAAAAGGAAGCAGTGTGCATTCTCTGAAGAGAGACACACAAATCAAAATGAATGTGATGACAAGGCTTTAAAAAGTGTGCTCTACTTTATTCAGAAGGTATCTTGAAAGCAAAAATGTATCTTGTTCTTGCCTATTTTTCCTTCTTTTTCAGAACACAATGGTTCTGTATCACTAGAGTATGTCTCTACAAATAACATTGCTATATCAATGTTATGTAATGGATTACAAACAAATTCAATTCAGTCACAGTATAAACTGTGAAATCTTACCAACCATGAGGAACTTGCCTTTAACAATTTCACTCAGTGGTATATGAAGATTGCACCAAAAGTTTTAGATCGTTGAGATCTGTTTGCTGCAAAAGCAATGTAATAGGGACAAAAACCATTAACTGCAACAGGTCTGGTTGATCCATGCATTAAAAAAAAAAAAAAAGAGGTTGCCTCACAAAACATTTTAAAGAAGTAGCTTGATAAAATATCATATTCTAGGTGGCTAATTGTACAAATAACATGGGCCAAAAGGAGAGTAATTGCTTTGGCTTGTCTCCTTCTGCATTAAATGCATACATTGTATATAGTTACTTTGCTAAAACAATCTCCTTCCTAAGCTAAAAACAAAACAAAACAAACCTTTTGAACTACATAAATCATAAACCCGCCTGTTGTGCTATTCTTTACACAGAGGTCTTATTTTTACTTCCTATAATTATATGTCTGCACATCTGCAAATGCTCATTGTTAACAAATGGATTATGGCAATAAATTCGAATCTTTAGAGGAAAGTTCAAGGATGCAGTTCCACACATACAAGCAATAAAAAAGATTCTTTTTTAGACTCACAGCATTTCCAACCTCCCAAAATGTATTCTGAAGTTCAAGGAAAAATGCGTTTGCAGTGTCATTTTAAAATTTAATTTAAATTTAAATTAAAAAAAAAATTAAAAACTAAATTAAATTTAAATACTTTCACTGTGTGCGATCATTTGCCAATGTCTCACTAACAATGCATATCAATTCTTCACAGCATCTCATTACCCACAAACATTAGTGGGTAAGACAGTGAAAAACATCTCAGACCCACAACAGGTATCCTTAATATAGTCAGTTATATACCTGAATCATTTGAATATTTGATGGAAACACACACAGCTTGGGAGCTTCTCCTCAGTCACTGCTAAAGCTGACTGTAAATCAGGGTGTTTACAGAATTGTATTTCCTATTGGCTGTCTATAAAAGCACATATGCAGCCTGGCAAGCTTGAATGACAGTCTTCCATTCAACTAAAAAATAGCTGAACATTATGTTTTTATAAGGTGTGAGATAAACCTAGATGAAATTGTTGGCAATAAAATTTTCTGAAATGCAAAATTAGGAAAATACATATTATTCACAGAATAGCTGTGTAAAATTATTGGAGTGCTGTATTCTAGGAGTAAAATTTTAGTAGCTTAACAGTTGCACTTAGCTAATCTGGTCCATTGTATTATTTTTCAGTAATTCAAATATCCTGTGCCCAGAATGTCTTACACTGAAGTCATAGTACCTAGTGCTAAGACCATGAACACAACAGTGTTTATTGCATTATTTTTTTTTGAAAACAACAGGGGAATATCCTTGCTATGTATTGGTTATCTAGTAAAACAGAATGGGAGAGGATTGGCTTATAAATGTGGACAGGGATCGTGGACACTTTTTGGTACAGTTGATATGTTGTCTATCCCATAGCTCTTCTTTCCTGCGTGTTACACATATATGCACTTGGACAATGGTCAGACGTCCAAGTAATAATAATGAAATAATTAATTACTGAGGTAATCTAATCTGCTTTAATGAGAGAGGAGCCACAGGGAACATAAAGGCAATTTCTATATTGTAAAGCAAAGATAGTAACGTATCACTTTTCTGAGAAATGATAGAAGATTTCTGAGAGGTTCTTAGAGCCTAAGATTGAAGACAATGAAGAAATACCCAGTATATATCATCACTGTAATTTTTAGACAAATAGTATGGCATTTTGTATTACAGACATTACTACAGACATACAGTGATTCTGAAAGTTCTGATGGTACTGATTATCTTCAGCTTTGAACTAATCTTTTCATAGTCAGCAGCAGCTAACGCAAAAATTCCAATTTTCCAGGCAGGTTGCTTTTGCTTACTAGGAATTTAATTATCTTACCTGTAGCTACACAATCTTATAGACCTGGTTTTGTAGCTATACAATACAAGCAGACAAACTAGAAATTAGAATTTGAAAAAGTAATTATGCCAAGTACTTAAAAGCAACAGGAAATATCTTATTACCTTTACTTATATGGCTAATAAAGCAGACCAAAATATAGTCTATAGTTGTTGAACACATGGTAAGCTTATTTCTCCTCACCCAACAATATTTTCACAACTGCATACAAGTAACAAGAGCTGTACTATAATTAGCCAAGAATGCAAGGCTGACACAGAATTGTCACTACATAGCTTTAGTAGCACAAATAAGCACCTGAAACTGTGTATCCCTGTCATTTTAAATTAGTGTACATCTGCAAAAAAGACATTCCATGCTATGTAATTAAGAAATAAGGGATGCCTGGCAAGATTTATGGGCTGGGGAGAAACCACTGAAACCTATTAGTTTTTTGACAGGACTGAAAAAGAACAGACCAAACTTAATGACTATACTGGTGGACCGTATCTTTTCCTGACCAAAGGATTTTAAAAAAGATTTTGTATTACCTTTGTTTGCTTTAAAAACAAGCAGTTCAGGAGATTTCAGTTTCAAGATTGAGACAATTTGGATTAGCTACACTATTAATGGAACTGTGTAGATTCATAACACAACGTAGAATTTCCCACATAATTGTGTTCACATTCCTCTGCTAAATTGAGGGAGTGGGAAATGTGCATTTAGCTTAGAGGTAAATAACAGGAAAAACATCAAAACTGACTTTGAGAAAAATCAGGAGGATAGAGAAAAAAAAAATAAAACAAAATTGCCTGGAGATGCAAAAAAAAATGAAATAGGGAAAGGCTTTAGTCACGATAAGAAAGCAGGGAGTTTAGCACTGAATTCTTTATAGGAATAACAGGACAACTGCGCACACCAAAAAAAAAAAAATAATAAATAATTAGTTTGCAATAAAAGAAAACTAACCTGTTATTAGAAAATGTTTCTTAAATGCTGTCTCTTTTACAGGGAAATGGATGGTCTTTTTTCAACTACTTTAAAGGTTGCTAAAGAGAACGTAATGTGAAAACAATTCTGCACTGACCTGGACTTCCCATTTTAGTCCTTCCACAGGACTTTGCCTGTGGTCTTTCCATTTCAGATTATCTCTTTATACATTGAGAAGGTGGCTCTGCTCCATCCTTTTACACTGCTGACAGAGTACTTTAAACAGGCTTCAGCAAAGAATCTGATATTCCTTTCTTATTCTTTTTTCCAAACAAATTGTTTTAGTCCTTGAGCTGAAATGCTTTCAGCTCCATGGCTCTGGGAGGGCCCATGCAGCAATTCTAGTGTGCTTCATTCCCAGTAAGCAGAGCCTGTTTACATGGTGATGCCTTCAGGTGCCGCTCAAACGGTGTCCAATGGTTTGAAAAAGTCTCTGAATTCTGTTGTGAATCCCTCCTGTCAAGTTCAGCTGGGATGTGTCTTGCATCACAAAGCTCTACAAGGGTGTTACTGATTCACAAAACCTAGGCTGGACTGAAAATCAGCAGCAGCTGATGAACACTAATTAAAATTTGAAGAGACTAAGAGAGACGTAAGAATTTTTCCTCCTTCCATCTTTATTTCTATATTTTCCTGCCGTATATCAGTATCATGTGTGAATAATGGTCCAAACAGTTCTGTGAACAGCTACAAAAATGGCACAAAGGCAGTCCTATCCTTAAATATTAGAGCAGCACCAGCTGTAACTATGTGCTCCTATATGTTGAGAATTCAAGTACTATCTTTGTACTAAATATATACTTCTTTTTTCCACTCAAATACAGCCAGGCAATGAACCTGCAGGGCAGTTTTCAAGTGGCAATCTCCCAGTGCAAAGCTTTCCCTGAGCTTCTACAGAAATAAAAGCTCTAATACATACAACTAAGAATGTTGCTCCTTTGCAGTTTAGCTCTCAGTCTTGCAAAATCTGACTTGTGCATCTAGTTTAGAGAGTTAACAACATAATTTCCTGAATGATGCAAGCTGCAGAGGGGTGGGTGGTGTTTTGTCTTTATACACTTTATAATGAAGAAGGAGGAAAATATTGTCCAAATGCTTACAATATGTTAATCACAGAAAGTGCATATGTGTACAAAGTGTACACAATGCAGAAACAACACTACATATTTAGGAATTATGGATTATCAGAGAATTCTTCTTCTTCTGTACTCTCATGCAATTGTGCCAAAGCACATGTTTTCTGAAATTCAAACTAAAACATTGTCATTATATCTTTCAAAAATTACCTCTTCCTACTGCTGCAATTTATCTATGCAGAACTGATAGTTCATTATTTGACACGTCAGAGGAGTAAGGAACAAAATCTTTTAAAAACATAGAAACTACAATTCCCTTCAAAACGTATCTAACTGAACTGGAAAGGAAACTACAATGCTACCAACTTCATAGGAAGACCTCTTATCCTTGGCTAGGCATGTCATTCTGAACACGGTTAATTTTCAAAAATCATCCTGTCTTTGCCACTTGGTAGCTTTGCTTATCAGTTTCTCCAGCGATGCTGCTCACAGCATCTAGGAATGGTTCTAATTCACTGAATTCAAAATTCTTAGCTGTCAGAGGTCATACAGAGAATCGTTAAGTATACACTAATATGGTACAAGATTTGAGCTTGGCTTCAACTCTTAAAAATCACAAATATATAACTATAGTTGTCAAATAAGTTTGCAGCTTGCAAACTATTAGAAGACTTGCAACTAAATATTTTACAAACAAAACCATTCTCCTACATATACAGCTTAGAAATCAACATCTTGACAATATAGTTTTATGAAAGCACAAAACTGTGTGTATATTCAGTGTTTATCATAGACCTGAAAACTTGAATATTTCCTTCAGCTGAGAGTTTTACATTGCCACAGATCTCTATGTTGTTAGAAGTTGCTCTTCAGAAAGTATTGTAGCCTGAAATGGTTTGTACATGGTCTGCAGAAAATAATAAGGAAACTACATTTAATGATATTACCATTCAATAAGTGGTTTATATACATTATTAAATTTATTCAACTACATTATATTTTAAAAATTCATATTATCAGAGAGTTCTACAGATGCTGCATAAGTATACAGTAATGAGTATATTTCCATAAATTCTGGAAACAAAGGGATCATAGCCTATTAAAGGAGTTATTATATTCAGCTACATAGTGTGTAAAATACCCTAGTGCAAAACAGGGGAAATCTTAGTAAAAACTTAGTAAAACTGTCCTTGATGATCAGGAAGTTTCTCACAGACAGACAGTAAAAATTGACTGAAAACCAGAAAGCTGGTTTATGCATGTTAAGAACTCTGTGAGAAATACCTTTTCTTCAGATTAATGTTCAGCACCTGAAGTATTCTAGAGGTAAATGCAACATATACTTGCTGAGAAGCAAGTACTAATATCATCCTAATGACATTGTGATTGAGAGAAATACAGTTGCAAGTAATTAATGTGTTGTAGAGAGGCTTATGTTACCCATTATAGATTGAAGTCAATGAATGAAGGAGACTGAATCACAATTCCTTGACTGACTGACTGCTGACTGACAATCATGGAATCAATGGCTACATTCAAAAAAAGCCCATCTGTTGAGTGCTGAGGTCTTCTACTGCAGTAGAGATACAGTTTTTATGCTATAATTTTGATTTTACCTTCTCTTCAATATATTATAAGAACCAGAAAATAAAGTACCTGTGCTTTTATCTGCACTTCTCTTGCTGATTTACAGCTACTGAAATCAAACCTGTGATTGTTAATAGCACTAAAGAAGATGATTAATTTATACCCAATTATAGAATGTTCAAGTAATTGATGTTAGATAAAGATGAAGAATAGTTCCTAATTCCTTTTCTCTTCTTTTCCTCTGCTTAAAAACAAATTGCTGCTATGTATTGAATTGTTCTATTTTGAAGAAACAAACATGTTTTATGCTTTTATATTGTAAAAATCCACTCTTTTGGGAATTGTTTCAGAGCAGGCAGATGTTCCCATGAGTGATTATATTCTATAGGTCACTAAAAATTCATCTGAATAAACATAAAATAGAAATCTGGGAATGTCTCCAAATGTTTTCTCCAGTAGCTGACTGTTTCTGGCACCCTCTATTTTTATAAGATGGGCAGAGGATAAAATTCCTCATGTTTGTTTCTGAAGGAGGAAAGAATACTCAAGAATGGAGAGACTATATGCAACTTGTCAAATAATTAAGAGATACTCAGCAGACTGCTTAAGTGGTTTTTGTTACAAAAAGTACAGCTGTAATTCCCTTTATAAAAAAGATCTCTCTCTCTCTCTTTTTTTTTTTTTTATTAGTACAAAAATTCTGGGTTAGTGCAATATATATATTAATTTATATAAGTAAATATATAATATATAAATAATATAATATATAATATATAATATATTATAATAATATAAAAAACAAGTAATTTAATATGGACTACATGCATTTACAATCCTAAGTAAATTAGAAATTTCTCCACACAAATAGGTTCATCTTGCCCCAAAGGATGCCCAAATAGGAAAGTACATGTAAAACAAAAAACAAACAAACAAAATAAACATCTTGTTAATCAAGTTTTTGGTTCTTCATATGGACAACTGATGAGAAAACAAAGATCTAGAACAAGCAGTTGTTTATTTGTTAGTCAGGTGGCCAGTTAGTATAGATGTCATCTTAGGAGCAATGGATATGGACACAACAGTAGATGGTACGTATGTATAACAGGGAAGAAACAAAATATATCTTTTAAAGCACTGCTCATCCTCAGAAAGTTGCAAATGTTGTATCTGTTCAGTATAGCCCTGTTCAAAAAGAGTATTCTAGCTGTTGTGAATATGTGAGTAGGAGAACATTAGTTAGCACATTAATAAACTTTCACTATTGATAGGATTAAAATGCAAATAGTGTTATGCAGATGTTTTACAGTGTACCAGTTCTGAGAAATAGAAGAGTGGGCTGGTTCAAGTCCAATAATAATACTGATGTTTCAGTCCAGGGTTTAGGATTCCCTAGAGATGTTTGCTTTTATTAAGAAAGATTTAAAGATACGCATGATTGAAGACCACAGTGTAAGATGAATCACCTCAACAGTTTGACATGTCTAAGAGTTGATAATAGAATTTTGACCATGAGTTGTTGGATGCAATTTGTCATCATCATGAGTCTTTCATGATAAGAAAATAATTTGATTTTTTTTTTTTTTGGTCTCCATTTACAGATGTAAGCTGTTGTAAGAATCAGACTTACATGAATTGAATTTTACTGCCAAAAATGCTGAAGAGCTGGGAACTACCCCAGTTCAGTACTGATTTTAAGAATACTACCAAAAAAAAAAAAAAAAAAAAAGCATTCTGGTCATCAATTTGATGATGTTATTAGCTGCATTTTTATTTTGCTTTTTAATACATGGTTTTCTTCATTAAAAAAGCTAATATTAACAGATATAAAAAAAATTTTGTGCACTGTTAATCAAAATATTGGCAGAAATAATATGCTTAAGTTATAGAATTCTCCACTTTAAAGCTAGGTGAGAGGAGAGAATATTTCTGCAGATTATTCCAGAAAGAAACGAATCCTTATACAGGTATAAAAAAAAATAACAGGCAGAGTAATCATCACCTTTTTATTGCAGCTTCTTGGATTCTACCAAGTCTTTGAAAACAATATGATTAAAGATCCTAGTAAACAAATGATTTGAATCACAAGACAGAGTTTTAGGATTTCTGTATTGTTTCCTTTAAAATATAAAATATGGTGACTTTCACAAAGATTATATATCCCAGCAATACAGTAATGCCTTTTCTGCAAGATGTACTTGTTACTTGTTACTTACATAAGTGAGAGGTCTGCAAGCCAGAATGATTAGACTTGTGTCAGGCAGAAAACAATGAGCTGTGTTCCAGCATACAAAAAGCAATTTCAGAAGGAATGAAATACTGAAAAGGATCAGCAAGAAGGAGTTATTAAGTGAGCAGAGTCAAATAGCTTTTTTTCCCCACTGGTTTCTCACATAACATTTCTATTAACATGAAACATAAAATTATGAAAGAAAGCATTCTAAAAAAAAAGTCAACCACTAACATTGACTAAGAAGCAATCACATATCAAAGCCTTTTCTGTACATTTCAGTGGTTACTTTAATCTTGTATTTTAAAGCAGTGGAAATCAGTAGTTATATTTTTTCTTATGTTCATAAATTCCACATCAACACTATCACAGTTACAGACATTATATTTAAAGTTAATTTTATTTTACACTGAAATGGTGATACCATCTGATATTCATAATATATTTCTAAGTGATATTTGTATCAAGAAGGTATTAAAGCCATCAACTACTCAATAACAAGAGGTATAATCAGTAACTCAATTTAGAAAATTCAGTCAGCCAAAGGGCCAAATACCATCTTTCCCAAGTATTTAAATCACCTTAAAATGTGGTCAAAAGTAAAGTAAAATTGCTTTATGATGCCTGATGTTAAAATTGAGACCTCAAAACAATTTGATGTAAACAGCCTTTTATACTGATATAATAAACCAAGAGCAGCTGTCTGAATTTACAGTTGTGACATGCTAAACTATATTAAGTTGGATATTACTAATTAATTTCAGCAGAGGTTTAATATCAGGAGGCTTGCTAGGCTTAATTTCTTCTAAGAACGGCTTGCTAGTATTGTATTTGCAAAATGATTTAATTTATTACAACATCTCTCTCTTTGCTATTTCAAGAATTCCTACAGTTAATGTATGCAGATGCAAGTATCTTCCTTAATCAAAAAGAGGGCTAGCTTCCATTTACATATCTCATCTGTGCACACATATCCTATCAACGATGGGTATTTCTGTTCTGCATCTACTTCTATGGTTCATCAAGAACCATTTCAGGAAATGGTGCTACCTGACATTATCATAGAAATACCGGAAGTTCCTGCTGTCTGATACAGAACTTCCAGACAGACATTATAGATTACATGCATCTCACTCAAAAACCCAAACTGAGCTAGAAGTGTGAAATGGAAGTTTTTATCTGCTTGTCTACAGCTCCTAATGCTGGAACTCAGATTGTTACACCTATAAAAAATTCTCTTAACATCATTGATGTTTGGGATGGCATAAATGACAAGGAAATTCATGTTAAGACATACAGGACTGGATCAAATACAACTATTGATGAAGTTCTGGAGGAATTTAAGACAGAATAACCTATCTTAACACAAGAAATGCTACTCTCCATCACTCCTCCTCCCCCCCCCATCCTAGTCTGTAACAGCATATTTCAATCATCTTTCAACCATATTTCAACCATACTAAATAATCAGATTTAATGTATCATCAGGTGTCATTTTCTCTTTCTCTTTCAGTAGCCTGTATTTCTCGTTTCCCTAGGGAGTCTGTCATTAACAATTTCTGTTTCAGAATATTATATATTATCTGTGCTTTCTGGAGGTTTCACGGTACTTGTCTACTTGCAATTTGTTGTCACTTGCAAGTATGATCACTGTGTTGTTTAGTACCTTTTATGATTATTAATCAATATGTATGAAGATAAAACATTCTATATTTGAATATAAGTTCTCCAGTTTTCATTTAATTACACAATACTCTTATATACAACACTAATGGGTTTTTCCCAGAAAATATGAAAATGCATACTTAAAATTTCTAACAATCCAAAATATTGATGCTGAGCCAGTATTTCCTAAAAAAAAAAAAATAAAATGCAGAAATAACAGAAACAAATTTGTTTGCGTGATAAAGTCAGGACTTCAGTGGTTTAAAGCTGTGTTTATGTGTTTTTAAATTCTGTGCTAGCATCAGAGAGTAAAAGAGCAGCCTCAAGGCACCCTGGCAGCCGACAACAGCTAGAGCCAGGCTGAACAACAAGATTGTGATGTTATTCTGCATGGCTTTTTGACAAAGTAAAAACTGAGTTAATGTGTACTTTTGCAGGTGACATGACCAAAAGAATACCTGATGGTAGGCTGCTGGGAGATAGTTTGCTGAGAAGGATATTGGCGGCTTAAAGTACTTTTTCAGATAAGCTTTGACAGTGATGCTTGTAATCATAGTATTGTTAAAGTATTATATCCCTTGCACTGTTCTGGCACCACAAAGGAGAGATCAAAAGTCTTGGAAAATTGATAGGAAAACTGACCAATGGAAGAGAAACAGAAGGAAGGAAAAAGGTTGATGGTTCATTATGCTACAAAAAAACAATAGTAGTAACCTCTAACTTATTTCCTTTACTTGTAAAAAAAAAACCTGCTTGCACCCCTGTATTGATCTAAACCAGAATGCCTGTGGATGACTCAGGCCAGCTTCCTGACCGTGGTTGAACCAATATGCGTACTGGAAGTTAGATAAGTAATTATGGAGAAAGACATGAAGCCTCAAACTACTCAAACACCTGCCCCGAGGCAGGTAACTTTTCCATGAATACTCAAAGAGCTCTATAGTCTGTGTTGTCAGTGATTTGGAGGATGTCCATGGCCAAACATTCTAAGGATTTTTTCCTGACATATATAGCACTTTTTGTGAGACTCAGAAGCAATTTGTTATTATGAAGCCATACTCAGAAGCCATTATTAAATGCTAAAATAATCCAAGAATTACATTCTACACTGTACTGAGACGCAACTGCATCAACGACCCCCCTCTCTTGAAATTAAAGACAGCATTTATTACTTTTTAAGAGACTGAACAAGAGTCACACTCAACTTATCAGAGATGAATGACCTTGGGCATAAGTCTTTATTCTGTCAAGGCTTTGAGATGCATATGATAAAGACCTATACTGACAAGAGCCAAATCTAAATAATAGGCTTTGTTGAGGGTATGCCATATCCTTTCCATACACTTTAATATCCAATGATAACAATTGGTGAATAAATAAGCTTTCTGATTATTATTGAGTAAGCAAAAAAATGAAGTATTTTCTCCATAAAGATACAATCACAATCCTTTTATAGTTATGGAATATATGCCATCATATGCATATAATACAGACACATATAACCAGTGTCTGTTTTGATACAGTTGTTACACATAATAACTGTAATTAAAAGTTCATCAACCATTCTACTACTTAAATTAGGACAGTCAAGCATTATAACTGGTTCTCCAGAAGGGTTCTGATGTCTCTATCCTAGAGGATTTCAACATAAAACCTCAAGTAACCTGGTCTGGCCTCATACCTGTGTTGTTCAGGAGGTTGGACTAAAGAGCTCCCGAAGTCCCTTCCAACCTGAATTATTCTATGTCTCTATAGCAGAAAAAAGATAAGGCTATGCTTTTCTGTGCCAGAGACTATGACAAATTTACATAAAAACTATAAAAAGTGCTGTTTTGAATATCTCCATAGTTCTCAACATCACATTTTCACAATCATGTCATGCCACTAATTGTTTCCTTTTGATTCAGATTATTAGTATAATTAAAGGTTCTATGTCAATTCGCACTTCTGAGTTAGGCTGATAACATTTAATAAAGAAATAATGCTTGTATTTGCTAGTTGAAATTGAAAACACTACTATCAAAAAAAAAAAAAAAAAAGAAAAAGACATCTTTCTGTAATGTGGGATACATTAAAAGTTTTAAAAAATAGTTTAAAATAGTTTTTAAAGAGTATGTTTTTAAATAGGATTTAAAATAGTTTTTATATTTCACGGTACATAGCTACAACTACAATTACTTGTTTTTGTTGTGTTTTTGTTTTCTAAGAAGCAACTTTTTACACGAGAGTAATGAAGACAAACTATATTTAGATCATAGCTACCTACTTAGTGCTCAATGTTACTGCAATGGGACTAACATATTCATTCATGCATACATCTTGCTAATGACCTGTTCAAGTCTGTTTTCTTACAACAGAAAGGATTACAGCTTCAGATGCTATAGAAAATACTCTAGCAGAAGATAATGAATGGCCAGTGAGAGAAGAACAAACTGGTAGGACACTTCAAGAATAAGCAAACAAACCTCCAAATAAATGAATAAAAAATAAACTGACCCTTTCTTAACTTGACAGCAGATACATTAGGATTCAACTTCGCTTGTATTTCTAGGAGGTGTGACATTTGTGTGACATTCAGAGTTAACAGGGGAAAAGGAATGTTTCTTGTATTTCTAAAACACAAGGTGTATTTTTCCAAGTACTTGTTCAGTTTCCAGAAAACAATGTATAAAATATTGCCAGCCATACTGAAAACAACACTTTGCTGTCATCTTTTACTCCACAGAACAAAATATTCCTTAGAAATGTAATTTTTATCCCTCAAAAGAAAACCAGTTTCACCTTGAAAGTTTCATAAGTTTCATTCATCTTGAATACATTAGAAGTTATTTTGAGACAAAAGTCAGAAATGAGTTCTTAGAAAGTAATAATGCATCTATTTGTTTTCTGCTTATATATGTATTTAAAGCAAAATTACAGATTGCCTTTTTATGAAAATAGTAATTCTTCTTGATAGCTGGGAGAGTTAGTCTTCATAAGGGGCAGACTTGCTGTCAGAGTTGTAGCTCTAAGCCTTCCCCATAAATATTCCATGAGTTTATACACACACTTTATCAAGAAAGTCTGCAGTCTTCATAAGTAGCCAGGGAAGGAGTTGAGGAAGACCACCCCAGCACCCCTTGTTCTATACAGTTGTAGCTACTGGAAGAGATTTAGAACTTCCACAGAAGGGAAGGGAGTTTGCAGAAGGGCCATGTTACAGCTGTACCACATACCTGCAGACTGAAAAATGGATGCTGCAAACTGCCAGAATGTTTACAGTAGTACTTTCTGTGTTCGTGTTGGACAGGGCAAGCATCACAGTAAACCTCAACGGAAATCATACAAGTTAGACAAAATTTTCTAAACTGACCAGTATATTTAACTGCTCAATGGAATGCTTAAATAACTGTGCTATGTTTCTGTTTCTCAGATGTCTCAAATTAGGTATCCAGAAAAAGTAATAACTTTGGAAAATTCTGACCCTGAGCCTTTGCCACCTTTCTTCATTATTGAAGACTGTTGGCAATTATCTTCTCTCTCTCATCTGTCTCAGTCCCTGACAGCAAATAATAGGCAGATTTTGATGGGCTGAAATACTTGTTAACTTGGTCAATTTGTTCAATATTGTTGCACACTCTATCAGAACAAGTAGTTCAGACTTCTTTAGACTATCAGAATTACTTATACCAGGCATACTCACATTCTTTTTGCTGGATCATGTAGAAATGCTGTGATTTCTTCCAGTTTTGGCACACAGCTTTGTAGGTGGATTGCAATCTGTAGTACCATTTCCAGTTACTTGAGGATGCAATTGCGTTTAAATGCGTCAACACTTTCCCTTAAGTGGATCATTTCTACTATCTTTAGTAGTATCAAAAGTAACTGATTGTTTTAAGCTGATTTGCATTTGCAAACTTGCATTCACATTTTTCTTTTAAAAGAAAGTTGAGCTTTCCTGCAGATTTTAAAAACAGCTATTTGTTTTGCTTTGATCATGTTCCCTTCCATCTAACTGTTAATGCTGGGGCTGTGATGTGCAGATGTTTCCTGGAATATCTCTTTTACAAGGGATGGACTAATGGGAGTTCTCCATTTTCAAAACAATGTAATGAAAATAATCAACTTCTTGTTCTCTTTATCTGGCCTCATATGCAATATAAGTACATATTCTGAATACACAAACTGTAAAAATCCTGTAGAATACATTGTTTGGATAGAGAGCTTATACACACAGGACAGGATAGAGGGCCTTTCACACAGGACTTCAGTTATCTAAGATCTGTACTTATGTAGATCTCAGTATGATGTTTTCGCCAATTGCAAGCACTGTAGAGCATACACTATTGATACAAGCTTTTAATTAACTTGACTTCCTAAAAAATATGTCAAAATAGATATCAATTATCTCAAGAAATATCACAAAAATATCTTAACTTTTGGTTATGAAAGTTTTGCATCAGTGAGCTTGGCATTGAAGACCTCTGGTCCAAAGCTATCCCAGGCTTCTTTATTTATTTATTTATTTTTTTAAATAAAAAATACAGTTATTCTGGTCTGCCTCCCCTTCAGCTAAGATCTACTTCATTAATGCTTGCTAGTAACCTACCCCTTGCAATACTGCTGGCTTCAGAGTCCACAGATGGTATCTTTCTTGAATTATTCTACAAGAAAGTTGGATGATTTATTTTTATTATTCTTTGCTTGACTTGTTAGAACATTTTTTTCTAACAGGCTTTTCATGCATGCACTGCACTACCAGCTCAAAGCAAACAGAAAAAGAATGTCATTTACCATGTCTCTTTTGAGAAGGGAACAAACATTATATAACTGCATGAATATATTGCACTTGTTTAAATTCTCAAAAAGAAAACACAAATAAACCCAACTCCCTCACCCTCAAACACTAAGTTAATAATTAGGGAATCCTGCTATTTTGAAATGCATTAGCAAATTCCTTTCTTTATAGTGTTTTGTAGGCAGATGAACATGTGAGGCAGCCATAGTTAAGTCATTCTGGAAGCTGTGATTTGAAATATGATTCATGACAGAAAGAAAATTCTCTGTTTCTTCTCAAAGGTAGTTTATGATAAAAGTATTTTTATAGTTTTCTAATTCAAAAGCCTTATTAGGTATTTATAGTTGTAATCTTACAATTATTATTAACATCTATTTACACTCTTGCTAATAATAGGTACATCTTGACTTATCTGGAAGTTCAGCATGTTTGCATAAATGTTTTAAAATGATGTCCAGCTCCCTGGTAAATGTCAGTCTACCCTCACATTTATTTAAATTTCCTAACATGGTTGAAGATCTTCCTCAAAAGCTTACCACCCATTGAATCAAAAGGAGGTTTTTCAGAGAATACCAACTTCTTTTCCCTCAAACTACAAGCAAGCCTCTGAGGAAAGGAACAATTAGAAATCCCCCACAACTGCAGGCAGTTATACTGAACTGTTTTGATTCCAAATGGAAGCTTAGTTTTCTAAAATGTGTCTCTTAATTCCTGACAACTGCATTGGTTTTAAATGGCTGTACTGTAGCCTCTAGGCTACATCTCAAACACCGCCTGGCACATCACAAAGTCCCAGGATAATAGATTGAAAAGGGCCCAGCTAGTCCCACCTTCTGCTCAGAGCAAGTCCAGTCAGAGCAGCTGCACCGTCTGTAAGGATGGAGATGCCACAGCCTCTTGGCAACATCTTCCCACCTTTTAGGGAAAATCTGTTTCTTATGCCTAATTAGAATTTCCCATGTTCCAATATGTGTCTGTTGCCTCTGTTGCTATCACTGGGCACCTCTAAGATAGTTTGGCTCTGTCTTCTCTGTACTTTCATTAGGTGCCTGAAGACAGCAATGAGATGCCCCTGAGCCTTTTCCTCATACAGTTGAACAGAGCCTCTTCTAGCAGCCTCCCTTCATCCATTACGTGCTTCAGCCCCCTGAGCCTCTTGGTAGCCTCTGATAAACTTGCTGCAGCCCTAGAAAATGCTGTTCTTTGCAGATTTCCACTTGTGAAGGGGAAAAAATAAAGCTATTATGGTGGATGGCTATCTACATGAAAACATATGAAATGAGGAATAGTAATAATAGATATATCTTCTCACATTTAGATGTTTGAACCCAGAGATATGCCTAAAAGTACCTTAAAGATTTATAGAGAAATCATGAAGAAATAAACACTCAAATTGTATTCTATTTCAAGGGAACTTAGTTTTCTCAGGTTTTGTTTAAGATTCTGACCTATAATTTTATAATCAATGTCTCTCCTAAAGGGTAAGGTAAAGATAAGATTCCTGTTCCCTTCATATTGACAAAGACCAGAGGTTAGACATAAATGATTACAAGCTAGTAGGTGGCACAAACCTGTATCATGTTTATACCACATACCTGCATCTAATCAGGCCTGAAGTTTTGGCTTATAAAATCACTTATACTGTCCCAGTACAGCATATTGAAGTTTTAGCCAGAATGGTAATAAGCTGTGTGAAGAATAATCTGCTTATGCCCTACCTAAAGCATATTCCATGCTGACTCAAGCTGACTTTTTGAGCAAAACAGTCTCTTCAGGAAATGTCCAGTCTTACTTCTTAAATTTCAGCTAGATACACAACATCTGCCAAAATATGTGCTGAATAATAGGAAAAAGAGTAATTTACAAACAGAAGTTCTACATTCTAAGTCAAATTCATGCAATGTGTTTTTAACAATATCTGCAAAAAGGATTTAAGGAAAGGAAACCACCAGAAGCTTTGTGAGATGGTAAAAATTATGGATTCAATATATCAGATCTATTGCTAAGCGGAACTGTCAGGGCTGCTGGAAGAACTCAATGACCTGATTAAGACAGTAGCGAGATACCATGTTCTCTGTCCACTTCTACAAGATTTTATCATAAATTATTTTATGAACTTGCTATATTGAGACTCTCTTTAAAAGAGATTTGGATTGCCATGTAGGCAATCCTCAGGAATATATATGGATACCACTACACTGCTAAGTTTTATTACTTTTATGAAAGTGAATAGTAAAACACTCCAGAAAACTTCAGATTGTTAGAATAAGCTGTAATTGAAGTAAGAAAACATCTTACTCTGACTTCTGAAGACATAACGGTCTCTCTTACCCAATGGCCAGTATTTCCATTTATCTACTCACTCCCTACAAATTCTTTAAAATCCCTGGAGTTTGTGAGCATCTTCTTTATTAGCTTTTATTCTCAACAAGCTTAAACTGAAATCCCTTATTAAACCACAAATAAGCTTTATATACCTTCTTCTTAAAATATTTTCTTAGAAGTTGAATGAGTTTTATCATTTCTATCCATTCCTATAAAACTTAAAATGTAGTCTTTTAAAACTATGTTCCATTAACAATACTAAGAATAACCTGGTATTCTAACACATAAATCCTTCTTTCATTTTCTTCTCAAGTAAATATTACTTGAGAACCCAGTTTATCTTAGTGAAGATTGTTAAACAGAGTATTACTTCTACAGGGGGACAGCACCAGTTTGGGAGGTCCACATGTGACAATGCTGTTGTGTAAATCACAATACTGGAGGCAGGTCTCTCAAATATCGTCTTTTCACAACTTCTTCCTTTCTGACTTTCATGGCCAAGTCTTTCTCTTAATTTTTTATTTAGTATAAAGTATTTTCTTTCCCTCTGTGTATCTAAATAGCATAATTTATTCCAATTATTTTACAGTTCCTGCCTTGTCCTGTAATTTATCTCACAACTATCCAAAGAAAAGTCTGAAGAAGAGGGTTCTTTAATTCTGAATCTTAGCTTTTTTTTTTTTTTTTTTTTTGCTTCTGCACACTGCTTACAGTCATATAGATCATCAACAGCACACTGTGGAGAATGTAACACAAGAAATAAAACCAAACCTATCCATTTAACAATTTTTGATTTGCATGCAAAAACAATCTGTGTACATTATTTCAAAATACACATGGAACAGTTCTCACAGCCCTATCCATTAACAGACTGATGAGGATGAATGTATGAAATTATTAAATTTGCTGAAAACATGCTGCACAGCATACACTGACAAAAGAAAGCTGTTTTTTTTTTTTTTCTGTTTTTTTTTTTTTTTTTTTTTTTTTTCTAAATCACACTGTTTTCATTGTCCGTGAGAAATTAAGAGCAGGATGACAAAGGGTGTTTACACAGGCACTTAGCCAGGAAACTGTTTTCCACAGATACAGTCGTTCTGGGAGCACATCTCCGATTTTATGAACTCCCTCCCTCTGTTCTCTCTCTCCCTGTAATCACATTGAGAAATATATCTGTAGGTGAGAAAATACATAGTTCTGCACAACATATTGAAATGCTGCTTCTTTCCTTTAGGTAAGTGCTACCACACTGAGGCCATTTGTAGGAATTTTACACAGCAAGATAAACACATGCAAACCTCTTAAGGAAACACATGAACTGCAGGACAGTTTCACAGTGAATCATTACCAAAAATCTGTGTAAGAAGTCCATAAAAGAATTCTCTATAAATCTTCTGTGAAATGCAGCATTGCTTATTAGCAGTGGAAAACCTCATGAGATAGAAAGTCTTGTCACTTTATCTGTGTGTGCTTTCCTGCATCTTAAGTTGCAGCTTAAGATCCCTTAGGATCATGTGAGGCTAGGTTATATATTAGAGAGCTGTGCTATAGTGCTGTGAGTGTGTAAGCCTAGCAGCTGGGTACTGTTATGGTTGCTGCTTTCCTGTGCTAAGCTGATTTACTTGTTTAAGGTCTGACCTCATCATCCTGTCAGTATGGATTCCCACCTATACAGTTAGCAGCAGCTTAGCATCGGCTTGAAGAGCTTGCAGTATATTAATCAGAAGAGAGAGAGAGAGAGAGAGAGAGAGAGAGAGAGAGAGAGAGCAAGCTACCGGTATTTGTTCTTTTGTTGTCTTTTCTTAAGAAGAGGAGTTGAAACACAAGAGATAAAGAATCTGCTTCCTTTCTAAAAGAATAGGCTTTTGTATATATATATATACTTTTTTTTTTTTTTTCCTGGAAAAAATGTCAGTATCTGGAAAGAAAGAGTTTGATGTGAAGCAGATCCTGAGGCTCCGCTGGAGGTGGTTCAGTCACCCCTCGCAAGGCTCTGGAGGCACGGGGGGCTGCCATCAGCAGGAAGGATATGAACACAGAGGGACACCGGTTCAGAACAGGTTGAAGAACCACTCTCGGGACAGAAATGGGCTGAAGAAAAACAGCAGTCCTGTCCACCACAATATACTGGCACCTGTGCCAGGTCCAACCCCAGTGCACCACCGATCCATTCAAGCCTGGCATCAACAAAACCTCATAGAACAACTTCGATCAAATGAAGATATTCCCAAAACAAGCACAGAGGAAAACTGTGTCAAAGAAGATTCAAATAAAACCCCACAGGAGCTGCAGATGATCACAGAGGAAAATTCAGATGAATCTGCAGAGAGGTAGGACTTTTAAAGCCTGCACTTCAAAAACCATACTTCTATCCAAGTTATTCTCTAAAACCGTATTTGTTTTTAACCAGAGCTCCTTACAGCATTAATCTAACTTTGTATATGTGCACACCCACACTCACATTAAAAAGCAAGAAGGAACACTGTCATGAAATTTTGATCTTTGCTTAAGATACATTATGTCAGAACTTCCATAAAAATAAAATCTGCCAGCTTGTCAAATTTTCTCTATTGCAATTTACAACATCTTATTTTTTTTTGTATTGATTTATTCTGTGTAAGAACAATGGAAAAAATGAGCCTTCTGAAATACTGTCCTCATTCTGACTTTATCAATGGGTGCAACTTTGACAAATGGGAACTGCTGGAGATACACGGTCTGTGTGGTTGCCATCAGTTTGTCAAAATTTTCACTGCCTTTTTTTTACTGTCTCTTTGACAAGTATAATTAACCCCGAACTAAGTGGAAAGGGAACATCATTACTTGCTTTTTTAAGGGTTTATTTGAAATCACAGTAGTTTCACAGCTTGTTTAGCACAGTAAGAGACATACTTTCTGCAAGGTCAGGTAAAAAATATGACAGCTATGACAGCTTAAAGGTGTAAGAACAAAGGGTGATCTATTTTTAAGATGTTAATATAGAGAAGAAAATACTAGTACAAGTTATTTCACTAAGCATACCATTTATTTTTTTATGATGTTTTCGAAATTGATGTCAGTATTATTAGCTTATAGAACAACAATTTTACTTCACCTTTACACCACCTTGGACTGAAATTATGCATTTATAATGTGACCATTTTCACCATTTGATAAGATTGTCATCAAGTCTTTGGGAATATTTTTTGATGTTTACACTGTACTTAAATACAAATCCATCTTACTTGAAGTTACAGTTTCTCAGTAAAACAAAGCTGACAGCTTGTGTATTTTTAGCGGTTGTTATTTTTCAAGTTGTACATCTGGTACAGGGAACATCTGCAGACTGACCAGAAAAATGTATTACAAAATGTTATTTTGGAAACAGTACTAGCAGTCAATGTATACTATGTAAATTCATTATGAAATAAAATCAGTGAGGTAGGAATGTGATAGTTTTATATGCTTCCTAAAGTACTGATTTGTAATGGGTAAAACCCCTACCCTTAGTGCAATTTATTTCAAAAGACAATACACATTTCCTGGAAAAAAAAGTAATTTTAGGCACACCTCAGAAAGAAAGGCAATTTTATTTGAAAAAAAAAAAAATAAGGAACAGTTAATATTCAAGATAACACTATTTTCTGGTAAATGAGGTAAAAGAAAAGAAAAAAAAAAGGATACTGAATTCAGTTTGGAAGATATTAAGGCACTGCCCTCTGAAATAAGATGTGACATTTTCTTCAGCTATATATAAACTTTCTGCTAAAGCCTCATGAAATTTTATGCCTTTGTATTCAATCAAATTTAACTTCTCTTGAGCTGTTTAAATTTGCAGCTTTTAGAAAAGTTTTGTGAGTGTATATATCTCATAAAGTATTGCTATATTTAAGTGTATTTTCTCTACGTTGTCAATGAAAGCTTTTTATGCATGTTGTAGGTTAAAGCTAATTTTAAAATACACTATAAAAGTCTGATTTTTTAAGGCATTGTTTAGGAAGCAAACCATGACTACAAGTTTCTCTATAATTAAAACTTTGTGTCAATTAATTAAAAAGATCATTAAAGTCACTACAACATAGTTCCAATTTCTTAAATATATACGAAGAGAAATCACTAAGGAAATCATCTATCTTTCTCTTTGGCTATAGCATTAATGTGCTAATTGCTTTGAAGTGAAATACTGAGAAGAAATTAAGAGAAACCTTACACTTTCAGTAAAATTGCTGGATATATTTTCATTTCTTTAACAATGTCTCATCTTGCACTTTTGAAATCTTCCTAAAAAAGTAAGGTTTCCTTTTTTAAAAAATTAGTTTGTGCCTCTTTTTTTCTTCAGAAGTTCCAGATAGTGACAATTGATTGGAATCAATGAGATCTTCTAACAATTAACACCTCTAAAAAATCAAGCACTTGCAGTATCCCCTAATTCTTACACTGCTAAAGCCATGCATAAGAAACTGCAATTATTACATCCATATGCTCTTTTGCATTCATACTTGAGGATACCAAAGACAACCTCATAAAACTTTTCCTTTTACTCTGTAAAAGGAATCATACCTTCTGAGTGGTTGTTGGTAATGCAGCAACTTTACCTCTGCCTGTAGAAGTTCCATTTCTAGCTGTACTCTAAAGGAGGACAAACTTTAACAGAGGCAGATAGTGATAGGACAAGCAGGAAAAGTTGTAAACCAGAAGAGGGGAGATTTAGATTAGACACTAGGAAGAAATTCTTCGCTCAGAAGGTGGTGAGGCACTGGCCCAGGCTACCCAGGTTGGTGTTCCATCTGGGGCAGTGCCCAAGGCCAGGCTGGGTGGGATTTGGGTAGCCTGGGCTGGCGGGAGGGTTCCCTGCCCACAGGAAGGGGTTGGAATGAGATGAATGTACCCTTCCAACCCAAACCAGTCTGTGGTTCTATCAAACTGAACATACTGCTACATGCCACTTAGACATTGAAGAGTGGGAAAGTACATGAAATCAGGCCAATACCTTGACCTTAAGCAAGCTTAGATTCTGTTTGATGGTTGACAAAAACTATGTTATGTGCAATACACAAACAGATGCTTGTACACACAAGTTGGTGCTGATGTACATGGAAACAAATATTTAGGAGGAGTATCTTCTTAATGGAGGCAATACTGGTGAGGCCACACCAGTGCAGAGTAGAGCAGGATAATCACTTCCCTCAACCTCCCTATGCTGTGCCTGATGCACCACATGACATATTTGGCCTTTTGGGCTGCCAGTGCACACTATTCAGTCATGTTAGTTTCACTGCCAACCAGAACACCCAGATCCCTTTCTGCAGGGCTGTGCTCCAGCCTCCCAGTCAGTACAGACATCTAGACTTAACTTGTCCCAGGTGCAGAACCCAGCACCTGCTTTTGTTAAATTTCATTTGGTTGGTGACTACCCAGTCCTGCAATTTGCCAAGGGCTCTTTTTTTTTTTTTTTTTTGCAAGGCCTCTTAGCCTCAAGGGAGTCAACAGTTCCTCTCTATCTAGTGTTGTCTGCAACTTACTCAGAATACCTTCAAGTCCTGCATACAAGTCTTTTCATGAAAACATTGAAGAGAACTGGAGAAAATGGAGCCTGTGAAACCCCACTTGGGACTGGCTGCCAGCCTGGTATAGCTCCATTTTCTGTATCCCTTTCAGCCCAACCCTTCAGTCAATTGTTTACCCATCATATCATGGACTTGTCTAGCTGTATGCTGGACATTTAATGCAGACAAATACTGTGAGAAGTGAAAATGAATAAATCATTGTATAGTATTTGACCCTAATTTCTTGGCCATATGATGACTTTTTTGTCTGCGTCTTTAGCTAATGTGACACAGACCAAAGACACATACCATCATGTTTTCTTCTGCTGAACACCTTTTTGGGAAGAGTCATTAAACTACACATTCATTGTGGCCTCCTCAGTTTTTAACTAACACTCTGTGAAATGATACTCAGCTAGTTTTTCAACATGAAAGACCACTTCTAAAAAAGAAGAGAGGTGATAATTTCCCTAGTGAAAACAGAACATACGAATTATTCTGTGAAACCACTGGTCAAAGCAAATTGATTTTTTTTTTTTTTTTTTATTAAGTGTCCAGTTCTGAGTAGCCTAACTAATAAGCAAAGTCCTACCCCTGATTCATGAGAATAATGGATAACGAATGACAATGCACCTATTAAGTGAAAGGACTATGATCCTTTGCAGAAAAGATTATAAAGTGCTGCATTCAGAGTAGTACACCATTACACTATTTTCCCCTCATGAGTTAGAATTCAGGCTCATAAACCATCTCTGATGCCTAAGGCAAAAGTTTATAAATGATTACTCCTAATGTTGCACAGCAGTAGCTTTTATTTTTAAATGAAAACATAATTGGTCTGATTTTATTTCATGCTTTTGATGGCAGCATTTTGATGGAAAGTTTTCAAAAATCTGAACTTTAACACATAATAGGTTTGCAAACATAATAAGGAATACTGGCCATCTAGTCAGAGGACATGTCAATCCCTCTATGCTGAAGTGAGATCAACAATATTTAAGTGCTTCCTTAGTTATTTGTAGTACAGTTTAAGATCATTATTTTCTTGATCTTTTCCCGTGGATATATATATATATGTATATATATGTGTGTGTGTGTATAACCATATTGCTCCCCTTATTTTCTGTAGTCTGAAGACCTGCAATTCTTGCAATATTTTTTCAGAATTCCTATGCTAGAGAAATATGATCATTTTCATTGTTCTCAATGCTGACACTTTCCAACATTTCTGTGTACTTCTAGTATTGTGGTATGTTCTGGTTAAAACTTGATAATTCTGGCATATAGGGCAGGATTACATACATGTCATTCCAGCTTAAAAAACTGTTTGAATATCCTGCCTAGTTTTTTTTTTTTTTTTTTTTTTTTTTTTTTGTGTGTATGTGTGTGTGTGTGTGAAAAACATGGTGTTATTGCTCATGCCTAGCTTGTGATTTATGTGAGACTCCTGACCCTATACCAAAGACCTGTTCCCTAGCCATCTGTACATCTTTGCAGTTATTTGTTGCTAAATACAGTACTTACCAGAAATAATTTTCACCTTATTTTTAATCAGATAATGTCTCCAATTTACCAAGTTAATACTCACTTCCAATACTATTCTGCAATGTATTTGCAGCTTGCCTTAGCTTGATATGGTCTTCAATTGTAATAAAGTTCCTATGAGCTTTCTATTTATTTCTTCCTCCCTTGAAGACACTTAGAACATTCATGGAAAATCACAGTGGAACCTTAGTGGAAAGTTCCTTAGGAGGCCAGTATGACTTAGTTATTTACCACTGAACCATTGATAACTACTATACAAGTATGAGTTCAAAGCAGTTTTGCACCTGTCCTGCAACAGCTTATTCCAAACAGTACCTCAGGATGAATTTCGTAGTATCTGATATGAGACAACATCGAAGAATATCTCGTGTTCAAGATACTAATGACAGCTACTTCTTTTTCTTTTCTTCATAATGCCTAATACAGCCTATTAATGAAGGATTTCAATTTATCTTAACATGTTATTCTTGACAAATCCTTGTTGACTGCTAGTCTTCTCTTTCACTTTTAAGTGCTTAGAAATAATAATTATGATACCTTTAAACTGAAGATTTTGTCAATAAGTAAAAACTAATAAAAGAAATGATGCTTCTGTCCTGTGGAGAATTTTGCAGTTTCTTTAATACTTTTAGCCACATATATTCAGCAATGTACTTTAAAAAGATGATTTTGTGCCAGTCTGCTATGGATAGACAAAATGCTTCCTTATAAACTCAGTGAAAAGCAAAAGCTAATTGTCTGCTAAAGATGACCTTTAACTAAAGGTCAAAATATGAATTTGAAAATGGGGACATTTGGAATGGTTTATTTAAGATATTGTAGCTGATCTCTCAGAAGTGATGGTTAGACAGCCCATGTGGCATTTCAATATTTTAGTGCAGTGGAAGAGAAATTTAGAGCTGGGGGACGAGGATGATATTTTTGTCCATGATGATTGAAGAACACCCCACTGTTATCAATGAGTTGCTGCATTTGCTGGTGCCAGATATTACTTCAGTTCTACGTATGGACTAAGAAATGGTGCATGCAGCACATGGGATAATTAATGAAACCATGCTGGATTTTAATACTGTTTCAATGTAACTCAACTGAAGAGTTTTCTGTGATCTAATGTTTACTAAAAGTAGTAAATTTGTGAAGTTCTAGCAAGCAGCATCTCATGCAGGCTTAGTACCAAAGAGCAGATTTGCCTTTTTCCCAGAAATTGCTAACTTGCAAAAGGAGAATAGAACTTTTCAGACAATGGGGGAATGTAAAGAGCAGTAACAAATGAAGTCATTTGGACTGAACAAATACTATTGCCTCATATAGGATCTCTTGGAACAGGAATTAGAATCAATATTCCTCAAAGGCTTCCTCAGCAGATATTCCAACTTTCTCTTTCTACTATGACATCTTTTGAGGAACTTGGAACATAGGCTTACATTTGACATGCATAGCTTTCAAACATGAATATTATGGGCAAAAGAAAAATATCATTTAATAGTAATTTAAGAAACTACAACAATTCTATCAATTTCAAAACAATTTCTTTATGATTCAGTTATGTTCTTATTTCCACTCCATACAGCTTGTTCTCAGCAAAGACAGCTGTTAAATTACTTCCTAAAGAGTTATTACTGCTCTTAAAATCACTTCTTAATGTCTCCAGAAAAGAAGTAAAGCAGATGATTAAACACATGTGACCAATGCAGATCAGATTTTACAGTGCAACAGTTCAATTGCATACTGAACATATACAATTGTGAAATCAGCAGGAAATTTTTGAATCATTCTTTGATAAGGGGAGAAAGTTTGCTTGATTTGAAAGCCATAGACAGAAATTTGAAAGAAATGAACAATTTATTTTCATATTTTTTTGTGGCTGATTTGTTTACTTTGAACTATTTGAAATACTGTAGTAAGGAACACTACTAAAATCTTTCATAGTTAAAGAAATACAGGGATTTGTTTGTTGTAGTTAAATAGCCAGAGTTGGCCCAATACATACCAACTCGTTCAGCTAAAAGAAAAATCATAGTATATTTAAAGAATCACTTTACCACGTGGTATGATAAAGAATATGATTTGTATATAATACCTGTAGTTATGAAGGCTAAATAAATACAAAAGTGAAGCTGAAGGATTGTCCAGATTCAGAGAAGAGCTAAAAGGGATTATAGGAAGTAAACTAAAAAATGATGTCTAAAGAAGTCCACAGCAAAGTTTTCTCCTCTGTGAAATCAGCCCCCACCTCCGTGACTCTATCCTCAGACACACTGGCAGAACTTCCCACTCAGCTGTGACAACAAATCTCCCAGTGCCTTTCTTTCTCCCCTTTTCAGAGGAAATACTTAATAGTGAAAACTCAATTAAAAGCTAACTAAAATAGATAAAACAAGAACTTATGGCCTGACTCTTTCCAACAATTCTGCCTGTCCAATAATTAATAGCATAAATCATCTTGCACTTCATTTTAGTAACTGTTTTTATTCTATAAGATGAGAAAGGATAATTCACTAAAACTCTGTCTCCTGCTCACAGGTAAGAGAAAGATAATTAAAATAATGTAAAGGAATACCCTACTTTATAGCCACCATATTCATTTGAGGTTAAAATATATTACATGGTGTTACAATTTAAAAAACGTTTTGTCAAGAAATAGGGCATTGCTTTCTCATGCTGGATTTTACAGTTATGCAAAGATATCTTACTTAGAAATGAAACAGAACAATATTAATTATTTTCTTCACTGTTTTCTCAACTAAAACCCATTTAGGCTAAACAAACATATTAATTGGAAAAGAAATTAACGTCTGATACCTCATTCTTTCTTTGGTTCTGCTACACATGTTTTGAAAATCTTTGGACAAGAATCTAGAGATCTTACCCATATATAAAAACTTGATTTAACCAAATTCAAGCTCTCTCAGTCTGTCTCAAACTTTCAAAACTTATGACTTTATGACTAGATGCATTAGGAACTCAATATCAATACCATGCATTCTACCTCAGATTTGTTTCTTCCTTCTTACATAAACTCACTTAGAAATCTCTTAGGCTCTTGGTATCACAGTTTGCTTATATTAAAGATGGCATTTGATACCTGTTCTCTTAGGAACACAGTAAGAACTGATCAGTCTTTTCAAGCACCATAATTTGCCTAAAAACTGCTATTAAAATGCATACTGCAATGTGTGTATATTAAGATTGATACATTATAGTATGCAGTTCTCATGATAATATCATACATAGCATATAGATCTCATGACAATATCACAAAAATCAGACTGCTAGTTTAACTAGAAGTTTTCTATTACAACAGGTAGTAGTGACCACTAGTATAGTTATAATTAAATGTTTTGATCAGCAAACATAAAGGGAATACATTTGATAAAATGGAGAGCCACTGCCACCATTTGCTCTGCTTCAGTTTACCTGATAAATTAGAAGTCAAGAGGAAGGGATGCATTCTTGCAAGACGAGCATTTTCAAAGCCTGTTCATTTTAATAGAAGTTGAGAAAATGAACAACCTTTTTGAACTGGGAAAATATACCTTGATTTAAATGGAAATCATGAGCAAACCACTAAGAAATCCTAGGACTTGGAGAAAAGCTATTTTAAGCTATTACATATGGTTTGGGTTGCTAGGGAAACCTCTTTTACAGTGTTCATTTAGCACAGATGCTTAGGAAAGCTCTGTGGCTCCTTGTCATACCATTTCAGAATGTGAAGAAATAGAGATGAGCATATACATGCATGCAGACAAAAATATCACTGTAAATTTATCTTAGTCATGTTCTGTATCTTTGGTGGAAGTTAGTTTTTTTTTTTTTTTTTTTTTTTTGGTCATGACCGCTGTGATAAAGTAAATGCTTTGTAATTAAAAATCTCTGTTTCCAGACTGAGGATGTTTGTGGAAACATTACCTTCAGCATTGATTAATTCTGGTTCATATTTTAGATAGTTGGCTATTTAGAGCAAAGGATTTGCCTGCACCATATACATTCTGAAAATGTAAGGAGCAAGTCTGGTGACACCAATTCTGGCCCACCCTTTGGACTGTAGGGCAGATGTGACTTGCCAAAATACATATTATAATCAGCTTCACTGCCACAGTAAAGCGGGATTTACTGCCACAGCATTTGGCACACTCCCTTTACCTCTTTAGACCTGAGGTGGGTGATAGTTTGGAGAACAGTTGCAGTCTACTGCAATCAGAGGCTCACAGGCCACTGTGTTGAGCAGGCAGGAGGCTCAGATCTTTTCTACTAGCACCTCTTCCAGGGTGTGCATTAACTAGACAAACACAGCCCCAAGTGAAGGCAGAGCACTTGGATCCATATCCATAATCTAGACAAATATTTTTCACCTCCTGCCCAAGTGGTCATGTAAGAGAGGTGATAAAGGGAGTCAACAATATAGGAAATTTGAATGGAGCTCTGGAAGGGAAGAACAGCAAAAATATAAATCTATAGCTATGGTTTTCCTTTCTGACTTTTCTATTTTTCTTTTGTAGTGGCCTGAGTTACTGTTCTTGCAGGGACCTACTGCCTGTGTGTGCCAACAGTACTAAGCTCTTGGTGACCTTAATATAGGTCAGACATTTGTATGGTTTTAGCATCACCAAAATTTGTTTAGACTTGGATGGAAAGAGGCAGAAATTGATTCTTGCTACAAAGTAATTTAATCAGAGAAATGAAAACCATCAGTTATTTTGGACATCACACTACAGCTTTCTGCAGAAAGTTCTCTATTTTGTTCAATACTCTGGAGAATCCTGTACTTCTTTTCTGAGTCATAAACTGTAACTCAAAACATATGTAAACATTGAACTAAGATTATTTGAAGAGTTTTAAATCAAACATGCATATTGTAGCATTAATACTTTGTTAAAAGCATATAAAGACTGAAATGCTTGTTCCAAGTCATGAGTTTGACTCTCATGTAGGACATTCACTGAAGGTTGCTTACCATACACCTGGTTGTCATTCAGCTTACAGAAAACTACACATAAGGACAGGAATTCCTTTCTATGTGATGAACTTAAAAATAAATCCCACAATTCTACATGCTAGTATTGTGGCTTAGGACTTTTGATCTCTGTCTGAGACGCTTGACCTAGTAAAATTATCTGGCAGGACAGCCAAATCAGTCTCTTGACAAATCTTGTCATAGTGGATTTACAAGCAGTGTAAGACAGCTTCCTGGGAAGTTACAGCCTTGTGGTCAGACTCTTCAATCACAACGCAATGAAGCAGTAAAAAAAGTACGGAAAGGAATAAGGATATATAAGTCAGAAGTAATTTTTTGTCCTCATTTGTTTTTTCATTCACTTAAATGATACCAAATTCATCTATAAAAGAAATGTAGAGTGGTTTGATTCAACAACAGACCAATAAAGTTTCTCAGCATGAAGCTCCCATGAGATCCCACAGATGTGCCAGATGTGTCTCTTACTTCCTCTTTAGAGGAATTCAATATGTAGCTCAATTACTAGTTAGCTGTTTAAATTAAAGCTTCCTTAAACTGTTTCACTTAGCATTACAGTGAATTCAAAACTGAATTTAGCACCATTAGTAGAAGAACCAAGTTAGGACTGGAGGACAGTGTGGTCTGTTAAGATCACACTGTGTAAAGACCAAGAACACTAAGTCATGGATATATTTACTAGCAGTCTACTGAACTGCTTTTATTCTTCATCTGGAATGTGGAAGTGTTGCCTTATATATTTTGAAGAATACTTCAGTTAAATACCTTATCTGTCCGTTTTCCAAGGTGTTATCTTTTAAGTACATACAATTCCTAAAACATCCTTTATTGTGCCCTGTATATCAAATAATTAATGGGAAGTCTATTATTTCACTTTCAATGGCTATTGCTATGACATTTCATAAATAAGTTGATTGTAAAAACCGCAATTTTAAAAAATCCTTTCTAGTAAGTGACTTTCAGCCAATACCATATTTTAAAATAATTTTGAAAAAATAAATTGATTTATAGACTCCTAACTTTCTCATCTGTTAATTTATTCTGTAAACTGTTTCAGAGATTTTTTCAGTTTTCCTATACTCCAAATACTCTTTCTCAAATGCAAGACTGATTTCTAACAGACTATTTGGCTCAAAAGAGGAAAGACTTGCAATATATTAAGGTGATTTGTAAACTCACATCAAGAAAGAAAGGCAAGTGCACTGTTTTTTTCTTGTGTTTACTTTGTGTGATCTTCTTTCCCATGATCTATCACAGTGGCAGAGTAGAAGGTACCTCAGGCAACGGTTCTCAAAAGTTAACGCATCTTGTGTCATACAGTCAGAGCTTTGCTTAGGATCTGCATTTCTGCTTTGCCTTTTTGATGCTCCATTTCACATTGAGTAGCTAAGCCAGAACTAATTTCTCTGGAAAACACTTCAAAATGAAGTGTTTTATATTATTATATTTTGTTCCTAATTGTATATAAACAAGTATTTTAATTGGTTAAATACTCTTTTCTGCACAATTCCACCCTCTCCTGATAAATGCCCTCTGGAAAACCTTAGAACATGAAGAAGCTAATAGAGAACATTTTTACATAAATCTACTTAAAAAATTTTTACTCTCCAGCTGAAATCCTCATTAAATATATTATTACCTCCTTCCAGTACTTCAAATTGCCAGGAGTCATAGGATCCTAACATCACAGAATAAGGTCAATATACTGCTCACAGTAACAATTTCTTCCAGCATGAAGTCAATAGCCAATACCCAAAGTAGGTGATTTTGGTTTTAATCACTTACTTGTTGAATCCTCTCTTAATCCTGAGATACAGATGAGAAGAGAGGTATAAACATTTTGTTCATCCTGACTTAGAGAGAAAGAAAAATCAACAGCATCTTTGAGACTGATCTGTTAAATATCCTCATATAATATATATATATATATATTAATATTTGCATTTTATCCACATGTTCTAAGCTCCCCCTTTGTTTTATTTTGCTAAAAGCAATGAGAGGGGATAGCATAAAGCAGGTCTTCTTACCCAAAATATCTCCCATCAGGAGTCTTTCTGAAAGGTGCTTAATGAAGTAAGAAACATGAACCTAATTAGTTTCATCTGGCCTTAGTCGTGCTTGGATTTAAACAAAATTTGTTGCCCTTGGCTTGTAATTTTTTTTATGTCCTCTATAAATAAAAATGCCACCAGCTCATGTCCGGAATTTAGTCATTACTTTTCATTTTGTACATTTTGACAACTTGAAATAATGCCTTCTAGTCACATCATTTTTTGTCCTTTAGGAAGATGCTATTAAATTACCTAAAAATATTATCACTAGCTACATGAAATTTGAGCAAGAAGTAAGCAGCCTGACTGAATTTCTTGTCCAATGCCAACACATTTGGCATTATCAGAGCAAAGGTTAATTTTAATATAGTAATATACATATATACTCATGTATTTTTACCTGAAACATTTCACTTGGTTATTATTCTCTATTACATAATGGAAATGAGTACAATGTTAATTCTACTGGAAGATAATGATCTTGAATGATGATTTGAGATAGCATTAATTTAAATGATTTTTTCTGATACAGTCACTTCATCTTTCAATATAGACATATATCTTTTATAATAAAACATCCCTGGATGTACCCCCAATGTGCTCTCCAGACTGTTTAGATATTGGTACAGCTTCAATGTTTATGAAAGTGTCTCATGCTATGGAAGTAGGTGTTCTTAATGCACACCATTATAATATTTATAGTAAACTTTCATATTCAGATTAGTCTGAATCAGGAAGAAAATCGTTAATTTGAAAATGCCTACTATATTACAAATTTTGACACTGGCAGATCATTGTGATAAAATCCCTAGTTAAACTGTGTTATCCAATGGCTATCAAATAACAGAAGGAAGAGTTTCCGACTTCTGCTTCTACAGTCCTTTCAGTGAATTGAACAATGCATACTGTCTCACTAGAAACATCCATGGTCAGCCTATTGCACTCTGGGCATCTCGTAGCTGTAGATTTTGCTCCCAGAAGAGCTGCACTCCTTCCTAGTTGGGAAGGCAGCATGGGTGCTCTGAGGAAAACCAGAGCGCAATGGGACACAGTGCATGGCCAAACTGTCATTCTGTGGGAAAAGAAGTGGAGGCCAGTTGGCTCCTTACTTTAATGTCTGTGGAAACTTCTGAATGGTTCTGCAAAAACTTGCTGAAAATTTTCCAAAACTGAACCCCAAAACTCAGGAATAAAATCTCATAAACACATTTATACCTGCAATTGTAAATGGAAGAAGTTATTTTAACTAATTCTAACTGAGAAGAGTTAGGATGTTAAAAACAGCCTGTTTTTAGAGCTCAAGGTTCTAATGTGGGATTGTCAGTTTGAAGTTTCTATTTAGATGGGTTAGAAGTCAGCAGTCTCTCTATAAGTCATTATAACATTGCAGTTGCTTATGTCTTCCTTTGCTACATCATTTTCTGTTATTTATTGCATGTTAATATTACTACTGTCATCAATGTGGTACAATCTTCCACATTCTTTTGGATCAAAGATTTTGACCCATACCCTAAAATTTAATGCAATATTTAGCTGTTATATTTACAAACAGCAAATAATAAAGGAGACAATTGCAGTAGAAATATTAAGACAGAGGTTTGGATGACTACTGATTGGCATATTATCAGCAAGCACTTAGTACGGGTGCATTGACTTTAGCATTCTTTTATGCTTTGTTCAGAAATGGCTTCCTAATTGAAATATTTTACTTATTTATTTTTCAGCCAGCTGATGTAGGGTATCTCTAACAGTTGCTGGGTTCCTATGATTTGGCATAGGAAAATAGCATCTCAATCTCCAGCCTCACAACATTGCCTGAGAGAGATTTACAGCTCAAGCAGCTGAGCAGGAAAGAGTCTGCCTATGTGGGGGTTGACTGCAGTTTTCTTGAATAAGCAGAAACAAATGAGTGAAAAAAAAAAAAAAAAAAAAAAAAAAAAGATGAGTTGCATTGTAAATATCGCTGCACAAACAAACTGAATTGATGAAGTTGCAGTTTTGTCTAATGCCTTGTCACTACTAAAGCACATTTAATAAACCTCAGAACAGACATCACATTGGTGTTTTAAACTGTGATAAAGTCCTTAGGATGTCTTGTGTCTGTTATTAATGTCTCTAACTGGTATTTAGTTTGCTGTTGATGGCTGGTGTGACCTACCATTCAGAAGTAGCGTGACCCAAAATCAAAAGCTGAAAGTGACACTGTTAACTGAACTGGATTCCACAAATTTTAAAGCAGGTACATGCAACAAATATCTAACAGGGAAGTGGTCACTATAAAAATATAAATAATAGCCTTATCAAGAACAAGAAATTCAAATATTTCATTTCATCACCTGTTTTTTTTTTTTTTTTTTTTTTGTTTGTTTTTTTTTTTTCATGCAATATTATGCATCTAAGCTTCCTAATCGTCAAGTTTTGTTTCTGGACTTTGGCCATAGGCACATATAATGAGGCACTTTAAGATCATACTGAATTTAAAAATGGACTCAGCAATTAAATAGAAAGTATGTTTTATCATGTTATAATTAAATAATGATGAAAAGTGAATTTCACATTTATAAACTGATTAATGAATAGTGCCATGGTGATTAATGAAGAGTATTTTACGAAGACAGAAAATTATTTTAACATAATTCAAAAATTTAAAGAATTGTAGAAGACAGGCCTGGAATGAGCCACAAAACTTGTCATATCCATTCCCCTGACCAAAGGAGACATGAAGTTTTCCCTCCACATCACCATTTCTGAGTAACAGCTTCATTGGGATCCATTACAATCTAGCTGTTACCTCAACTCTCTTTTCTTGTCCTGTATTTCAGTCAGATAATTACTCATGTAAATGTAAGCAGGTCTTTGAAAAGTAAAAATTTGCATGAAATTCAATAATGCCTAAAGCAAAGATGGCACCTTCAATTTTTAAATTCTGTTCCCCAAAAGTTTCCAACTTGCTATCTTATACCAACGTGATGTTTATACCCTATTTCTATCATGTACTTATCTGTAATAAAAATACAGAGTAGCATGAGAAGCAGAATTCACAGGCAATGCATTCAGAACATCTGACTTTGAAAGTGAATCCCCAATAAAGTTTTGAGTGCGCCTATACAAGTTGTTCATATCTCTTACATTTATTACACTTAAAACATGCCACCCAAGCTTGATTTTGAAAATGTCATGTGAAATATTGTTAAAAGTCATCCAAAAGTCAAGATGATTTCTGACACCTAATGTTTTTCTCCCAGTAAGCTTTGTTATCTTGTCAGTAAAAAAAACTGCTATGACATGATTCGTTCTGAACAGCCATGCTGGCTGGTATTTATTTCCTTGTTACCATCTAGATAGTTAACATTTTTTGATTACTTTTTCAAGTTTTCAGTTTATACAGTCTGCTTGACAATTTAATTTTTCTTCTTTTAAGGAATAGCACTGTATTTTCATTATCCTTCACAAATCCTTATGGGAAAACTCTGAATTTATTTCAACTGTCTCTCTAGCCAAGAAGAAATTCATACAGCTCAGTTACTTAGAAATCATTTAAGTATAAATTTACCTCCATTCTCTTCGGGCTAATCCGAGTTCTTAAGTTCTTAATATTAGCGTTCATAATGTTAACACATCTCAGAATCCTAGTCAACACTAACACAAAGATGGCATTAAGCAACTTGAGTTTCTGGTTCTTCAAATCTCTTTAGTAATATTTTTCCCTCCTGACTAATTGGAAATTTAGTTCCTTGGTCATCATAGGACTAATATACTGGAAATGTTATTACTATAAATATTATTATTAATAGACTTCAGATCTTGCTTGCTTAAACTTGTACCCATTTTATAGAAAACAACCACTTCTCTATCTTCTACATGCTTCTGAATAGGTTTACATGGACCTTGAGTTCTCTTAATGTGTTGAGTTCTCCTAGAACAAGATATGACAAGTAGACATATTCAAACTAACACATCTGCAGACAGCTTACCTGTCTTTGTACTTTTGTATCTTTGTCCATAGCATCTCTGATTTTACTTCAACATGAAAGCATCAGACTCAATGATACTTTTACTGATTTCTTTCTTCAAGATACTTTAACCTCTGTCTTCTATATAGTTCACTGCGTTTTTTCCTCCCCCGTGATATATCTTGAAGCTCAGTATTTGAGTTGTCTGCATATCAGTGATCCATGGAGGGGAATAAACAAATATCATGAGAAATGAGAAAAAAAAAATGTATCCAGGACTGAACAAAATAATTAGACTTTAAGCTTGTAAATCTTTGCAACATGAAAATGACTGCTCTGCTCACAAATGCATACACACTATAGGAAATTATGTATTTCCAGAAACTGGCCCTGTCCATTTGCAATAGGGATGGGTGAGTATTACTATGGTTGAATTCTGCAAACATCAAGTATAAGTGAGATGTAATAGAACAGTACTTTAGTACTTTGCAGTACTAAAGGTGGATATAACAAATCTCACACAAAATATATATATATTTTTAAATAATTTTCAGGAAAGCTTGAAAGAAAGCTTAAGATGTAAATAGCAAAACACAAATGTTACAGAGTGTATATTTGGCATTAAATAGCTGTTGCAAAACTAATGAGCATATAATCCAATTTTGCAGCTTCTTCATTTTCAATGCAGCATTGAAGAAAAACAAACAAAAAGTATAGTCATTAAACTCACTGAGACAAATTAATTTTCGTAAGCTGTAAACTACAAAGGACGCACATTATAGGTGAACTTGGTTTGCCCCTTTTTTCTTAAAATAACAACAACAACAAAACAAACTTTGGAAATTGTAACAAAGCTTCACAAGAAAGATAGGAAGTTTATTGCATTATTTAGAAAATATTAAGATATTTTTTAATATCAATATAATCTCAGATTATCCAGAGAAAAATATGTGCACACACTGGGCATATGTGCAATGTGTTTGAAATGCATCAGCTCTGCTGTTCCCACATATGCATACATCTCAGGACTGATAAACCTCAGTTATACCAGAAATCATGCATCTGTGCAGACTGTCAGTGGTCTTACACATCCAGTGAGTCTGGCAGAACCACGCCACAGTGACTACACTGTACTCAGGTGCACCTGAAATGTACCAAACGCACTGGGTATCTGAAGGTTTCAACATACCAGTGCTTCAAAGATGCCATATTGCAAACAGCCTGTGGAATGTCAGTAATTGCAATACAAAAATCCAAAGACCTTTGAATTGATGGAATTTAAGATGGAAAAATATATATATATATATACCTGGAAAAACATAGACATACAGTGGTCACACCAATGCTGACTTTTTTTTTTTTTTTTTTTTTGTACCATTCAGAAAGACACTGACATTCTGTAACTCTCCTCTAACACAGAGGAGACAGAAAACTCTACTGGTCTCAATTCAAGATTACATATAATTTGATTTCTAATTATTCCCCTTGAATCCTGATTAGCTATTTAATGATTTATGATCTTTGAAAGTATACGATCTAATTTATCTCTATTTTCTGATTATATTACTGATTCACCCAATTTTAATTTCTGTATTTTCTAGACTAAATGTTCCATTGTAACACAACCTAGTACTCTGCTAGATTTTAATACTTTAATTTCATGAAGAGATTTTATCGCTCCTAATGACTTATGCATATGCATTAACAGTATCAAAGACAATCAGTATATTTAGTCAAACAGCTTCCACTATTTCCTAGCTGGTCTTGTGATTTAAAAAAGAGGTGCTTTAGGTTTTAATAATATTGTAAAAGGAGAAAACGTTTTTCTAAAAATATAACTAAAATAGTGTCATGGATTACAGCATTTTCAAGATATGTGATACAGATATATCAACAAATTACTATCTTACTATGAACAGATTAATATAAAAATATGTACTTTTCTAAGAAGGTATCAAAAAGATTTCAATGTGCATCATGATCCATATTAAAAGGCAGTAAGGAATGATGCTTTAGAACAGAAATCTTGTACAAATATCCATAAAAATTATATAAATGCTAAGAGGATTCCAGAATAGGAGGAGTATAATTATAATGTACATTTCCATGAAAAGGCAAGAAATTAGTTTGTTATTTGCATTCAGGTTCTAGAGGCAGTATAATTTTCTGATTTCATCAGCTTTTTGTTTGGTAATTTGTCTACAATTATACAGTAGTTTTCAAATTGTATTCTGATTTCTCACTGTTTAGTAATAGAATTTTAAAGTATAAAGTATGGAGAGAAGTAGAAATAAGACCTGACGACATACAACATCCAAAATATCATACCTCAAGATATTTTAGATATTAGTATCACAGTAAAATAAGTTTGTTTTTCATGTTTCCTGTCGGTGCATGATTAGTAGGCTGCATTTATCACACAGCAATGCTGTGCAAACAATGCCTCCTGAACACGTATCCTGGATATGAAGTAGAAAACTCAGGACCACAACCTCAGTATAACTTTTTTTTTTTTTTCTTTCATTGACCCTAGAATTTATAAGCAGCCTACAAATGAAAACTTACAAACATCAAACAGAAACAAATTGAAGAAGGCATAATAAGAGGATCATAAGAGCTTTATAATTGTAAAAATTTATTTAATGCTATTTAAACTAAAATTATGTAAAGAGCATAATCAGTGCTTACAACACTGCAGCCATTACAGTGCCTCTTTCCCTTGCAGGCTATCAACGACCAGCAGTTCACTGCTTGGAATGAATGCCAATGGCTCTGATGAGTATTTCCACTCTACAAACCACGCAGAGCAAACTTTCCGCAAAATGGAAAGTTACCTGCAGCAGAAGCAGTTGTGTGATGTTCTTCTCATAGTTGGAGACCAAAAGATTCCAGCTCACAGGTACACATTCCACTTTTGTTTACATGGCTTCAAAGTCTGAAATTTCCAAACACTAGGAAAAGGTATGCCTACCCTGCCTGTTATGAATAAATAGTTACTATAACTGGGACATCAACTAAGATTGGAATAAAATGATGCGATCATTTTTGTATTCATTATTTTGAATAAAAGAGATTCAAATATGACCCACAGATGCTGCCATCTTCCTTTCTTGCTGCTGTCAAACTACAGTGAGGTCAGTGAAGATAAACTGCCCAAACCAGCACTATGGAAAAAAAATAGTTTATTAATTACCTTTTAACTTTATTGCTCACTAAATCACTCAAATTCTATGTTAAAGGAAATGTTTCTATTGCACACACCATTTAATATATACTAATTGTCAATTTCATACTTGTTATTGAGATTATGAAGTAATTTGCAGTCCTCCTAAAATGGTTCTATTTCAAGGTTGGTTCTCAGTGCAGTGTCCGATTATTTTGCTGCCATGTTTACTAATGATGTGCGTGAAGCAAAACAAGAGGAGATCAAGATGGAAGGAGTAGACCCAGATGCCCTGAAAGCTTTGGTTCGCTATGCCTACACAGGTAATTTTTCCTCCATTATCCACATCACAGTTGTAAAGGAAGATATAAACTATTTAATGAATACATAATTTTCACTTCTTCCATTTTATACTAGTACATAAACAAATGTGTAGGTCATGCATGTAGGATGTAAGACTTTGTCTAGAGAAGATGAACAAATATTACTGTTTTACTAAAATAATCCATGTTTTGAAGGAAGATAAGTATGAATACATGAAGCTAAAATAACTTGTTCTAGAAGATAAAAAAAGATGTGACAAATGCTTGTAGGGTATCATCTTTCTCTAACTAGATATAAATTATTTTAGGAATTTTTATGAGAGAAGAACATATTTTGCCTGTTGCTATATGGTGACACAGGGAAGGGAGGTATGAACTTTCACATCATGGGTAGCTATAGAAATGGCCTGCCTGGTTGGCACCTATTTGGCTCACTCAAGGTTCTTGAGCAGGAACCATTAGAAGAAAACAGGATTATGGTATCAGTGATGAGTAGAACAACTTTTGCCATAAGAAAGTGCCACCATATTCTAAATATATTTACTTATCTTCTCTTGAAAAATTATTGAGATTGTACCCTAATGAAATTCAAATATTTTATTTTAAAGTACCAGAATACTGTGTAGAATACATTCTTTGCTTTCTTTTCCCATTTTTCAACATTTATCCCAATATTGCTGGATCCAAATCGTTGAGCCACATAACCAAAAAGATGAAGTCAGAGAACCGTGAAATTCCTTTCATACTGAACATTACTGAACACGGAAAACTGTTGTAGATCAAAAACATTGTGTTATTATATAAATTTTGAATGGAATAACACAATTTCCATATGAAGACAGGGAGGTTGGAAGACATACTATAGGTATTTTGTTGAATCATAGGATGGTTTAGATTGGAAGGGACCTTTAAAGATCATCTAGTTTCAACCCGTTGCCATTGCCAGGGATGGCACCCATATATCAGTATTTGTATAATAATTTAAAAGGAGTTAGAATAATTATAATAGTAACGTTTAAATTCTAACAAAGACCCCATTATATGTGCTATAGGGGTATTAGCATGAATGTTAAAAATAGAAGACTTCACTTGCTAGGTCAGGGAGTTTATAAATCTTGACTCGTGTAACGAGACAAATCTCAAGAAAGATAAGCCATCTGCAACCCAGATTGGAAACAGAAGTTTCTATACACAGAATAGGCCCTTTATGTGTTTGTACGTACAAACAAGGGGATAAACACAGGCAGGAGGGAATTCTGTACAACTTGCATAAAACCATGATATTATAGCATTGAATTAGCATGTATTACCCAAGGAAATAGATTAGTAGAAGCACAAGAAAGCTGAGAGGTGGGATGCTTATTATCTACATATATCTAGAAATCATCCCACTCAATTAAATTTCAACTCTTTCAGTTTACTTAAGTAAAAAAACAAACAAAAATATATACAAGAACAAAAGCAAATTTTCTACAAAAACAAATGCCAGTCTATAAAATCTATGAAATATTGTAAATTTGATCATGAAATGAGGATTCCCTCTTTCATACAAGTACATTATATTGCAACCTTTATTTACAAGAACATGTAATGTTTTATCTTTATGCTCTCATTCAGTAATCACACTGTTTGGTATAATGAAAACCAAATGCAAACATTGCTTGCTTTGGCACCATGCCAGACCTTTCTCATTTCTTGCAGAAATTAGAATGTATTATTCAAGTTCCAAAGCAAGGGGCATCAGGAAGAGATGGGACTGTGTTAAAACTGCTATGGAAAACTGAACTTTCCTACTGCCTGTGTCATAGATTTTCAAGTAATATTAACAAGCTACACTTCTACACTGAAGGCTACTTTCTTTCAAGATAATGAAATATAAATGTGACTTTCAGAGGAGATGAGAGCTATAACTTTCAGAATTTTTTACATATTCTACCGGAGTAAATCAGAACAGAACTTTGGACAAGAAACCTCTTGTAGTTCTACTCTGATGTTAATTTTGAATATAATCTCTTTTTACCATCCTTCTCCATCTGTTAAACAGAGATGGTGTGTATCATCCCTTCACAGAGAAAGCTGGAAGAGAAATTAATGCTTCTGAGGCAATTAGAACGATAGAACGTTTTTGGGAAAAAAAAAAGATTCATAAAAAAAGTCATTAAAAGTCAGTTCATTTTTTTCAGAGTAGATTTTTAATGCTGTGTATCAATTAGGGAATTAAAGTATCCACCAAGCATGAAGAATATAAGATCTTTTTAAATGAACAACTTCCAATCTATGAACATAACAAAATTCTCACATCATATAATCATCTCATTAAAATTTTAATGTACAATATATGACAGAAAAAATCCGGTTTCCCACATGAACTTACTGTTGGCATTTCCTAGCTATAACTATCGATACTAAAGTTCTTATGTGCAGTTAAAACTTATAGTACATTTTTCATTAATTTATAAGTAAATTTTGGGAAAGGTTTTTCTCTAATCACATCTTTGTCTTTGTTTCAATGTTTTTTTCATGTAAAATCAGATCTAACACTGTTAAAAATGTTCCAATCACTATATTCAAAATTCACTAAATCCTTTAAGTCTGTTAAGACAAGTTTAAAGATTCCTTCAGTAAAAAATGAAAATGAGTCTGTGAATCACAGGGCACTTTTCAAATTTTTTTTTTCAGAGAATCAGAAAAAATAGATACCAGGAAGCTTGCAAGTAAATAAAGTTACAAAGAAAATGACTGAAAACTTGTATTTTTTCCCTACATGTAAATTGCACAGGTATTCTAGAGTTAAAAGAAGACACTATAGAAAGTTTGCTAGCTGCAGCTTGTCTTCTCCAGCTATCCCAGGTCATTGAGGTATGCTGCAATTTCCTCATGAAGCAGCTTCATCCTTCCAACTGCCTGGGGATTCGCTCTTTTGGAGATGCACAGGGCTGCACAGAGCTCTTGAAGGTGGCACACATATACACTATGGTAAGATAAATAACCTAACTGTTTCATGACTATAATGTTAACAGAGAGCATGAGTACTCTCCTGGAAAATATATGGGCTTTGGTGAAGCAGAGGGACTTTGGGCTGCTGTGCTCTCCAAGAGTGATACAGTGGCTGTGCTCCTCCTGCTCTGGCAGGGTCGACTCTGCACAGTCCCTGACCTGAGGACATCTCTGCTCACCTCAGCCTCCAAAGAGAAATTTAAGAACTGTGACTACTACAGAATTATTGGAAGGAGAGAAGGGCACATTGAGGAAACCAAATGTTCAGTTCTGTTTCCTGTTTCAGAATTTTGCCATACTTATTGAACTTAAATTTGCAGTATGATTTGCATGTATTTCTTCCCATGCAAAAAATCCATGCCTTAGTATGGATAATGTCAAAAGGAAAACAGCAGTGGTGCATTTATATGTTTTTAATTCAATACAAAGAAAAATCTAAAGCTGATTACAAGGTGAGGTACACAAAAAAAATGCCAAAATAAAGAATGCGTGGGAAAGATCTGGAACGCTAAAAAGAAGCACATCCCTGACTGGAGCATAATCTCCTCTGGCTCAAAGCAAGAAATGAATATTCAGAGCTTGGGAAACAGAGAAGCAAGATAGCTTGCTGTGAAACCAAATCAACGGATAAATATTCAGGGCAACAAGATGTGCTATAGCATCTTTAAACATAAAAAGAATAGCAACTGCTACAGCTAAATAGATATAAAAAGAACTACTCGTTAGGAGACACATGGCAGATTTATGCTTGAAATATTAGCGTAGTATGTCAAAACCAGTTTAGAGGCTTCGTAATGCTGAGAGCATTCCAGCAAGAGATTATGCACTTCCACATGCTGAAGTAAGTGAGAGTGGCATGTGCAGAATGAGGGCACCAGTTGTGCTCCTTCCTGTCATACTAATGAATGGTTTGTTTAGCAGCTATCTAGATTCCTTTTATATTTTAAAGTTTGAAAAAAGGGCATGTAAGATAGAGGTTCACTCAGCCTTTACATAATAGCATTGTCCTTGCTGCTCCATACCATTATAAGCTCTGAGCCCAAACCAGGAACTTCTCCTCTCTGCTGCCTCTTTTGTTCCACCAGTCCCAGCCATGTGGCTATCAACTTTAACCACTTTAAATCCACAGATTTCCGAACAAATTAGATAAAATCATACTGTTATTAATGTCAGATAATGAGAGGAACTTTTTCAATATATATATATATATTGTATTATTATTTGAAACCCTCAGTCTTCCCCAGAAATTAGACTTTTACTATTTTTTAAGTCTGTGTGTTAAAGAAATGACAGTTGGGTCTTTAAGAACACTATCTAATGTATTAGTACTGTGCGTAAAGGCTTTACACAGTCTTCCTGAAAACAGCTGGGAGCATTCCCACCTCTAGAACTACTTCCTGCATCTTGTGTTCAGCACAGATTGAGGATGCTGCAATGAAAGAGGACCTGGCATTGTCATAAAACCACCTACCATGCTTTCAGCTACTAACACAGAAGAGGAAAATCTGCACCTCTTTGAAATAAGCTTAAAGAAAAATTTCTTTTAACCCCCTGAACTGATTCTCAAAAGACTCTTGAAAACAAGAGATTGTAACAATGCACACATACAAGGTGTTGTGGAAGAGGATAAAGGAAACGTTCAGGTTTGATTCATGCCAACTTCAACCACCTCAAAATGTGTACCTTTGGGGAAAGACTATAAAGACAGAGTGTAAATATAGAGACCATCCCAATAAACTGGTAACATTTAAACATTTTCAGAAGATAATCAGCTATAAACACCACATCCATTCAATGAAAACAAGCACAATGGAAGCCTTCCCTTTCAATTACTTCAGCCATTGATGGAAAGTATTAAGAGTTTCCTGCCTAGGATCTTTTCATGCAGATATAGCTTGTTCTGATAAACATCTTGTGCTATATTTGTAACTAAATGTGAACTGGCCTTCCTGTTCCTATTCTCTGAATGTCACAAAATATTAAAGCAGGATGTGCATAACAGAGTAAAGTCAACATACCTTTTAATCACTGATACTTCTATATGTGCATTCTTAATTCTCTTGAGAAGAATTACAGAAAGCTGAGACTACTGAAAATAAATAATACAAATATCAGTTACTAAAATTTCTTAATCTGCCCTACTTCAATGTGGTTTCCAAATAAGATACATGTCTTCCAGGTACATAGATGGAAATTAATATTTCAAATATATACATAAATTCCAAGATGAAGTTCTCTGTAACTTTAAAAATATATATATATTTTTCTCCTTTGGAATTAACACAAGCAAACATACTTCATACTGAATTATGATGACTGAAACTATATTTCAGTATCAATTCTAATATTGCTTTACTGGACCGTACAATGTAATATTTTTTATGAAAAATAATTCTTTGATTTTATATTCACGTCTATTTCTGGATTTGGCATTTTTTCTCACCAACAGACTAGAGACTGAGACCCCTTTCTCAGGACTTGTCCAATTTTCAATTGCCATAAAATTTGTTAAATTGCTGTAAAAATTGTTAGAAAAGCAAGTTTAATTTCCCTAAATTTTCTGCTGTAGACAATGTAGACATATAGTCAACACCTGGAACAGCCTGTCAGAAAAGAACTGCAAGGTTTGAACACAATTCAAAACTTGGAAATCTGATTGTAACACAAGCTATACAAACTAGTTAATTTGAAAGCCCACTTACCATTCTTAAGATATATGATGTATCTTCAAATTGTGTTGCTATTAAGCTAAAGTATTAAGATCACATTAATGGACAAAACTGCCAGTAGCAAAACCTGATGGGATATACTGACAAGAAGCCTGACAGATGCAGCATGGTAGTGGTAACAATGATCATTGTTCTTCAGTTCTACAACAGGAAGGTAGAAAAGAAAAAACAAAATTTCCCCTTAAATGATGGAAGAGAATTCAATGATAATTAGAATATGTATTACATTTCCCTACACCCTAGTGCAAAAAAATACAGTATAAATATACAGAAATACAGTATATGCAAAGCCTTAACACTATGTAAGGAAAAGTTACTTCAAGGTGTGAAAATCATGACTGTACTGAAGCCTATAGTTTTTTCTTTTCAGGAACACTTCACAGAAGTTATTAAAAACCAGGAATTTCTTTTACTCCCTGCTAATGAGATTGCAAAGCTCCTGTCTAGCGATGACATCAATGTTCCTGATGAAGAAGCCATATTCCAGGCGCTAATGATGTGGGTGAGGCATGATTTGCAAAATCGACAACGAGACCTAGGAATGCTTCTTTCTTATATTAGGCTGCCTCTACTTCCACCTCAGGTATGGAAGTGAGGGGCTAACAGGGGATTTAACTAACAACTGAAACACTTGCCTCAAGCATCAGTTAGACAGAAAAAAAAAATCTGTACATAAGTGCTGGTTTGGGCTTCTTTTTAAATAATTATAATTATTTTGTTAACTCTATAGGTATGTTTATTATTTGTGAAGAGAGATGAAAAGAAGTTGCACAATAGAAATGTAATTATTGGGCTCACAACTACCTTTATAAACATAGCAGTCTAATGGTATCTCCAAAGGAGAGTGTTTCTTTCCTGGGAGCATTTTGTCCTCTAATAACATAGCAATTTGTTATCATGTGAAGACATTTATTTAGACTTACCAAACTGCAGGACTGATAAGACACAATACTTATCTTTTATTACTGCAAAAAGTAAACAAAAACAATGGGGTCTAGATTATTGCTGAGCATTGGCATTACTTGTCTTTTCAGACTGAAAGAGATAGTTCATCAAAAAAAGTGGCAGAGATGGACATACTGTTTTATAGCAAGCTGACACTGTTGGATCTGTGTCACAGAGGACTATCTCATCAGAAAAACAGGAGTAGGAACAACACTGTCAGAAATCTACCTTTATTTTATTGATGAGTGAAGCTGCAAGTAATCAACTTTGGGTTAAACATCAAAATACCATATATATTTATTCTTAAATGTACAACTTGTTTAATATATTCCAATATTATGAGGGATGTCTAGCATTAGGTTTGCTTGCACTCACATCAAAAGGACATTTACATTCATAGGGAGCAGTTTCTATTTGCAATTTTAAACTTTTCTAAAAGTCAGAAGTCATTTCTAAAAGTCAGAAAAATGTTTTTGGAAAAAAAAAAAAAAAAGCAAAAGGCTCACATTTAAACATTTAGTTAGTTACTACCCTTATGCTTTTTTACTGGCATTAAAGCAGAATTTACAGCAAAGCTTGGGTGAGGTGAACTGAAAATGAGTGTTTGTAGGTACAAATGTTTTAATTGATAAAGTACATACAACTTGTAATGATTTAGACATACATAAGATCATAACTTCTCATTTCTTAGTTACTAGCTGATCTAGAAAATAGTCCAATGTTTGCAGACGACCTAGAGTGTCAGAAACTTCTTATGGAGGCTATGAAATACCACCTTCTACCAGAAAGACGGTCCATGATGCAGAGCCCTCGAACTAAGCCTAGAAAGTCTACAGTGGGTGCACTTTATGCTGTAGGAGGTATGGATGCCACTAAAGGTAAGTTTGGATATTTGTTTAATTGTGTTAAATAATTGTATTACAGACACAAGGGGAATAAAAAACAATCTTTGAAAGATTTCTACTAGGAAAACAGCGATTTAAGGATGAAAAAGAGGAAAAAAAAAAAAAGAAAACAATCTTGCATTTTAGATGTTCTTCCTTGCAGGAATCATGTTTCTAAATGATATACGTACAGCTTGAAGTTCAAACTAAAGTTTGATTTGAACTGTGATTTTAAAATTCAGAGTTTTCTAAGAATTTTTGCATGCAGTTTGGCTTTACAAATCAGAAGAAACAAATAACATTCAAAATATTTGAAGAAATATTTAATGTTATTCCAGTGTGCTCCATTTTTTAACAAAAGTTAGAAGGCTGGAAAAAAATTTTAGGGAAAAATAAAACCAAAAATTATTACTGAATATTTAGCAGCTCTAAGCTAGAGTTATCAATATGTTAAAAAAAAAATTGAAATTGAAAACATTTGCACTTTTTACAAGTGCAAAATATGTGCATCTTTTTTCAGGACTGTGTATAGAATTTTCTTCAAGTTTGTAGTTGAAAGTTAAATGTTATAAATGTATTCAATTTTTTATGATTTGATTTTCACAACTGCAACCAGTTTACAACTTTACAAATGACACTATTCTATTTACTATGAAGTATATTAAATTATTTTCTATAGGAATCCACTGCTTCATGCCAAAGAACTGTAATTAGTTTAAAGTCTAGCAACTTGCTGAACAGTATTACTTTTAGCTGTGTGAGTTTACTATTAATAGACTCACAAAGAAGCTAATCCATTTCACGGTTTGGAAAAAGTTGCTGATGACTAATGTTTCCTATATAAGACATCTTGCAGTGCTACCTTACTATCCCATGCAATTAAATTAAATACAAAATACACATTCATCACCATCACAACATGAAGAGAAAACATAAATTTATGACAATTCACCAAAATGAAGTTAAGCTATAGCAACTAGTGTAGTTTTATTAGCACTACTGATTATTATTTATTTTTATTTTTATTTTTTTTTTATGAAATATATAAATCAACCAAGAACTCAAGGTTATCTTTAAACTACACTATTCTTAGAAATAAGAATAAAATTTTCTAATAGGTCTTCACAGTAAAGTTTATACAAAGAAAGGGCTATTTCAGTCAACATCCCTACTTCCTGTGCCTCTTTTACTTATTACCTTGGAATAAAGCCAGTTGTTTGAACTTTTGCCTTTTGATGGTTAAGAACAGCACTTCCTCTCCTCCCTGCTGTCCTCTATATCTCTGCCTCATACCTTGAGCCTGTGCTGGATTGCAAGATAAAGGAAACAGCACCTAAGAGACTACGAAGCACTAGAAGAACATCTCTGAGAAGGGAGTAACTACCACCTCTGGCAATACTGTGCCTTCTGTGATTAAGAAAAGAAGAACTCTCTGAGAGTGCCAAGTTTGGCTTTGTGCTTATCTCAGGTGGTATATGAAGTCAAACCTCAACTTCAAATGATCAAGAGAAGATCAAAGAACCACTCTTGGGCTAGTATTTTGAAAATGTGAACATGCCTAAACCACATTACCTTTCAAAACCTACTTTCAAACCTCTGTAAAAATTGCAGCCTACAGGGTATGAACACACTGTACACCTTAATGTATTTTTTTTTTTTTTTTAACTTATGTAGGCTATTTCTTTGATTTCTTTTGAAGCTGAGAACTTTGGGGCACTCATATATTAGCATAAAATAAATGAGAGAATCAAAGCAAAGAAGAGCAAACATACTACCAAAATGGAGAAAAAAAAATAATTTAAAAAAAAAAACAGTAAAAGAAATTCACTTGTGCAGAATGAAAGAAGACAGGAGAGGGAAAAAGTAATTTTTTTTTTTCATTTATTGCTGGTAGATGTGGTAGTTGTTTTTTTTTCCAGTCTATGCATTTGGAAAGGCATATGGGGGGGGGGGGGGGGGGGGGGGGGGGGAAGATATCGAGATAAGCTCTTTCACTAAGCTTGTTGAACGCAGCAGGTCACCTGTACCAGGTTCTACTTGTGAAAACTTCTCTAAAGCAAACACTACCTTTCTTCTCTGCATTACTGCATGGTTGTTTTGCTGTTAGAAACTATTTATCCACAAACTTTCTATTGTAGTTCTCAAAATACTACTTCTCTAGTCTCAAATCCCAGTCAAGGAACAGGCAGGAAATCATCTCTGTTTTTCTCATCTGGTTGCCTTCAGCTGAACTGAAGCTGAGCTCCAGTGTGTACTGTGTGTGCAACTGGTAATTGCCTCTTCCTACCTTAGTCGTTGCTCAGCCATCTCCTCGTTGTGCTAAATCAGCTCTCACAGGACCAATTACAGCTGCAGAGTGACTGACAGGAGCCAGCACATGTAAAAGTGTCAGTATTAAACGGCAGGGAGTTAGGGCCTTATGAATAGTTGCAGTAAAAACATTACTAGAAGTTCAGTGACCTGGAAGAATTGAAAATACAGGTTCTGTATTACAGCAGGCAAGCATTTATTGCACAGCTGCTGCAAAGGTGAACTTCAAGGAAGCTACCTGTAGGAAACAAGTGCTTACTCACGCAGAAGTCAGCCTTCTGCCTGTCTCCATTGTGAAAAGGAAAACATCCAAGCTATCCATGAAGATGCCTGCCTAAGACAGACAGAGTCATGGATACATTTAGTTTTTGATAGCACTAATGGTTTAAGCACAGGCATGCCTAAAGAGTATATAGTTGTGAGGTACCATACTCATAAAGAATTAAAACAAACAAACAAAACCCAACTATCCTCATGGTACTCAAATGACTAATAGATTTAACTTATCTTCAAATTTCCAGTGTTAAAAAATGAGCTGGCATGTAATTCTGCCTCTTCTTGCCCCTGGTTTATTCCCATATGTTTGACAATCATATAAGCATGGAATTAATAATGCAGCTTTCTCACTAGGTTCACACATTGTAATTGAAGTTCTCAGTAAAAGATGCAGTAAGAGTCCGCACACAGAATTTCAATCTTCTGAAGTTGAATAATATTTTGAGATGGACCAGCTACTGACTACTGGATACTGATCAGTTCATGGTTTTCTTACATTGTACAATACTTCTGTCTTCACCAGGCACAACTACAATTGAAAAATATGACCTTAGGACTAATAGTTGGATACAAATTGGTACCATGAATGGTAGACGATTACAGTTCGGAGTTGCAGTAATTGACAACAAGCTCTATATTGTGGGAGGAAGAGATGGTCTGAAGACTTCAAATATTGTTGAATGTTTCAACCCTATCACCAAAGTTTGGACTATAATGCCTCCTATGTCAACACACAGACATGGCTTAGGTAAGAGGTGCTGCTTCTTTGTAAATACTTTTGATCACATACAAGTGATTTTAATTTACACAAATGTAGCTGACATAACTTTCAAAGCATTCAGTAACATGCAGCAACATGTGTAGAAGCTATTTTTCAAAGACAGAGTTGCCCTTTACCATAATTTTATGACAGTGACATAATTTTATGACAGTGACATATGCAAGCATTTACCCAACTTGCACTGGACTTCCAGAGTTAATTTTGTTTTTAGAAAATTCCAAATACAAGCAATGGTGAAAATAATTGACTCTTCTAATTCAGTGGTGAAGGTATCTGCTTGCAATACAGTAACAGCCTGATTTACAGTTTTAGAAAATTATGACTAAGTTAAGCCCATGGGTACCTAACATCTCTGAAAATCAGATCAGATAACTACTCACATTGAAGAAAATATTGCTGTAAGGAAGTAAATGCAACTTCACTAATTTTAATGTTGTAATTACAAGAGTTTTAAAGAGCTCTGCCATAGCTTGGTAGTTATGGGTCTTTATTGCCCAGTAATCCTTAATATTATTCACAGTGAATAAAGTATATGAAATGTCAAGTGCATTGCTGGAACAATGAAAAATAAGAACAAGTTTAACATTAAGGAGACTATGGGAGGGAATATGACAATTTCTGAATGATTTATTTGCACAGATCTTATGAGAAAGGCCGGCTTCATTTACATTAATAGAAAAAGGTATTGGCTCAAAATCGTTATAGTAAGTTAAAATGACATAGAATATTTTTATTTTAATGAATAACACAAAAAGACTGATCCAGTTATTCGATAAACCTTAGTTTGTGGCCTATAGTACCTTCTCCACCACTTAGGGGATAAATTATAGTGTTAAGTTCTTTCCAATAAGTCTGTCAAGTTAATAAAAACAAATAGGAGTAAGTAGTAAATGGAAAAAAAAAAAAAAAGACAAAACAGACTATAGTCTTTATAATTACCAGCTGCAGGGGCATAATTCTACCCAACAAGTAGGTTGCAGCAGTAAAATGAGTGCCCAAAGTTAGTCTTCTATTTATCAGTTCAATTTGCAAAGCTGCCTTGCGCTTATTGGTTTCAGTGTGATTTTGTGGAGAGTAGCACATTTGAAAAAAAAAAATATAAATCAGGCCATGCATACTTAAGGCTGAAAACTTGTATTCAGACAACTTTTAAGCAGACAGATTCAAACATTTTGCCTTATCTAACAAAGTAAGGAAATGACAGCAAAAGCAGCAGCTTAGCAAAGGGAAGGCACCAAACCCCTTCTTGCTGAGAAAAGGGCAGTAACACAGGATGTGTCCACAGACAGCTTTGCAGAGAGAGCCAAGCTTACTCTCCTGTCCCTCAAGGCCAACAAATACAAGCCTACTCTTATCCCAAAGTGAGTTCCACTTAGAGGCATTAAAATGTTATGGTACTGTAGCCTGTAAGGCCAGCCAGATACCCACCCGCACGGGCTTCATGCTGGCAGGATTACAGAGCTTCAGATCAGAGTAAGGGATATGTAGTTACGTTGGACATTTTTTTTTTCATTGCCTGGCTCAATCTTTGTTTTTCTTTGATAGAATAGCATTATTTCTCATGTAGGGGCTCAAACTCCATTCAGAACAAGGTCAACAGAATTGGAAGAGAGAAAATTCTGAGAACATCAGAACTGAAACAACTTTCTTCAGGCAAAAGATAATGCTTATTCTGAAAAATACTGTATATAAAGTATTTTGTTTATACTTATTTATTCTGCTAAATGACAAGGCTGCTTTTAGATAGTTTAATACTAGCTGAAATTGCTTATCTGTATACAGGGATTTAAAGTATGAAGTTAATACTTTATTGATCAGTGTAATTATTAGATACTGTAATCCGTTCCTAATTCTATCTTTTAAGGAGTAGCAATGCTTGAAGGACCAATGTATGCTGTTGGTGGCCATGATGGATGGAGTTACCTTAATACTGTAGAAAGATGGGACCCTCAAGCACGGCAATGGAATTACGTTGCTAGCATGTCAACGCCCAGAAGCACTGTAGGGGTTGCAGCATTAAATAGCAAGTATGTCAACAGGAAAAACTGTTTTTTTTCTTTGCTTCCTGCCTTGGAAATCCAGTTTCTTATATTTTCTTTTCACTCTTAAACTAATCAAACACCTCAAGAGAACAAAGAGAAAACATAATGCACAAAAATAAGAAAAAGCTTTTTCTCTGTTGTGTGGTTAATTGTTTTCAAACTTTCAGTCATGTTATAAACATATTTCAGCCACTTCAAGTTCCAGCAATTTGAGTATATTACAGATGTACACCAGAATTTTTCCTGGAATATAACTTATGGGTGATACTGATAAACTATCTTGAAAAAATATTCCAGGTTTACTTTTACATTTTTAAATGTCTAAGGAAGCATCATTTGAAAGAACTTTAACTTCTTCAGCAAATTAGGCTGGTGCTGGAAATATTAAAGCCTGATAAGAGGCCCCCATTTGGTATGTTGGAAAGCATGACTTGAGCCAAACTTCCTACTTAATAAACTCTGGGGAAGGAAGAATCTTAGCAGTGACAGTTTGTAGGGGCTGCGAACATTACAGACAGATGTAGGCAGAAAATTGCACTTATTCTGAAACCTTATCACTATCTTGCTTGTTCACTTCTTGAATGCTGGTGACTTATGAGAGAGAAAGAGTAGAAATAAAGATGTTAAGAAGCAGATATTTGCAAATGTAAATTTTCACATACCAGCCAGGATTTTTGCATTCAAACAGAACATGATTTTAAACATTACCTAAAAATTCTAAGAGGCAGAACTGTCTGTTCAAGTCCCCGTTGTATCTCAGGAAATGTTCTCAGCATAAACTTCACCAGAAACTCCTGTTGGTACCTTCCACAGGGACATGCAGGAAACCACTTTGTCAAAGAGGAAATCCAGCCCGATTCTGACTCTGTTCTCAATCAGCCTGATACATGCTGTCTCCAGCCTGGCTTAAATCACGTCTGTTAGTCTAGTGATGTAATCTCCGGCATACCAGGATGAGCCGAGATCAAATGTCCATCATTCAGCGCTACTGCTGTGGTCTAACTGAGAAGAATGCGTCTCTTTTTACTGTTCCCTTAAGTCATGCCATATTTTTCTATTCAATCCCACCAGAAAAGACTTAGAATTTCAGTGGAGCAACATTTCTGACCAATAAACGGTCTACTGAAAGCATTAGTCAATAAAGGAATATTTGTTCATCTTGTAGAATGGAAAAAGATTTTTTAGATGTTTCTGGGTACTTTAAGGGAAACAAAAAATCCCAACCAATCTACTCATATAATTAGTGATTTCCTCTCTCTGTGAAAGCTGTGTAAACAAGAAGACAGCATCTAAGAGCCTGATGTTAAAAGAAAATAAATCAAGTTCTGAATTTTTTTTTTTTAATGGGCCAAGCAACAAACTGTACAACAGAACTCAAGTCTGTGTTCAATTCACAAATGTTAGAAGAGAGGGCTAAAAATTTTGTATTGCTGTAAAAGTCAAGATTTTTCTTGCTGAAATTGTACATCAGAACAATCTAAAATTTCTCCCAGTCACTGGAGCAAGAGTCACACAACTCAAGCACAATTCAACTGATTGGTTTTGGGTGACATACTCTGGACAAGCTGAAGTATTCCCTAGATCTCTAATTAGTTGCACTAAGCAAACTCAATTTCATGGCATTAAGTAACAGCCAGGGTGTGAAAGCAACCTAAGCTATTGGCACATTCAACATCTACTATTACAACCAGCATGTGTGCTATCACAGTCTAGAGGCATCCAGCTAGTTTGAAACAAAAATAAAAATTAATAAAAAAGTCAGACTTTGTAAAATTCTTTCACAAAAAGCTACAACCCAGTTTTTAATGGTGAATTTACACCATTTATTCTTATATGTTGTCTCAACAACAACTGACTTGAATCTCGAGTTGTTTGCTAAGTGCCTTTATGCTAAACAGACAGGAAGACATATCTGTATGATAAATTCTGTTCCATAGATTTTCTTTAATACAAGCACTGAAGAAAATATATTTGATGTATTTTGACATATATTTTTGGTATATATGAAATTACTGATTTTTTTAAATGTATTTATAGTAGAGGAAGATTGCCTCATGACATAGTGAGATATCAAATACTTTGTAACCTTATATTTAAATACACGTATCACCTTTCTATTAAATTCCATCTATAGCTTAACAGTTAAATAAGTTGATATGATATGCATTTTTTAATCTTCCAATGTGACTGCTTGAAACTATATTGCAAAATGAAGAAAATTTCTTTCATGCAGCATGTAAAACTCACTGTGCAAAGAAAGTTACCAGAGCATAGTGGTCAGAGAGCAAATAGTGGGAATTATGGGAACATTAAAGTGGTCAGAATGAAGTTTACAAATGTAATTTTCATTAAAATGACCAAAATTTTTCATTTTCCAATGGATAATTGTCACAGACTATACGCTGTTGGTGGACGAGATGGGAGCTCCTGCTTAAAATCAATGGAATGTTTTGATCCGCACACGAACAAGTGGAGTCTATGTGCTCCAATGTCAAAGCGAAGAGGGGGTGTTGGTGTTGCAACATACAATGGCTTTTTATATGCTGTAGGAGGTCATGATGCACCTGCTTCCAACCACTGTTCTCGACTTTCTGACTGTGTAGAAAGGTAAGCACTTGTGTTTATTTATTTTACATTCCAGGAAGTATAAAATAATTTATTACAACAAGTGAAATCTCTTCAAAATTTGAGCTTATTTTTGAGCTTATTGTTATTATTATTATGCTTGCAAAACATATTATGCTTTTAAGAATAATATTTTGAGCAGAAGAATTGATTTCCGTTAACTCCCAGATGCAAATTCCTCCTTGCTCTCCCTTCTATTTGAAAAAATCTTTACAGAGAAATTTAAAAAAAATACACTGAAATTAACTTTGCTGACTGAGCTGCTGCTGTGCTATCATTCCCTCAGGCTTCATTTACGTTCAAAACAGTGATTGTTTAATCTGATAGAAATGTAGTCTGTAACCATAAAGTGAAAATAGGGGCACGTTTAGTGAGTTTGAAGATCCCTCTAGTGGCTAAATAAAATAGTTACTCGTAATTCTCTACACTATTTCATAGTGTAATCTAAACAACAAAACAGGAGAAAACTATTTATCCGTTATATAAATCTGAAATATAATAACGCATTTCTACAATATATTTTTCTCATTTTGATCATAAAACATTCTAGGTATGACCCTAAAACAGATGCTTGGACAACAGTGGCCCCCTTGAGTGTGCCTCGGGATGCTGTTGGAATTTGTCCTCTGGGTGACAGATTATATGCTGTTGGGGGCTACGATGGCCACACATACCTGGATACTGTGGAGTCCTATGATGCTCAAAATAATGAGTGGACAGAGGTAATTAAAAATAGAAAGAATTCTATCTGAGTAATGGACAAAGTAAAAATTATTATGTTGCAAAATTACTGGTTTTGTGAAAAATGTCATATATTAGGATGCAGTAATACCATAGTTTGGCAGGTATAACATATTACTTGCCTCCCTTGTTAAATAACTGTATAGAAGTTTTCAGATACAACAATGGAGGTAATAATACACGGGTAAATACAAATTTACACTACAAAATACACAGGTTATACAAATCATTTTGTAACAAAGGATGGAATGCGTTTGCCAGCAATGCCCTCTACTGGACACACTTCCAAGTTTTCTTATTTATGACCATCACCACTGAGATTAAGAGAAAACATTAGAACTGTCAAGATCCTTCTGTACCCATGTAGGGCCAAAGGATATGAAAGTCTTTTACAACAGCTAAAAGAAACACCACCAGCCTACCCTCAAATAACCCTCAGCAGCTGCTTTTTTTTGTTTTTGTTTTGTTTTTGTTTTGTTTTGTTTTGTTTTTTTGACAACCTCAAATTGTTTCCACAGTTCCAGTTAAATCTAATTTTCTAGCAGAACATTAGCTTGAATAAAGAAATTGTTTTCCTTTTAATCTACAAGTAATTTCTTCTAGTCCTGTCCATAACAGTCTACTAAAAATGTTTATTTATTTTATTTTTTTAAAGGAAGTTCCTGTCAATATTGGAAGGGCTGGAGCATGTGTTGTTGTTGTGAAGCTGCCCTGATGACTACAATATTGTGAAACTAAACCCTGAGTAAAGTTTCATGAAGACTGAGTCAGGAAGAGAAGAAACATTTCCAGAAGGACTCCACACATCCTTGCAGCCCTCCATTATAGAGAATATTTATTTGGGGCCATTGTACTGTTAAAGTACAAAACCAGAGTCTTCCTGCATTGCAAAAATCAGAGAATTTTGCAAAAGTTAACTATTTTTTATGCCTAATACTTAAAAATTAAATAATATGTTTAAATGGTTGAGTTTTGTTACAAAAGTTTATCTGTTATTTATAAAATGCAGTAGTAAAGTGATACATGGATGTCTAAGATTTCATAAAACTTTCTCTTCTATGTTAGCAGTAATGTTAACATTTATAAAAAGAGATTTTATATTTTAAGAAAATGAATAAAAGAGAAACACCTTCAACAGAATTGCACAGAAAGAAATACTGGTCCATAAATATCATTGGCAGCAGAATATTCTCTGCAGAAGAAACTTCATTTCTATATTCAGAAATCAGATTACTAAATTAACTTTGAAACAATTATATAATAAATCAAAAAGAAGCATAGAATGTGTTGGCTATTCAGCTACCAATATGACAAAATATCCCCTTTTAGCAGATATTCAGTTGCATTGTGCAAGGTAAGAATTAGTAGGCCTAAGGTATCTTTGTTTTCTTAAGCATGTGCCAACAGGAAGAACTCTCATCAAAACACAAATGCTAATATAATTACAATCATTTTCACCGTGCATTTGTATGTGATATTTTAATTCCAATCACAGTATGTCAGGTTATTCATGGATTTGTCTTTGCCCACTAACCATCTGTTAGTATTATGTTAAACTAATTTGGCTATTCTTGGAATAATCACCATGCATTACATTTTAAAAAATCATATAATTACATTCCTTGAATATATCTCACAAAACAAAATTTTTATATCATATTGATATGAAAATCTTTGACCTCAGCTGAAGATTACCAGCTTTCTATAATGTACAGTGGAAATATGGTAAGAAAAACATGTGCACTGTGTAACAGTATACACCATTAATATAAACATGCTTATGTTTAATCTGAAATTATGAAGGAATATTCCACATGCATGAGGTTTCATTTTTGTGTGCCAATTTTTAATGAAAATCTTGATTTTTTAATTTAATTTTATTTTTTTGACTGTAATTTCATTTATGGTCATTTCAAAAGCTGAGAGTGTATTTTAGAAAAGGAATGTATGTAACATTCTATGCTGTAAAGCACACTATTTGGACAGTATCTACTTTAGTGTCCGTTATGTCATTATTTTGTGAGTATCGGAAAATTCAGGACAGAAATGAAAATTTTCTGAAGATGTAGACTAAACTTCCTGAATGTTTTTTTTTTTTTTTTTTTTTTTTCCAGAATTCAGCAATATGGTATTTTAAAAAGTGTATAGTATTTATCCTGCAGAACACTTCTAAAAAGGAAAACATATACATATTTATTTAAAGAAAAAAACATTTTTAACTTAAAAAATAATTAGAATTATGTTTATATAAAGCATGCTACATCCAAATAAACGTAACTTTCTCTGCTAAGAAAATTTAGACTATATTTTAACTACTTCACTTTTTTTCATTTTTCATTTTCAAGAACACAAAACATAGAAGTCTTTTTCTAGACCAAAGGCAAAAAAGATGCTCTCTTAAATCTCCTTACTGCACCTGGTACACAGAAATTACAATTTAAATCTTCTTACATGGAAGGTAAGAGCTAGAGGCAACTTTTTTGTTTCTGATTCAAAAATAGCTACCACCATGATTGGTAGCTTGTAAGTAGTTCATGACTTTTTTGAATTTGTAACTGATTCCCAGGGGGTGAGGTGGGTGGGGGATGGATGGACATAACATTATCGATCTCCTCCAAAAGCAACCCAAGGAGACAAACAGGTGGGAGACAAGCCCTAAAATAGCTAGTGGGTAACTAGTTGGTAAATTCACATCAGATGGGAAAGGGATTTTCATTTGCCAGTAAAATCACTACTCTGAGGGAAACACAAGTAGGCTGGCAGTGACTCTGTGTAGTGACACACTTGCACAACGTAGGTGGATGTTACACATCACTGTTTCCAGTAACCACTGTAACCTCATTTATGCTTGCCTTGTTTGGAAAGTACTGATAGATATTTTAGAATTTCAAAAAGGAGCACAAATTATACAAAGAATGTGCAACATATGTCAAAATATGTGCAATGGGCACATCAAAGTTGAGTATGTTAAACTAGCAATACCAATGGGTCTCTCTCATAAAGTCTTCACATGTAATTTGAAGTTTGGGGTACAAGAAGACACTAAATACCAAGTAAGAGAGAGCATGAATGAGTCCTCAGGTAGTTCATAAAATATCAATACATATCCAAAAACCTAATGAAGTCTATTGCAAGGAATGAAAATGAAGACCTGAGCATCAAAGTGGTCAGTATTGAAGAAAAGAAGCTGTGGGTGAGCATCTTAACACAAATTCATGGAGCCAACCTCTGAGAATTGCATGGCTTGCCTGCAAATTTTATTAAAAAAAATTATCAGTAAACAAGGTCTGAGACATGTAGGAAGAAAACTAGGCATAAACATTCCCCTCAAACTATTCTTTAAGTATACTGCCATTTCTATAGTTTATTAAAACTATGTCTCAAAAAGATTGTTAGAAGAAAATTACATTTTCTATAGATCTTGACTGTCTCTAGAGACAGTCTGTATTTTAAAAATAGAATAGGTTTCTATATTGTAAAAAAAAATAGAATAGAAAAAAATGTAGCATTCATTTAGCTTGTAGCACACAGCTACATTTATCGGTTTGATAAATTCAATAGCTATTCCTACAATGAACCAGAACTACTGAAACAGTACGCTAATATTTGTAGGCATGTGACATAATGAGATAATCTCACTAATTTTTTATTTTTTTGAACATAGTCTTAAATTTAAAATTTAGAAAGCATCCTAGTTACCACGGCCTTGTTATAGAAGTGATTAGACTATCTCGTTCTAGAAACAACACAAAGACAAATACAGGTGAGGGAAAAGAGGGAAACATGGGAAAGGTATGAAACAGAAAAGTCAGAGCAATTTAAACGTAACAAAGTGATGAGCTTGGGGGAGAACAGAGTCAAAAAACATATTCAGAGAACCAATTCTGCATCTCCTTCTCCTTAAACGAAAACTCAAGTTTCAAGCATTGTCTGAAGAGAAGATATTGAGAAGCTTGTTGTGAAGGCACCATGGCAAGCTGAAGGGATAAAGAATCTCTCTCTCTCTTTTTTTTTTTTTTTTTTTTTTTTTTTAAAAATAATGAGTACTTTTATGTGCACCTATACAACTGGGAATCATGCTGCACACAGGCCTGCAATCATGTTTGCAGCTGCTGATAGAAGAATTCTGTTCAACTTGTATAGAATAAGGGCAATATAACACACATCCTGAATTATTTTCAAAACAATTTATTTTAGTATTAAATGATGACAAGGATCATCATGACCTTAAAATCCTAAGTGGTAAATATAAAAAAAATAAGTCAAAATAAAGTCTGAATTCAAGCAATAAAATGGGACAAATTAATTTTCTAGAGAAAGTAGTTCCTCAGTGTTTTTAGTACTAAAGTTTTAGTTCTTTTCTTCCATAGTGTTTGTACAGCAGTGGAAAGTCGTGTGAAAGGAAGCTAGCAATTAACAAGAGGAAATTGGAAACTTAACAGGAAGATGGAAGAAAAACAAACTGGAGAGAATTTGGTGACATCTAGACATTATTAGGTGAGAGAGAACATTAGAGATACTCTGAAGCGGTGTCATCCCTTTATATTTCCTCTGTTTCTCCAGCCATGAGTAGGTGTAATAGTTATGTAGCATCTTTGCTTATTAGGCACCATGACAGCTGCAGGCACAGCTGGCTTGCCAGCACAGCACGGGAAGGAGCCCTCGTCTCTAGCCTCAGAACTTGTCCAGCTCTGCGCCTTCTGACTCTCACTGGTAGAATGATTATTTGTCTGTTTTGCATCAATCACTGCTTGTTTGTTTTTTAAACCCTGGCCCTTAAAACACATTTTTGCTACTTGGACCAGGTGATAACATCTACATGAACTGAAGCAGCAACATATTTTATATGTTGCAATGTATGGGAAGCAGGGATGCTATTTCTTATGTTAAATCAGTTCTGGGAAAGACTGAAGGTCCATCTTATCCACTATCATTCACTATCTCTATCAACCAGTATCAGATATTTAAATAAAGAACCAGCTAGCACATAAAAGTTTCCTCCTTGAAACAACTTCTTGGTTTATTACAGTCAGGCATATGGACACCTCCTTAATTACTAAACATCATTGTGCTTTACAGTTACTGATGAACCTACCTTTGTTAATTTACTGGACATTTGTTCTTGGTGAATTCTGCAGTGTAATTGTAGGCATCATAAAGAAAGGTTTGTGCATTTTTTTCAAACCTGCTACTGAGAACGTTTTCCAAAATTCTGTTTACCTACGAGAGTCTGATCAATCTATCTTGGTTAGCTAATTAGTAACATTACTTTAGTAATACTACTACTTCCAGTAATGTAACTATTACTGAAACATTCATCTTCATAATAAATCTATAGAGCAGGAAAGCAGTACTATACTACTTAGCAGTGCTGTGCTATTTACAACTGGCATAGAAAAACAAACAAACAAACAAAAATCATGATTCCCCTAATGACACATAGGAAGAAATACATTAAAGGAAAGATTTGGGCCCTGTTATCCAAACATCAATGTTAGCAGTCAGCCAGTCTGTTTTTCAGCCAGACAGTACCTTCACTAATCCAGCAAGATGCACAGAACTTTGAAGCTTACTTGAGCTATGAGTCAACTACTCATGCTGCCATCTCCTTTTTTCTGCCTTCCTGTTTGAGAAACTTACAAATCCATCTTTTCTACAGTACATGCTGAATTGGTTAAAGAGTGACAAAAAATCCTTTAACATGAAAGGAAACAATTGACTGTGCATGCTTGGAAGGAGTGGGCAGGCTGATTTCCTCCAAGGGAATCAAGGAAGATGGCGAGGCTAACTATCTCTTTCTATATGCTTATTTGTGCACATGGCTATTACATGATGACTTTTTTTCTTCCCAGCTGACCATTCAGTGATGGGTGTAATTTAGGCAACATTCCCTGATCCATTGGAGAAGCAGTCTCTCAGACCCATTAAAAATGGTAAAGGTTGGGAAAGTTCTACTGTTTAAACCAAGCTAAATCATTTTGCTCTTGCTTTTTTGGGGGGGAACGACTGTCAGTCGGATGGTGCCAGGCTTCAGAGCCTGGAGACTGTTGACAGAAATGCTGACAAGGGTTGGAGGCTGCATACAGCCACCCTTTGAAGGGCATGGCTGTAACTGCTAAAGAATGTGTACTCAAGCATGAGTCCCAGTGTAAAATACTCACATTTTCTTCCTCATTAGATGTAGACATCAACAACAACAAAAAAAAAATACAGAAAAGTAAACAAACAAAAAAGCAACCTTGGCACCTACATGGTGTAATAAATCAGAGTGCCTTTGAATTGTCAGATGAATGTTCTGTTACCAGGTTATTGCTTTATCTTCTGTTCCACAGATGAACCTAGCAATTTTCTGGGAAAAGGAGACTGTCCCTTTCTGTGAACAAATCTCACATCAGAAATTGAGAATTTTCCAGTAAATTACAACAACTGGTAAAAGTCACAACAATCAACAGAACTCCATCTAACTTTAATGCAAGTCATCTAAAACTGAAAACTCCTCTGTTTTCCTTGCTTTGAAAACGAACACATCCCTCTGAACAATTATATGACTGACATATGTGTATATTATCAAAATAACACTGGCCTTGGTCTCTAAACAACTTTTCTCTTCTCTTCTGGAAATATACCTTTCCTCTGAACTTCATGATTTCCTGCCGTTTACAGTTAGTATGTATTTGAAGCTGCCTGAGATACTTTAAGCATTTTCTGGTTTTAGTCCTAGTTTTCTGTAATACTTATAAAACTGCTCCCCTTTAGCCACATCATTTTAAACCATCATAAGCATCTCTATATTTTATTGCAAAACAGATTATTACAAAAATATTGCTTTTTCCCTCTAATGTACTGCCAAATATATTGCCCAGAAAAAAATTTGTGATGCTAAAAGCAACACAGAAAAATATGAAGAAAAATATCATAGGCAAAAATAGAGGATCATTTTTCATTTCTTATGTAAAAGTCTCAAATGATTAGTGCTACATGTCTTAGAATTGCAGTAACCAATGATGAAATAGCCTACAACCAAAATGCATCGGAACTGTATCAGCATTCCTGCAATCTGTGCAGTAACACGTGATTTTATCAACAAGCTCACATCCTATTTTCTACATAGGATATTCTCGTTGCAGGTTTGAAATTGCCCCAGCGTTGCTTGCCAGAGCTTTTTCCAGACAGCGAAGGCTCGGCCCCTCCTAGCAGCTCGGGCCTTCTGCACGCCATCACAAGATGGCGCCATGCGATCGTTGTCGGAGCGCCTCTCTCGCTGAGGGTCGTGACGGCGGCTGGCAGCAATAGCCACCTTTCGCATTTAAATCAACTCTTCCCTATCTCACAATGTCAAGAGCCCACCACAGCTTTTAGGGAGACTTAAAAAACAAAAACAAAACAAACAAAAAACAACCACCTCTAAATATATAGATACTCTGTTGTGAACACCTGCATTATATGGCAAAGTTTGCTTTTTCCGTTTTAGTATTCCCACCCCACCCAGCCCCTGCTGAGGCTCTTGATTTCTGAGGATACATACAGTGAAAATGGAAGGAGATCCAAAAATACAAATGGATCAATGCCTCAGCTTCCCGAAGTGCTCAGCCTCCAACTCGTCACTTATAAAAGATAGAGCCAATGTTTATATGCCACTGGTTACATTAACATTCTGTCTTGCCTTCCCTCTCTTCAACAGCCAGGACCATTTTCCATTTTCTTCCAAAATTTGGAAGCATTATTTCCCTATATTCCCCAGCCAGACTATTCTACCCATTATCTGCTCTTCTATTCTCACCAACTCCTTACATACAAATATCCTATCTTCAAATCCTCTAAACATCTACACGTAAATTGCCTGGCTTTCTTACCTTTGAATTTCCTTCCAAAGATTTAGCTCATTAGTTATGTGATGGTACTTAGATGTTAAAATGTGCAAGATAAAATACCAGTTGTCAATAAAGCAGTCCAAGTAGAAACAGTGTAAATTTTAGGCTCGCAAATGTAACTTCATCTTTTGTAAAGATAAAATCAGCACTTTCAAATGAAAAAAGCCTATGTGTACAGCTACCGAACAACTGATGATAATTGAACAAACACTTTCTGCCCAAGACATTTCTGATAAGAATTGATTATCAAAGACCTCATTAGTTTCTTTCACTGTATACAGTTTGTATTGAACAATAGTAAATAAAAAGTCTTGCGATGATTGTGTCTTTGCAACTTCAAGTATTACACTGATACTCGGGAAAACATGTGCTTGTCAGATTCACAGTTGGGAAAAACAGTTCCCCATATAAAGAAAAATTCATTTTAATCACACTTGGTAATCAGATTCTTTTGTGAAAAAGGGCCTGCAGCTGGTAGATGGAATCAAACACACTTTAAAAATAAAGACAAATCACTGTGGCATGTTTTTCCCAAGCAACGTTGTACACACTTCATTAACAAAATTCTATAAAAATTAGGAGATTGAAGAGAACAGGTCAGATGCCAAAACAGACACTGAAGGATAAAACAAAAAGGAAACTCAGAAGAACTGAGGAACCTCTCAAACTCCGTTTCATCTTTTAAATACAATAAAATACAATATAAATCTAATTTGATGATTTACTACACTGAAATAAAAGGACTGTATTCAAAAGTATTAATTACAGACATTTTTCCTGGTTTCTTCCTGCCAACTAAGTAAGACCAGAAAGCAATCTGATAATTGGAACTTGTTTCCCTCTATATTTAGGATCTAGGAGATAAAAATTGTGTATGTATTTCAACTACTTGGCATGCAGAGATAGCAAAGAAATTAAAATTCAGAGCTATTAAATACTAAGAGATTTTTATTTCGTTTAGCAACAGAGGATTTAAGGGCCTTAACCGATACTCAGTTAAAAAAAAAACAAAACACTCAACAACTCCCCTAGAGAGATAGACTTCTCTTTACTTCTAGGCATCAGGCTCACCCTCTGTGAATCTTGCTTTACATATACTTTGTCTGCTAGCTGCCTTGTATTTGTTGTGTTTTGTTCACAATCAATCCATTTTTTTTCTTCACTAGGTTGTCATCATAAAGTACTTATAATTCTCTCAGGACTGTCAAGTTTGTTCAACCCTCTAGCAGCAGATATAATGCAAGTTTCAATGCGTATGTTGGCATCTTGTCATGAATGTACTGTAGCTGGAGATAAAAGTAAACTTTTGGTATGGTTATTTCAGGAATATTGTTTGGAAACTGATTGAATAATTGCCACCATCTTGAAAGGTTTATAGACCCGTGATTTATTTGTATATATTTATTTTTAAATCTTCCCAAGGAAACAACCTTGAAATGTCTTTATATACTTTGAACACTTACTTTTCCTCATAGTAACTACTAAGACAACTCACTACTGGTAGGGCAACCTCCTGCTGAGGCAAACTACTGGAAGATACTTTAAAGATAAAAAGTTAACCAGGAATTAAATTATTTTCTCTGTTACTGAATGTGCTAGCAGAGTTGCTCATTATTTAGATACATAGGCACACAAGATGCCCCGGAAGAGTCTCGACACAAATTCTCACCTGAAGACAGTTGTGGGGGTATAAACACAGAATTCTGTAGTGCTGTGATAGATATTGATTGATAATTATAAATAACTAGCTGTTGATTTGAGCATGCAATGAAGCCCTTGTTTTTCAAATGCTATAGTTACAGGCTTCCAAAGTAAACAGTTGAGTGAATTAGAACCCAAATAAGAATCTGCATTCAGAATCTTTCTCTATTACTTCCCAGGTGCACATCTGGGAGATGGATCAGCTACATCAAACACTGTACTTGATCACAATGAATGAGCAATAGCACAATGTGACACATGTTAATACCTCCATAAGTATAAAAAGAAACTTCTTAAAAGCAATAGATAAAAGCACTTTTGTACACCTCACAAGTTGCTAGAATCAGGATTTAAGTAGTCATTGTGAGAATCTAAGAACTATTTGCAAATAAAAATATACTTTCTTTGCAGAAATAGTTCATCTTTTTTCACTACTAAAAGTTTGTTTGAATTTATATTATAAACTGATTAAAGTAATATAAACTCAAGCCACATAGATCATGAAGAAAAATCTGAACTATGTATATCATGCTGTGCCTTACCATTTTTGTAAAGATATGTTATTTTCTACTTTTCATGACCTATGGAAAGTACAGATATACTGCATAAAACAACTACTTAGTTTTAAAATAAAGTACCTGGCAGATGTGTATTCTAATATGGTAAGGTGTTTTTTTCCTCCAGCCTACTGCCAGTCCCACCACTAGACATTGCAGTAGTAAAATAAGGGATTTATTATTTTATTTCTCAGTTATTTATAATCTATTACACTAAAAAAATAAACTTTTTATCATTATGATTGAAATGGATTACAGACAAAAATTCTGCTCCCATAGGTACAGAACATAGATACATGGCTCATGTTTCTACACCATGTTGTAGTTGTTAATTATAACCAGTATTAAAATGGGCCATCTTTATTTTGTGGAAAGGTTATATATTTTTTTCTCTATAAATTAGCTGGTAAGATATGAGAGGGCTGTTTGGAATCTGTGATTGTGAACCCAGGTCATGACTACTGAGACCTTGTGTTGTTACTGAGGCCTTGTGTTTGGGTGGTGCAGGCTAATTCTTTATCCTAGGAGCTGTAATTTTGGTGTATTATAGAATACTATTTTCTGTAATTTGTATATTTTTGAAACTGTATATTTTCATTACACTGTAAATATGTAAAATTAGTACGTTACTGAAGTTTCACATTTACCTTGGAAAGTTAACTTAAGATAGTAGTTTCATATTTGAGCTTTTAAACCATTAACTGGACCAAGCAGTGCTCAGCTGTTGTGGAAGTTTCTAAGTGAACTGAAACCAAATACAAAATACACTAAAGAGGAACAACTTTCTTTAAAGTAGTCACATAACAAGAACATGCAGTTTGGGTATGGTGTCATTTATTAGAGTCTGCCTCATGGAAAATTGTGTGTGCATGTTAACACAATGATCTCCTCTGTTCTTAGCCAGACTTTCCTCCCAAACATGGTAAAGTAAATCAACAAACTACTCTTCCAATACCAGTGTTGAAAGACCTGCTATTTTTATTAGAGCCCCTACTAATAATGATGTCTATGTAAAATGAGGCTTAATGAAAGAAAAAGGGAGGAATCAATGAAGCAAAATTAATGGACTCGAGGTGATAAATTACTTGTGTAAAGTGTACATATATACCTGTACTTATTTCTTGTAGCCACATATATGTCAGTGACTAAATGGCACATTTTACACTTTATCATGAATTTTGTATTTTCAGCATTTCTGTTTGAGAATTTCCTCCCTGTCCACTGAATTTTAAACACTCATATGTAAAACTCGTATGTATGCTAAACGTATAATGTAGTTTTTATATGGATATGGAAAAGATATAAATGTTTTAGGGTAAGTAGATGTTGTAGTTCAATTTCCTGATTTATTTATTTATTTTTAATTAGTTTATTTGTTTTCTGATATTTTCTTTGATTTCAGGAAGTTCTGTCCTGCAGTTTTCGTAGGAAGTAAACAAACAGTACTAGAGGTTAAAAGAAGTATATTGCCTTTCACAATCAATCACCAGCATTTTTACCAATATCAAGAGTCAAAACCAGAGAAAAAGTAGGGAATGTAAAAGTTGTTTAGAAAACAAACAAACAAACAAACAAAAAACACACACAAGGCTTTCAGGTTTTCAACTCATAGTAATGTAATTTGTAATTTAAGCTGAAGAGCTCCTGAGTTACCATTCCACTTCTGAGATCAAGATATACACGTACATAGGAAAAGAAAGGATTTGAGTACTACAGTTTGCACCCCTTATCAAAAACATACTGCTATACTGCTATGCAGTTTCACTTTAATTTTCCAGCGTGGATCTCCAAAAGGATCTCCAAACCTTTGTTTGACTATAAGCACGTAAATTAAGATTAGAGGCATCTGAAATAGCAACTGACAAAAGAACAGAAAAGTTCTCACTGTGGAGAACAAAGATCAGACAAGAACAAGCAAGCAAAGAAATTATTTGAGAAGGATCAATGAACACAAATGTATGACATGCCCTTTGACTTCTAATCTTTAATAAACCAATACTAGAATAATCAATCATTCAGGCTGAGATAATGAACTTTCTGACTCAAACTCTCCAATAAAAGCAAGAAAACAGCCAATATATCCTGTAACCCTTGTGAATGAATGACCATGTTGGGATGTGCTTGCATGTCTGTCTCAGGAAAATTTTGTATTGCATTAAACATATATCCTTAAAACTCTCTACAATTAGATGCTCCTGGCATTCTACCTCTGTATAGATATTCTTAAAATTCAGTACAGACAAATTTTAGTCTCCCACAGGTGATATCTCAAAAAGTCACACAGTCTAGCCAATATATCTGTAATGGCACTCCAAGCTATTTTTACAAAGCAAATCAATTTTTAAATATGATATTAAATTACAATCCAAACAATTTAATCTCTACTTGAAAAAAAAAAATACCACCAAAAAAAAAAAAAAAAAGAAGCATACTGTTTGGCTGATAGCATGAGAAGAGAGAGGAAAAAAATGCATTTGAAAAAAATAGAAACAGGTTTGGATTATACAGAAAACTGACCTCTTCAAAATAAATCTGAAGCTGAATTTTAAATGAAGGAAACAAAGATACACCATATCGCTGACTGCATATCCATTACTTTATGCTTTTTAATAGTTTAAAAGCTTATTATGTGGCTCAGCAGTAACAGATTTAACAGCAGGAAATGGCATTACTGAAAAAGTAGATGCATATGGCTCTTATAAAAGGGAATTACTGTCTATGTACGTATGTATTTTACAGTGGACTTCTATTTCTTTAGAGGAGGTAAAGGGTGACCATTTACTTAAAACACTAATGGGGAAAGGGATTTAGTTGGAAAGACAACACATTAAAACCCTGTTATGCTAATCAAGATACTGAAATGTCTGATAATTTTGATTTTCTCTCCTGCATATTTATTTATTGTGACTGACTAACAGTAACTGGAAAATGATATGTAATTGGCCTAAATTCTTAACATCTTGAAATCTTCATTCCCTTTTCTAAACAAAATTACTTTTCTGTTACCTGTTAATAGGAAAGTATTGCTATAACACTGGACTGTGATTCTAACCACTCTCACTTTTCATTTATATATATTTATACCTGTTAAGAGTTAGAATTGGCAATTGGATTTCAGTAGTCTTTCATTTCAAAAAGAGAAAATAATAAAGGCTAGTGTCACAAAGCAGCAGGATCTTCAAGATTTTGCAACCAACTCCAGTCCTTCTATGGAAGTTCTTTAAGTGCCTTCATCACTGCTATGCTCTTACATTATGCAGTACAAACAGAGCCTTTGCAGTCTTAAACAGAAGGAAGGGATAAAAAGATATTTTCATGACTGCTAAATAAGGAAAAAAAAAAAAAAACACAACACAATGAATCAAATGGGAAATGAGTCATAGTGGTGTTCTGCACTATTTACTAACAATTGAGGTGAAGCTTCTTCACCATTCATCTTCAGCATTCAGACTGCATTATAAGACGACGGAAGGCTGCTAAGAAAAGCTAAAACCTCTATTATAAGACAGCTACCAGTTTTAAACAGCTAAACATAGATTCAACTTTGAGTACCAAATAATAAATTGATTCTAGAACAACCCTGTGTTTTAGGCATTCTTAGAAAAAATATTAAAATGACTTTATAAATCAACATGCCAGTTGTCTGAAAAAAGAAAAAAAATAAAAATCAAAGGAATCAATTGTCTTATTCTAAAACATATTTGCAAGATAAAAAAAAAAATAGGAAAGGTCAGATACTGCTAAAGATTCTTTTTATAATAGTTATTAGGGAGCTTCACAACCCTGTTGGTTATTCAGGCCTAGTGTAGCTATATCTGCTCAAAAAAAGCTGAAAACTTGGTGCAACAAGCCTCTTTGTAGACGATATACTACATACCATGTGTGAGACTGGCAAATCACCGCTCTGAAAGATTTAAGTGTGCTTCAATATACTGACATAAGCAGTACTTAAAAATTGCTTGTCTTAAATTCCGTGAATAAATGTGGTGGTCTACAATTCATAGCCTTTAATTACTGATAGGGTACATCAGGGTGGAGAGCTAGATGTGGATGATCAGTCCGTTGATGCTCTTGGGAAAAATAGAGAAAGTTCAAGAAAGGCCACATTGGTCTTTACATTTGTTTTACTATGTCTGCAGAGCCAACAGGCCCATAATGAATGTGTTTGGGGACTACATTTGGATCCACTGCAGTCTAATGATACCAGTGAGATGATGTCAGAGAACGAGAGACAAAGAAATGCAAGAGAACAGGAGCCAAACCTGTTCTCTCTATGAAAGACACCAGGACACATGGCAGACAAATCTAGCCTCAGCTGGCATAGTGAAACCTTAACTTGTTAGCTGGAATCAATTAGAGAGAGATATAAACACATGTTAAGAATGCATCTCATGCAGCCTGTCCAGGAACACAGACACAGGGGGCCGTCACAGAACCCTAAGACTGGAAAAACCCCAGGAAGCTGTCATGCTGCAAGGTCTACCTGAGTGCCCAGACAGTGCCCAGACAGGTTCTGGAAATTTGCCAGGGTGGAAACTACGGGGATTACATGGCCTCTCTGGGCAACTCACTTCAGTGCTTGACCATCTTCACTGAATACATACAAAAAAAACTTGTGTTGTACACCCACATCACTGAGCATTCTGATCTGATTTCAAAGTTAGGTCTACTTTGAGAGGCTATAACTTGTAGTTTTCCATTGCTGTTTTTTCAGAACAATTCTTGCACTGGACTTATATACACACACACACGTATATGTAGAAAGATATGTAGGTATCTTTCATGTTGGTACGACACTTACAGTCTTACAGTCTCTGTGTGTACCTAGAAAGCACAGCAGACACGAAGGCTCAGAGAAGCTCTGGCTGTAAAGACTAACATACCTGGAAGCTTCACAGGGCTGGCAAGGAGCTATGGCTGCTAGCTCAGAGGTAAAAAACAAAGGGCTCTCAGAGTCTTTGCCTCAGTAGAGATATGGAACTACATCAAGACAGAAAAAAAAATAAATTAAAAAAATCCCATTTTAAAGAATTTTCACACTCCACTGGGTATGCCTTCGGTCTTGATCAGCATTAAATAAGTTACAGCTTACAAGGAAAAGTAACTCTCACCAGTTTGAATACAAGCTCCAGAAAGTACCCATGAGATGTAACATTAGTTTTAGTAAAATCAGTAGGATCTGGCACCTGCTGCATTAATCTCATGAGAGGTCTTGCATAACTGGACAGAAAACAAGTTTAGCAGCTAACTCTTAATTAGCCTTCCCACCTTTCTGTTTTTGGATTTCTTACTCTTCACACAACAACAAAATCACAATAGCTTTTAAATAAACCTATCAATTATTCCTCTGTACATGAAATTCTGGTAGTTTTTCAAGTTTCTATTTACAAGGAAGAGCAAACTGAAATCCCATGAAACAGATAAAGTAGTAGTACATAGCCTTAAAGGGTGTACTGCTTCTCTTACTGAAGCAGTAAGAAATGTGTTACTCATATCTGTTCTTTTTCTTACTTTGTGCCTATTAAATAGAAATATAATTGCAGCTTAATAGACTTTTAAGGAACAGTACAATTTGTACAATGTATAATTTTAATGTAGACTGATGTTACTTTTTTAAAAATGTAAATCAAACATTTTAAAGAGCAAAGATTGTAAGCAAATGGAAACCTAATTTGAAGCTAGAGAAGAGCTGTACTGCTTAGTGGAAACTGAAAAGTACTAATTTGCATTTCTGTAATCATTAATAGGGGTTATGAGGTGTCAATTATGTTCCACGTGTGACCTTTTTAGTTTCTAGGTAATGTACCTCAATTAATTGTCTGTGGCATCATAAAGCACCTTTTTCGCTGCACCATGACTATGAAAAGCAATAAAATTCTTCCTCTGCAGCTGAAGTATGAAATGTGCAACTGACCTTAGCACTTAGCAGTGGCTCACTGATGCTAATGCAGACCTTCTATTGGCATAAATTACAATGCAGTCAAAATCTGAGAGCTTGGTTAATGCTCTCCTAGTTCATGGCAGATTTTTGTAAAGTCACAGAAATGACCATGCTTTGAAATTTCTGTTTCACTCCATCAGTTGAATTGCACATTGAGAATTCTGCTTTAATAAAACTGAATAAGCTGCTTCAAATTCCAGTGCAGAAACTAGCATGAAAGAGAAAACTGTAATTCAGTTATACGGTTCCTTTCTTAGGATTATGAATCAGGTAAAAAATCTTGATGCTGACAGGAATTACAAACACAGATTGATGAATAAAATTAGATAGGCGTCATAGAGTGTTTTTTCCCCAAGAGCACTATGCTGTAAATATGATGTGTAAATGCAACCTGTGAATTAAAAAGTCTATCCACAATATATTAATTCAGTACTCTGCAAATTGCATTTTTATATAGTCTGCAAGAAAGCATTTGTATGAAAAAAAAATGCAATTACCCTCCCCCCTTTCCTTTTTATTAACAAAGCAGTACCAACAACCTTAAATTAAACTTATTAAAAAAGAAGAGCAAGATTTTCAGCTTTCAAAGTTATTAATTTGTAAAATCATATGGAAAGAAGAAAGAAAAGGAAAAACAAGGGAGAAGGAAAATGCAATAAAATGCTGAATGATGAAATAACTGAACATTATAGCTGATAAAATGCAAAAAAACTCCATAGTAGGTCTGTGTCAGTAAGTGTGTTGGCTACTGGAGGGATGATTTTCACAGAGAGAGGATCTAAATTCAGTTCTGCTCTCAAAACGTTCAGAGTGGTTTGAAGTGTTAGCATTCATTGGTCATTAAATTGTAGAGTAATACAGCAATTAAAAAAAATAAAAAAAAATGTTGGGAACTCTGAATTGTAGTTGCATTATCATTCTAAAAAGGGTGAGAATGAAAATTTAGTAACTGCCCCCAAAAAACTTGCTTTCCTCCCCCTGCTCTCCAAGCATATACTACATAAGTGAAATTTTAATCACAAATAGAAAGTAAACTAGATCTAACAGAATTTATTATCTTTCTCAGATTTTTAAAGTTTCAAGAAAATACTATATGTAAAATTATTTTTCAGCCTGACAAACCCAAGGTCTAAGAAATTCTCCAAGGCTTCAAGAAAATATCTTATGACACTAACAAATACTATGAATCAGTGGTGAGATATATACTGAAGTTTCTATTTTATCTCAAAGATTGTTTTTCAAAGCCCACCTGTCAGTAGTAGTTTTATTTTGTTTTCATTAATTATTGACCCACATATCTTTATGCAAAGACAAACATGGCAGAGGATTTATCTCAAGTTCAGTCAGAAGACTGTTCAACAATTTCATAAAGTATAAACTGACATACATATGAAGTTGGCATTGCTGGCTCGTTTGAAAAGATAAAATTATGTTAAGTGAGTTGAAGTACAAACATCAGCATGTTATAAAAGCTTCAAGAAGTTTTACAAGAACTAACACATCCAGATAAAAAAAATCAATGCAACCAGTATCCAGAGTCAGAGACAGAGTCCCCAAAAGCACTTTCATTTTTTTCTAATACTTTGATATTCTGAAATAAATGCTACTGATTCAAAAAATAAAACAACAAAACAAACAAAAAAACCCTCAAAACCTCACAGTTAAAAATGGGGATGATTCCAGTGTTAAAATTATAAAAATGTCTGTTTAAAGTAATGAAATCTATTTTGCTGCTTCAGAAAGTTTTGTCTTTGAGTCCTTAGCCTACCCCATCCATGAGAAAAAAAGAATATCCTCATTTTATGTACAATTTTATGGCTATGAAAAAAATGCAGACACACAAAAGTCAGAGTTCTGTCTTTCTATCCTATGGAATAGTATAAATAGATCATTATATATACTAGACTATTAATAGAGAATTATATTTAGGAATATGCCTTAAGCACTCTCAGAACTAGTTGGTTGGTACCAGAGTTAGATTTATATATGTAACAGAGAAAGAGGATTTTAAGATTTTGCTTATTTAAGCAAAATTTAACAGATGCACGAAATGTACCTCATGCAATCAAAAACAATCTGGCATTTCAGGACAGCATACTTATTTTGCCTTCCTATTTCACTACCATAGCACAACATAAGACATGCTGGGCACAACCATTCTCTTAATGTTACGTAAATATTTCTCTATTTAACAGAAATAAAATTAAGTCTTTTTATTGAGTTACTTTATGAAACAGAAAATTTCCATATACGTGTCCTGTGATAAACAGTTTGGGAAAAACTAAATAATATGAACTCCCATAGGAAAAAAATAAAATAAAATAAAATAAATAAAATAAAATACACACACACACATATATATATCACTTTGAACAGCTCCAGCAACTTTCAGAGCAACTTTTCCTCCATAATACTGCATGTGACATTGGAAAATGTCCATTTTAAGATGAAATCAGTACAGGTACAGTAAATGATGTGTAAAATTGAGTAGAAAGATCTTCATTTTTTCTCCATATTTATTGTTGCCAACTATGCTAAGAATGGCAAGGGACTGACAGAGCATTCAGTAGGAATTTCCATCCATCTGTAGCTTGTTTTCATTAAAAAGTTTAATTTTATGTCAAGGGAATTTATGTTCTGTTCTGACATGCATTATACTATACGTCTTCAATACAATAAAATGGTTTCTGATCACCGAAGTTTGAGAGAGATTCATTCATTCTGCTTACCTTATTCAGAATATGCCCTTCATATCCTTCATAATAATTCTTGAAGCTTTTCTTTTGGGGAACAGTGGTTCTGCTGATAGGACAACCATGAATCTTGAACTACTGGTGATTAAATAGTAAAGTTTGTATTAATATTGAAAATCAAATATTTCATTACTTCTAAATACAACAGTCCTGAATGTTTTATTAGATTATAATATCTAAAGTGAAAATACATACAAATAAATCATGTTTTTACTGCATTGTGACTTCATAGACACATACAAAAATACATGTATATAAATGTACTTAGAGGATAGCTGTAAGGAAAAAAAAAGTACCGTGAAACAATTTGCCATATTAATTTTTCAGAAGTCTCTCTAAACACATAAAAGCTCTTGATTTCTAGCAAAACTGCACCTGAAGATGTAATAATTCAGGATATCCATTCTTTTCACAATTTGGTAAGGAAAAACACATTAGTTCCAGAGAAAAGACATCCACTATGGACAAAACCAACAACCAGCTTCAGAAATCAAGTTGAGCTGACAGATGTTTATCATAAGAAACAAGGACATTGAGTCACAGGAAATGTAAAAGGTAGACCATAGTTGCATAACAATTATTACCTTTGAAAGGAAGAGCTTAAAAATTTTTAGCTAAATAATTTTGGTGGAAGAACAGTGCTAAATTTTGACCTGTGCCACAATACTGCTCATGCCAAATATGAAATCAAGGAAAAAAAAGTTTGATGACCTAGAGAGGTTACCTAATTACTTAATTTCCCTAAAGCTTGTTACCTGGGTACACTATTACTATATTTTTAGAAGTGTCCAACATGGAAGTCAATCTCCCAAGGACAACCTATTCCCATAGTAATACTATTAGGTCATTCTTCTCTCATGATTGCATGTTTAGAGTTAAAATTCAAGGTAAAATCTAGTTTATTGGGACATAATGATTAGATCAACATCAGCTATTTTGGTGTCTGTAACACTGTTTCAGGCTTCTTCCTTTTAATTGCCAAAATTAATTCAATTTTATATTGTTGATAACATTTTCTAGACATTTAATCATTCCTGCTTTCCTCTAGATTCTCTCCAAATTTATGACATCTTTCTTAAAAATGAAAGATAGGTAAGGCCATGTAATCAGTCTCAGACATGCTATATCTTGATGTCTGCTTTAAGTTCAGTCATAAAACACAACCTTCCCTACCTCAGACCCTACCTCAGAGAAATAATGACTTATGGTCAGTTTGTGAAACAAAATAATCTTTTGATTTTTTTTTTTTTTTTTTTTGGGGGGTGGGGGGAGGGGAGGGAGGTGGGGGGGGTGAAATGACAAAAAAAAAAAAAAAAAAAAAAAGAACAACAAAAAAGAACCTATTTAGCCAATTGTTCCCCAACTACTTCTGTTTAGGTACAGCATTGCACATTTTGCATATATAGCATACAAAAACAACTGGACTTGGCCCAACCCAATACACGTCATGGTATTTAGGCTGGTGTTTCTTTTTAAAGATGTGGTCTATATACTGTCTATATATTAAAGTACAAAACACATGCAAGATAATGTTACTGGTACAAAGATGGACATTTAAATACACTGAATATCAAAATATTTTTCATTACAGTGTAAACCAAATATATATTTTTTTAGATGATAGAACTAGCTCGTTTTATTTACTGTTTAAAAACTTCCCTTTGGGAAGCTGGGAAAGGAGGTATCTGCCTAGTTCTTTTGACAGCAAGATGTACATCATTAAGATGACAGGCATTTTTTTCAGATTCATTTTGCTGTACATACAAGTCCTGGAAAGATAATGATTAAATTAGCACGCAATCTACCTATAGGGATTTGAACTATTTTGCAGCATCTTTACAAGGCTGCTAAACATATAACATGTATTTAGTATCTGAGTCATTTACATGTTCTTGATACTTGATATTCTTCTAGACAATAAAATCAAGGTCGCATCAGGTAAAATGCATATATATGTTGGGCAGGTTTTTTGGTTCTTTGCATTTAAAACGATTGGCTACTTCAGTAACAGCTCACTGCAGTATTTTACTTTTAATTCCAAATCTTTAAGCAATCTAAGCTGTTAGACAAGAATACTCAAAAGAGTATTTACAAAGTTTCCATTTCTCTTTCATAAAAATCTTCAAGGTTTTATGAAGCAAACATCAAAAAAAAAAAAAGTTATGGATATGCTTCTCTTCTCTGTAAACACAGCATGAGATAATCATTAAGTTACCTTTAATATGTCTTAAAGGATATTTTTTATATCAAAAAATAAGTGTCTTTTTTGTGAACATTTCCATGACATCATGCAGACTTCCACTTCTGTGTTTATGTCAGCCTCACTAGCATAACAATGTAAGGATCCTTCAATGTATCCAGTATATTTAAAAGAAAGGAGAGGAATTATCAAAACTTCAACTTCAATGATCTCATCTTTGATCTTTGTATGATATTAAGAGGGATTCAGTAAGATGATGTTGCTATGAAGTTCTTCCAATGTATTTCTGAAAGCTTATGAAAGAACAGAAAAGAAAACTTCCTAAAACCAAAATATGCTAGGTAAGCCATGCACTGGAGTTGGTAATCAAAGACCTCCTAGAAGAAAGGCCAAGGACATGACTCCTTCATCAGAAGGAGACCTGGAGGAAAGACGGAGATAGCTTCCATAGCTGGGAAGTAAGAGAGACTGGTTACTTCCAGGTCAGGGCAGCTTAGAAGAAAGGTCATAACTTTTGCTCCATACACTTAGCTTTTCCCTGGAAGAAACAAACAGCAGCTACTTTGAACACCAGAAATTTGAGAGGAGATCTAAGTTTAACCTACAGGAAGGTGAGTACAAATACACTGGATGCAAAAGCATCCACAGAGTCTTTAAGTCTAGCTTGGTAACGCATTTTATCTTCTGTAACATTGTTTCACTAATGCAAAGCCTTATTTTAAATTAATCTATACCTTCAGTCTTAAACCTTGCCAGATGATAAAGATGAGCATGAGGTTTCCTAACATGCAAAAATGCACCCAGAGGTGGACATCCTTAAAACCTTACTAAAGATATGCCTAACATTTCTAGATTTATGTTCTTAAAAACCATGTATTGGGTAAAAACAAGGCATGCTTTCAGAAGATATGCAAAGGCCATCTGGGCAACATGTATCAAAGGAATTCAAAGAGGACTACACATCTGCAGCAAATACCCTGTCACCTTCTGGCACATTGTGATGAAGCCAGGGAACATGCCTGAACTCCGAGCATCCCAACAGAGGGATGAGACATGACAACAACTGAACAAATACTGGTTCTGCTCCAATAAGCAATCTACACCTACCTGCCGTGAGCCTCTCTGAGGATTTTGTGCTTTTCTTCTGTCTACAGTTTCCCCAGGAGCAAAAAAGTAGTATAAAAGACAAAACAATTTTTTTTTTTTTTTTTTTTTTTAATAGCATACTTTTCATATAATTTTTTATGTATTTATAAATCTATTAGCAGCATTTGAAAAAATTTTTGCCTAACTTAACTTCCTTGGTAAATCACTTCATGTTGGTGACAGCCCATGAAAGAAAACAATACAAAAGAGCCAGCTCTGGACACCAGAAATGACTATTTGCTACTTCTACCTCCAAGTATTATTCTGGATTTTAATCAGATGATACCAGATATTGATCCATGCATAAAACTGTCTCCTGACCTGCAACATTTTTCGTTCTTAGCCTATACCATGATCTAAGAAGATGAAAGGAAAAGGAAGATTTTTTGCAAGTCGTTAAGCTCTCACCCTGTGTTGATCTGTGAGAAGTGGCATACCAGTGAATTTCTGCTTCATTTATTTTCCCATGCATAAGCATGATCAGATGGTGCTTCTGTACAGGATGTAAATAAAGGCTTTTAGGTCCATATCATTTTCCTGCAGGATGCCATGTCTGTGTTCCCTCAGGGCTTGGGATCAACTACTGACGTTTTAGGAAAGCCAGATATATTTACCCGAGATGTCAGTAGGATTAAGGCCAAGATGACAGCAAACAAATGTATGCAAATGAAGCCAGTGTAACTGGTCACCAGGCCGGTCTATAGGCAAGGCAGTTTAAAAAGTAGCTGTCTGCTTTTAATATTCATACCTTCCACTGCTTAATAGTGCAAATTTCAGTCTACAATGCTACCATCCCAAATGATCTGACTAATCATTTGATGAAAGACTTGATTCTTCAAATTTGATCCTTTTAAACTGAAGGGCTTTGCAGACTGATCCCACTTAATCAACTACATAATTAAAACCTTAATGTATAAATACTACTGATTTAATTTGAAAATTACTGGTGAAAGATGATATTATTATCAACTGTCACTTACATGCAAATCACCCACCCCTCCAGATCAGCTTTATATTGCATTTTCTTGTCAATGCTCATTAATATTATTTCAAAGAACTCTGATATCTCTGTTTTATTGCAACCATAAAGAATGCTTAAATTCATAGTAACAAAGCAAGATTTCATTATTTTCAAATCATGAACCAGTGATTTTTTATTTATTTATTATTATTATCTTTAACAAAAAAATGCTGTATATGCGGCTGGCAGCTCTGTGCCTGTGAAAATGCTGTATCATAATCCACGCCACTAGATCAATGAACTGTTGGACAGAACCACTCAAAATCACCTCCCTTCCCATTATCATGCTTTCTGGTCTTCTAGGCACAAATTACCCATCAACCTCCTTGACCTAGTTCTGGAAACACTGCCATAAAGAGCACCTGTCAGAGTGATGCATGTGCAGGCCTGGTGCAGTGACAAATAGTAAGCAATAGCAGTTATCGCAAGGAATAACAATTTAGCTACAAATCTGGCTGAGCATCAGACTTGTTTGATTTCCCACTGCAAAATCTCCGAGTTGCTACTGGAAAGGACATTATCATGCCAAATCTTCATGATTCACCATAGGACAAATTGCTAGCGAGGTGTGTGACTGCAGGAATATCCTCCAGCCTTTTAAATGCTTGACACCAGATTACTTTCTTCTTTGGTAAAGCCTACAGAAAACAGCATGGAGGAAATTAAAAACAAAATGTACCACAAAATACACTTTTATCAGATCAACTTCTATGGTAGAATTCACAACCTGACATCCTAGGGCTAGGGTACTCAACCACTGCAGTCCTTACTATTTTCTATCTGTTAAAAAATTGTGCTTAATTAAAAGTGTATGTGCTTCCAAATTGTAATTAGTCACATGTGAAATCACCAGAGATGTAATGTTTGGCTTAGATTTTATGCTTATCTACTGTTCCTAGGCTAGAGGAACAAAACAGAAGATTTTCCTACTTGACATTTAGTTTTGGCATTAGTAAAGCTATGCAAGGAGAAAGGATAGACAGGAAATTAATTGGCTGTGTCCATTACCATGGAGCCCTGAAGTTATCACTATAGAAACTATTATGGGGAGTCTGCCACAGTGATAACAGGCATGTACACTGCCGCTGCTGTGTAAATTGCCAGGGCACAGGCCAAGGGATGGGGGATGGAGCTGAGAAGGCAAATGAACTACTCATGCATAGTAGTGAATGGACTCTCCCATACTCATTTGTGGGTTTAGCAACATGGAGACGAAAGTCTGTAATAAAGGCTTTCATTTCCTTTAATGAATTACTAACTTAAGTTCAAGGCTGTCTTCTGAAGTTGAATGTTCACATGTTGACAACACTATGTTGACAATTTAACCCACTCTTGAACTCATCTGAGCACCATGAAGTGGTTTGCATCCTCCCATGGAAAAGAAAGGGCTTATTTCAAACTCAAGCCTGGTACTTAAACTCCAAGCCTTTAGGTATATCAGGCTTGAGACAAAGCCTAAAGGACAAAGGTCCCAGGCTGCATATAGAGTGAACTAGTACCAGGACTGGTGCCTGGGGAAAGAACATCCTCTGTGCATGCTGAATCAATTAAGAGGTTGGGCAGGAGGGCAATTTTCACAAAGAAATTTGTGCAGCAGTTCCTACTCTATCCTTGCCAACATTTTAAAGTGACAAACTGCTTTGCTGGTGGAGATTTTCCAGAAGGCTGATTATTGGTTTCATTCCACTTCTCCCTCTGAAAAGGAAGGCCTGTCACTGGAAGGAGGACGAAAGGGAAAGACAGTAACTACAGCCAGAGTTGGGGAAGCCTCTCTTGGTTAACTGCCAAAAGGGTGAAGAGGCACATCATAGGCACTTATTTGGTGGTGGTGGAGGAATGTATGTGTATGTGAAAGCTCACAAGAAATACATCCATACATCAGCAGAATTTCCTGATTCCCTCCCCGGTCATGCAGAACTCAGTACTCTATCATTCAATTTCCTATAAGCAGTGAATGAAAAGGCTTGCCAAACCCATAAATGCATATAATAAGTGATCATAAATTCTGCAGAAATTTATCTAAAGTCTTGGTATTTTAAAATATCATATATATTTTGGCACTCTTCTATTTCAGTTTGTTGAAAGAATAACAGGTAAGGGTAAAATAGACTGCTAGAAATGCCATTCTCTAAATGTGGCACGTGCAAAACATGAATCCATGCCAAGGAATTCTAAGAATCATATACCTAGCACATACCACTGTGAACCTGCAGTATACACTCAATACTGTAATTAAAAATTTTAATATTTCCATCAAAGTTTCTAATAACAGGTGCTGATTGCTAGCTTCTAAAATGCATACTGAAATCCTAGTGGCTGAAGTTTTCAAAAGCATCTAAGTGATCTACAAGCAATTTACCACAATATCTTATTTTCACTTTTATGCAAATGCAAAATTACTCTCTAACAATCTATTCCTAAAGCACAGATCTAAAGCAGCCATTATGTGAAATTCATTTGGATGTTTTTGCAGTTCTCAAAACATTTTTACGCTTTAGTAGTGAATCTGTGGGAGAGCAAGCTGGAACCTTTCGTGTAGTGTCCACTAGATGGTGGCATAAGCTAAAATACTAGAATATTTAGTAAAAAGATTGCAACAGAGATAAAATGACTGCTTTTGTTTTTACTAAGATTTTAGATTTTCTGTTTTGTTTTTATCTCGTACTGAGATTTTCTGCTTTATTCCCCTTATTCCAATTTCTATCTTTGTTTAATCTATGAAAGTTTGGAAAGAAAGGTGCATTTTATTGTTTGCATTCAAAAACTAATTTTCAGATCTTTTGATATCATGAATTACATTGCAGTTTTACTGAATCAAAAGACCTTCACTTTTACCACCCCTCCTCATTTGACTAGTTATTTGGAGTATTTAATGCAGAAAGAAACACATACACACGGTTTCTCCTATACCACTGTTAGCCTGACGGACTCAGAGTCATGCATTAGCAGGACAGTGCATGATAGACTCTTAGAAAATAACAGTATTGCTGTTGCTTTAGCACAGGCCAAAGAAACAACTACAAGAAGACTTGTGTGCAGGTAGTTGCTCTAGAGTGTTATAGACTACAGTTCATAAATCATTCCTGTTCCAATACTGAGAAGAGGTGAAGGAAACAAAAGCAATACAGTTTTTTTTTTTTTTTTTTCTTCTTCTTCAGACTATTAGCAGTCAGGAAGCCACCAACCGATCTGGTGAGACTGGAGCAACAGTGATGCTCAGTCAAACCCAGCCTGACAGCTCTGTTATGTAAAGAATATATAATCTTTTAAGTTTTTCTCAATACAAATGTAAAATTTTCTCTTGAATTAAACAACTGCTGGCTAGTTAAATCAAGGCAAGATGAAAGGAGAGATAAAATGAGCTTTTCGGAACTTGGCATCTTTACTTAATATATCTACTGAAAGGCAACAGAATGATCTAACAACTTGAAGGCCCCTTTGCACTCCTTCCTATGACTTGGTGGCCAAATAAGAATGGTAACAAGGCCACAAGGCCTGTTCATTTTCTTGCCTTCACTTAGACTGAAGATTGTACTTAACTATATAATGCATTGCAGAAAAAAAAAAAAAGAAAAGAAAAAGTAATATGAGCAAGCACTGAAAATCTTTCAGCAACGTCCTTTTGAGCAAGGCAAGCCACTGTGCAACTATACACAAAGTGCTTACTCCAGCAGTATTTGATTCAAGCTTTCTTAATCCTCAAATATCTCCAAATTTTCAGGCAGCTCCAGTTTGTCTCTCCATGGAATTGCCTACAAAAATTAGTTACAACTATGAAAGAAATGGAGTATTCACAGTCAGATTTACACTACAGAATTTGCTTCCAAAAGAATTAGTCACATTCTGATTCAAAAGTCTTTACTCAATTATATCTACGTACAGAAATTAAGATATATGACACACTTCTGCCTAAACATAAACATGTATTCCTAAAGACAAGGCTACTTCACAGTTCTAGACAATGTCACAGCAGTATTTATTACAATGATTTCTAGGGTATAAAAACCTAACGTAAACTGTCTAGAGTGTTCATGCTACAGATGTATGAAACACACACACATTTCAAATTTGCCCTTGTGGTACAGCCCCATTTTCACCTGCTTTAAAAAGGTATTTGCACAATTAGAGAACATGACTTTGAATGTTGTAGCCTTAGGTAAGAAATTAAGTTGCACAGTCTCTGTCATCTGTATGCAACAAGCAGCAAACACAGTGCAGTTAAGTCAGGAAGAAGGCTTAAGGGAAATGAAGGAACTAAGATCTCACATGGGTAACAATTCACCTAAACAAACACACTTAAACAGAAGTTCTTCTCTGAGTTCTAAAACTGGTAAAAGGTACAGGCAAATCAGCAAGAAACAGGCTAGGTGAAGAATCACAATCCACTCAAATGAAGCCAAGTTTGTTTGCAATAAATATCATCACAATTCCAACCACAGCTACCAGTGAGGTAATCTGAGAGACAATTGAAAATTAAATACGACTAATCATTTCTATTTGGACAAACAATGGTGGAAACATTTTGTTCAAATTCAGCTCTAAGCCTTGCTCCTATATAAATAAGTAATGATAACATTTAACTAGTTTTAAAAAGGTCTTCAAAAAAAAAAGTTACATTCAAATGCAAAAGTTTGTCAGTGACTAAAATTTATTCCTAACATTTTGCTGCAGAAAACAGAACTAGAATGAAATTGATGATTCATAATCTATTAAAAAGAAATTAAGTGAAATTTCATGACACAATAAGTATTCCATCATTTCATGCAAACAAATAAAAGTCTGACAGTGAAAGATGACAGTGAAAATTCTTTCAGTAGTTTTAAGGGAAATTTGGATGATGCATTTAAACAACTGGGTATCATACAGAGAGGAAGACGTGCCCTGGGAAGAACTGCAAAAAATATTGTGAAGGAGGAGAAAAGATCATCAGAACAGAAAAATCTGAACTCATTTAAAATGCTTAGTTAACTATGAATAAAGAGTAGAATAAAAACACTGGAAGTATTTCAAAGGCTTTTCAAGCAGGGAAATATTTATAGCCTAGAGTTCCAAGTATTCAGTGACATCAGATGGAAAGGATACATTTCTACACTGTGGAAATCTTCATCAAAAGTCCATGAAAGTTTAGTCTGTTCTTATAACAGCTCAAAACTGCTAGTTTTGTGCCTGTAATAGATTTGCAAACGAAGGTTTACCTACAAGTCCCTTCCTCAGCTCTCATTTGGACTGTTAATGCACTTCATTACTTACACATTTCTATACATTTTTGACACCGGGAATATTTTGTTGCTTAATACAAAGAAATACTGCAACTGCTTCAGTACAGAAGCAATCTAGCTAAGGCTGAAGATGAAAGTCATCTTTTTCTGTGTCAGGTTGGCTTCACGCATCTTCCACATTAAAAGTGAGAAGGCACCGTCCCACTCTATATCCACTGCTACTGGGACAGCCCTTAGCATGGGGAAGTTGGGCAGGAGGAAAGGAATGGAGATTGGGACGAGCAGAAAGCTGCAAGCTACTGGACTCACAGAAGGCACAGAAGCCCAATAATGCAGGAGAGAAAGCTAGTGGGGTGGGGAGGACAAGCCCAAACCTGCCTTCATTTCTCTGCTAAATCTATGCTAGAGGAGCTAATTTAAGAATAGCACAGTACTCCTAACCATGTGTACTTTTTCAAAATACAACAAACTGAATAATACAATAATTCCTCTGGTTGCAACATCTGCTGCATAAAAAATACAGAAAAATTATTTTTAACTGGGATGTGTGCATGTGTGCAAATGCATGCACACACAAACATAAGTGTCTGGATTTAATTTTGTTACTTTACCACTGAAGAAAATAGCTTTTTTCTTTATCTAGGATAGCTCTGCATTATGGATACACATCTCCCAAAATGAATCAGCTTGAATATCTCTTAGCTGTAAGACCTTTCCAGGTAAGTCCCAAACCACTGAAGTTATCAAGAAGATTTCAAAAATGAAATGCTATTTGTCAGTCTCTTTGGTTTTAAAGCTCTGTAATACCTGGATTTATTACTTGTTGTTCTGAAATCAGAAGCCTTGCTATTTTACTCTTAAAACAACTAGAATCCTCTCTTCAGTAAGTGAACAATATTACTTCTATCTTGGTATATAATATTTCTCCTTTTTTATTAAAAAAATCATCTTTCTCTTTTCTGATGCTGCAGCTATTAAACTCTGGCAACTCCATTTAATTTTGCAGGGGATTCTCCCCTCCCTCTCCCCCGCAAACTGGAAGAAGCTCTTTTCCTAGGTCAATCTGCATGCTCTGCAGCATCTATATGAGTGCCAACAAAAGTGCATAATCTATCAACTTTGCTTAAGTGCTGATAGCTTATTATCCCTTAATGTTTTGACACCAGGGCTACAATAAGCAAAAAGTGGCTAGATCTCCCCTGTATATTCCAATGATCATCTCCTCCTGAGCGAGTAACTGCTGCAATTTTCCTTTTTTTTTTTTTAACCTTCTGTTAGTCATCGGATAATCACAGAAACCACTTTTCACCATTAATTTAAGTGGTATGACACTGTTCCTGAACAGAGAATGCACAATTCATTTCGAATGGCAACATTTCCCTTTGACTGCTTTAGAGTGAGAAAACATTTTAATCTTTTGAAGCTACCTACTGGAAAGGATTGCAAAAATTACTAATTTAGAGAGAGCAGAGAAAGAAGAGGTGACGGCTGTTGAAATAAGGTAGCATGAAGCTAGTGCCTCTCAGTCTTCCAGTGAGCTTTTTAGTACACAACTGAATTTTGGACCAAATTATACAGACAGGGAAAGGAATATTTAAATTGGAGTCCCTAGAGCAAAAACAAACAAACAACCAACAACAACAACAACAACAACTATAGTTGAAGCAAATGGCAATTAGGAGAACTGGTTGATCTACATGGAATCATCCAGAATCAAACTGATTATTAAAATGTTATTCAAGTTTTAATTTTGCATTTCAGTCTTGAATATGCTTTACGTTCATTACATGTTTACTTAGGGTATTATTATACATTTTATTGAATCCTTGACACCAAAGTCTGCAAAGGAAGTAAGAATTGTCTTTGATTAAAACCCAGGAGGTAATGGATATATGCTATCAGAAAGCAGGAGGCAGCACAAACCTCTGTGTATATTTGACTCATCAGAACAGACCAGGATGGTGCAGAGAATTTCTGGGTCTAGATAGACAATTCTAGGTACAGAAGGGGGGTTTATTACTACCTGAGAATCAAGCCACCACATTTCAGGTAAAATAATTCACCACACACTCTAGGTAGGCTAAATGCCTCCATGATGCAAGTCAGAGATGGCCTTTGACTACATCTGCAGTCTGGATCATCACCAAAACTCCATCTGTTTGTGCTTGTATTACAGTGGTCTTAATCAGAATGAAAAATGCAATTCAGGATGGTATGAAAGATATGAAATATGTAAAACCTGCTTACTGAATAGTTTTATTTGTTTGCTTCAAAGGAGGAATTTGTTTCTGGGGCTCATTTTATCCCACAGTATCATGCGTCTACCAAGCTTAAACATAATTAGCACAAGTTTAGATGCTGGCGTTGACCTTTCAGACCACTGCCCAGAGTACTATTTGTGCAGCTGTTAGGATGCTATCCAGGAGTAGACCGCAATGAGATTTCCTCTCAGCCTCCTCTTCTCCAGGAAGAACAATCCAGGTGACTTCAACCACTCCTCATATATCTTCCCTTCTAAACACTTTGTTATCTTTGTTGCCCTCCTTTGGAGGCTCTCTAACAGCTTTATGACTTTCTTACACTGTGGCACCCAAAACTGCACACAGTGCTCGAGGTGAGGCTGCATCAGCACAGAGTAAAGCAGGACGTTCCCTTCCCTTGAGCCATGCCTGATGTACCCCAGGGTAAGCTTGGCCCTCCTGTCCACCTAGGCACACTGCTGGCTCACATTCAGCTTTCTGTCAACCAAACCCCCAGATCTCTCTCTGCAGGGCTGCTCTCCAGCATCTCGTCCCCCAGTCTGTATATATACCAGTGTTGGCTCTCCTACCCAGGTGCAGAATTTGGCACCTGCTCTTGTTAAACTTCATACTGTTGGTGAATTTCAGAACTTCACATGGTACTAAAGTAGACATATTTAAGATGGAAGCTCTTTTAGCTGCTGTCAGTCACCAGTATCAGTTAATTTGTTTTTATAGGACCTTTCTCGATAGAAGCTTTTTCCAACTCCCATTCGAGTCACATATTCCAGCTAGTAGTGCTCATTGAGAGATGCTATATTGTACTTTGTAATACAGGTATTTTTAAAAATAACTTTAATTTTATGTAAATCTAAGTTCTAGTTGATTATAAGCCTTTCACAAAGATAAATTATTGCAAACCAATCTTCTGCAAATGAAAATGATTGCAAAGCCAATTTTATGCGTATCTACCACTATTACAGTCTAAAAGAAAATAACTTGTTCTTTTCCATTAAAATATAATTGAAAACATACGGCATTCTTTCCTGGTTAATTTACATAGAGCAACTAATGAAAGTAGTGCAGTTAGACTGGGCTTCAGTTGGAAGTAATATCAGAAAAGTAATGTCATCGCAGCATGGGTCTAATTACTCAATTTTTAAACTAATTCTGAGGGCTTTTTAGTAAATGCCTCACTTAATAGTTTTAACATGCTTTAGTTAATCTATGACTCAGATGAAAAAGAACAATTGTTTTTAAACATTATGACAAAGACCCCCTCCAGAAATGTATCCACCCAGTCACTTTCAGATGCTTTTCATATACAGCTCTCTCTCGTCTAAAAGCTCTATGCAGAGGTCAGCTGCAGCATAATCTACACAAGCTTTTGAAAAGAGGCAGGGCAAATACTGAGGTCTACACGATACTCTACAGGCTTCGGCATAAATGATTACTAAGATACATCTCAGTCCTACATTTCTATGGTTATACAACCTGTAAATTGTGTAAGTAAGGTTACATGTTAGTTACACTGGAAGCATGACTTGTTAGTAGATGACTGTTTTAAAGTACATTAAAAAAAAGAATTACATAAGGAAATGACATTTCACTTTGTAACACTGTTTTTTTTTTTGGAAGTGAGACTGCTAGAAACTAATGGATGTTGCAGCACTTTGGAAGTGCCTTTACGGGGATTACTGCTTGCCCTTACTCCGTGAAGAACTTTGATGTGCATTTAGTTTGTACAGTGACCTCATGCCTTAGTTGAAATCCCCTGGCTATGCCATAACTTGCTCTCACTTGGAAATAGCCATGTTTAAAAGAGAACACTATTTTCTGATCAGTATATACTATGCTCCAGTGTGCAAACGTACACATGGTTTCAAGTGACAAGCACCAAAATCAAGCTTTACTTTTGTGTAGTAACTTATCTGATCTGCATACACATTTCCCATATATACAAGCACTTCAGTTGATTGCACCTTTTTCTGCTAAAAAAGCTCTCTGTTTTTTGAAATTCTAGCAATAGGAAGAGCTACAAAATGAAGTATTTATGGTAGTCTGAATCTTTCATCTTCCCTCAACAAATTTAACTGCCATCTGATGCCCATTTAGAATTTTCCTCGAGACAGAGTGTTCTCCAATTATTTAAATGTGCATTTTATTAGCAAGTGATAAACAGAGAATGGCTTATTCCAGGCAATTTCTGCTAGAATGCTGTGTGGCAACAATCCTAGCTACCTTTAATATTAGGAAAGTATATAATTATTTTCAATAAACTTGAACAGTCACAATCTCAAAGGACTACCCACATTACTGCTCTGGTTCCATTCCTTACTGACTCTGCACCAAAGCAGTTGCTTCCTCTGAATACCTTCTTGTTCATGAGCATTTACATATTTTTCCTTTATCTTATCTATTTTCTTGAGATATAGTATAGAGGATAGAAGTTCCCTGCTTTCTCTTGTAGTTATCACAGGCAAAAAGTCCAGGTAAAAATTCCTTTAAATATCCCAAGACCCATTTTACACAACTGTATAACAATTGCTGTAGTATCAGTGCTGTTGGTATCATGACAAGCATTAGATGCAATTTGGGATCCACCTATTGGGCCACTGAAAAAGAAGTGAATGGAGATGATATCCTGCTCAGTGAGTGGATAACCAAGTCATCCACATTTACTTCAAATAAACCTGGACTAGCTCCATAGCTATTATAAAATCCTGAAACTTCAGTGAGCAATGGATCAAACCTTAAATTTTACCTGCAGAACTTGCATAAGAGATGCAGCTGGCACATGAGCACCTTCACTGGAGTTAGCTTTCCTTGTATACTAATGGCCTCAGAGTGATGCTAATTTCTGTCAAATCCCACAAATAACTGATTTAACCAAACATGCTGTCAGTTAATAACAGCTGCAATCATGGTGATTTCGGTGACATGAAATGCTTAAGATTAGCATGTTCTACATTCACGAAGCAACCCAGAAGATAATTTCTAATTTGCTTAAGTCTGAAACTAGTTATATTTAGGAAGTACAATGAAGAAATCATACTGCTTTCAGAGCTATTACGGTTTCTCCCTGAATCCACTGTGTTTCTCCATACAGACTGTGAAAAATGCAGACAATTTAAATTTGTTGAAATTTTGAAGTGTCTCCAGTAACTGTGTAACAACAAAATCAAAAAGGATTCACAAATTAAAATCAAAACACAGCAAATAATACTGGGAATTCCAGAAATTACTCTTGTACCATCTTTTCTTTCGCTCTTCCAGCACCAAAATGAACATCAGCAACCTCTTTTCAGATGGTTTCCTTGCCTATCCCTTTTCTCTCCTTACTGAGAACCAGCGATAAAGCCTTGAAGCACAGCACAGGGAATAGGCACTATAATCCTTTTAACAACTCCTCCTGGGAGATTTATCAAGAAACAGAAGCAGACTGTTACAGGAGGAAACAACAATCATACCCTTGACTAACTTTATGTTGAAACCCAAAGCTGTGAAAATTGTGAAAGGTGTATGGTGCAATTCAGGAAGCTCAAAAGGTGAAGCATGAGACAACAGGTAATTCTCTTACCATGTTTTTAATGTGTTACCACACAAAATTAACCCCTCTCAAACTATAAAATTGAAAAACACTCGTTCTAAGCTACAGAAATGGTGGCCCATTCTGAACCACCATTTTGCTACAGGTAGAAACATCAATTTCTGCCAGATATGAAAGCTTCTTGCATTTGTAGCCATATTTTGTATGATACCTTTAAAAAAATTACTAGAATAGGCATGTACATGTATTTTTTCCACAAATATATTTTCCCTGATGTTTAGTCAGTGATTCTTCCAATTACCAAGCAATTTACTTCCCAACTGAAACATGCTCTTCCTCCACATTCTTTTAACATTTGCATTTATATGCATAGAGCTTCTGCCTATGAGTAGAATCCACCATTAAAGCTTCTTCTGACCTTTTAAATTACTATAGAAATACTAGTGGTGTGCTTCTTTCTCTTCATTTCCTATAATACATTACTAATTCCTAGTACCTTTTACTGTCAATTATGTGACAGAATTAGAAAAATAAAACCTTAATTGTGGAGTGAAAGTTGATGCAGATATAGCACACTGCAAATAACCACAGCTACTTGGAGTCTATTCACGCAGCAGAATACATTATGCTGTGCTCTGTGCGTGCTGGAGTGTACTACAATGCTTGCTGATTGTGGTATAATTGCCACAAGCCTTGTCCACACTCCGCAGTCTCCAGTTAACATTTGAGTTTTATATCACATAAAATAGAGCATGAGTACATTATGCATGTATAAAAGCAACTCAAATAATAGTGGTTGTTACAATCGCATATCCCTCAGTGCTTTAAAACATTCTTCTGTGAAGAAATGCTTCTGTAATGAAGCTCATTTCCTCCTCCTTCCTCAACTGTCTTAATTATTCTAGAAACAAAAATTAATTTGAGCAAATATACTTGTATAATACCTATTTCGCTGCATATTTTCACTATCAAAAACATCAAGAAAAGGCTGAATTTCAATAGAATATTGAAGTGTGGTTGAATTTAAGGGTTTTTAAAATTTTATTTACAAATTTAGATTTCTGTGAACCACAGATTTCTTAAATATAAAAATTAAAGTAAATTAGCTGATATCCTTAATAAATAAGGAAGTTTCAGATGTCTTATATCAGTAACTTTTCAGCACTGGGTTTTCTGACTGCATTGTGCTTAAAGAAAGGCCTTGTTCCATTGATGTAATAAAGAATAAGATTAACTTTTAGCAAGAAAAATTTATCACAATGCTGCAAGAAACAAAGCATCAGAAATACTATGACAAATCATAAAAATGTATTTCTGTATTCTACGATCTTCCCAAAACTGGAAGAAACTGCAAGTCCTTCCATGCACCAATAACTTCACACCAAAGATCACAAGCTTGTTGGCGATGATGCCACCAATGCAAATCTAGTGGTACAAGTGTATGAACAGTAACACATACTAAAGTGTCAGCTCACACAAAAAAATACAGATAATTATTTTTTTCCATTCAGTAAACAACGAACACCTACAAAGGGCAGCATTAACACAGAGGCAGAATGCTGGTCCTTAACAGGGCTGTCAGAAGAAGGGAGAAGGCAGCGATTAAAATCTACAAGCCAGGAACCCAGACATTCCCAAGACTTGCAACAATTTGTAGCAACTAGCAGAAAAGAATATTGAAGGAGAGAATAAGTCAGACCTGTCAGATAAAGGCTGGGAGTTCATGATTCAGCAATGGTTCATTGTTAGCCCAAAGGTCAAATATGCAAGAAAAGATACTGGAATGCTTTATATTCCATCAAAATACTAAACATACATTCACAAAAAAAAAAGTTAAATCTAAAACTCATAAATTAAAGCAAGATATCATAGCATCCTTTATTTTATTTTATTTTAATTTTTTTTTTCCTGACGGCACTGTAATTGAAGGTAGTTGGCTTTATTTTTACTATTATGATTTTTTAAACTAAATTGACTAATGAAAACCAGCCTGTGGCTCTCAGGGACATCATGTATTCAAATGCTAATCCTCACTTCTACTTGACTTTTGTATGAGTTGATCATCATTTGAAGACTCTTCCCACCAAGAATACAATTTCTATCACACTTCCTATAACACTTTCTATCATTTTCTCTCAGGATTTTAAAAGTATTTCTGAATTATGAAACATTAAGGGATTTATCCTCAAATTGTAATTTACAGAATTAATCACCTTGGTAAGAACCTAGTAGTTGAGGCTGGTTTTCAATAAGGCTCTCATGACCATGCCATGAAAATTAGAGGCAAACAAGATCCTAGCTTTTGACTTGGTGACTTTACTGGAGCATCTACATTCTGCCAGTCTGATGTAAACCTCACTTTCCCTGTAAGTGATTGGAAGTGAACCACTGAACTTCCAGCTGGTTGGTGAAAGACTACTACAAACAGAGAATAGCATTTGGCCCTGTACTGAATTCATTTACATGTTTTACTACCCTACAGATACTGTAACATTTATAAATGAATTGAGACACACAACAAACTGCAGCAGTACCAGGTAGTTTTTGGTGTAGGAGATGCTGAGTTGTGAAAATAATTGGCCAAGTATCTACTTATTTAAATATAACAATGAATTATGACTAGAAAAGATAAACTAGCTCAACTTAATGACTGAAAGTAGCTTCTCTTTTGTAATCTTAAATAGATCTACATTTCAAATTTGAATAACATGCTATCTGTGAATGATTTTGTGACCAGATATAAGATAGAAAAAGAAAAGAACCAGATGACAACCTAACAAGTCAATGGTTGTGTAGAAAAATATATCATGACTTACATGAGATCTTTGCTACATAGCAGTCGAGACATTTAAACGTTGTAAAGGGCATTAATAACATAAATCTGCTAGTGTAATGAAACCACTTATTTCAAAAATTAATCCTCATAAGAAAATGTAATTTATGCAAGATAAAACAGACAGGAATAATTACAGGTACAGCAATATTCAGAAACTGGCTGCTGCAGGGTTTGCTTTGTTTTGAAGTAAACCACTGTTTTTTTTCTGAGCTGGATCCATATGGAAGAAAATAATTGTTTTTCATTTTTACACTAAATAAATTATATTTCTAATGCAGCCATTTTTAATATCTAGAGGTTTAACAGACCTTTCAAGTAACTCTAGAAGTAGCCTAGGTCATTATAGATCTCTAGTGGGTGGGCAATGTGGAAAACTAGTCATAAATAACCTTGCATTTAAATAAACAACATTTTGATGAATATTAACACTCATTCACCAACTTATGGAAATTGTTTCATTTATCTTAGAATGTCAGAATATTTTATGTTGGAAGGGGTCCTCTGCTCCACCTACTCTCTCAAAGCAGGTACAACTTCAGTTAGATCCAAAGTAGTAATTGAGAAACTACTTTACCTTAAACCTACTATTACAAATTACCATATGCTTGCTTCCATTTCAGAATCATGAATAACAACAATTCTTCCATCATCTATTGTAATAAAGATTTAACCAAAACCTACTATTTCTATCAATTTCAATGTTTCTCCTTGTTAAAGTGAATTAAGATCTGAGTTCAGTCCTTATTTACTGATAAAGCCACATGATAAGGTACCTTCAAAGAGGAATTTACTTATCTAAAAACAGAAGTTGCTGAAATCCCCAGTTTGGCAAAGCAGGTAATGAATCCTATAGTTTGTGCATGTTTACTCAGTATTACCTAATAGAAGTAAGTGAGTAGCTCACTCACTTCTATTAAAACCAAACAGCCCATCCAAGCCCCAGCTCAGCTAAGGCTGGTTTGTAACTGGATACATGCAACCTGAAGCTGAAACTGGTGTAAATCACATTTATTTTTCAGTGGTTTAATTAAAAACATGTTAAAAACAATGTTCCTATAAAATGAGCAATGTTATGTTTATCTTGGAGGTTAAGAGTTTTTTTTTTTTTTCCAGACTGCACTAAAATTGTAAGGACCGCCTAGTACTTTATTTCAGTTGAATGGTATAGCACAGCTATATTAAACTCTCATCTCTTTACAGGGGCCCAAGTTTCAGCAAGACTGAAACTGGAAAAAAAAAAAAAAAAAAAAAAAAAAAAAAAAAAGGTTTACTTTTTCCTTTTGTAGATACTGTTGGAACGTATTTTTCCAGAGTCGGGTAAACAGTCACTGTGCCCTCTAATTTTCACAAAGTGAAAGGAGTGGTTGTCCTCCTGTAGCTGTCACAGGGAGGGCACCAGCTGAGATGATACTTTTACTTAGTTTTGGCCACAGATAAATTATTATTCAGTTATTCACTACTGAAAATAGCTCTTCTAATAGTATGGCACATTTTTAACTATATCGTCATGAATAACAACACTGTAATTACATGTAAGAATTCACTGAAGTAAACATCTAATTTTTGAAGTGTCACACAACAGGCAGCATCAGGCAGACTGCAGCTCCACATTTTAGTAGTAATCAATTCAACTAACAATAGAGCTGATTGACAGGAAGCTCTGTGCTATTAAAAGCCAAGCATAACAAAAACCAGATCTTCTGTAAGTGATGAAAAACGTATGGACCATCTACTCTCTCTCCTCATGTTATCTTCCTGCAGGGAAAAATAGCACACAGCTGAAAGGCTGAGGCAGGCTCATTGCACCATCTTTAATTAACCTCCAAGTCTGAAGTATTGCACAAAAGAGCATAACCACCAGACAATTCCTATACTACATTTTTTTTGTGAGCTAATATTCCTCGGTCCAGAAAAAAACTGCAGAGGAATCTCCACATGCAGAATTTCTTAGTTAATAACAGCAAGCATTTGCTATTAGTTTGATTTCTACAGTTAAGAAGCTAGCTGTAATCATCACTTAGGTTGTGCAACTGTGATAACAGTGGCAGAAACAGGCACTAATTTCTACTGTCCCCATTAATGTTATTCTTTAAAAACAATAACAACAAAAACAACTATGGTTTGTTGCAACTCTGGTACACAAAGGCTACGAAAGTACACAAACAACAAATAGACAAACTGCTATGGAAACACAGTTAAATTAATACAGAAGCTTCTTTACAAACAGAGTTGTGAAGTGTGTTTTTCCCTATTCACTATGTATTCACACACTGAGAAAAAAATGGAACTAAATCCACTAGAGCAGCGAAAGGATAAGCTATAGAAAAACAATTGTAATAACCTGTAACTATTGTCTTGTCCTCCTGACCTTAAAGGTTCACTGCCATTTCTCCATGAAGCAAGAATAACCTGAGACATTCCATCTTTCTATGACATGATGAACGAGCTTCGATTAAAAGTAGCTAAAAGAAGAAAAGCTACTAATGTGTTTTATACAGTCACTGATCACTTCCTGACGTGTAATATTTCATTTGCTTTAGGACATTAAGAGATGTTGTGTACCTAAAAACAACAGCTTGTATGATAGTACATCTATCATTACCTGCATCACAAAAACAAGAAGGACATAAATTTGTTTCTGCCTGTTAAAGTCTAATTACCTGTAAAATCATTACTTGGCACTTTAACAAATTGGCACAATCAACTTAATGATCCTTAACATATTAAAATTTGCAATGTGTTTCTGCTTGCTGTCTGCCCAGACCACAGTAAATGTTTGCTGGTTCAGATGACATCATAGCAAGGGTCAGATCTGATTTTTTTCTAAGTACAAGCAATTGCAATATTGTCACTTGCTATAGTACCTGTACTATAGTACTCATCAGTCCTACAGCTTGGGATGAAGCTATAGAGAGGTCTTGTAGCCTTGTTCTCTCTTTACAAATAAACTAAAATGTACCATCCTACAGAACATTCTTCATCAATAGTTGGACTGACATACAACAATTATTTTAAGGATATGGCCTTTCAAGCAATACAATATCTGGTAGTATCATCCACAATAGCTAAAGTACTAAAAATCAGGTTTTCAGTACTTCAGATACTCATGCAGTAGAACTCACATGATGAGCTGCAACACTAGTCCTTCTGATCATCCTCCTTTAGCTCTGTACACTGATTTATTTTCTTCACAGCAACTTCTAGCAGTCCCAGAAATATGGCTAGACATAAAGTTTATTTTTTTCCACTGAAATCACAATTTTCTTCTCTGTAGCCAGAGGCAATGGAGAAAAACAAACCTCCTTAGAACAAAGATAAGTGCTGAAATTCATGTGAGTCAGCATACGCTGTTGTACCTAGGAGATAACTTTCTACAGCTATTGATAGTAACTCTCAGAAGTCAGAAGTATTAGAGTTCAATGCTGGAATATTTTCAGGCATGGAAGGCTGCATAAAAGTAATGTATTGACTCCAAATGAAGTCATGTAGAGAGAAACTAATTAGATATTGAAGGGATATAACTTTGCAGGTGCTTTGCCGTGAGTATGCATATGTAAGTATGCATACCATCCTCTTCTGAATTCCAAAAATTGTGAAGAGTCCAAATTTGTTCTTAAAGCTTTGGTATTGCTGGGTACAGCAGGGAAAAAAAAATAGAACTCTAAAATAGGTAAACAGTCTGTTTCTGAAAGAGAGGTCATGATATGGAATTGGATGCTACATCCTTGAAAACTAAGCCTTTTGTAAAGATTCAGAAGTACATGCTAAGAATGACTAGTCCATGATGGTATTAATGAGTATTCTGTAGTGTACCCATGTAAGTCTCCTCCTCGACATTATGTTACAGTTGACCACAGATGGTCAGTCTTCTACAAATAAATACTTTTAGAGAACATTACAGTGTATAATGTCTGAAATAACAAAGTATCAATAAAAGACAAAGAAAAATCAGAGTAGATTTTATTTAGCTTTTAACATGATAGATGTTTGCTCTGTCAACAGAGTAAACATCAAGAAGAGATTATAAATGAACTGGTGCATACTAAGCAGTCATTCTCTCTTATTTTTCTATTAACTCTGTTTGAATAGGAAGAATTACCCTGTAACAAGAAAAATTAACTAGGAAATGGAGGTTCATCACACACACTTGCACTCTCTTCCACCAATTTGACTGAACAGACTGCAGTTGTGTTATCACTGCTATTATAAAAATATGATATGGTAACATATGTGAAAAATGATGTGAAAATATGACCTACAAGAGGCATAAAGGAACACAAACAATATTGAAACTATAAAGTTGTTGTTAAAATTGTTAGTAAATCAGACTTTCTCACTAATCTGTACACTTTTTTTGTAAGGTCTTAGATAAACAGATACCAGATGCATCTTTCTCACTTCTGTTTCAAATGGAAGATTTATGTTTATAATTATATGGAGTATATAATTTAAATCTGTGCTCTCCTTCAAAAGAACTGAAGTGTCTGATTATTACCTAGGCCCAAACTCACAAGAAAAAAGAAACACTTGGAAGTTTTGTTGTGTATTCCACCTCTTTGCAGATATAAAGCCCGTGAGAGACCAGAACTGCCCTACTGGATAGGTGATACTTACACAGAATATGTTTATTTTATTGGAATTCTACTGCTAATTCCAAGCAACTTCAACCTAGGGGTTGAAATGCTTCTGGAAGCCATAAATGCTAAAATGAATGCCTTCACTGTGCTGAACTGTTTATTAGCAATATCTACTCAAGACTAATGCAGAAAATGTCTTCAGGAAAACTAATTTCAGGCCGATACTTCACTCTACCAAATGCATGAAAATTGTCTGCATTCCCAGCATGAATTTTCTAGTTGGCCCAGGAAGGTTACACTTAAAGAAGCACAAGCATTTTCTGGTCTTACAGTGCGGAATTACAGCAGTCTTTTATAAGTTACATTTCAAAAGCACAACATGAAACTTGCAGGCACAGAAGAGTCCTTAGAACCTGGCTATGTTGTAAGCAAGAGCTCTGTCCAAACAAAAGGGATAAAAGAAAGAGGAGGAAAATCTGGTAAAATATCCTGGAATCAAATATTCCAAGACATCAGTCTTCACTTGTGGAATACTACAGTTTGAAAGAAGAGGATTAATACTATGACTACAAGTGCTGGCTCTTTTGTTTACCATTTTCTGGCTAGGAAAAAAGATTCATTGAAAATACAGACTAGTACCAGAGTGATGATGTAGAGCAGACTGACTCTGAAATTATATGTCTTTAGTTTTCAGATTCCTTTCCAAGTGGCAATGATTGCAGCTTTAAAAAACAGGAGTTGGATCCCCACAGCAGACGACTTGACTCCATTCCCAACTCTATTTTAAAGGATATACAGCACTGAGTCACATTATTGGAGAAGAAAACAACTTTCTAAATTAGGGTAGTGTAATTATTACTGATAAAAATGTCCTTAGGAAAAAAAAATATATATATATCTTTGAATGTATTAGAAGATACCAGCAAGCAGAGAGTACTGGTACTTCACTCTAGGAGATTCTCTGGGGTAGCAAGTGATTACCAGCACAAGGATTATACAATTTAGCTAACCTTATTTACCCCCTTCAATAGTTCTTAAGCTATATGTGAGTTAATTACACGCACGTTGGGCTTAGAACTGTGATTTTGATGTTACATTAATTGTCTGTTTGCTTATATTTGGAAAAGTACAACCAAACACAAAACTTTCATTTTCTTTTGCTTGTTTTATATTGCTTCTTGAGTTTTCCCCATCGTAGAATTTTCTTTCGGTTTTCATGACCATTCTCTGAATCTCATCTGTTTCTAATATATATTTATATCAAAAGACATAATTAAACCAAAACCAGTGGAAGACACTGAAGATCAAATAGCTGCTTAATGAAAGCACCAGAGAAACCCTTTAACATTTCAAAAAATTAAAGCTGACAGTACAGCATATAACCTTCTAAGGTTTCTGTGATCTTTGTTTAGTCATACACAAATGAAAGGGAGAGAAAAATTATGCTGTTAGCATGAGTAACTTAGTTTTCTTCTGAGTTATTCTGAAGATACCACTCTATAATAGTCATCTTCAAATTAGAAAAAGAAATGTTAAATATTTTGAAAGCTTGAGTTTAAGATAGCAATTCTGCTATTTAATCAGTCCTTACACTGACATATTACCAACTTATCTTCTAATTAAAACAAGACAGTATCTTGATCAACAATTAATCACAAGCAGAAACATCAATATATGAGGGTCATTATGTGATTGGATTTGTAACCTTCATAATTTTTCATTTCTTCTTCATCTTTTCTATAATAAAAGTCATTCTAATAATTACACTTTTTTATCATTATATAATTTGTATAAAGTATTAACATACTTGCACCCTTTCTATGCTAGCCATATTCTTCCCATATCTGTAATACTAGAAATGTCTCTACAGAATTCTACAGGTCAGAATTTTATTCTATGTACCAAGATTAGCCCTGAAAGAACAACCCAAACAACCCAGGTCAAAAAAAAAAAAAAAAAAAAAAAAAAAAGGGGTGTGTTCACATGCACCCCATGCCATAGACTCTTATCACAGAGGAAAAGTAAACTGGAAAATGTACTTCTACCACTAACTATGGTATTCAGACTGGACTAGTGACAGACCAAAGCAAAATCCCCTGAAACATATACAAGAATGTTCACATTAACCATTTTTCTCTAGGGATCTTCTCCTATTAGGATATGCTACTTGCTAATGTAGCCATAAAAGTTCAATTTTCTAGTATCTTAGTTGGAGATGCTGCAGAATCCCTTTCATAAAGGTCAAGTATAACTTAAGGTAGCTTTTTCTGACATCTATTTCTACTAAAAGACCATTCTGTCAGTCAGACAAACTCAATTATTAATGACCAGTTTACATCCAATTGTTCTTAAGCTAACATTATACTTCATAAATCTCTTTCCTCCATTTCTACTGATTATCTTTGTTGCATTGATAGATATTTAAAGGGCATGCTTTTTTTCTTTTTCTTTCCCCTAACAGCCATTTCACATTTTCGTTTTGTTCCATATGTCTAGCATTTTGTATTACACTTTAGGAATCATGAATTTTCACCAAACCTATTTCTAGACATGGTAGAATATTTGTTCCTACAGCTGTACACATTCATCTTATAATTAGGACAAAATAATTTAAATTCAGAGAAGAGGCTGACATTTTTTCTTGGAGCATTCTACTTTAATGTTATTTGTACTTTCCTAAGAAACCAGTTCCTGCTGAACAAGATGAGAGTGGTACATAGTCTCCAAAGGGACTCTTTGTAACCACTTATGGAAAAACTTACTCATGGGAAAGGCAGAATATTATAATGGATTTAAAATACTCAAAATGGGAAAGCAACAAATGTGTATGTGACATCTAATGAAATACTATACTTTATGAAAATTTCAGTAAGGGAACCAATTCTTCAGTGTTCCCTCTTGAACTGCAGAAAAAGCTATTGGAGGTGAATCCCAGGAGTAACACAACTTCTGGCAGTATTTCTTAAAGTGGTAGGGAAAGAAAGGAGGAATCTAGAGTTCAGGATGGATCAAATATCAGAGCAAGGAAGAGGTTTTCTGACTGGGAATTCTCTTGGCATTAAGAGAAGCTCTTTTCTACACATAGAAACATCTTAAACTTGGTAAGATTTATTACTTATTACTAAAAGTTTGGTCATTATTGATTAATTTAGAAACTATTAGACAGTTTGCAAAAAAAAAAAAAAAAAACAAAAACCCTCATATTTCTAAAAGGAAGTAATGTTATGGAAAAATTGTGAAATTAAGATCTTTTCTCTAGATAAGTACATGTGCCTCTAACATTAATTAGAATCAGCCCCTCAGAGCGATGGGAGACTAACACTTAGGTGTATACATACAGTGTATGAGTATATATGTATATATACAGATCAAAGATGTATATATACAATTCAGAGAAAAAACAACAGAGGCTGGTTACCTCAGTTGGGGTCAGTGAATAATAATAAGAAATAGGAATAATAATTTACTTTCAGAATAACATAGAGCTGGGGAAACTGCTGCCCCTGTACACAGGCACAGTCCCTTGCTATTTCATTTCTATTTTGCTGTAGCAATGAGTTCAGCCTTGTAGGCATTGAGATACGCAATAAAGAAGCCGAAATTTTGAAGTCACATTGCCTTCTAGTTGGGAGTCTGACACAGAAGGCCACAAAGAAGTAAAATCATAAGGTTGAGACTGAAGCCATACTAATAGTGTGCTAAAAGCTAGAGACAGACTATTTCCACTTGAATTTTGAGTCAGAAAGGTCCCATTCCTATCATTTCTATGATTACCCATATTTTTCTCTAGCAATTTAGAGCTAATATGATAGATTGATGACTGGATATTTTTCCTTCATTTCATTTGGTTCCCTTAGTGTCCATTGTGTTTGATCTCTCTCCTTCCCCTGTCATTCACTGCTTCCCCCCACATTCACAATTATTCTCTGCACAGCATTTCACTGGATATTAATGCATTCATTGCTTCTCAAATTCGTATCACAATCTTAAAAGCAGATGAGCATTACACTGAATAAATTGATCATAGGTAATACTCTGCAGCTCTGTATTTGAACATGCTTCTAGCTAGCTAGAATTTAAGAATAGAGAATCACAAGAAGCTTATCCAGCTAGTAGAGGTTGTGGCTCAAAAAACTGGTAATACAAGCTTTGGGCTGTTTCTGGAAAAATATCAAGATGAACATGCTGGGAAAACATCTTCAATGACCGATTTTCCTAACGCATGAAGTGTTGCCACACTACTGCCTCTTAGATTACTGCCAATGGTGAAGAACACCACAAAACAGCTCTGATCCTCAATGTATCTCAAATGCTAACTGTGCTGCAACAAGACTGTTTTTGCATTCTTCAAAAGAAAAAGAAGAAGCCATATAACAAAGAAAAAGAAAAGAGCTGTGTCACCGCAACAAGCAGTTTTAATAGCTGGAAGAACAATATAAAGATCAGAAAGTGCCATGATGAAGGGGAAGTGGAGGTAAGAGGAGAATCTTTGTTTTACAGACTGATCTACTGAATCAAAAATTAAACTAACTTTCAATAAGTTAATTCTTGGAAATCTGCTTCCTAAAATGAAAACAAGATTGCACATGGTACTAAGAAGGGCATATGTCTCCTATTACATAGAAGTACTTCAGCACATGCCAAATTTCATAATCTGTCTTTGATATTATTGGCAGTGAATATCGTAACATGCATCCCTATCACAACAGCTCCACATGTGATATTTCCTAATTTTCATAAATTTAGATTGAGGTTTCAGCTCATGTGTTTCCTCACAGTTGGCTCAGCATGGGTCATTGAGATGAAGTGTTACAAAAGTTATTTTACGTGTAATGACTTTTCATATTTATCTACATTTCAATCACATCAAATATTTTGTTTCTTTGCCACATACGAAATGTCAGCTCTTGGTCTTGCTCTTGAACTTTTATTAGATCCTTCAAGAAAAGGTCAAGAAATATAAATAGTGTTGCATTTAATTTTACTTGTTCATTACTGTTATTTGTTAGTAAAATAAGTACTTAGTTTTCAGTCCTTGGACAGAAGCATTTGCATGCATTTTATACATGTGGGCAGGAAAAACACATTAATCACTATTAATAGGAATTAGAATTCTTATTAATTATTAAATTATTCCTAATTTATTCATACAACTTAGGAAAAAATAGTATTGATTGGAACCTGAGGTATCCATATTCGTTAAAGGTAGCAAAACTATGTATATATGTACATAGAAATTATATCCTCACTACAAATCTCCATGCTGGTTGCTCTGTGCTGCTTTCCTGAGCTGACTGCTCCAGGGCGAGGACAGTAATTCTGTGTACTGCCAGTCTGAAATAGCAATAGCTAAAATGGCATCCTAGCATTAGCCATATCACTATATTTCACACTGGAGATAGATAAACTGACAGTACTGTCATTGTGTGACGTAACTGAAAGTTATCATTGAATTTACATGTTTAGAACTGTGTAATTGAAAATGAGTCATTGTTTCCTCGTAATTTGCTGTCTGTATAGATAGCTAGGAAAAATGGGGTACAGGAAGTTATTCTATCTAATTTTCCTGGTAAGAAACTGAGGAAAAGTTGCTTTCCTTCTGCTCTCCTTACCTCTGCCTGAGTAAGGAAAAGTACAGGAGATATGTGAAGCCAAACTACAATTTGTAGTTTCATAAAATGAAAGAGAAAAAAAAAAATCCATACTTCTGATCTGTCAAATGTATGATAGGTTTCACAAGAACTAAAAGATTTACTAGTCATTATAGGTTTAAAAAAAACAGTGATACTTTTTCCAAAAGAAGACACTTTCTTAAAATATTGGTATGTACACATTAATCAAGTTACGTAGTATCAGCTTTCTTAATTAAAAGTTCTTGTGAAGGAAAGATGGTACAATAAAACATTTCATGCTACCAGATACAATATTTAACAGCATTTTTATCAAGAAAACATGGATATCCAAGAGCAAGCTTTCTAGATAATACCAAAGAAATTACATTGGACATCCTTCCGAATTTGATTAAATGAAGAGATAAATTACAATTAGTGCATGTTATCACTGTAGTCTATTTTTGTTAACAATAACTTTCCCAACATGAGCAGTAATCTAGAAAAGTAAATTTCATTTACTTGTCATCTAATGAAAATACTGTCTTCTAAAGTATTGTGACTCAACACAGCAGTTTTTCCCATTTCCTTTTGATTTAGACTGTACTCTTTAGTTCTCAGAGGACAGATTCACATAACAATGCTTTATGCTGCAAAGTACTCTAAATGATGATGATCTGTAAAAGAAGTTATTATTGCTTTCCACCAAATAAAAACCAAGGTAGTGGATTTTAAAATCCACGTTTAGTGTTACTCATAAACCGCAAAAGTCACAGTCCATGTTAAATCTCAAGCATTCTAATTCTATGTGCATATTACAGCAAAAAAGATTTGATTTAGACCAAATTCCAATTTATACACTGATGAATTAAAAATGAATAAAAATAATAACTAAAAAATAACTCATTCAGCTGTTAAAATTAGCCAGATATGGAATACTTGAATTTACTGAAAGTCTTTCCTATCCACAAATATGGATTTGAAAGTTATTTAAAAAAAATAGAAAATTTATACCTATTAAATTATAAAGAATTACCTAGCTAATGGAAATTTAATTAAGCATGTACTCCTGACACAATATTTTAATGTTCTACATTGTTTATTCCAGTGTAGAGAGACTTGGTTTTAATAAATTGACAAAGATTTCTCTTGTCATGAGTTCTGCTAGTCCTTAATTGAAAATCATTCATTATACTTACTAGAACTTGCAGTTAAAAAGGGGAGAACCGCCAAGTAGCTCACTAATCACAATAATTAAGTAAACACTGGAGCACAGGGTTATTTATTTATTCCGTGTAAATTTAACATTAATTTATTTAAAACTAATACTTCTGGAATTACTTTAAAACAAGCATTGATAAAATAAAATATCGGGACCTAGATTTCCCCATCTAAGTTCATCTTCACTTCTGATCTCACAAAGAAAGAAAAAATAAAGTGTTTTAAGAAAGAGAAACCAAATAACAGATGAATTTCAGATTTGGATTCTTAAATAGGTCATTCAAGACAATACTCCTAAAACAATACTTAAGCCTGAGTATTCCTTGCCCTACTCTGCCAGCATTTTTTTTCTAGTTCTACAATCTCTTGAGGCAGCTGGTACACAGTAGGTTTGTGCACTTTTAAGGGTACTGGCAAACCAAAATTGCTAGGAGGACATAGTGTAATCTTTGATTATGTTCTCAATGTGAAATAAATTAACAAAGCAAGCAGTGGAAATCATGAGAGAAGGAAAAGAGTCAGACCTAAATTGTTGGGTTTTTGTCTAGTGGACACCTTCCACTAGACCAGGTTGCTCAAAGCCCCATTCAACATGCACAGCAAGTTGAGACCATTGGGAAATTCACTGGCAGAACACACTACTAATCCAGGCTAAAATGCATGTATACAGACCATAACTATAAATAACTAGTGTGGAGAAGTAGATGTGGAGGTGTGTAAGGAAATGGAGCTAAGGGCCTATGGATTTCCGTTTACTTTGTACTAGCTCTAGGAAGCACAAACCACAGTACCAGACATTACGTTGGAGCATGTCACCAAATCCTTGGATGTTTTCTTTCAGTTTTGTTTCAGGCAAGAGGAATTTGGTTTTTCTTTTCTGAGACAGCTCTGTGATAGATGTCAAAGCATGGTGTGTGGAAACCACCTGAAAGATTGCTTGAAAAGTGCAGTCCTACTCTGAACTAAAATACTTGATAGATGCAGCCTCCTATCATCTCTACTTGTTAGTACCTGGCAGCAGCAAAATGAAATTTCAATTTGTTAAAACTTTACATATCCACATAGAAAAAAAGCTGTAATAAATATGACAACATTTGTAAGAGTCTTACACTGATGATAAAACAACAACAAAAACAAACACACAAACATGACTTTTATAAAACACTAAATCTTCTGAGAAATTTCTAAAATCCCTTAAAAATGTGCTGATTTAATGATATCTTTCTGATATTGCAAAGCACACAGAAATAGTCTTTGTTTTTCACATCATTTTGGAACTTCAGTTTGTTTGTTTTTGCACAAAATGCACCAACTAAAAATGACTGTAGCCATGCAGTTGTTTTCAGAGTGATACATAAAAGAAATAAGCCTAGATGTTAAAAAGAAATAAGCACTCATGTTAAGGTGAAAGGTTTGGTAGTATACTGCTGCCTTTGCTTGTGAACACAGAAAATAATAGAAATACACTATTTTTACTTGTACGGATCTCAGCCTTTGAGCTCTTTTCACAATACATCGAAAGTTTAACTAAATAGATGATTCCAAATGAGTTTCTTGAATGAGGGATGTTTAAGTTTTGCAGATGAGGCCCACATAGAACAAGAAACTCCTGAAAAACTTAAAACAAAATGTTGGTAAATTGTTTTATTTGCATGTAAGAGATGTCAGAACTTAATCTTTGCTTTAAGGGAAAATATTCAGCCAACCACTACCTGTGGAGCTGATGGGGCCCTTTGTAGATTGGGTCAAGCTAACCTTGAAATAGTGATTAGATGAAATTAATAATGTATTTGCTCCTGTAGTTCCAGTTTTTCCATACTTTAATATAAAAAGGCCATCTTCAGTGTTTTTATAGACTAACCAAGAACACGTATTAGCACAGCAGTATGTCTGGTTGCAGCAGAAATACAATTATGTAAATTAGATATGTGTTCCCTGAAGACTGCTAATAGAATGATTGACCTATATACCATTTAATTTGTTCTCATGCTTTCTCTTCATTGTCTTCCAGCCGCACCAGAAATTAAGACTTGTTAAACTGCATTGCTCCCCAATTATATATCAAAGGTGCTTGTGTCACTTTGTGTCAAAAGCAATTAATAGTTTACATACTCTTTATCCCCAGAAATGCAGCAAGTAGCTTTTCTTAAAAACAACAACTAAACAAAACAAAAAAACAAACAGTCGCTATACAGACCCTCTATATTAAATATGTTGGGAAAAACTCAATGTATAGTTATTAACTGCTGTCAGTTTTTTGTTGGTTTGTTTTTAAATAAAAATTCTAAGGAAGAGGTAATAGGTGAAAAAGAAATTTTCTTTAATTTTTTTTTTTTTTTTTTTTAAAAGGCTAGGAAAATTGTTTGCTACTTTTTCACGAACTGAGCTAGCATCCAGACTCTTGTTTCTATTTAAAAAGTAGACTTCAATCGAGTTCTTTATGAAAATTCTGTTATTGCATCAGGGCAGTACAAAGTTATATATTATGCGTATTCTGTCCTGCATCAAAATTCAGGTAGAACAAGAAAAAAAATCAGTAGGTGCCAGTGGGCCATTGGTTAAACTCTCATACATTATGAGAAGGTTATTTTCTAGATCTTAGGAATGTGTTAAAACCATGTTTTCAGTTCAATAACCCAATAAACATTTGAAGTCACATTAAAGGAAATTACTAAAGGAGATATTAAACACCTTTAACTCTAGTTCCTAGCTAGAAAACAGCTTTGCCCTTAAAACATGTCAGTTTATCTTCTCAACAGTGTGGCCGTGCATATCCAGTGAAGAGAGGAAAGTTACTTTAGAAAATTTGTATAGGTTTCAGCTGGAATTTCTGCAACCTTTAGGGATAGAACACAGCTTTTTCTAAAGGACGGAATGTTTTTAATTTGTCTCAGAAAAGTACAACAAAACACTTCCACAAAGCTAACAGTACCATGGAGATCAGACTGCTCAGTGTGAACAGAATCCAACAGCTTTGTGATATGCTTCGCACCACCTCCCAGAAGACTGAGTACAGAGGACTACTTTCCAAAATAAACTCAGTGTTAAGCTAGTGCTATATAGGGTTGTGAGTAATCAGACATGTTTGTGCTGCCTACAGCCACAGACTCAACAAGAAGAGAAAGCAGAAAGCTACGTAAAAGTCCTGCATTTTTTTCATTAGCTTTGCTTAATGTTAAATAAATTCTGGATGAAAATGAACAGAACAACCTGACTGTGCCAGGTATAATAACACAATGAGATCAAAAGTATAGTTCTTTTAATTCATAATTTTCCAAGATACTAGCAGAAATATTTAGGACCACCTCCCTCTCAAGGGCACTCAAAGAACATTCAGCCCTTCTGAATCCTAAATAAGGCTTTAAAAAGTTGTGTGAATCACACAATATCTTCTGAGGTGGAACAGGTCAAGAAACCAAAGCAGTGAAGTGGGTGCAAAAATCTCTCATGGTCTGGAAGCCTACAATAATGAACAGCCAATTAGTTTTTCAAAAGGTGTTCACATTTTGACATTTTAAAACTGCTATCATTAAAATTTGTGCCTAAGATGGATTGCCAGCTTCTGAAACACAGTGAAAATATTTTCACTGAAGGTATTTTTTAACCAATTTTATTTTTTGTTTGTTTGTTTATAGTAATTTTGCTTTTCTTAAGCTGTAAATATTTGAATGGGAACAAAGTAAAAAAGCAAGAAGAACATGTAAATGCTTATACTAAACTGTAACATTCAGCATCCATCAGAAGGTGAAGAAGCATGGCACTGATCTGACAGCAACGCACATTAATGCACTGCAATGACAATATCCAAGTTAGATGATTGCAAAAGTTTTTCAAGGACATCTATGTGTGTTTTTTCCCCCAATCTGTATTTTTAAATGCAACTCTGAGAGCCTTTTCTCTGCATCACGCAATACAACAAACACAGTAGATCCTCCAGAGAACTGTGTGCATGTAATAAGAAATTGAAGTGTTTCACCTTGATTGAGCTATGCTTTGCTGTAGATAGTCTTTAATTCAGTTTGACAAGTTCCTCCCCAATTGCAAGTGCTTTGATTCATGCTTCAGAGATGTTGTGTCAGGTGAGCTTTGTGATCTCCCACTGAAGTTTACTGAGAGAATCTTAACTGAAGTCTTTTAAATCATAATATTCTCTTCTCAAACAATTACATTTAGAAGTAAAGATTGCGAAGTAGGCTTCCACAGTTAGGGCAGTTCTGGTGCACAAGAAAATGTATTATCTGACCTCTGAATAGAAGTTTGACGTAGGTCAAATAATTTTGTGTGTGCTTTTTATTGTTTTCAAGTTCATATTTGGACAGATCTTGTGAACAGTTATATAGCTATGAACCTTGCTTTTTAAACATGAATAAATACGAGTAATATGAGCTCAGGCTCATGACCTAAGGTATCTTGTTTTTCACTATAATTTGTTTACAGTTTAAAAACAACTATAAAGTAAGTTGAAGACAATCTCTTTTATAAAAAAAAGACAACTGTGCATCTGCTTGGATTCAGTCAGTTGATGGTATTTCTTGTGCTGGAAGTAGATAAAGAAAATATCAAAGGTTTTATGTTGTTATGTTTATGTTGTTATAATATTATAATTATAATAATTATAAATAAAAAATAGCTACATAAAGAAAACATTGTGAGCACCTGTAACAAGGACTGAAAGACCTATGCACCCAGTCCTATCACTGTAATGGTCCTTGCATAAAAAGAAAAATAAGCTGGAGTAAAGCTAAAGGACTATTGCAGAAACAGTATATAAATCCTTCCTTGAAGAAAAGCAAGCAACCTATCTCCAATAAGTAAGTTTTATTTCCTTAAACCTCCATTATCTTTTAAGATTTCTAAAGAAGCTATAAGACAGGTCTTTTCATATTACTGGGTGGTCTCAGCATTTCTTTGTCTTTCTGAACACGGTAACATGAGCAGCATTGTTGTGACACTACACTACCGGGACATATTTGTACCACTTATTGATACAGCTACTGTTACATTAGCTGCCCTCAAATCAGTGTTTTTGACACAGTTTAAAAACAAAACAGAACAGGAACAGGAACAGAAGAGCAGAGCTACTTTTGAATAAATTTAACTCTGGGTAATTTTGGACAACTGCATTTCAGCCAAAATTACTTATTCTCATTTTATGTTCTCACTTTCTTGCTCAAGATATTTATACATTATCTCACAAAGCTAATAAGGACACAAACAACAATAACTTTATATCAGGAAGAGAAATAAGCTTCTTCAAAAAATGAATCACATTTGATACTGCAGGAGAAACTTGGGAGGTCTGAAAATTATAAAGTATACCATCACAAATATGAGGTTAATAATTATACATATATTAAGCAAATCATTTCATGTGTCTTTTGTATGTGTACTAGATGATCTATTGTGAAGCAGTATTTTTCACTCATTTCAGATTCTGGTCCTTCTATCCTGTCTGGTGCAGGTCCACAAAAAAAAAAAGTAGAAGTATTCAAAACAGGTAAAGGAGATATTGCTTCAGAGGTCAGCAACAGATATCCAAATGGCTAGCTATTAACTGTAGGTACTTCAGAAAGAACCTAGTGCCTTAGCTCAGCAGCCCTGTCAGCAGAGAGGTGAGCTTCTTTGCTGGGCACCTGTGGTCAGGGCACATATGTTGAATTCCTATTTCAGTCTACCCTCTGGAGAAGCATTCTGCTTTCTCTCATCTGAATTCCCACACAGACTATAACACTTTAATGCATTCTCATACCTATTGAAAAAAAAAACTTTCTTTGTATGAGCTCTTGGCTCAGACTGAAAAGTATTTGTATTGGGAGAGAAGCATTTCAGACACTGAGAACGTAAATGGAGATAAGCAAAAGAAAATGTCACTCAAATGCATCTGAAAGAAAAATCATTTGACAAGATAGATTCATTAACTCTTCATTCTTCGTCAGTAAAATGATTTTCTGTCTTGTTTTTCAGGCACTTACACCTCTCAATCTAGCAAAGATGTAATTTTCAAATATTGGCACAAGCTTCCCCCGTGCAAGAAAACACTGACAGAAATGCAGCTGTAACTCATAAGCCAATAATATCCATAATGTTGGTATTCATGTCTTGAGACACCTGGCTCTAAAATTATATTCACATTACATGTTCTGAATAGGTCGATGACATGTTACCGACATGTCAATAGAAGCAAATACTACAGGCATGTCTGCGATAGATGATATATGCATAGAGATTTCTAACACGAACATCAGACCTGGTGTGAATGCAGTACAAGTACAAATGCATGCTTAAGCACCAGAGGAAACAGCAGAACAAAGAGCTGGAAGAACACTCAGTATCGATACTGAAGGACATGGGCATCATGGAAGTGGCACACTGTGGGCATTCTCAGAAATTGCCTGGAAGATGTTCCTATGTGAAGGCTTCCACTTCACACTGCACAGAACATCAGAAAGGCTACTCAAAAGGAAAGAAGAGGACAGACATTCAAACAAGTGAAGACCAGATAGTGGTTAGCAGCCTGCCTTAAAACTCATGGGAAGTGGACTCAGGCAAGATTCAGAGGCAGAGGACTGATGACTCCAAGATATAACTGATCTGTCTAAACATTAGTTTGTTGCCAATGAGGAGGAACTGAAGGGACACAGGCAGTGCTTGAGAGCTGGCATCCCTCATTGGCCACGAGCTCTCAGACGATTCTTGCCAGGCCACTCGAATGCATGCCAGCACTTCTGGGTTCATACACATAAGCACAGAGTAGATAAAAATCAACTTGCATAAAGATTTCATAAAATATGATAATTTTCCCTTGCCATAAGATCTTGCATTTAATTTATTACAACAGTTTCCCTGCAGATAAAATCAAAGTTGTTTTATTTATTTATTTATTTATTTACTTTTGCTGTGTTTTCCTATTTCCTAAGTGCATCCTGTGCTTAGGAAATTAGCAATTCAAAGTTATTAGTAGTAATACTTATAAATAATGAAATTTAAGCCAAGTAGTTGTTTATTAACTGCAGTGTCATAGCGTAGCTAAAACTTTGTGTGAGTTGTAAATGTGTAAATCAGGCCATTATCTTTGTTAGAGTATTATAAATCTTCTTAAAAAAAATAATAATCCCACTGATTTATGCAACTCTTACTTCAAATTTCGAATATTCATAACAATCCTCATAATCTGTAGGCAAAATATACCCCCAATAATTTGCAAATCATTTAAAATAATTGGTACATCATGGTGCATTGGAGGATTTTCATTCTGTGATCAATAATTGAACAGTTAAACGGGTAAAACGTGTCAAATAAATTATTCATGCTAAGTTTCTCACCCAGTGCAAACTTCAAAGAACACAGTCACGTTCTGCTCCTTTAGAAAAGTAACAGCGAATTCACAGCATCAGTATATCAGATCCCACAAGAAGGAGGTCACGTTTAATATGTTGAGGGAAACATACAGGAAGTAATATATGGTTCAGCATAAACCACATAAGCCAGGGATAAATAGACAACAGCAACTTTATCAACTAACACAATATTGATAGCTTCAGTGTTCATATATAGTACTTGTCCACTAATACAATCAAGTCAGGGTTGAATCTAAGAATCATACTTCACAGAAGGCACGGACAATGCTGCACAAACACTCAACACTCAAATGCACAACAAGCGAACACTGCAACATATAGACTAGCTTCTGACATTCACTTCTAAAGGAAGTGAAAAAAATAACTCCAAAATCACAGCATATTTTTAGTTCTTCAGCAAACAGTATGAAATGTGATGGCTTCAGACAACAGCGGTAAGGTTGCTTTCAGTTACAGACAACCTTTCTGTAAGAAAAAAGATCCTTTGCAAAAGAGAGAGAGATGCAACAGATTTTTGGAACCATTGCTTCTACATCAGAAGTGTTTACGGTCTTTCAGCTGCCTTTGTGCTCCCTAAAAAAAGGGCTATTAAAAATCATTATCTAGTGACCATATAAAGAACGCAGAAGTTTGGAGCTCTATGCTGTGGGCTCCATATTACTATTTTTATTTTTTAAACTGACCTTGAGAATAATTGCAAGTATCATCTATAATATTTTGAAATTACATTTTAAAATAATAGTATTAATAGAAGAAATAACTTGTCAATGAAGATTAACAGAATTCCCGTAGAAGACAGAGATTTTCTAACTTTATTAAATCAATTTCCTAGAAGCAAATGGTGTTAGAAGATCATCTAACTGAATATTCTTGTGCATGTGTTGAAGATTTATTTTATATTAGCTCAATATATTAAGGCTCCAGTAATATGTAAAAATTACCATCCTGATTTCTTATTAGAAATGGTACAGAGCAGTCAAGTACTACTCTTTAATGAGTGATTTGCTAAGAAATATCTTATTCATATTTTAGAGAAAAGACTATTAAAATTTCTCATTTGTTAAATTTATTTTGGAAAAGAAACAACACTGAACAGAAACCAGAAGTGCGAATATAGAAAACCTGTATGATACAGCACAAGCTACAAATAAATCACTACACCTTTGAAAGCACAGAAGTTTCCCCTCACCTGACCTCCATCTAGTCACTCTGATGAGTAGAAGATAGAAGAAAATGATGGATATTCTTTCATCCTTGCTATTTTCTATTTCATACTCTGGAACTAAAAGATGAAAGTTTCACGTGATGAGGTTTTAATGTCATGAAATATGAAAGACAGTTAAGATAGGAATCCTGATCTGCTGAGTGCTGGAAAACAGTAAAGTACATCAGTATTCTCTAAAGCTTGATATATTTTAAGATTTTTAAATGCTTATACGTAGTTTGCACTTATATTTCTGTTTTGGAGGAAATGGGGGTTACTCTCAGTTTGATAAAATCACCTACAGGGTAAAAGGCAGTATTAGGAGCAGAAATTTTAAAGGAGTATTGGGAATAGCTGTTTATGACAACACAGCTAAAATAAAAACCCCGTGGGGTGCTGAAATGCAGACTATTTTCTCAGGGTTTAACCAATACTTAAGAGTTGACATCTGTGACAAATTGGTTCTGGATTATTAGCCTGACTTGAGGCTATAGTTGAGGCATCAATCTCTCATTCCATGGCATCTGCTCATTCACTAACCTGTGTAGCTTTGTGTCAGATAGTCAATTTTTGTCTAAGGATTTGATAGATGTTAATGTGATTGTTTCAGCTACCATCCTTTTGTTCTAGTGATGATAGCTCAAGCTTTACTTACTGAGTCTTTGAAGACAGAAGTTTGATTGGATAAGAAGAGAGAACTTTTGAATTCATTTTCCCCTCTCTTCTGAGAAAGAACAGAATTCCCTGCTTAAAATATATTCAGTTACTTTTTTTTTTTCCCTGAATTGTAACTCTTCCCTTTGCCAAGTCAGAACGTTTCAGTGTTGGCAGAGCTGCTCCAAGCTACAAAAGAAAAGCATCTCAGTTCAAGAATAGTACTATACCGTCCGTATTATCAGAAGTACACTTGTACCATTATTTTAGTCAAAAAAGATTTATTTTTAACTTAACATTTATAGAATGGTAGGTTCTAAACACCCTGTCTTAACTGAGAGAGGTAAAACAGGTAGGCGAAGTACCTCTACATGGCAACTAATGGTCAGTTTGGGACATTGGGGGAGACAAACTTGAAGAAAACCTCACTTATTTGGGAAGGCAATTCTTGACAGATTGATATCTCTGTGAAATGCAAGTCTGCAGTACAGTCAGGCAAAGCTCCTATACCCTTCCCTTTGGTAAAGGTTGAAAAATCTATTCAAAGCTCATTGCACCTTTCATCTCATCCAGCATAACCATATTTACACTCTTCTGTGATGTCTTTGAAAACTTAATCCTTTAGCTAATTGCAGATTACCTAAAGTTAGATACTATATGGTTAGATTACTTGTTTGATGCTTGTGGGGCTGAGAGTGAATGGCCACATAGACTTGCTTACCCTAAAGCTCCAAATGAAACCTTAGCAACTACTTAACCAGAGCTATTCTTTATTTAAATAGGTAGAATCAGAAAATGTTCTCAGTGTTCTTGTTTAAGTATCTGAAGTAATTGGATAACCATTATAAAGCCTACAAATACTAAGGCTTAAACAACTCAAATCATTTTCGTAATTATATTTATTCATTTGGGTCTACAAAATTCAGCACCCCTAGAATTAAGACACATGAAAAAACCTAAAACATGAACAGCCCCCACACCGGAAGATATTTCTCTTAAAGATTATATTTCTGGATATCTCTAAATATCACACAAACCCCACAGCATTTCCATTGACCTATTCCTTTCAAAAGAGAGCAGAGACATCAATATTTCCTGAAGAATTGGTCTGCTTTTGCATCTCCTTTGCCTTCCTCAAACTTCTCCAATCCTTCCTCTCCACATCCCTCTCCCACACCCAAAACAAACAAAGAAACAACAACAAAAACAGAAAAGCCTGTTGTATGGCCTTTAACATTGACTTAATTTCCCAGTGGTGTCTTGCCTCTTGACAGTGCTGTGGTTTTGTCTAGCATGAAGCACTCTACGGATAGATTGCTACAAGTTAGCTCAACATATGAAAAAAAAAAAAAAAAAAAAAAAGAGTGTTAAGTATCTGGAAATAGAAGCATCCAAGAAGTGTCTTTGGATAAATGATTTAATTCCTGACTGAGACCCAATTTCTCCTCCTTCCATTGTCAGAAAGAAGAAATACTCTTCTATTGTCTGAATATTCAAGTTCTTCTTCTGCCAACAGCAGCACAATTTGAATTTTTGTTTGTGGAAAGCTGCTCCCACACCATTTTCATCTTCTTAAGCACAGGTTAGGAAGCTTTAAGTCAGTTAAGCTACCAGTACCACTGCCCAATTCAGCACTGAGCAGAGCCTCCCAAAACTCAGAGAGACAGGGAACGCATCCCCTATGTGCAACCTTATCAAAGATGTACCAGCTCAGGGTAGTACACTAATGTACTGAGACTAAGGGTGAGGTGAGCTGGAAGCAGTAAAAATATGGATTTACCATCACAGATTGGAAGCCAAGCATCAGAACCTTACTTAATTTGTCACTAGCAAAAGAAATTGAAAATAACAAAGTCTGGATGTGTTAATAGTTCCTGTCACTGTGCAAGGATTAGCACAAAAGTGAATCACATATAGCTCGTCTTCTATCTCCAGAAAGGTACAGAGAGATTCACAAATCATTTTATTGCTGTCAAACAGATGAAAGTGACTGCCCCTCCGATGAGTCCAGACATAAAAAGGGATCCCCATGCCCCAAACAAAAAGCATCCCTAACCCCAACATTCACTCTTAATGAATAATTATAAACTGTATCTAATCCCTTTGTTAAAAGGGCAGTGTGAAAGCAACTGAGCTCTGACAGCCCACCTGTGTTCCCTCAGGTACCCCAAAGCCAAGCCCCAAAGCCAAGCTCAGCAGTTAACTCTGTTTTCTGCAAGTGTTAAACAGAAACAGAAATTATTAACATCTATATGGAATATAGTCAAGGTGTGTAACCATTGCATGTGTGTTTGGTGAGGCTTAAGAGATCCCACCTCATTGTCTCCTGGTCTTGCAATGGGCCTCTGATCCAGGATACTCTCTGACAATGATTCTGGGTTTAGATTTTTTTTATATATCTATTATTATTCTTTTTAAATATACAGTTAACTTGGACATGTCTAGCAGGAAGAATAATATAGGGCTACAAAATAGGACTTGGAAGTGTTTTAAATAAAATGGAATAGATTCTTATTTACTTTTGCTTGGGTTACACTAACTACAACATCCGTTTTCTTTTTAAACCAAGTTCTTCTATTTTTCATTCTTTACCATTATCACCCAGTGAACTAACTCCTAATGTTAACTATAAATACCAGTTGAATGCTATTTGATCAAATGACTAACCAAATATTAATGCTAATTTATATTACTAATAAACAAATTGCATTAATATATCAGGTATTTGAGTATTAGGTTAATCATGCTTGATCCTCCTTTAAAAACACAAATGCTAAACCAATCATTTTTAAAATCTGTGTCTTAAATAACTAATTTTAATGATCGTGCAGCACTGTGAAATGAAAATTAACAGAACACACTGGAAAAAGAGGCCTCACCTAAAACAAAGATCAGATCAGTTCAGTTAGAACAGTGAGATAAACTGCATTTCTGATGGACTTCTTTTCTAAAACTTAAGAGATGATTTCACAGTTTTAAGGGGATGAGACATAATTCATATAAATAGATGTTTGCTGTGAAACTGTAACACATGGAATTTTGTTTTAGTTTTCAAAATTTCAGATAAGGTTTCATGCCTCCTGTGGAAGTGTGGCACAAAACTGTAGTTCCATAATAAAATGAATATCTGCTTGGTGCTGGGGGCTCTCTAATTAGTATGGCTGCTATTACATATCTGTCAAACATAGGATGGACCAACAAAACCTAATTAGCTGTTTAAACTCGTTTATGTGCCACATTTAATCTTGTGCTTGTCACATTTACATTTGTTTAAACCTTAATAATATTCAAGATCATGCACTTGTATTAAAGGCAACATGTGTTTGAGCCATAATGAATTGCTGATATTAAAATATTCATTATGGCTCAAAGAACTTTTTTTTAAATCTAGGTGAGTCATTTATCTTTCTTGTAAGATTTATGAGTCAGTTTTACTCAAATCAGTGAAAACTAACATCTATTAATTCATTTTATATTTCTTATGTTGTTAATTCAGCAATATTTCTGATCACTAAGCCTCTTTAAAATACAACATAAATCCCCCTGAAAAACTAGTGCTCAACTTGATACACACTACAGATATCTAATTTGTATTTCACATAAAGTGTAAATACTAACTAAAGCATAAAGAACATTATGTTCAAAGATGCTATAAAGTGTCTGGGAAGCAACATAGTGAAGTTTCCTAACTTGTCTATAAATACTTTGCAAAGCATCTGTAAAAGATAGGAGATACGTTAGCTGTTAATATCAAGATATAATAATTTCATATTTGGTATAATAATATCAAGATATAATAATTTCATTAGATTAAAATATATGTTAGGAATTCCTTACCAAATACCTTTTTACACTAGTGCTAATGACAGGAAATGGTGCTAATATACTGTACAAAGGCTATTTTCTCTTTTCTTAGACAGCTCCTAAAGAAATATATAGCTGAAATACTTTTAAGTTCCAAACACTAGCACCTTGTGGAGAACTGTGCAAACTAAAGTACCTTCTATGTTAAGTATTTCATTTTTCCACCTGCCTAATGTTTTCTGTCATAGGTCACACAAAAATATTAAATAAGGGGCTATCTAAAAGGTTAAGATTTTTCCTCTTCTGTTTAGGCAACATCATCATCCTCAATGAAGATATCTACAGGAAGGAAGTCAATAAATATTAATGTCATACACAGGGGCATGCATATAAATATTTCAGTACACACATTGACAAGAGATGGTGAGAAAGTACTGGTATAATACTAATTTAAATCAATTGCTAGAGACTTTTGCCATAATGAAATTACTTTATATCCTGCTTCAAGATCTTCAAGCACAGAAAAACAACATGAAATTCAAAAATAAGCAAGGACTATCTACTCATGGGAAATGAGGGATGTATGAAATCAGATTTCCTCCAATAAACTATGTACTCAAAATGAAAAAAGTCAGAGAATATATGTATCTTGACATGATAACATTAATTATTTGCTTTTATTGATAGCAAGGACTTTTTCATGTTTAATCACTTTAAATAACAAAATAAAGCTGAGGCAACAGCTGAAATACAACCCAATCTCAAGTTTATTCCTGTCTTGATTTGAGAACACTAAAACATGGCATTTTAAAAACAATAGGAAAATTGTTCACATTGACTACAAGCATGTGTTGAACTCAACTGTTAGGCTTTTATCTTTACATCCCTAATTGTCCTCCTCTGAAGAACCCAGCCTGACTGGGAAGTTGCCACACAAACTACTGTAAGAATCCTCCAAAATCCAGGCTTATGTTGTATCAATACATTTACCATCTTCGATTCGAATGACAGAAATTTACTTCCTGCGGTGTTGACACAAGCCTAATTTCTGCTTTAAACACAGCTAAACTTGTGTTGTATGAAAGAAGCAGAGGGACAGGCACTCCCATGCTTGTGTTATCTACTTAAATTTTTTTCTTCTACTTTTTATTATCTGCCTTGAGTAAAGAGGTTGGTTCTTATTCTACATTTGGTGTACAAAGAGTAAGTTCGTAATTGGCCTTGCCAATACAATTCTCTGTGACACGTTGCAAATCCTTGAGCACTGCATTACTGTCAGACTAAGGAAACACAACGTATACAGGTTATCCTATTTTCTAAGCCTTATTCTCAGCTGTTACTAGCCTTCTGCCCCCCCCCCCCCACACACACACACACACACGTCAGAGGCCTAAACCAGCCCATTATTTCTATGTATTGTAGACAAGCGTCCTGTTGACATAGTCAAGAATGAGATTCATTCCTTGCAACAGAAAGCCAGCGTTGATTCATTCATTTTATGGTCCTGTAATCAGCAGGAAATAGCTATCAAGTAGTCCCCATTTTATTTTAACTTGGATTGACTAGCTCAGCTCATGCCTTTCTTCATTGAATATAATGAAAACCTGAGGTGAATAGCTTTGCTCGATTTTTTTTTCTTCCACTTACATACTTAGACGTAGATAGGATCAAGTCTTTAAATACGGATTTAATACAGTCTATACTAAGCATACGTAGACACCGCTCTCCTTTAAAATTGTCACATAGGTTGTTTAAAAGTCTGATTAAAATACAAATTAAAGTAATCAGAAAGTGTATGTTATGTAACATTCTGTTGAGGTTTCCTCCTCCTCTAAGGAAAACAGGCTATGTAACCATCATAATATGGCATTTTTATAAGTATTTTTCTGAGCTTAAGTCAGTTCACGAGCCTGTCTTCTGTCAGTTAAACTACAAACCTCGTATACTTAGTGTAAAAAGCCATAATTCTGCTGTATTTAGAACATAAAAAGTTATAAAATAGTCTTTTTCCCCCATGTATAGTGAGCTCATATACTATGATGCTGAGATGGAAGTTTACCTGATTTCACCAGCAGAAATATTCTGGAGAGCGCAATTAGAATGATACCACAAACTTGTGTTTATACTCACTGTAGCTGCTCCAAGGAGAACACAGTTTTTAGTTTTTTTAAAAAGCTTGAATTTTACGTGGTGCAATGACTAACAGGCCAAACATGTTCAAGAGATACAGTAATAGGAAAAATAAGCAGAATCTCAAAAAAGAGAGAGTCACAGATAGGAGGGGAAAGGAGCAAGTGAGCATCTAATTTCTTTGGACCCTGACTACAACCACAACACTGTATGATTTTCCCATCTTAAATCTGACATAGCAGGCTTTTAGTGCACTACAAAGTAGCTTGCTGCATTTAAAAAATATATTCCTTCTCAGATCCTACTTATAAATCAAATAGTGAAAGTCTAATCAGAACAGTTGTGATGATCGCATCATTATGTCATCTATGCCTTCTTGAACAAAGGAATGGAAATACTAATCCGTCACCTACAACATGCTATTGCACTAACACAGATTTGAATGTCATATGAATATTGCATCTTACATTTATCTTATCTGTGCAGACCAGTGGCATGATGATACACTGCATATGGAACAAAAAACAGCATTGTAAATCTGCATAGCAATGTTCTATTCCCACATTTATGCTTCTAAAATTGTCACAAAATAAAATAGCATGAACATTAGAATACACCATTCTTCTTCTACACTTTCATCATAATTTGTCATTCATTCTGAGATATTCATTTGTCTAAAAGCAATTAAAGCTTAATTGCTGCATAACCTGAATAATTTAGAAATGCAAATTAGTATAGCAGGCAAGCAAGTATGTGTTCATTAATTTCTTTGTTATCACCATCTGTTTAATTAAAAAAATGAGTTTTACTGAATGACAGCTTGCTAACTATATAAACGTTTTCCTTAATTGAAAATGTCTTTTGCAATTGAGGTCAGCATCTGACAAAAATTGTTTGAGCTTGTGCAAAAACATTTTATCTAAACAAATTGTAGTATTTTTAAATTCACATTAAAAAACATTGCCAACATGTGCAATGTAATTCAAGAAATGACATCTTAACTTCTTAATGTAAAGTCATAATTTTAGAAAAAATCATTGCTTTGGAAAAGTGATGGTTATTACAGTTGATTTGTCTTTTCTTATGTTAAGTATATGTGATTTGTCATCTTTATTACATATTATTTTGAAAACTTTTCTAAAATCCAGACTCAAAATGTGAATACCTCTGGCAAAAAAGAATTGACATAGGAAATAAAGAATGTTTGAAAATACGGATTACATGATGTGATATTTGTCTTCAGGAACTAACTCTGACTTTTTCAAGTAGAAGCTTCTTTATAAAGAAGCTAAGTCTTAAAGGATATAAAAAAAAAATAATAATAATATGAGCTATATATTAGATTCCCTTTATTCATCCAGAAAAGACATTTTACTACAATAATGCACTTCTGAATGTCATATGAATAGTGGATCTTATATTCACCTTGTTTGAGCAAATCAAGTCAAAACCCTGTACCTGAGAGACAGTGATCTAGAAATAAATACTGAATGTGCCCGCCTGTGACTTCACTTCCAATAGGATTTAAACAAACAGTGCCATACTTTCTATGAGATCACTAAACTGATCATCTAGGACTGAAACCCTGGAGAGGTGAAGGGTAATGTTATAATGTTGTAAATATTGTAAAACTTGTCAATTTTTCATTGTTGTTTAGAAAACTAGTTCAAATACTTTGTTACAATGTAAGTTGGCTCCTGCTCCCTCTTAAGAGGGATTTTATGGCCTCTGCATCAGCTCAAACATACTTAGAGAGTGCAGAAAATAGCCTAAGAGGAAGGCAACAGCAATTATAGCTGTAGGTGGTGATAAAGAAGTCAGAGTTCCAGTGATTGCCGCTCAGAAAAATCCCTGAGAATGCAATGTCTCTCATACTTGTTTTATTTCCTTTCATAGTAAATTGTTAGGGTAACCATGAGCCTTTTTAATCTTTGTAAAGTGGACTAAAAATCACGTAAGGTCCCCAAACCAAAGAGGTACGTCTGACCAACCATGCTGAGTAACAGCACACAGCTAGAGCATTGCAAGGCTCAATCACATGATTTGGCAATTCCTTATCATGTAATACTTAAAAAAAAAAAAAAAAAAAAAAAAAAAAATCTAAAAGTCATTTGAGTATAAGTGTTGTGCAAACATCATCTGATATTTGCAGGCTCTTCCTAATACACGGAAATATTATGATTCTCATTGAATACTTTGGGTAACACACAAAGATTAAGCAGCTTCTCCACAAGAGACAAATCAAATGGGAATGCACATTCTTAACCTCAAACCAGCACATGGGCTGGATCTCTTGGAGACAAACTGCCAAGGTGACCCAGCTGTGTAAAAGTAAGGTTACATATTGTTACTGTAGGCAGATCGCCACTTAAATCAAATTCCTATCAACCAAAACAAAAATTCCTGGTAATGAGCTATAACACAAATTTTTATTTTCTTATTATTTGGAAACCTCCTAAAAGACATATGGAAATCTTTGTGAATGTGTTCTTATGGAATTAGAGTGAAAACACATGAAAAGTTTAGTAAGTAACTCAATAACAAGAAGGTGAATGAGTGGACAGAAGCAGCAGATAGTCACACTGAAGAGGATCTGGGGGAAACTGGTAGTTTTCCCTGGTTCCATATTTTACAAATGAGCAACACTGGAAAGGTCACCCCTCCCCTTGCTGCTCAGTTATATATTTAACACACATATATATATATAACATATTTCAGTGTTGATGATGAAAGGTGTAGTTGTTATAATTATATTGTAAAAATAACTTCTCTAAAAACAACTCATGAAATACAGGATAGTATAGCTTAAGTATAGCTTAAGTATAGCTTAAAATATAACCAAGATGTTGGTTTAATTCTAAACCAGAAACTTCTAATTTGCAAAATTAGAAAAATTCAAACTCAACAGGTATTTTAAATTTCCTGTACCACCGTATGTGACGACACTAAAGCTGCAGTATATATATGACAAATAAAACATAATGCACCTTACAGAAGAACTTGCTGGAAATATCAGTATTTGTTTGTCCAGCATGCCTGATTTGTTTGACAGTATTGTTTGAGTTCTTCATTCCTCCTGTAACAAGCAGTACCAGGAATGTATTCATGGGCTAGGACACAAAATCATCACATATCTCAGTATTATAAGAGGCTACATAAACATCGTATTTTTGCTGTGAATAAGTTGTACTCTCCTTCCTGGCTACTATTAAATCCCTTGCAAGATCTGTGTGGGTGTTTACTATGCATACTTGCCAAAAATAAATTAATGACAAAGTTTCTATCACCATATCACCACTTGTTTATCAAAGTCGCATGCTCCCAGTGGTTTGAAGTATTCTTTTGTAAGTACTTTGTTTATGTTTTTATGCATCAAAGGATCAAACTGTTTGGCTAGACACTTTTTCATTCATTCACTAGATGGCAATATTGCATTACGTTCCACTATATACAAGCAACATTTAAATAAACAAGGCACATCTAAGGCCAAGTATCAGTACATTGAAAGGAAAATTAACAAACAATTTAATAATGAATCAACTTCAATATACTTCCACAGATTCTCTCACCAAGAATATCATGTCATTTTTCTCCTTGATAAACCACGCACAGTTCTTTGACTGTATAGAAAAGTTCTGCATTTTTATTTTTTCCTTAAAACAGATCTACCTTAACTAGTTTCCATGGAGAAGGGCTGTCAATTCCTGTTTCTACATACACGATAACTAGAGGGAAACAAAATTCTACGTGAAAAAACACCTAGATTTTATTATTCAAAATCATTAGCACACTTTCTTCATGACTTATTTTTGTGGTGGCATTAGTTGGGATTCTGACACTGTGGCCTTTCCAATTCATATAGTGCAATGGTTTTTTTCCCAGACCACAACTGTGAACTATACAGAATTAGTTTTCTTGGTCCTCAGTTTAAAAATGCATTTGCACCCTTTTCTTGTACCTTCACAGTAACAAATAAATGAAGTGAGAAATATGAGATGAGGCAGAAGAATGATTTAATGTTTGAAGAAAAATGCATTTGGAGAAGAATGAGAAAATTACAGTGACAGGACCCGCTTCTGAGTTGTATTATGAACATTAATTGGACCAGGAAACAGAACCTCCATCAAGCCTTCATGCACAGGTCATTAGGCAAAAGATTTATTTTTAGGGTGTTTTTTTTTTTTTTTTTTTTTTTTTTTTTTTAATTATTATTATTATTATTCACTGTGTGTATAACCTAAACAGTAAAGATTGAAAGAGTTTGACTTCACATGAGTGAACACTCATGTGCTTCAGGCACATTTCTAGTTAGTAGGAAACAAGATATTTAAGTTTCAGTTTCCAAGAGCTGGTAAGAACTAGTACTAGTGCATGCAAACTGCTGAGTCTGGCAAAATGATCTTAATCATCAAAAGATGACTAAGAACTGAAGTCATAATGGCTGTAGGCTTATTTTCCTTACATGGGACTACTCATCTTCACTGGAAAACTTTTATGGGCTGGCAAATCAAAGAAGGCTGAAAAACAGTTCTCTAAGTACTATGCCACTGGCCATCAAAAATACTTACTGAATTTCTTTTTTTTTTTTTTTTTTTAAAAAAAAAGTGATCATATGTGATCCAAAATAGGACTCGCTGCTGGATTTCTCAGCTGTACTGTTTACTATAACAAGATACGTAAGTTTATAGGGAGGGGAGTATTTCCTCAGGATTTGTAAAAGCTTGTTAGAAGAAAAACAGCCCAAGATGCACGCATCTGCCTCAAGCCTTTAAGAAACAGCCAAAAATTCCAGTATGAACCTAAGAACTTACAGTCCAGAGTCAGCTTACTAATGACCATGCATGTAACAGCTGTAAAACAAGACATTAACCCTTGTATTAGAGCTTATTACAAGCTATTCATTTCCTGACTGAACTTGAAGATCAGTATGCTCTAACAGAGATAATACCAGATGCCAATCTTTTAGGACTGTAAGCAGCTCCTGCTAGATATGCATCACTGAAAACAGTCTTTCATTTTAACAGGCAACTGTACTACAAAATACATCTCAGATCTTTTATTTACCTTCCCTCATTTTTAAAAGATTTACTTACATTATCACTGCTTTCATGATATTTGCCCTAATCAAATTTAAAAATTCATATTTATAAAGTAAGACTTTTTCATGGTCTCCTTTCAACTTTATGTTCTTGCACAACACAAATGCATTAGTTCTTTTCTTGTAGTTCTTTTCTTGCTCCAGTGTTTAGTTTCTCAATATTTCAAACCAACAATTGAATCTACTTTCACTTAAGTTTGTTTCCTTTTTTTTTTTTTTTTTTTTTTTTTTTGTAGGGAGTGAAAGGGAGTGAAGCAACTAAATTGTCACATCAGTCACTGACGGCAGATATTAGTAAATCAGATTTTATCAGCATAACTTCTAAGCATGTGCTTGGGAATGATTTCCACATGGAAAAAGTGGTGAGGAAGTATGAAAAATTATTAATTAACACTAGGCTTATCAGGCATGTAAGATAAAAGTAGATTTATTCACCTGGACTGAAAGTTATAAAATTACTAGTTATCACCCCTCCAAATGTCCTTATTTTTTTTTTTTATTTTATTTTTTTTGAGAACCAGTGTGCCCAATTTAAAATATGAAAGTCTATAAAATGCAATTTTTCTAATCCATGACCAGTCACAGCTGCCTTCATAAGAATATCAAAAATACACCACTGAAATTAAAACGTAAAGCCAAGCCCTTGTTTGTTAACTTGACAATTTAAAGAGTCTTATTCAACACGGATACTTGTCTAGGAAAACAGAGAACATTGTTAAATACATTTTTCCTCCTTCCAAAATGAAATTTTATTATGGTTCTTTCAAAGTTCTTAATTTTCTAATAGCCTGGTACTTGTATAGATCAATACAGCAAAATCATTAAACAGTTACTAGAAGATTCTAAGAAATCTCCACCATGTCATCCATCCTAGTTTTCACACACCCCATCAAGCTTGTGCATTTATCTTATTCCTCTCTAGAACCAACATCACTTCTGGAAGTTCACATGTTCTTACTATTTTTCTTTCAGGTGTAGCCTAACATGTAGCTAAACTAAGAGCAATTCGTCTCCACTTAAAAAAGCATATTACAATGCTAACTGTAACTCTATTTAAAATCCAAGGATGTTTGTTTGTTCTGGAGATGTTGTCTATGTTTAGTGTGTGTGTGTGTGTGTGTCCCTCCCTCTCCTCCCCTGCCCCAATCCCATTACATCAGTTAGTGTAACAATAAGACCTTAACTCTGCCTACTACTCTTGTCCTTCTACTGAAGTTCCTTTGTAACAGAGAAATACAACTGATATCTTTCCCTGGAAAGTGATGCAGGGAAAGTTCACAGGAACAGAAGATAATAACATCATTCATTTGACTAGAAACCACCACAAACATAATTGTATTTTATTTCACTAATTCCAGTGAAAAGCTGTAGAACCTTAACTGCTAATCAGTGAGGAACATCTTTTGGCTCCTAGTAAAGTTTTACATATGGACAACCCACTTGTTTTTCTTATTTCATCAATAACATTTATTCTGAGCTTATGTTTTATGCAGGAAAAACTTTCATCTCTTGCAAGGGTAAAGAAATCACTGGTGTCTAGATTTTTTACATAAGATTGTTTTATTCTCTTTTCTATGTGTTCCTTTTTTTGCATTCATCTGTGCTGAGCACAATAGATGCGTTACAAGCTGTGCTCAATGTCCTTTCTGCATATACTGTGCCATCAAATCCGTATGTGTATTTCTAGTAGGTATACTTTTAACTAATATGGCTTCATATTCCAGTGCCACACTGAAAAGCAAGGTCAAAATAAAGATTGTCAGGAACTACTTTTCTACCACTGTGACTGTAGGCATATTATCTGGATTATAAATGGATTGTAGCTCTATGACAAGCGCCAATAAGTATAGCAAATAGTCTCACCATTCAAGGAATAGTTAAAGGACTGTATTCTAGCTTAGAGTTCTCTGTCTTGATATCAGTTTCAGTTTGGAGGGCTATTTCATTCTAAAACATTTCTTCTCCTCACTGCTGCCTATTTCTTATGGGAAGGGGAGAAAAGAGAAAGAAGTACCATTAATTTACAGGCTAAGGGTATGTTTTGCACTTTTGGAGAGGTCAGAAGAAGGTGAGGTTAAGGAATAAGCTTTATGTATCATTTTTAGTATTTTATTTGAATAAAATTTAAATTAAATGAGATGTATACCTGAGTATCCTTGAAGTGCAAAATACAGGGTACTATTGAACTTCTCCCTTTGCTTACTAAATTAGCAATAGAAAAACAAAGGACAATGTATTCTCATTTAAAACCATATTTAGTATGCAAATCACTAATAAGAAGGGTTTGCAAAAGCTCCGATGCAAATTATATATCAACTTAAAGGGTAAAGTAGTCAGAGGAAAAATGAGTTTGGGTTTTAAGTACTTTAAAGCCTTTTACCAAACTTAGGCATGCTATTTATTACAGCTATATAACATAATCTTTACACCTACAAATGCTTTTAGTGAATACTGAAAATGTTTTCTGCATATCAAATGTCCACACATCAAATACAAACGGCGAATGGGCATTCTGGTTGCAATATACATCAAGAGAGCACTGCAAAACTCCACCAGCAGCCTCATTATTTCAGCATCCTGACTCATGGCTCAGAAGACTAAAGGAACTGAGAATGTACCCGACAACTTGGATTGTTATATATGGATATTTGGTTTTAGTAAGTTACAGTAATTCAAAGCAAGCTCTAAGAAGAGTTCTCAAACGTGTCTCGTTAGCTATAAAAGGTAGAAGGTAACAGACATGCATTTTGCTGATGCTAATGCAGTAATAGAGCAGTGCTTATATTCTCAAGAGAGACTGTAGGGACCAGATGGCTGAGGCGCAATCTGATAGCAATTGTCTTTCATCTGCTCCAGAAAGCAAAGGACAACTGCCCTTGTATTTCTTGACAGTACCACCAGCAATTACACCGCAAGGTACAGTTTTATACACACACCTATAAACAGATCAAAAGCCTTCACAATTCAAAGACTGGAAAAATTACCATCCCAGGACTCAAATTTATCAAATACCTGTCAGGAAATAATTAATAGAGAATAAACGTTTCATTATAGGTTGGATTTGTGATGAATTCTTGAGATCTCTGTACTCCGTGATAAGGACCAAAAAAGAAAAAAAAATCACATTGCAGTCAGATGATCTCATGACATTTCTTTCATTTAAGGCCAAAACCTCATTATTTCAATATAATGAAATCTGAAACTAGACATTGGTTTCAATTTGTTTCTAACCTAAAATTCATCTTGGAACATAAAATGAACTCACAGCTAAATAGCTGTGCCTCATACAAATGCCAGAAAGCATGGATGACCAGGGAAGCAAATGTCATGTCTGATTTTTAAAATACTCCGATATTTGTTAGATTCTGAACCAAGGTTGATTTTTTCTAGCAAGTTCGATAGTTTCCTTATCACACATCAGTTCCTGAACTACAGTGATAACTGCTACACAAGAAGCATTCATAAGTTTTTCCAGGCACTGAACCTTCAAGGAGTTTTTCAAGATGGAAAACATTGTATTATAATTAATTTTCATTAGGAAAAAAAACATTTACAAAATTACAACAAAAAGTAATATGATTGAATTAAACAAACTTAGACCTCAAATTAAACATTTGATTTCAATTCTAAGTGACAGATTTGTAGAACTACAGTTTTCTACTACTTTCTTCACCTATTCATCTGACAATGAATCATGAAAATCCAATATTTAATTTGCTTACAAGGAATAAGTCACAAAAGCAGATACTTTCTGAAAGTGCATGTGTCTACTGCACTAATCAACATTTTTGTATGAAATTAAGAACATTTATTCATCAAAATAGTGAATGAAATCCTCAAAATATCTAATATTTATTTCTCAAGGATTTCATTGCTCTTTAGCTCAATACATTACCTTGCAATCAAATTGAACACACCATGTATTTTGCTACATCTGTCCTATGTTCAGATCCACATGGTCATTCTAAACTGTCACTACAAAATGTATTTGAAATTCAGTATATGTTCACAACTGTTTTAAAATTAATAGTATTTTAGTCCTAAGTATTAAAAATAGTGTTTTAAGTTATTTTACTGTATGAGTGAGTAAATGTGCATTATTATTTTAAATTAATATCATGTTGTGTCAAAATTTCCATTCTCCATACCCATTCAAGTGTAAAGATTTTGCTTTTCCTTGAAGAAAGGCCATTTACTAGTGATGCTACAGTAGATAACCCACATTCACCTGAAAAGTGTGCTTCAGGAATGTAGGAGTAACAGTGCAGCCATTTGGTTTCTAATAACTGAAAATTTATGAAGATCAGATTGCATACATGTACATTGCAGCTACAGTGTGGCATCTGCAATACTTCTGTCAGCATCTCTTTGTTCCGCCTGTTAATAAAATACTCTTCTAAAATATACTAATTTAAGTCCCAAGATATTGTTATTAGGACTACTTCAAATCCTCACTAGGCATATTATTTCAAAAGTGTAGAGCTGCAAAATAAACTTCATGCTAAAATATTTAAGTGGAGACCCTGCTCAAAGTCATCTTTTGGTTTAAAATCTTGGAATCTGGTTGTGAAGATGTTCATTTCATCAACAGTGTTCAATAGTATAAAAAAAATATATGTAGCAATTCAAGTATTAAAAGGAAAATCCATGATTACCCTAAAGCAAGACTTTCAGATATTTTTAAGCTGTACCTCATTTTCATTCAACACTACTTGCATCTTATCTAACTTGGTAGGTCACACAGGAACTTCTGATAGTATAAATAACTGAAATAATTACTTCAACATCTTAATCAGCATATAAGATCATATGTCTTACTTTACCAGTAGTCTCTGATTAACACAACATATATGTCAAGTTAGTGTCAAATGTTTCTAACACACAATATTCACTTCTAATGAGGTAAATATAAATCAATTATTGATATTTCATACACAGAATGTTTTATTTCACTTCTTGGAAAAGAACTTCTCTTTAGTTCTAACTGAAGTTCACAACAGCTGGGTTAATTCATTGAAAATAATAAACAACCTCCCCTCGGATATTTTAAAAGAGATTACATAGATTTTATTTAATAAGTGTGAAAATACCACATCATACACATATTTGTTTAAAAAACAACACCAATAGCATGGCATAGTGACAATATCTAGGCAATGGTGATGACATTTTAACTTCTAATCAGTAAATAATTTGTGTTCACTTCCTAAAGTTCTGACATATCCTTTCAGTATAACTCCAATTGTCTTTAGATTTTTTATTTTGTTTTTAAGTTTCCTTTTTTCTAGCAGTTAAGGGACTTCCTCCTTACCATGCAGCATCTGGTTTCACATTTTTTCATGTAAACTAACAGAAAATAGGTGCTATGTCTTCCTGTCCATGTCATCCTTACGTGAGGCAGATCTTTAAGGCCCCTTCCAACCCAAACCATTCTATGATATGTTCTTGTCTACAGGAATTGACTAGTTCAAGCTGCACCTTCAATTCTTTGCGTTGAGTTCAATCCCTGGTCTGTCACTGAAGATACTAGCCATTACACTAAGGCAAAAGAAAACCCTAAATGCACAGGTATATAGCAAAAACGAGGAGAGGGGAGAAAAAAAAATTAATTTAAGCAAACACTTGTTTGGGCAATAATGTTGATATCAATATGGCAGTTCTTTCTTAGGTCTTCTGCACAATCCAAGAGCCTCTCATATCATAATAACATTAGATTTAACTAAGGGATAATGCAGTCTTTTTCAGACAAAACTCTTTTCCCTCTTGTATCAAGTTTTAAGTTTTCCCTCTACTTAGTGGTCTATTTTTTTTTTTTTATTTTTATTTTTATTTTTTTTTAATGGACTAAAATTGCCACTGCTTGAGCTGTCCTGATGACTTAACTTCCTTCATCACTACCAAAGTGAATTTTGGGAAGAAAAAATAAATATTTTGTTTTGCATCATTTAGAGTTAGGAGGAACTAGAAGTTACAGGTAAATTTTCCTAGATTCATTAGATAGAGTTCAAATTTTCCTCTTAAAAAGGGGTGGGGAATGGGGAAGAAGGGAGGAAGTGAGCTTACTGGGAGTTTTAAATTCTGTATTAACATTCATTTTGAAAAATTTGTGTTATGAATTGGAAGATTATTTCCTCAGTAAAACTGAAGAGTTGCATGTATCATTTGCATCAAGTGACTGCAGCTTTCCGATTCTAAAAACACTTCATAGGTTAATCAAATATGTTCCTGGGATAACTTGTAAAATAAAAGTAAATATTCAGTGCTAAGTGTATGCGTGTGTATGATACATACATATAAATAAAAAAGGTTCTGTAAGGCTTTGGTTTTAGCCACATTTATCTATAAAAACTCATGATATTTTCCCCCAACTTGTCCTACGTAAAATTACATAAGAATATTAAATAATAAATAATGTATCTGCAGCTAAAATACTGCATACATCACATTTTTCACACATTCAGTCAACTGTGAAGGATGTACAGAATCAATATTAGAACACTGATTTGTTGCTTCAGCAAGTTTTAAGCAATGAGGTGTTCAGCAGGTAGTGAGAGACATGAATGCCCGGAATCATCTCAATTATATATATATATAACAAACATTTAGCAGGGTAATGGAAAGCAAGTTTTGACTGCTTTGTTCATTGTTAGATTGGCAGAAATATTCAGAATGCCAGCTGCACAAGTTACATTTTATTAATACTTCCATTATGCATCTGGAAATAAAATAAATTGTGCACAGCAATATTTCAAAACTGGATGAACTCAGTCACATCATTCTGGGAACATAATTTCTGGATAGTTAAGATGATTCTCACCAGATAAGTAGTCATAAAAAATTTAATACCTTGCAGCACTTGTTTCTGCACAGAAAAAAAAAAAAAAAAAATCAGTAGGATCTCCTGCAGCTAAGTATGGGATACATTTGTAATAATACAACCACTATACCATCTCTTTAAATGTCAGCATTGATATTCAGCATGATTTCCTATGTATGATGGCTCAAGTCAATTATAATGACAGATAGCATCCTACTGGCTTATCTGATTACCTCTGACCTTTTAACAGCTGCAGAAAGCCAAAACAGCCTGAAAGAAGAACTCATGCATATATGACACAAAGCTGGAATTTTATATCTGAGCCACAGTCAAGAACACATTGAATGTCAGCAGATTTCTGACAAAGCCTATAGCAAATAATTTCTTGGATGGTTTGGCACCACAACAGCCTGTCATTTATTATAGCAGAGTACTGACAGTAGACATAAACTTGATTAATTTTATATCAATACATGATATAAAAGTCATTACAACACATAGTTCACTTAAAAAACTTGGAAGCCACTATCCAAAGTAACCATTCATTTTGATTATTATTATTTCTTTTATCAGAAGCTTGGTTAGATGATTTAAGACTGCATGGGCTCCACAGGGAAATAAAAGTCAATATTAAGTGCAATTGAGTATATTCAAAAATAAAGCACATTTTTTTAACAACTGATTTCTAACCAACTACTCAGAGAAGTCTCTCACTGCTCAGATGTTGTTGCCCATTCCCAGTTAGTCGAGTGTTAGCCTAGCAACTGATGAAAAACTTATCTTCATGCTGTTAAAAAAAAACACGCCCCAATTCTGTTACTCATTCTTTAAATGTTTTCCCATGTTTTAACTGTAATAGTAAAAAGCTGGAAGTAAAGTGGAAGAAACTTTTTTTTTTTTTTTTTTCCCAATGCAGTATCATTTTCAGTAACCCAAGCACTTGAAAGTAGCAGCAGTATATTTAGATGTATATTTACAACACGCTATCTTTACACCATAGCATTTATGACAAAATGGGGGCATGTATTCATTTTTTATGGTATGGAAGCTTTAGAACCCCAATGCATTCCCATCACCCATGCTTCCAGTCATGATTCTGTAAAAGCCATCCACAATGAAGCTACATTTGCTCCTGATAATTTGTTGGTATTAATTTAAATTATTTTAGTAACCTTCAATTCATTTTCATGGGATGCTTCAAGCTGGAAATATTGTTTCCAAACTGTTTGAAGTCCTCTATACAAACGAGCTCTTAACTCGCCACCAGTAATAGAATGATAGAATAGCACTTGCACAGCCCTTCAGTTAAGATGAAATCTCAGCCCTACCCAACCACAGTTGGCCTCATCTTTACCTGGACCATTAGAAATAAGCGACCCTCTGATTTAGCTGCACTGCAAGTAAGCTACAAGAATGAACAGTACAGTACAACTCAATGATATGCATTATAAATGGTTATTATAAATAAAAAAAATCAACGATAACAGCAACTCAATGAACATCTAAAATTTATGAACAACTGAGTTTAATATCTGGCTAAGTGTGAACAATAAAGACAGAAGTAAAATATCTACAGGTTTTCAGAGAACGTGCATTTTTTTTCTACATAGAAACTGTTACAAAAGGAATATAATACAGACTGTTGCAGAGATAGAGCATAATAAGATGGAAGAAACATTTTGTGGCCTGTTAACACTTTTAGTGAATTTAATTATCCCAAAGATAGAGAAGTTTGTGATGTTATGGAAAAGGTCATGAAGAGCACAAAGCTTATGTTGAATTTATGGGCAGGAAACAGAATACAGGACTTCCCCATCACCAGCAGTAAGAAACTTACATGTGATAAACAACACGTTTGACATGTTTCATTCAAAGTGTACATCTGTTCTAGAAGGGGAAAATCAGAGCAAGGAGGTGGAGGTGCCTATAGTTTGAGGGGAAAGGAGGGGGCCTCCAAAGGAGAGGCCCCTTCCTTAGGCTCAGAAGGGGCTGTGCAGCAACAAGCTAGAAAACCACTGACCTGACTGAGCATGAGCTGACAGCAAGGACTGCGACTTGCCGTTTTTATTTTGTTTTACTTACTTGCTTCTAGTTGCCTCTAAAAATTAATTGTAAAAGTTCATACTGTAAAATGAAGCCTATTATGTCTTGCTTGCTTTCTTTAATTTAAAAAGCTTTCTGATCTCTCTGGGAGCTCACTATAAAATGGGTCTGTGTCCAGGTCTGCTTGAAAGGTCCCATCACATGCACGTACCATGATTTCACCATCAGTAGTGCCTGGTAGCTAGCTGTGTATTTCCTAGGGCTTTAGCAAACGAAGTGCATTGCCACTCCCTTATCGCAGGGAATCTACCCTGGCCTACAAAATTCCCCACATTAGAAATAATGACACCTGATTCAATGGAATAGGGACCTCCTCTCCAATGATTTCCAGAAAACTAAATATTAAGAGATGAGAGAATGCAATTAGGGTAGTAATACATCTCAAACAATGTTAATAACCCTTATAAGCTGAGAGAATACCCAGTTTATTCAGCTATCATAAAACAAATATTAAACATACTCTGGGAAAAAGAAAATATGTTATTTCTGTTCAGAAAAGTAATTAAAAAGTGAACAGAGTGCCTTGGCAGCTGCACAATAATCCCTTTTAATATCTCAAGCAGTCCATACTGGTGCAAGATGCTCCACACAGCATCACCAGATAAGAATACTGCTGCATATTTTTTATGCTGTAGTCACCCTACAGTATTAACACATTCTAATAACTGGAAGCAATCAATGAAATACATCCATTTCCATGTGATGTTTCCACTGGAGAGGAACCAAAGAGGTAACAACACAAATGAAAATCTGAAATATTCATGTAGCACCTAGAATGGTAATTGAGAGGAATGTGCCTCTCAGTGAATGAATCCATTACTGTGTTCCTTCAACATGCAGAACAAGAACTCACTGCTTCTGAGACACAATGCAGTCAATTTGTGTCTGCAAGAGTACAGCAGGCTCTCCTCTGCAATATGCCACAGGAAAGGACTACTATTTGTAAATCTTTATATACATGAACTAACATCTATCGGAACAGAAAAGTCAATCAATGTGCAATCTAAACCTTTCTTTGGAGTATTATCTGCATGCAAAATAAAGTCAGTAGCATTAAGAGCCTGCTATTTCACTTAACAGTGGGGAAAACGAGGATGGTTTAATCAATACTATGACAATCTAAGGTTTGCCATTCTGCAAGTCAACAAGTAAACACTTATTGTACAAGAAGTGTACAGGAAACAGAGTAATCAGAGGAGAAAAGACCAGTTAGTAGCTTCCCAGGAAGCCAATCCTATTGTATATTCCAAGAGCTGCTTTACAAAAGAAGTGCCCTGTGAAAGCTATCAGATTCCCTATATGACAAAATTTTTGTTTAGGTTTACCATATAGATGTCATTTAAGACAATCAAGAACAGAGTCTTTCTACCTCCATTCTGTATGAGTTAATTCTCTCCTCAAGCAAGCTCCTGGTGTTTTACCAGCTTCTTCTGAAATTCGAAGTCAAGAAAACACAAAGATCACAGTAGTATCATGGTGCAGCTGACTGCTTCTGTACTTCATGTAAGTTGTCTTCAGCTGATGCAGACTGATAACTAAGCTGCCAAAGAAAGGCCTTGTAAGTGCACTTAGTACCAATCAAAACCCATGGGCTCCCACTCCAGTTTAGAAGACAGATTTGTGTTTTAGAAAACTTCATTGATGAAACTGAGATCCAAGTTGTTTTGTTTGGGTGTTGTTTTTTTTGTTGTTGTTTTGAGCCTGTAAATTCTGATCTGATATATTAAGGCCTGCGAATGTCACTTCATGTCAGATGAAGAGGTGTTCAAAATGGGGGACTAATCCCTAAACTACATATACACAAAGAAGAGAAAATGGGTCCCTGAGTGCCTAAACTGATCTCATCCTCTTTAATAAACTGGTCTAAGCTGTCAATAAATTCTCTAATCTTCCACAGAATATATTTTCTTGTGTGCTTTTGAACTGTAAACCACCAGACAAAGCTTTGTGAAAAAAAAAAAATATTGTTAAGGTTGTTTTTCAAACTCAGTTGGTGATACTTTATAGTAAGTGGACTTTATTTAATGCTCAATTAAATTTTAATTGCTTGGTGACACTATTCATAATCATCAAATCAGCCAATGTTTATTAATAGCCATTTCTAATAGAGTATAGCACCTCGGATCTCTATATGAATTTAAGACAGAAATAAATTTGATACAATTTCCAGCTGACCAATCACATTAAATAAACCTCCTTTGCTTTATCACTCAGGTGACTATAAGATATTTTATATTTCAAACCTAATAAAGTAGATGTAACAAACTGCACAGAGTAGAAACATCTCAAAAACTTGAGCTCACAGACAGTAAGCATTATTGGGGCTGCAGCCAGCCTCATCTTAGTTACCGCTACCTCAAGAATGACAGGATTTCTGATTCCTTCCAGAAGAACAGAATATGGCATTCAGATACTAAGCTACTTCTTTTTCAACCAGTCCCCTAATTTTTATCATGAGGGATGTGATTACTAAAACAGCTCATCACAATATAAATGAAGGTGTGATACTCACAGAGAGGATCAGGGTTTCATAGATGCCTTCCCTATTCACATTCCTACGCTAACATAAGTTTAGGGAAATTTAAGAAATAGCAATTATAAAAATTGATAATAGGGGAAAAAATACTAGAAGTTGCACATCGTGATGATATTGCACATCATCAAGCAATTATTACCTCACAGCAAATTCTTAATATTATCTGACATTTATAACATCCCCCTCTCAAGTTAACCCAGTTACTCTCTGACAGCCAGACATTTTAATACTTGCCTCTCTATCAGTAGCCTTTCCTCATACGGTGCTCCTATAGCAAACCCACATTCTCCAAAGTAACCTCTTTCCTTGCTGCCCTCCAGGTATTAGGCTTTCACAGCAACTGCTTCTAATTGGTAGTTTGATGATAAACAGGGGAAGTAATTAAGCTTTTCATCAGTCCTTGACCTACTGCCCTATAGGTCATGCATTTCCTACTATGGAGATCAGGCATTATTAGAGGACCAGAATATAGGGTATAAACATTTGAAACATGGATTTAGTACATGAGCATAATCAACACAGAAAATTCAAGCTACTACCACACACAACAGGTTATTAATTCTAGGTGATGAAAGTGGTAGGTTTTTTTTCTTTTTCATTTTGTTCAGTGGAGACTGAGGGGCCGACTTTCCTGTCTTCCACTATGAGAAAGCTAATTGTGGTTTGGGGCAATTCAGTGCCTCGACAAGTGTTTATATTTATAATGGATAGGCATGGGAGGAGGTCACAAATCTCTCCCTAGAGAGAAAACAGAATTCAACACAGCAGCAAGGGAAACTCTTTCTCTGTTGCCAGTTTTTCAGATTTACACAAACATCAGCTACTCCAGTCATGCTAGGGCATACATTTTCCAGGATCTTTTTTTTTTTTTACTTTTTTTTTCTTTTTTTTTTTTTTTCCCCTATTCCTGTTTCACTACCTTAGTTACCAAGACATTGACTTTCTGATTCCACTCCCCTCTTACTTTTTCACAGTTTTTACCACTTCTCTTCAGCTTTAATTACTGGCTTTGAATCATTTCAAAAATGCAAAATTAAATTTTATGCAATGTTTTATGTAGTAATTCAATTATCTGATGAAATTCATGTCTTATCCAAGTAAGTAATCCTCAAAAACTTCCAGAGTTTTGGCAAAGTTTACTTATGAAATCATGTTCTCGTATGATTTTGGTATACATATTACAAACTCTTAGTTTCACTGACTTGAGCAGTCTCAATACATCAAGAATAATTGTCATGGACTACTTTTATCAGCACATATATTATTCTTAACATGGAATTATCATCTAGAAGCTTGTTCCCAAATGTCTTAATTGTTTAGTATTTGTAAGTTCTCTTAAAATTGACTCTGTAACTGTGAAAAACAATATTATTTTCCTATCCTTGGCATATAATTAAAAGAGATCATTATCTTCTCAAACACAGAATTCTTGTCAGAAGACTGGACTCCATGTTCAGAAAGGAGGCACTATCCTCTTGGATGTAAACCCAGATAAGAGCTCTGAAAGGTGCACTGGGCTGTAAGCACAGATGAAGGCAGAGTACTGAACAGTTCATCAGAGAGTTTATCTACTGTGCTGCCTAGCTTAAATAGCTGTTGCACTAGCTTGATTAAAACACGCCAGTTGCAAAGGGAATGGAAATGCCGGAGTCCTTGTTTCCATCTGACTTGACTGGGAGTTACCTTCATGCCCCTGGAGTGCATTAATACCTCAGACACTGATACCTAGGATGCTATCCCAAGAGCTCAACAGTATGTAACATAGTTCCTAGCTATATTTAATTAGTAAAGTAAGTACATCCTTTTTCTCCATTCTGTTAATACATTACAATTGAATACTCGTCAACCTACAACTCATTTCTAACAGGGACTAATGGCTGTAACAGAGCAGCAGGTTACACGGTAGTCTGCCACACAGCTTGTTAACATTATCAGAATTGCTAGTGAACAGGGAAAGTGGGATACAGGATAAAGGAAGGCAAAAAACTACTACCTTCCTTTTAGTAGCTCTTTCAATGAAGCTCTTTTAAAATTAAGTCAAAAAAAACCACATAGCTCTTTTCAGATATTTCATGAAGTAATTACAGCTGTACATCCTTTCTTTCATGTAATTTCAAATGAAAATTAACCATTATTAAACATCATTGATTTTTCTCAACGATCAGATGTAATGTTCTAAGCATTTTTAACGTCAAAAATGGCATCTTTTGATTTAAAGTAAGTAACACCAGTAATCGCAAGAGATATTTTAAGCACAATCTATGAAAATAATTTCCTTTTTAAATTCCAGATTATTTTCAAAACAGCTTCAAAAACAGCATATTTCTGTAACTTTTTAGAATGAAATAATAGATTGTTCCTTTTTAAAACTAAGAATTGAGTCTGTAGGTGGCACTGTGTCTCTTTAGGAGAAAAGACAGTCATGATGAATGAGATCAAGAGGCTGCCCAACACACCCTGGCGAAGCCCCTGAATTTATGTAAGGCACATATCTCTTCAGGAATATAATTAAATTAAACTTATGCATGATATACACCCTAAATCTACCAATATAATCTATGTACATATTGTGTAGTATATACCATATCATTTCTGTTGGGACTGCAAATAATTTAAGAATTTGAAGATCAAGAATATCTTTATTCTCTTCAACAGATTTGCACAGATTAATATTTAATGAATTTAAGAATTTAACTATCTTAACTGACAAACAGTGGTCTAAAAGATGAAAGAGACAGTAGAATTCAGTAAACAAAACTTATTAAAATCCCACATATGGGTTCATGCAGGTAGCTTCACTTATGAGGTTTGCTATACAATTCAGCATATCTCTATTGTCCTGGCACTTCATTGCACCATATACCCATTCGTACCTCAGACCAGCTTGTGACTAGCCAATATAATTGGAAGTTTAATAGCATTTTTTACTGTCATAATGTCAACATCGTAGGCATTACAGAGTATCTAATAATGGAATTCTTAGAATTTACTTACAGTATTGGTACTGGCAAGTGCGTATCATAGATGTATGTATAGATTTCAGGTTTGTAACAAAAAGCAAGGGCCAGGTAATCAGCTTTTGATCTTGAAACTACTATGCATTTGAAATTGTAGAACTGTACATTAATTTGCTGTATAATATTATTTAAGTAGGACTTAATCACCTTTTTACTGAGTAACAGATAAACTCAATCTATTGCTAGTTATAAAGGTCCTCTCTCTTCACAAAACAGAAGATACTAATAAAGAACAACTTTGTTTTTCACTCCAGACCTAGTAATTACATTGCAATACAATAAAATATGAGGAACATGAGTAAAATATATCAATTTTACTTTGTCCCTGCTCTTTGACAGCACCAAACACATGAGACAGGATGATCACTTCCCCTGTTGCAGCAAACAGCACCCTCAGGCTCCCAAACTTTCACACTCTTCACGTTCTTGATCTGAAATTTAAACTACAGTCTTAGTCAAAACCAGCATTTAGAAATAAAGATATATATCTAATCAGAACAAAGCTACAAAAATACTGTATATTTCATGACTGATCATCATTTCCTGCATACAAGAACCCAGATATGCAGTATGTGACAATACGTATGAGGTCCTGAAAACATCTCCTTGAGTTCTGTTAGGAAACCTTCATTTCATTTTTCACTAAATGTAAAAAGATTTATTGGAATGTGAACTCATACACAGAAGCACGTGGTTCTAAGAGATAGGACTTACAAATGTAGAGACAGTGTGGTAAGTCATTTTGTATGGTAGGTAAAAGGTAATATCCGTAGAATTATTATTTGCTTCAGAAACAGTCAAAATTGCATCCACATTTCAAAACAAATAATATTCAAATTATATTTTTTACTTCTTTGTATTATAGAATATGCCATGTAAATGTCCCTGTACTGAAAAAGTCCATTTACTGTAAGAATTCTTGTATCACAAGAATTATATCTTCATTATGTGGAAGAACTCAACACATTTTATAATCTATCACTAAAACCTTACAGCATCCATATGAATAATAAATTCACTACATTTTGTAATTTTGAAAATAGATAGGGCAATTTCTCTACCATCACACATAAGACAAGCCAAGTCCTAGGAGATTTCATCTTCATTCCTATTCTCTGGTAATAAGACTCACAGAATGTAAATAACTATTTCTATGTATAAATATAAATATTTTTACTTTAGCTTTCCCTCTCCATCTTTTTTTCTGTAACTCAAAGTATTTGTATGTGGTTTACATGAAATAAAGCAGGTTTCTGCATATCAAAATAGAAATTGGCTATAGATTTGTATAACTTAAGCAGTTCAAAGTTCATCTGGAAACTTAAATTATTCAAAAGGAAACCATGTTCTTGATGTCACAAAAACATCACTCAGCAAATGCAAAATTAGACAAATAGAAACAGCAGTAGCAGAAGAAAAGGAGTGTTAACCTCAGGGGAAATTAAAGGAGACTATTCTCTAGCTGCACAGATCCTCATTAAAGACACTGAAAAATGCATTTAAGGACAAGTCTCAGTCTGCTACTTTTTCAATGTCTCTTGCCTGCTGCTGTTTTTCTTCTAGAGGCCCCTATGAAAAGTATCCTACAGTTTTGCTTTGGGGACATTTCCTCCTCACTTCCTTTCCTTTCCTGAGTAATTGTGCTTCAACAGATTTCTGTGAATCAGATTCAATTTTATGCATTTTATTTCTCTGGGTTTGTAAATAACCACCAAAGAAAAAGAAGGCAGAGTAACAAAGGTAAGATGATGGGAGTCTTCTGTACTACTCCTACTCTTCAGCATTGACACAGAGTGGCTCAAGGGGCAGGGAAGGAGACAGAAACAATTCCGAGCTGCTCCAACAAGAACCCACTATTAGATCATTAACATCTGATCACAGTCACATGCTACAATAATTTTTGCAACTGGAAAATCTGCAAAGGACCTTTCCCCAAATCTGGCATGCCAAACTGACACTTTGCTGCATTATATAAACACTTTGGTCTGATCTAGGCCTGGAGGATCTAAGCACAACTGATAGAACTCCACCTGCCATTTCACAGCCATTTCTTGTGGCCTTGGTGGGCTTAGACAGTAGCACGTCTGCCCTACTGTGCTTTTTGGGCAATATGCTAACTCCAAGCCTGTGGGATAAAGTAAAAATAAAGTTTCTTTTCACTATGCAGACACAACAGGTAAATACTTTGCATAGGCAGAATCAAAGGTTCATGTAAAGAAATCAGTTCCAGGTTACAAAAAGGCAAGTAGACATTTTAATACTGCTGTGCTTTTATCAAGTAGGAAAGATCTCAAACTTTTTTTAACAGCTGTTTTAGTTGTGTTTCTTGACACAGTTTATTGAGCGACTGTGTTCTGAGAGCTTTAAATTGAGATTTATTTGTCCTTTTGCTAATCATGAATCAACCTTCTTTTAGATCAATTAACTAAATCACTTTGGAGGCAGCTCAATGCATTCTTTATGGATGAAAACCTTTGTACTTTATTGCCATTATACCTCTCCACCCCAATAAATACAATTAATAACCTACTTGTTCACTAGTGTTTGTAACTTTCAGTGTTTCACAGCAATTCATTTCTTATGACTTGATAACAAAAATAGATTTGAGTAAAACATCAATATTAATATGTGCTTATGTTCTCCCTTCTGTTCTTCCAAAAGTACTTAGTTTTCACAAAGAACTTTATAATGGTATTTACTCATGTCACTATAAAACCTCAATGATTTTTAAAAACTCTTAAAAGTATATAATAGGTTACCACTGCAATACATACTAGTAGTTATTTTTGTACATAGTGTACATAAAAAGAAAATAGTTTCCTTTCTGAAATTCACAACTAGAAAATCTGTTCAATTACAGTATTTATTAGCACCGGAAAGTACTTGGTCCTGATTTGTTCCTCAGTTTCACCAGGTCAAGGCCCTTGATATATTATGTTTCCTGTAATAGCACCTCTATCCTTCCTTTTGTTAAAAATCATCTTGAGATGATAATTATTCTAGCTGATGGCAAGGGATTCAATAACAGCTGAGACAAACCAGGGCTTGCCAAGAATTGGACTATTTTGCTCAGAGTGCAATTGAGTCAATTAATATCCAATGAAACAGGCCAAAGGCTCTCTGACCATCTCGGAATGGGATCCAGCAGAACTGTGATCCACACTGTCATGTTAACTCAGTTTTGAGCTCACATTTGAGCCCAAATCCCTCATTGCACATTCTTTGTTGATTTGTACTTGAGTTTCACTCTGGGAGGGAGCCAGCCCTGCTCTGGCAGCAGTGCTGCAGCTGTTAATGAGACCAGCTCATAGTCTTGCCCCATGTGCTGCCCAGATGAAAGGTACCTGGAGGAAGCCACGGCCTCCCAAAGCTCCCCCAGGCCCTGAGCGAACCAGCCCGACATCGTTCCCAGTGGCTCTGTAGGTTTGGGTGCAGCGCTGCCCCCATCCCACTGATCTGGCAGCAGCTCAGAAGGGGCATGGTGCCTTGGCCTGTCACACAGAGATGGGTCCTGCAGCGCTGTCATGACCAATATCTGCTGTGTGTATGGGCAGCACAGCAGGCAGGGAACTGAGGGCTGAGTTTGTTAGTTTATCAAGATTCTTGGTCTCTGAGGAGAGGCCAGGACTGCCCCATGCTGGTGCCAGCAGGCCCCATTGTAGAGCCTAGCAGCGAGGCCACCAGTGCCACTGGGAAAATTGTTTGAGTAAGGGCAAAATGCTGCCCTGCAATGAGGAGTGATGGCAAAAGTATGAGAAAGCATGCACCCTCTTCACTGTCACCAAGTGCAGGCAGTGCACTTCCTGGTGTGTTTGCCACCTTCACCAGCTCAGATGTTCCACAAGAGAGCCACCTCTCATCTTGCCAGCGAAACACAGCACGCCTGTGGATCATGAACAGCCAAAGTATTTGGATTCGTTCTATAAATCTTACTGTGCAGGAATGGGCTGACTGTGGTAGGCGATGTGACAGGTAGCAAGTCTAATTTATTTCATTCCTGCCAAAATACTGTGCAAATGGGGTTTGGCCTGTCAGCTGCTGCGGGTAAAGGCCTAGGAAAAAAGAGGCAGATCCAGTGCGGTATGAAACAGAAAAACTTCTTCCTTCAGGTATTCCTAAGATTGTTTTGCCAGGCTAAGTGTTCATATACTCTACTCCACATCATCATCTCTGTCCAAATTCTCTTTTCACCTAAAGTTAAATGCTTTTACACTCCTTATTAAGGTTGCACTGAAAACTGAAGTGAATATGGACAGTTATTCTATTGATTTTTTTAAGCACTAAAACTGATGTTTCCATTCCTCTACTCTGAAGACTGAAAAGTCTCTACTTCTGAAGGCTGAATAATATATATATCTATTTATTTTATTTTACTTTTTTATTTTTGGTAAAAAGTCTTCCCTGTTGGAAAAGTTATTTTAATTCTACTAAATGTAATGAAAATAGCTCATATTTTTGTTTCAAAACTTTTTATGGGACTTTTTATATTCTTATAACTTTAGAAAACAAATTTGTCAAAATAGATGTAGAATACATTTAATTTCTTTTGACAACATAATCCACTGAAAATATCAGCACACGTTAAGCAACAATACTCAAAGATATCAGTCAGCACTAGGTTAAAGGTTGGACTAGATGATCTTAGTTTCAACAAAAAATTACCTACATATTTCTGGGAAGAGCAAAGTAAAAAACTATTCCATCAATAATGAAAAAGTAAGTCAGAGGTGTTTCCTACATAATAAGAGCAATAATAACAGTGGTTATAATGTAGGAGTAGAGTTGCAAAACCAGCCCAAGCATGGAGCTCTCCGTATTGGCTCCATTGATACATCTGCATGAATAAAGAACTGTATTTTTCTCAGATATTCTTTGTCATCTCCCTTTCCCAAAGCTACCAGGCCCTGGAGGTTACTTACTTTTCCAGTTAATTAACCTAATTCATCATCCAATATCATCATATAAAATATTACACTATTCTTAACTCACATGTCAAAGACTCATTCAGGAATGTATTCATTGTCTCGTTTAACCTGTGCATTTTCCTGTTTTACTGTTTCTCAGTATTCTTATGGTTATTTTTTCATATAGCAAAAATATTCATTCTGTGTCAGATATACTAGATAACAGAGATCACTTTACTAATCCCTGTAGGAACAAAGAAACTTCTATATATGTGTGTACTAGTCAACGCACCAGACTGTATTTGATGCTGGCCTTTGTTGTCATGTATATGGAGTGCTACCCGACACCAATTAAACATTTTCTTCATTTTTTTTTTCTTAATTAATAATGATAAAATAACTCCACTCAATGTAAATATCCTACTTGCTTTAATGTAATTCTTTAATAAAACATCATAATCAACAACAAAGAAAAAAGGAAGATTACAGGTTTTAAATGTCAGTATGAATTTGTCTTTTTACTTCAGTAGCTTTCCTTGAAATTGGATCATATCTGTTTATTTAAATAATTTAAAGAAACTTTTCTGCCTTATATTTTGTTGGTTTTATTATCATTAAGGGCGTAACCTCAAGCTAACTGCTCTGTGCTTAGCTGAACAATACTGAAAGAAATACTGGAAAACAAAACAAAATATGCATCTCTTGCTTCATTGCTTTGTACAAACACTACAGAAAGAAATATCAAAGGAAATATAAGGGATTTCAAAGTGATCATGCAATCGGAAAGTTCAGTAGTGTTCAGTAAACTTTTAAGATGGCTCTGGGGCACCACTGCAGAACTAAGATAAAAGAACAAAGATGATTATCTATTCTTCTAAAAGAGTGCTCTACCTGTAAGAAGTCAGAAGGTTTTTGGCCATGATTAGTATTTTGCAGCTCAGATGTCTATCGATAATGGATAAGATATTTTTATTTTAAATTAAATGTCCTCTTGTTTTTCTTGTGGAATTACTTTTTAACTCTATCAGTACTTACACTATTGATAGAGTTTGTAAAGTATTTGCAATTCAGTAGTTGCTAATCTGTTTTGCTGAAAAGCTCCATTAAGTAATCATTCATTGACTTCTGTTACCAAATATTACTAGTTTTTCTAAATTTTATTTTCTTCTTTCTACATCTCTCTTTTTTTTTTTTTTTTCTTTTCTTTGATTATTTCACTAAAATACATAATGGGGAATCTCTGGGCTGATATTTTATTGCATAGGCTGGACAGTAGTTGAAAACATGAATCTTTGGTGAGTAAAAACAATATTGAAGTTGTTGTGGCTACACAGTGCTATTAAATAGTGTGGTAACAGGTGCTGAGTCTTAAGAGGGGTTGCCAGGTTGTAGACTTGAGCATCATAAAAGGACAATGTACTCAGACTCTAGGAGGAATTTTCTTCATCTCTAAAGACCTACCTCCTAGCTAGGCAGTCTTGTGATAGCTGACTGCTGGAAAATTTGCCTTTTCACCTGCTTCTAATTGACTGCTTCACACGGAACAGAAGCAGCAGGGAGCTCCCAAAGGGAGCTAAAGCAAGCAGTGCTGTCTGGCTGCTGATGGAGGCTAACAGAGAGCCTACATCTCTCTGCAGGCACCTTTCTTAGAATTTTTAATACTGAGAGGAGATAGTTCTGTTTGCAGGAAAATATTTCTGGAGAGAGAAGCCAAGATTAATCATCCTTTAATCTGTAAATGTCATAATTGTTTAAAATATTTTTTTTTTTCTGTCAGTGGCAAACCCCAAGAGTATGGCACTATCACTTAAATTGTATTGAAAGCTGTGCACAAGGCTATTTACAGGGATTTTATTTTATTTTATTTTATTTTATTTTATTTTATTTTATTTTATTTTATTTTATTTTATTTTATTTTATTTTATTTTATTTTATTTTATTTTATTTTATTTTATTTTTATTCAGCTCATTATGGCCTAATGATCAAGCCATTATGGCAAAGTGCTAAAAGCAGAAACATACCAACAATAAATATAGCTTGCATCAATGCCAAATCTGGTTATCTCCTGCACTCCATGATATTGCTACAGAGAGCAATAATGTGAATCATCTGATTGGAGCCACTAACAAAATTCACAACATCAAAACTGATTAAGTCAGTGGAAGTGTTGCCAGGATTTACCTACTGAATTCAGCACATTGTATTTGCATTTCTACACAGTGCAGGAAGTAATAGAAGCTTTTTAACATTACATATTTAAAGATCAAGGAAGACCCTGTTTAGCAAAGAATCTTTGAGTTTACAGAAGTTTCAGAGTAAGTCTATTCCCTCACTTGGGAAATATGTTTATTGTTACTATTTCATAATGCTATATAAAAAGTCTGAATAAGTTTTATATTATAAACCATACTGGATAGGTGCACTGTGCTTATAGCTTGAAGCTGAATGAGGGAGCTTACTGGCGCATTTTATTTTTATTTATTTATTTTTGCAATTAATTTATTTGTTCAACCACATTAACAACTACAAAATGTCAAATATCTGTGGTTTTATTGTCAGTCACCCACTGTTTTCCTGCTTGTGGAAGTCTCTTGGGTCTGGCACTGATAAATACCACAGAATAAACTGTTTCTATATTTAAATCTATAAGCATGACATGGCTGGCAATAACTGTTACAAGTATTGATTTTATTTTGCTTAGTTCAAGATAGTAATTCCATTTTCTGATTGCAACTTTGCTCAAACATTAAATTAGAAGATGTAGAAATGCAACCCATTGTAGAAAAGTAATTTGGTATGTTTTCAGGCTTTTTTTTTTTTTTTTTCATTAGGGAACTATCAGAAGTACAACAGCTTCTTACTTAGTGCTTGTAAATCAGCAGCTACAAGGAAAAGCAACATACGTCTCTGATGGAAACAACAGCAAGAGATGAAGATTAAACTACCTCTGCATCCGCACTCTAATCAAATTGAAATTGGCCAGCATGTAGCAAAAGTTAAAAAGAAAAGAAAATAAACAAGCAAATATGGATTCAATTTATTGCACAGCCTATGTGACACCATTAGTGAAGCCTAACTTGCAACTTCCAGGATTATTTCTGTTCACAAAACCTGTTTCCTTAGTGACCTACCTGTCTTAGCCCCCAATCAGCAGCGGCTTCACAGTCAGATATTAAAGATACTCCCTTAAAACAATCACAAATTCAACATTTCTCTGTGCTCTGAGTGACCAAAGTGTCATCATGATGGGGCTTATACTTGAGGTGCAGTAAAGAGAGCCAGCCCTCTACATTTCAATGATCCTATTCCAGGACAAAGCAGCTGCCTTTAAAGCACAACCCCCATCTGAAAAGCAAATGAATTTTGCTTTCTGTTACTTTTATATCCTTTGTAATCAATTTAGAAGTGCATTTCTTGCTATCAGCCTTTACATCCTAATTTGGGATCATGAAATTGAGCTGAATTATTTTACACCCATGCAAACTTGTCAGTGCTGGTACAACTGCACCTTGGGTCAATTTTGTTGATACATCTGAAATAATAGATGATACATCTATTTCACAACACTTGGATTAATAAGAAATTTAACATTTTTAAATAATTAAAATATAGTTATATTTTCAAGTCAACTTATAAGGACCATATCTTCTACTAAAAACATGTACATGTTATGTCTTACTATGTGAACTCACATAGTAAGAATATCAGCTCACTTGGTTAGCATGTTAATTTGAGCAGTCCAAAGCTACTGACAGAACTTCAGAGTGTATTTGCATGTGGTGCTGCAATCAGTTTGTATATCAGACACCTCTCATAACAGATGAAACACTATAATTGCATGAAATTCCTAGAGGACCTATATTGTTGTCTAAATTAGATTGTAGCAAAGTGAGCAGCTCTTGAACAGCCATGGAATGGGAGCCAAGATTCCTACTTTTTTCATGAAAGCAGACAGTGACTTTAAAATTCTAGAAGTTATTTATCTGCACGTAATTAGTATGTCAGAAGAGTTTTAAGATCTTTGAATAAAAGATGCTCTAAAAGTGCACCTTTCAAAAACAATCTACTAAAGAACTGTTGCAATAAATAGCTTACAAGATATAGCCAAACATTTTCAACTAATGGTGATGTATTGATAGATTTGGAAATATTTATGATAATTGGAAATACCATTCTTCTAATAATAATGCAAATATAGTATTTCCAGCATAAGTACCATAGGCCACATTCATATGTGCCCTTAAATGACAATGAACAATCTGAAAGCTTATTACCCTACAGCAGCGATGTCTTTAATTTTAATAATAGTATAATTGCGGCATGCTTGACCTTATAAATAATATAAGTAATATTGATGTAAGAATTTCAAGTATTATTTGAATATCATAATGGTAATGGCAGCCTAACCGAACTCATAATGAATACAAACTATGAAATTCTGTTGTTTTACACGGTCTATAAAAGAATACTAGAAGGAAAAGTAAGAAAAGTGTCCTCTTTGACCCCAGCTCTGCACCAGCCTATGACAAATTAAAGATGTGAAATGTTTAAACAATAGTGTCCTGCTCCAAAAATAACAGGAGAAAAGGAGAAATGAACTTTTCTGCAATCCAGAATTATATGCTATGGTAAGGAATTAACATGTTCCCATTGACTTTAGTAGTACAGAATACATACTTGAGTCAGGTAATTTATAACTCTTATTAATAAACACACCTGATAGTATATCAGCTCCATTGCAATAAGAATTACTGGTTTCTCACAGAAATTCAATGCTTATGAAAACTCTGACAGAAATACACTTTATCTGTTCACTGCTACCTTGTGTTTGCTCCTTTCTCTCGTTAACTCCCTTCACTGCTCCAAACATGATTTCTTCTTTTCAGGGGGTTTGTCTTACACATAAATTGTATAAAGAAAGAGAAGACTCAAATATCCAATCCATAAAAATCTCTGTAGGCAAATCTCATATGTCATAAGTTTTAATAAGATGAACAAAGATTATTTTTTTTTGATCATTTGTTTGTTTGTTTTGTGAAACAGGCCCTAGAGCATCCCTATATGCAACAACTGTACATTCTGTATAGCAAAAATTACACAAGGTGGCCAATGGCTTTCATGGATGTCCATACTGGCTTTTATATTCACTGCAGAATCCAGGTTAACATCTCATTTCTGATAACAACAGAACAAAAGAAAAGAAGCAAATAAATAACATTTATGAGGAATAAAAAGGTAAAGGCACTCTACATTTTCAAACATGGGAGAATGAAAGAGATATTGCCTTTCTGATATACTGCATTTTAAAGGCTATAGGAGAATAACAACAATGATAGGCATAAATTAGGAAAGATGTATTTTCATTAGTGTATGATGCATACTTGATGTTTGACAAAGTTTAATAGTGCAGTATGTGATTTTAAGGTCATATGGTAAATGTTTCAATGAATTCAGGGAACTGCACTTAGGAGTCATAAAAAGGATTACTGTGACACACCCTTAAGGACATAATTTAATATGCTGCATTTACAGATATAGTTTGCATCACAGGCCTACAGTCTCTTTCTTTTTGTTAATGTGGCTAGTATTATCCAAAACTACCTGCACATTTTGGCTATAGCAATGCTAACGAGACACTCAGATGTTTCCAAACAACATCCTCAGTATTCCTGATCCAGGATCTTGGTATATGGACATCCTACATGGCGATAGCTAAGGTTGATCAGTTTTATCAGTCAGGCTCAAACTGAAAAAAAAAATCAGTTATATTATTTCCATACCAAAATGCATTTTGGTCATGCTTTATGAATAAATAAATAAATAAAATAGTTCATCTGTGTTTTAAATAACACCGGTGTTGTTTCTGAATTACAGGTAGAATCCAGAAGAGGGTAATTGAGGACACTATGGTTAATGGGTTACATACATATTTATTTCCCCCCGGTGATTTAACCAATAGCCAACAGCATGCCACTGTCAAACCCTAGTGAAGACATCAGCATTCATGCCTCTCTACAGTCAGCACTGCCCTTGCTTAAGTTACCTCACATTTAGGCTACTGTTTCTTGTTAGTATTTACTTGTGTAAATTGTATGTAAATAACAGCTTTCTCCAAACAGTCACAGCAAAGCTTACCTATCTAATATCAGAAGATGAAAGAGAAACTTATTTTACTCAACTCATCTTTCAGATGATGAGATTTGAACACTGTTGATTTTCTCAAGTAAATTGCTTAAGAAGAATTACATAAAAAAGTGCCAAAGGTTCTTTAAGTACTCAGGCTTAAAATTTCACTTTTCAATTAGCATGACAATAGTGTCAGTGTTAATAATCACTAACCAGAAATAAAGAGGACGTCCTGAGGCTTTGGAAAAACAAAATGTCTTGATGCATAAGGGTTTCAAGCACAGCACAAACACATCTAAAAATATATAGAAAAAAAAAAAAAAAAGGCCAAAAAACATCTGAAATGTACACTTTTCCAATCTTTTTTTTTTTTTTTCATTTTTGTCCAGCCTTTTACAATGATTATCTACTTCTCTTTTTCTTCACCCTAAACTTATCCCTCTATTCTAATCTGTCTTCCTTCCAATACCCATTTTTTCTTTTTCCTTGCTGTGTTACTCATTAAATCATTGTCCCTTAGCATCTGTTTGTTTTTTTCACTTTAAGATTGTCCAAATGCAAGATCTTCTCCACACTTTTCTAAATATTTAGTATGATGTCCATCAGCAGCTGTGTTAATTACTAGATAACTATGAATATGAGTTACCAACACCCCTTGCCTGTTTCCTCAACAAAATCTGCGTTCTCTCCTTTTTTTTTTTTTTTTAAATTGCATGTTTTGTGTACTCTACATGTTAATTCATTTGTTCATTGATTGCTCATATCTAAAGTGAGTGAAAAGTCAGTGATTCTTGCTGTTTTTGTTAAACTATTTTTAATTTATCTGCCCTCTTTTTTTTTTTTTTTTTTTTTTTTAATTATTCACTAATACAAAACAAATTAGAAGAAAAGATGGCTCAAAGACAATAAAGATCTTGTGTGTTTGATAGAAATCCATGGCTACAAGCAGCAGGAGATACAGATTACTCTTTGTAATAAAGGAAGACAAGTGGATCTTAAACAATCAGCTCACCAGTCCGCCTAACTATATTGGCCAGCCAACTCTAAACATCCTCCACACTGGTCATAACATATGCTGTTCTTTTCCCTGCAAGAGTGCTGGGAAGAAGGTGGGAAAAGTGAGGGAATTTCAACAGGCAGAAATGGAAAGATGAGATGTTTATACATATTTGTGTATCTGTCTAAAAGTTAAAAAAATATTCAAAGCAAAAGATTATCTGATCAAAACAACTGAAATTAATTTTATATAACAAAAATACTGCGTGCAAAACTTACAAAGAACCCCTGAGTTCAGCCAAATAATTCCAAGCTGATGATTCATTGATTTTAGTAGACAAAAAGTTTTTAATAAGATGGAAAGACAGAATAAAAACATTTCACACAAAAGTAAAGGGGAGAGAGTACTGAACAGCCATTTTTTTTCCCACAGCCATGACTGAATTTACTTGAACTGTGTCTAGGCACCTGAACTCATAGAGTGATAAACAAATTACTAGGAACTCCTTCCTCAATTAGTTGTTTTCTTGTTCTAGGGGCAATGTTTGTTTTGGCTGTTCTGGATCTATTGCAAAATGAGGTGTATTTTTTAATTGACTCTGAATAATTATAGTCCTAATATTCCTCTAATTTTAGGTTGCACTTCTTGGATGGATTTCAATTCAGAACTCCTTCATAAAATACTATCTAACCGTACAAAGATACTTCTCCCTGGGGGATATGTGGGTAGCTGGGGCTCAGCCTCTTCTCACAGGTAACTAGCAATAGGACTAGAGGGAATGGCCTCCCATGGTTTCACCATGGGAGGTTTAGGTTAGAAATTAGGAGACATTTCTTCTCAGAAAGAGTGGTCAGGCATTAGAATGGGTTGCTTAGGAAAGTGGTGTAGTCACCATCCCTGGGGGTGTTCAAGGACATGGTGTTTAGGGGCATGGCTTAGTGGGTGATATTGGTAGTAGGGGGATAGTTGGACCAGATGATCTTGAAGGTCTTTTACAATCTTAAAGATTCTATGATTCTATTTTGTCAAATAAGCTCTATGTAGACAGTGAAACTATGTTGCAACTGTCTAATTTTTGAAATCTCATGCAGTACCAAACCAATAATACTTTAGAGAATATGTGCATTATAGCATTACACCTGTAGTCACTCGCAGTGGAATCTTTTATCTGAAAACTTTCTAAAAGTAGAAAACCTGGATCATGCGGTTTACTCAATCATGATTTAGACTTGCAATACTTGCAATATGGGCTGGTAAATTGCATGAAAACTCCTTTGTGTATTTTATTTTTTGTCACCAAAGCAACTGTGAGATAATAATAAGAAGAAAACTAATGGAAGTCTTGATATGAGGTATCTTTACACTGAACTGTCATCTTTTACCTTCTAACGTAAATGCAATCAAGAACAATTGATTGCTGAATGTGAGGTTAAGATATAATTATTCAGCTGAAAAATTCCAGTCTATAATTGGGGTTAGTTCCCAAAATTTGTATCCGAATGCTAAATCCCCTTCATTTCTTGGGCATGGTTAAAAAAGAGCTTTTTATATTTCAGATATAAGGCTCAGTGGCAAATAACTGATTTTATCATGCTACTCCCCTACAGTATTGAAGTTGAAAAATATGAAAAAAAAATAATTTTACACTTTCATACTTTATTGAATACACAACTAATTTTGAAAACTCAGTTTTATCTACTCAAATTGTTCCATATTCTTAAGATACAAAAAATATGGTAAAAAAAATCAACTGAAAAAATATATTTAATTATCTAAATTTGAAGTGAAATTTCATGCTAGTTGGTTGATAACTTTATCTCCTGTGATTATTGTCAAGAGTATGAATCCTGGTTTATCCAGATTGAACAGAAGAACCAGAGGAGTCTGAGAAAGATTCATAGGCTTTTCACTACTCAGTGTGTGGCAGTACTGTAAGAAACACAAATATCACCATCAAATTACCTATCTGTCTGTCTATCTCTCTTTATTCGTCTAACTGCCTACATACATAGAGTACATGACTAAAAGTTAGTTTACCAAATGGCTCTTTTTTTTTTTTTTTTTTTTTTTTTTTTTTTTTTTTTAATATACTTGCATCTAGAACTAGCGTTTATAGGAGTCATACAACATTATGCCCATTATGCCTCTCTGGTCCTTCTCAAAGCCTGCAGAGAAATATACTACAAAGTGTACACTGCCTGAAGTTGCATCTTTTTTTCCCTTTTGGAGCTCTTGTTATGATGTCATACCCACTTCAGGAAGTTTCAGAATGGTATTTTTATAGTTAGCAGAGCTGTAAAGGAGGCAATAAGCAAGTAATGAGACCTCAAAAGCTACATTAAAAGAAAAATATTTCAATCAAATCAAATTCAGAAACTGTGTTTCTGGAAGTTTTGAGATTATTTCTGTTGAATTGCCAGTCCTACATCTAACAGGCCTAAGCATTCAGCATCCAAGCATTCAACTCATTCCAAAACACATTCCAAAACATAAAAATCATTCCATACAGATATATTCAAAAATATTTGAGTATTTGGAAGAAGCACTTGACTCATTAATTTCTAGATTAGGGAGAACATTAAAATGTTTAACATAACCTTCATATCTGAATCAAGACTTGACAGCTTCAGAAGAGAATGAAAAAAGAAGTGAATGCTATTTTTTGTAAATAAAATTTTATCCATACTCATTCTTTTGTTCTCAGAGTATCATAGAATAGAAACTAATGAGGTATGAAACATTATCGGTCTTGGGTTGTATTTCCAAGACAGGCATGAATAATTTTTCCCACAAACTATTGTTTCAGGAAGAAGCTGAGATTTTTATCTATCAGCATTCATTGTTTCCTGTTAGTTATACTGTCTAGCTCCCAAAATAAACTCTTGTGAGTACTATTAGTCCTTTTAGATGGTGACAATTTCTGTTTTCTACACACTTCAAGAACTTTATTTTAGTAGATTCATAATTCTGCTTCTACCTATAATGCAGATATACATGAGTAAACGGATTACTGTCTTATACTATTTTTGTTCCTTGTAAGGAAACCGAATTGAATAAATGCACCATAAAAACCACAAAATGATTTAACTGATGTATGACAAATTCTGCACAATTAAAGAAGAATATGTAGGGTAATAGGAACCAAATAAAAGGGGAGCTAGGAAAACATACTAAAACAAATAGTTTTTATGGTTCTTCATTACTGAAAATCTTGCTTTACTACACAGCATCATCACCAAGATGAAGTAGATTAGCACTCACAATTCTAATGCAGATAATTTTGTCAAGGTCATTAGGTGTTTAGTAAAGCTGTAAAAGAGTTGCACCTGGATGACTTTGTAATGGTTTGTATATCAGGAAATGGGAAATGTCGTGCAGATTGGTTACAGATTATTCTAGGGTATTAGTTACAGTGCTTGCAGATGCATTTGCTAGGGGTAAAACTAGGCAGACAACAGGTTCAGAATCATCCGTTATAAATTCTAATTTTGTACCAGGCACAGGCCTATCAATTTGTGTCTAATTATATTCTTCCATGTGAGATATAAAATACCTCAGGGTTTCTATAATAAAGGCTCATTAATGTGGATGAGAAATAATTCTGAAACTCTTTCTGCCAGGGCTAATGTTAATACAGATTCTAATTGCTCTTACAGGATATTAAAACACGGATATTTTTTTAAATCAGTTTTAATCTCATCATTAAATTGAGCCATTTTTGTAACCCTATATTTTCAAGTATTGCATCCTATGCTGCTAGGTGGTTGCATCATTACCAGTCATGTAGAACTTGAGAATTAAAGATGAATGCAGAAAGGCATTATTATCAAGGATACATGGGAGTTAAACCCCTCAAATTTCTTTTTGAACCTATAACCAAATCTCTTTTGAACCTATAACGTATCCTGCTTAGATAAGTACATGTTTAATGTGCTTATAAAAATAAAACAATTTTGTGAATAAGAGTTATCATCACATTATAATTTAAAGGAAGACAAAATTTTTCTGCAAAGATAAAGCCAAAAGAAAAAACCCTCCAGAAGTCTTTACACTAAAACTGCTAACCTTTGATCTCAAGTATCTAATTCTTCTGAAGCTAGCCTGGTCACTAGTCAGGTCACTGCAAGATAAAAAACAAGAGCAGAATAGGCTGATAATACTTGATTTCAGGGGCAGGAAACAACATCTCTGTTCCTCATTTTCCTATGGTATAAACCATAGAAGATGAAGAAAAAAAAATGTTAGTTACCCAGAGCAAAAAGCAAATTCTCTGTTGTTGAATTCTGAAAATACCATTGTATTTCAGTATATTTTTGGAAATAGCATCCAAGTGCATGTATATATATATATATAACTGAAAAAGAATAGTATTCATGGACTTTGTGGTGACAGAGTAGACATTTTTATGCACACCTTGTCAAACTGCAAAGTACCACTAGCCTCAGGGCTGCTATCATTTGAATAGATGACAGGTGCATTTGTCTCAGGATGTATACTATATAGCCATCTAGATAAATAAAATATATGATGGGCAAAAGGACCTTCATGTTTTGAGTTTTGTCAGGAGAAGGGGGGAAAGATAAAAATGAAAGGTTCTCACTTGGTATTCTCAATCACCAGCAGATTGAAAAATAAAGCTGATTTGAAGAAGCAATTCTTGTGATAGAACTGACAGCTCCTTTATAAAAGAGAGCTGAGCTAACAATAAACCGATAAATAAATTCATAAAAACAGTATGTGTGTTCAGTAAAGTGAGAAAAGGATTCAAAATGTAGTAAAGTTTTGATACAACAAATAAAAATTAGCAGCAGAGAAATACAAGAATTTTCTATATGTTCATGTACTTAGCAACATGGAATATAAGAAAGTATCTTAAGAGAAACGGTTCAACTTAAAAACTTGTTATTAAAGTATTGTCCTGAGAATTCCTCCCTTGACAGTTAGATGAAAATATCCTGAGAATGGCATTTATAAAAAATTACTAGGTGAAATCTGTACTTTTTTGTTGTTGTTGTTGTTGTTTTAATTTAATTTAATTTAATCTTCTTGAAGATTATAATAAAGAACACAAATCCAGCAATAGATGTAATGTCTACTTAACATTGAATAGATCAGGTAGGATAAACAATAATAAATAAAGAAAGAAAGAAACACATTTGCCAGTTATTCCACAAACCAGAATTAGCAAGCAACAGCCTTTCTATCCAGTGGATAGAAAGATCTAGAAAGAACTGTTAGATCTTTAAGATCTAACAGTTCCTGTTAGATCAGACCCTTGGTAGAAGATTTTTTCAATGATACCATAAACTGATTCCACTTAATTTTAAAATTTGTATTTATCCTAGTAAGTGAGCTGGACAGATAATACCAATTGAGTTTTTCTCCTTAAGGAAATGGTTTCAGAGTACCAGACAACTAGTTGCTACTGCCAAATTACACTACCTTAATTACCTGTTGAATTTATTACATCATTAATGTGCTAGTTAGTTGTATGCAACATTAGCTTTTGAGGTTTCAATTTAGAAATAAATTGTGACTGAAAATTGAATGATCTAAATATCCACCACACAAATAGAAATGACCAGTACTGAGAGGTAATACTGGTCAAAAGTAAGAGGCCAGACGTAAGAACTGAAAAGACTGGCCCTGTAATGAAATACTTCCAGAAATGTTCTGGTAAAGACTAGCTGCTGTGAGAAATGTGTTAGCAACCTGAAGAACAGACAGATTTCTTTCTCTCTCTAAACACCAAGGCATTCCTTATCTATCTTATTTGCTTTACTGTTTAAGATTCATCATATTTATAACTTTACCTTAGATTTCTAATGAATAGTCTTTGGAGACATCAAGGTAGATTTATATCAACATTCACTAGAAAGCAAAGCTTTGTTTAAAATTATTTGAATTATTCGCAAGTTTGATTTGTATTATAAGAATTAAGCATCTATTTGGGGATGCACTCTTTCCTTCTTTCCAAATCTTACATTACTAAAGACCAAACAAACAACAAAACAAAACAAAGGTAGTAAACTTTATCGTATCTTTATTTATTTACTTTATTACTTTATTTACCCTATTAGAGAGTGTCCAAAGGAGGGCTGTGAAGGGCCTAGAGGGCAAGGCATAGGAGTAGCAGCTGAGGCCCCTCACTTTGTTCAGCCCAGAGTAGAGCAGGCTGAGTGGAAGTCTCATAGCGGCCTGCAGCTTCCTCATGAGGGGAGTGGAGGGACAGGCACTGCGATCTTCTCTGGGGACAGGACACAAGGGAATGACAGGGGAGGGTCAGGCTGGGTGTTATGAAACGGTTATCACTGAGAGGTGGTTGGGCCCTTGAACAAGCTGCCCAAGGCAGCAGTCACAGCGCCAAACCTGTCTGAGTTCAGAAGTGTTTCAGACTGCTCTCAGACATAAGGTTTGATTTTTGAGTGCTCCTGTACAGAGACAGGAGTTGGACTCGATGATCCTTGTGGGTCCCTTCCAACTTACAAGGAAATATCCTTGATTCTGTGTAAATATCCTATGTAAATATCCTATGATTCTATGATTCTCTATCTATGAGTTTCCTTGGCTGAACAATTTAAATACTTGATAAACTTCATGTGAAAATTATTTACATAAATTGAAAACTCATGTCACTATAATTTGATCCCTTTTGCTAAGCATGTCATGATACAGTTGTGTCTGGAAGAGTGCATACAGACTTCATTTTACATCCTTCCACTCTATTCCCCGTCCCTTGATCCTCCCCAGACTTGCCTTGCCCTCATGCTGCATCCACCACTGTGCTTGGGAAAATTTTGCTTTCTTCTCTCTGGTATTTTCTAAGGAAAATTTTCTAAGAGTACAGAGGATCTTGCCTTCCAATTTGTTTAGTCTTTATCACATCACCATGCCTGACTGCTTTGTTGGAATTCTTACAGAATTCAGATGTCAAATGATAAACAGGATAGCTAAGGATAAGACTTTTCAGAGGCTAGCAGTTTGGTCTAAGATATTTTCCTTGGTTTAGGGGGAGAAAATGGAGAAAAGGGAAGGAAAGAATTTGTTTACAGCACAAGACTCTGTGTAGTTGTAGTACCTGCATCCAGGCATCATTTCATAGTACTCTTCAAGAATAGGGTTGATTTCTACACAAGGAGTCTTAAAAGTTGAAAATATTTCCAAGTCCTGGATTAAATTTTTGTTATTAACCTGAATAATCTCTGGCTGAGAGCTCTGCTTTTTCCATCAGATACTGACCACACAAGGTGATCTTTCCATCAGGAAATGAAGACTCATTCAGAGCCTGGAAAAAAAAAAGAAAAAAAGAAAAAAAAAAGAAAAAAAGAAAAAAAAAAAAAAAAAAAAAAGCCTGTTCTAAAAATTCCTGTGCCTGGTATCATGCCTGAACTAGGCACCAAGTTGCCACTTCTCCTTAAGCACTTCTTTAAAACTAATTTTTCAGAGAATCTTTGACTGAACATTGTTTTTCCATCCATGGATAATTATTTATTATTATTATTCTTTTCAGATTCAAACTACATTTAAATTTATTAAAGAAACAGACAAAAAAAAAAAAAAAAAGGAGAAAAAATACACCCAAAACCAAACAAACAAGCAAGCCACCAACCAACTATTCTTGAATTACAGAGGTTAGTCAATAGAGCTGTGCAGTCCCTTTTGGTCTTTCATTCTTTTGGGCTGGAAACTTTTCTTTTCATATATCTAGTAGCAGTATGCATGCCTGTTGTCCTACGACTGGTGACACTTTTTAGTTAGAGAGAAAAATGCAGTGTTTCAGGGTGATAAACATTTTCCTTTGACATTGTTTGCTATCTCTACCTGTGAGAAGAATATGGTATTCAGTTTGGTTTTCAGCCAGTGGCAAAGGCAGTATGCTACATACAGACGAATAAATATGAACAGTATCCTTTTTTGTTTGCCTTTTTTTTTTTTTTTTTGCAAGAGAATATTTAGATCATGTTCTTTCTTAGGAACTGTTTAGTCTCTGTAAATAGATTATGAAATTAATCAAAAATCAGAAACCTATACTGTAGTCAGAGATTAAAAAAGTCCTGCCATAAAATACTTCCACCTGTTTTTCAACATAAATTGTTACAAAAATGAACAACCTTCCAGTGTTAACTTTCTCCCGTTTAAACTGTAACAAAAAATACTACTGAGGTTTTTTTCAGCATGCCCTTTGACATAGCCGTATTAATTATAAAAAGCTTAAAATGAGTAGCCTTTATTTCTCTCTTAAAAATAAACAAATAAACAAATAAATAAATAATAAAATGCATGAAGTAGCAGACTCCAGCCATTAGTTAGAGAGATTTGTAAACCCTCCGGGTGAAATATTTAATAGGATAGATATGGTAATGCAAAGTTTTATACCTAATTTTAAGGAAATTAAACTGAATACTAGAAATACATGAACTGCAACAGATTTTATACAACAAGAAAGGTAAATAATGAGGTCATTTCTTATTGCCTGTGTTGATGTATTTATGGAACTGTCATCTGGTTTATTATTCACGTGGGAAAGATTTGAATTTTTTAATAGATAGTAAGTTCTTAAACAGCTGTCCTAAAATGCAGTGGTACTTAAAAGAGTCAATGCATAACTGCATTATAAGAAGATACTAGGTTAGATGTGAAACATTGAACACCACTCTGAAATACATGCTGTACAAAATGAATACTGTTTGTTATATAGATGCAATTTTCTTCCTTATTATTTTCATTTCAATTAAAAAAAACAGTCAAATAGAAGTTATTTAGATTTATGCACAAGCTTAACTATGTGCAATTTAGCTTCTGCTTTTGTGTTTTTGTAACTGCTCAATGCATAAAGATTGTTTTGGAATTAAGTATCTATGATACTTGAAGATACTTTTACAGTCTTGTGACCAGAAAATATACTGAATTATGCATCTATATTTTAACTTGGAAAAAAAAAAAAGAGAGAGAGAGAGAGAGAAAATTAGTGACCATGATTCAAGAAATAAGGCTTGAAAATTATGCCTATTCGTAAGTATTTCTGATCAAGCAGATTCTACAGGTAAATAGCTACTTAACCAAAGTAAATGTTTAGAAATGTTTAGACCAAAGTAAATGTTAAGAAATCAATGAATATTACATTTGCTGAGATTTTATTTAGAACCAATTTTTATTTCTCTTTTGGAAGCCTTCTATTAAACAAGTACAAATTGTAGGTACTTGTCACTTCTGCTTTCTCTAACACATCTGGAGTCATAAGGAGATGCCTGTTAATAATACGAATTTTGTTTAGTGATTAGATTAGAAACATGAAGGACATAAGTGAATCATTTATAGATCCTTAATTCTCTGTGATGGATTCAGGTCATGTTTTCTGTTATATCACATCTGATTGCCAAATTGTCAGCTCTAATGCAAATCTCACTTTTAATCTTCCCTGCAGCCCAATTACAAAATTACTTTTTGATCAAGTTCCTGGATTTCAGAATTTTCATGTCATTATAAATTGAAGATCTGAGGTTTAAGACTCATTTTGTTATGTAAAAATATTAAAAGCTACTTTTTGAGGTACTAATAAAAATTACAACAAATTCTTAGAAATGAAATAAAAACCTGCCCATACCTAGAATCTAAAGACTACAAACTTACACAGTGCATGTAAGAGAGGAAAAGATAGAAACTTCTGTCATCTTCCACAAATTCATCTTAATGAAATAACATAAATTATAGATGTCCAGTTGCTTACATTTGTCTTGAAACTTGCACATGAATTAGCCAGTTGACTCTGCCAATATATTTTTTCCTTAATATGAACATACCAAAACCCACTAAATGGGCTTTAATGCTAAAGCTGATTAATTATAATTAAAAATAAATAGAAAAGTTCATTTCTGCTGGTAAAAGCAGAATAAAAAAGGCTCTTGCTGTCAAGTCTTGCTTTTGCCCACTTCCTCCTTTCAAACTTGTTTTCCAGTTGATAGATTCTAGTAATCATCTGCCTTTCTGCAAATCTCACAAGTGTCAGTATGGCTCCCTTATTTTTTTTAAAATAAATTTTATTTTTTTATATTATGTTGGGAGATGACTGTGTTTCTGGGAGTGTAGAGAACAACCCAGACCCATGCCAACAGCTTGCCATCACCCCTGCAGCCCAGCAGCTCCTCATCTGCCTACACTTCCTCGTGCCTTGCATGCAGTAGCAGTTTGTGAACATCTGATGCACTGTACTAGAGCAAAACAAACCGTACGATCCATTGTATGTAAACATGTATTATTCAGGGTGACCCCGAGGAGAGTGCTTAGCCTTTGTCTCTCTTAACCACATACTCCACTACATGCAGCACCTGTTTGTGAAGAACTCAGTATTTGGGTAAAAGTAAAACAATATCAAAAGGTAGTCATTTTTGCTATTAAAGGGGGCATTCTTTCTGAAGAACAAAATATTACTATGCAGCCATAAGAGAATCAGAAGACACAGGAATGTTAACTTGCCCAAGAAAATCAGAAAGCACTACAAATGGTTATTTCATTCATAATGAAATTTGTTTTCATCATTAATGTTCATTGTGTTGTGCTTCTCCCATCCCATCCTTCTTCCATACATATACCAACAGCCCATTTATTTTTTGTATGTCACTGTTGAACATTGGTTGACAGTGGGACGGGACAAATTTAACTGCACTCTGCAAACCCTATGCTTTCTCAGATACCCACTGGACTTAAGCAGCTTCCATACCACTTGAGGCATGTTCTTTTTCTTTGCAGTGAAGGGCCACATCAAGAATGTTAGTAATCTGAGAACATTCCCACTGTTACATGAAACAATAAACAAAAAATGCACACTGAATTGGCAGGCCATTTTAAAATTACACTACTCTTAAAAAATTACACTACTCTTAAATACTCAATTTTATTTATTTATTTTTTCTTTAGATCTAATTCAGAAATGAATTATCTGATAAAGAGAGAAATTGATGTATGCTTCCAAAATCTTCAAAATAGTTGAAAGAAATTAATCACATTTCTCCCTCTCAGTTGTTATAACAATGATGAATGATATACTCCTTGAAAAATGTTGCTGAATCATCCAGCAAACTGTTTGTTTTACAGTAGGTCTCATCCACAGATATGCTGACCTTCAGGGTGTTCCTGACAGGCTCAGTTATCAAAATCTGTTTTTCTGGCACAAATTCTACTCCTCTAAAACTGCAACGTGTTCATTTGTAAAAGAGGTTCCTGGTAATTGTGCCTGTTGATAACCTTTCTGTCATTGTTTTATCTGTTTAAGTCAAAACACAAGAAAGCTCCACTATATTGTAAGGATGCTTTTAGTGAAGTAACCCATTCTCTCTGTCATAATCACGTTAATAATTTAAAATGAGGGCAAACCGTAACTACCATTCTGAAAGCTCATAATTCAGGAGAGTTAAGCTCCTTCATCATTTACGTAACTGACTAAAAAGGAACTAAAAATAAAAATTAATACAGAGTGTTTACCATATCATATGCAATTTTTCTCCAGAGAGGTTTTCTCTCTGTCTCTTGTCATTACCAGCAAAGCAACTTTAGAAAATTTAGTCACTCTGGGACAGAAATGGTGACACAGATGACTGTGCAAATACTGTGCTATGGCACAGTTCTGCAGTTACACTGAAGAATGGCTCAAAGTAAGGTGAGCGTTCACATTCTTATTTGATTTTTAAGTATATCAACAGCTGTAATGAATTCTGAAGAATCACTCAACCTTTCAGCTGTAGCTACATATTCCCTCTTTACCACTACAGTCCCAGGATCCTTGTGGAGAAATATTGATTGTAAATAGCACCAGGGTGTATTATTGCCCGAAGGCTAGGTGATCTCAAATTCATTTGGTCCCACTTACTAGGTGAGCCAATCAAGGCTTTTCCAGTATTGTTTCTCTCAAGAGAATGGATAAAGAGCTGAATATGTAATAACATCCTACAGGTTGAAAGAACTTAGACATTTTAATTTTATCTGAAGTAGTGTTCCTGACATATCTGTAATTACTATAAGCAGGTTTTTAGTTTTAATTTTGACTAGTGTGGAACTCAACAGGCTCTGTAAAATAAGACAAGCAAAGCTTCCAGGAAAGACTCAGCCTGACACATGACATTTTAATTCTGCACATCTCCCAGAGAAAGAGTTCCTCCTACTCTGGTGAGAAAACCGTAATCTGTGGGGAAATTATTTCATACATGCTAGCTCTAAACAAGCCAAAAAGAATGAATAGCAAGGTACAATGGATCAAAGATGCCAGCTGGAAGCTTCACTCCTTTTGCTGCATCAGCAAAAGCAAGCAGCACCACAACACAAGGGCTAACTGAAACCCATGTAGAAAAAATGGGAAAACAATTAAATTACACTGAAATCATACAAAATCATGATTCAGCAGATATAAGATTATTACCTTAAAGTAATCTGAGAATAGAATGCTTCACTAAATTAACTGTATTAACTGTATTAACTGCACATTACCTTAACTACTTAGATATATGTATTAATTGCATGTTTATAATGGGAAGAATGTTTGTCACATGTGAAAAGTTGTATTACCAAAACAAATTTAATGGACATGTTTTGGTAATCTACATACTTATAATTTAAATTATACAAAGTCCTTATAACTCATCAGCGCTTATCATCACTACAGCATTTGCAGACAAGTCTTTCAAACTTACATTTATAACCACTTTTAATGGTAAAACAAATTAAGAAGATTTTCAGAGCATTAAGTCTACAATTGTTCCCTCTTTTGTATAGTAACAGATGGGTGTATATCTCTTGGGATCAGAGAATCACAGATCCTTTACTTGCAAAGCAATTTTATCTCTCATTGTAATCAATGTCTTTTATTATGTATGCATTAAAAACTAGTTAAAGAGAAAAGCAAAAGCAAAAGGCATTTATGTACACAAACATATGCAAATTGAAATAAATATTTAATTAGATGAAATGGTCATTTAACTTTTTTTTTTTTTTTTTTTTTTTTTTTTTTTAATTCAAGGCAGTGCAATCCTTAAAGCAAAGAATAAAACTATTAAAAATGATAAATCTCATATTTCAATTCTTAGTTACTGGTATGTTTTATGAACTCTTCAAAATTTTCCTGAAGAGGTTAGGGGAAAGACTAAAATAGTCCTAACTTAGTACAGAAGCAAATCATCAGTTTCCATAATTTACTCATATGATCAAGCCTAAACAATTTTCCTACTATGTGGAGTATTCCTGCTGACGGATTGATGAATACAACTTTTTGAACTTCAGTGCTGATGCATGCATGTTTGAATAGGAATGATTACTTCTTTGTCTTTTCTTTCCCATTCCAGAATTATCTACAGTGGTGAGCTTCCTGGATGTAATTTTGAACAGTTTTGAACATATTTGAGCTATCTTGACATTTTATCCAGAAACAAATATTTTTATGTTGGTAACAGTGATTATTCTGACTGGAGCAATATTAAATTTTCACATCTAGAAATCTCTTTCTAGATGAAATCTTACTTTTTGAATAGAAAAAAAATCTTACATTTTGTTTTCATTATGTCTCAGGTGTGATTTCTGTTTTAACTAGATCATTTTCCCATACTTAGTAAAATTCCTTTCCATGAGAGTAATGTTAATAAATACTATGGGACAGGAGTTATTTTAAGAAAACAGCAGGATATGGTTCATTTCTCTGCTCTCTTGAAAAACTAAAATGATGAAACAGATAATTAATCTAATGGGAAATGTCATTCCTTGAAGGGAACAGACAATCCTTTTGTTCTGTCTCAAAAACAGTTGAAGGTAAGCACAGAGAGACTTTTCAAAGAAGCAATTCCGTTCTAAGAATTTTTCCCCTAACCTGGGACAAACTCCAGGACATTCCTCGGGAGTAGCTGGTTCCCTTTAAACATTAGCTGAAGATGACTTGTACCTAACCTAACTGCCTTTCTGTTGCCATACAGTGCAACAGAAATCATTCTAGTAGTGTTGTTTAGGCAAATGACATAAATTCTTGATTGAAAATGAAGACTGTGGAAAGTGAAATGAAGTGCTTCTTCCCTTTTGTTTGTTAAAATCAATCTAAATTCACCTGTCATATTCTGATGTATCTTGGAGTACAAACAATATTTTTTCTGAGTTTTGAGCATTTCACCTATAGTAAATTCATCTAGATGTTTAGATCCAATTTTAAGCAAATGTTCTTCTCAAAAGTAAGTAATATAAATAGTTCTTGGTATATAATTTAATAATTCATTTCACTTTTATTTCTAAATAGAAAAAATATGCTTTTTTTTTTTTTTTTTTTTTTTTCCAATGATATGAGATTTAAGAAAAAATCACCCTTCTAAATTTAAGTAATGATATCCCGAACAATCAATGTTCTTTAAGAAAATATTACTTTCCAACCTTCATATTTAAGGGAAAACAGACTAGTATACATACTGGTAGATATTTGATATATTATCTTTAGTAGAAAACACAAAAAGACAACAATGTTTGTCAGTAAAGAAACACTGCTATGATCTAAATATTTTTGTTTAAATATATTGTGATCCTGACTTTTAAACTAAACATTTAAGACATTTACTGTTACCAAACATTTCCATTCTACTTATGCAAGTGACTCTAACTTTAAAGATGAAATATGGAAAATTACTTATAGTTAAGCCCATTTTTATCTTTGCAGTCTTAGAGGGGTTGACTATGAACAATAACATATCTATTCAAAGGGCTATCAGCAATGATAACCATAGATAAGATCATTTTACTGAAGAAAGAAATTATTTCCTTTTCAACATAGTCCACTGTAATGATATCCCAGGCTTGTTATTGTTGCCTTCAGGTAATTGTTAGCTCAAAATGCAAATAAATTTTTGTAATGGCACACAACAGATTCTCAATGCAAGAACAATCATGTACATGAGAAGGATTTGTGATAAAATTACAGCAGCATACATAATGCTTTAGAAGCCTATCTTAGGTGATCACACACTGCCTTGCAGTAATACACATTTCTATATCAAATGACAAATAGCCCATATTCTTTATTTAAGAGGTCATATTGATTTTTGAAACTGTTGTAGTTAAGTAGCAACATTAAGAATGCATGCATCTTAATTACAACCAACTCAAATATACAATACTTTTTAATGACAGTAAATAAATCAATCAGCATAAATTAACAATGACAGGGGCTCAGAACCAGAAATGCTGTACCTGACACTTTCAGCCTATAAGTGGATAATATAAAAATAAATTGTTGGAATGTAGTGCCTGTTAACTGGAAGTTGCATACTAAACTGCTACCATATTCCCATGAAATATATTCCAAGGATAAGATTGCCCCTTTTTTGTTAGAATGAGCTTTGGTAGAAGTTAACTCAATGAACTTCTAATTCAACTGAAGGTAAAATTGCTAATTGTCTCGCTGCTACACGTTCTGATGAGAACAGGAAGAATAAAGTTTCAAATATGGAATAGGCATTACCAGAGAATAGCGGGATTCCAAGTGTGCTATAATGCCAGTACAATTTGAGACAGGACAGACAAGCTTTATACATTGTGATCACAGTGAGAGAACATTTAGGCAGCACTTCCCTCTCTGCTCCCCTATTCTTTGCCAAGTGACTGCAGAGACCCCACTTACATACTGTTTCACAGAGACAAAAGATGTGAGGAAAAGTGTTCTACTGTTAACAAAGCCAGGTGTGCATTCTGGGGAGGAATGAACTCCAGACAATCATTTATAAGTTAATAAGGCCAAGTAATTATGCCTGGGAGAGACAAACTGCTTGTGACAGGCAGCTTGTTACCTGCCTCAAGTGACACTATGGAGAGATGGCTTTTGGTGGAGTCTGTAGGAGTACCATGTCCAGTTTTATCTTAGGTCAGAAGTGGGGGTTGGAAACAGTCACAGACTGCTAGCTTTAGGTCAAAAGGAATGTTCCTTTTGTTAGGTCAAACTTTCTAGTGAGATAGCTCAAATACTAATAATTCTATCACCAAAGCATGTATGAGTGAAGTAGCATCCACACTTGTACCCTAGTGATAGTAAAAATACAAGATTTTTGTAACAGCAGCCAATGTTTTGAAGAGGACTTGTAAGAAGAACATTTCCAGTTTTTTCTCATTTCAGTATTTCCTACCAAGATGTTATCTGCTGTAATTAATTTAATATTTGTTTCCTTTCCAAAGCAGTGTTGGTTACATTAAAACATCAATTCAATGATTTTACCAAACCTTCAAGAAATTTATTTAATTAAAATTCCTACATAATTATTTTTTTTGAAATAACTTCCTAGGTAGATATAGTGCCTTATATTGCCTTATAGTGCCTTAATTCAAGTGTTTAGTGAGAGACACAGGTACATTTGACTGAATATGAGAAGCATTTTCAAAGTCTCTGTGTACTGCTAGAATATAAACTAGACCAGGCAAGACATAATTGGAAAGACTCCGTTTTCTGCAACTGCGTTTTTCTTAACCTAAATGATAAGGTAGTGGCATAAAAACTGTACAGACTTGGTGCCAGCTGTGCTTACATAACAGTAAATGACTTTCATATAGTTAATATTATTTCCATGACCAATTCCTAAATTTTGCAGCATCTGAAGACATTAAACCAGATATTCTGAGACAAATAAGGTACACAGACAACCCAAAGAAATCCACACCTCTCTTTAATCAGCTAATTGTCTGCTCTGTTAATAGTGTACCTCAAGACATTGGCATTGGAGCCATAAAATAACAAAAAACATACATCTTTAATATTAATTGTTTTTGCCAGCTTCTGCTCTCAGACAGACAGAATGCAACAGTTAAAAAAACAAACAAACAAAAAAACAAAACAAAAAAAAAACTTTGAACAAACAGGAATGAGCATTAAATATGTATATATATATATATATATTTTTTTTTATTTGTTTTAAAGAAGCCCTTTTCATGGCATTTGTTTCAACTACACACAACTCACAGCGAGGATGGGCTGCTTCCTAAGGGTGGGGAGCTGCAGAGGGCCAAGGCCTGGACCAGCCTCTGGGGGCCTGGCCAGGCAGAGCCTGCTGGTGGTGGAGCTGGGCCCTGACATCTCATGATGACATCTCATGATGGTGACATCGCATCACCAGGGCATGCCAAGGGCCCCCAAGTGTTTATGTGCACCTGGGAAAGGCTGCACAGAGCCACTGAGGCCCATGAGTGCTCTCAAGTCTGTGACATTTTCTACATTAAAAACATATTGACAGTTGTTATCATTACCTGACCATATAAACATATTGTCAAATTAAGTAAGTAATCTAATTTACTTTAAGTGTTCACCATTGATTGTTAGGATGCAATTTGAAGCCATAGGGTGAACAGACTGTCTGTAGAGATTAAAGGAGTGTAGACATGTGCTGGCAAGTTTGCACTATTGCCATACTTGCTTTGTTTGCTTGTTGGTGTTGGTCTACAAATTGTTAGTGCAGTGTGCATGTTCACACCTGAAGGTTTGTTCTTTCTGGAGCAAACAAACTAGGGTCCTGTGGAGACAGCAAGCCACAGACCTGCATACCATGCTGACCGAGCAACAGGGAATCTTCAGTATAACACAGCAATAAGGAACATTTTTCAGAAAGTGATTCCTCCTTTGCATTGAAAAATGAGTATATGTTAACAGAAACATATTTGGTACTGTATATTCTGATTTAGTCATTTGTAACATGCTCAGGTGTTCTGTTGCATCACATCTATTTTACATCAATAGCTTTTATTTGGAAAGAAGGTGTGGGCACAATTATATTTCTTTCATCAGAGAATTTGTTAGCTGGATTAAAGATCAGCTGCCAGCTGGCAAACTGAAAAATGCACTGCAAGTCAGGATGAATTATAAATAGCTATGATTTTGGATCCACTTAGACTTCTTTAAAATAGCAGTATTGAACCAAGAAACACTGCCAAGGTATAGTGAATATTTCTACTCTCTACTGCTACAAATCTGTTCTAATTTTTTGCTATGTTCTCAGTACATTGAAATTGACATTAAATTCTTTCCAATACTAAATTATTTGAGATATATGCATGTAAAATGCATTCTCATAGCATTTAACAATAATCTGGATTCCAGAGAAGCTTCTAGTAAGTTGGAAAATTTCTATAAAAATAGCAGGAAATCAAATAAATAAATAATCAGAAGTCAACATTAAAGAAGATAAAATGGGAAATGTAAAGGAAACAAGCTGTTGTTTATAAACGTTCAATACTCTGACTCAATTGTTAAGCACATGAAAACAGTATTAAGGGCTAATCAATATAAGAATTGTATTATATCATCATGAAATGTATTCATTGGCTATGTAGAGTGAAAGGCCTTTCAGACCTTGAAATATACAAAAATAATGTGTGTTAACCTTTTTTAATTGAAGGACAATTTAAATGTTTTACACACACACACACACAAACCACAACAAAAAATAAGAAAAACTATCCTACATATTATTAACTATAAAAGGCAAATATTGTATGTTGTTTTCATCTTTACTGTTTTTTGTGTATTCATGTAAACTTACTTACATCGTTTACCAGAACAATGGCAATTGATTTCTCTTCCATTTCCTGACGTCTTACATACCATGAAGTGGATGAAATTGCAAAATGGGGTGGCGGGGAGCCTCAATTTTTACAAGAAAAGGAAGTTTAAATTATCAAGGAAAACTATGAAATCTGTGTATTGGGATGTGAGACAAAACTTAAAGTAATTGAGCTTGCATAGTAATATGAGGATTAATTTGTAGACCAACTAGCCTCTAGTATGAGCAGAGGTTTGTATAAGTAACCCTAGACTGAACCTAAAACAAAGCAAATAATGAGGCAAATAGCTCCACTGAATAATTTAAATCTCCTTAAACAAGACATAAGTAGAAAAGGAATGCCAGAAAAGAGGGAAGATCAATTACTGAAGTAAGCTGGACTCAAAGAAAAAACTAGAAAAATAAATTGAATGGGATTAGAAGAGAGACTCTTGGAACAAAGACTGACTGCAGCATACAGTCTTAAGATTCCCAAACCTTCGAGGTTGTCTGGCCATGGGAAAGCTGAGATTGTTTAAGGTGGGATAGAATATTACTACTTCACTTTGAACAACTTTATGTCTTCAAATATAATACCTTTTACTGAGATAAAAGTTATCATCACAATACTAGTTGTGATGATAAATTCCCATAAATTATTAATTATGCTGCAACTTATAATCATGATATTTCAAGACATTATGATAACAGAAGCTTTTTTCATCTGTAAGAACAGGTTTCAGTTCTTTCATATTCCATACAGTATTCATCATCCACCAATTTTTGTCCAGACCTCAGTATTTTGAAATAAATAGCATCATTTTATAGGAATAAGGCTCCTATTAATTTTGAAGATCTTTTCCTGCATCTTCAGATGTGAACACTACCACTAATTAAGTATTTTTAAATGACATTGCAAGAAATTGAATTTGTCTGATAGATGTCACAGCAAGAATGGAAAATTTAAAGCTTTCCTACTATCTTAAGATAATATAATGATCTCCATCTTCAAGTCTATACTTGCAGGACTAAAGCCAAGCAAGCAAGTTATTTAAGGATTCCATCTTCTTATTTCTTCCATTTTTTCAAGAGTAATTCTGCCTGAGATGTATGTGATATGGGACCATGACTTATCAAAAGATGAAGCAGTCAGCAATAAAAGCCACAGAAAAGTGATAATATCGAAGTCATAGTAGCTTGCATTGAAATTTGAAGTTTCATCACATTACCTTACCTTTAAGCAACATTCCATACATTCCATTAAAAGAATTGTACAAGCCTGGAAAACAAACATTTTTTTTTCTTTATGTATATACATACATATGTATGTAGACTAAACTTCCAACAATTAGAAGAGTTAAGAAATATTTTTTTTTCCTATGAAAATACAAAGAATATTTGCTCCATATTTTGCTATTATTTCATACACCTGAAATGAGAAACTACCCTTCCCTTTCAGAAAATGCGCATACCCCTGGATTTCAGAGGAATGAAAGAAGAAGGAATTTTTAACTGTCTGATATTTTAGTTCCTTATTGAAGACACTGGTGACGAATGAAGATGTTCAAGCATAATGGTACAGGTCAACCTTAGCTACAAAATTCTCTTATTTCTAAAAACTACTGGAGCCTTGAGTGCATTATGAAAAATTATAGTTGCATTTTCGTGTCATATCTAACCATTATGTTTTATTCTGCCCAGTTAATTACATATGTTATTGTAAGAACATATATTAATATCCTTATATAAGAATATAGTAGTTTATTACAGAACCTCATACTGCATGCAGCTTGAATTCAAACGAATCACAGAAAAGAATAAAACACTAGGATTTAAAACAGTTTGAGTGATTCTCTAAATATCTCACAAGTTATTGGTCCTAGGAAAACCTGACCACCTCATCCAGACTGTAACTTTTGAGGAACCAAGCCTTTCAGAATGAATGGTACAGTTTTAGCTAGAAACTATTCTGTTAACTAACCAAGAAATATTCCCCTTACACTGTTACCCAACATGATTGTGCCCTCTGCAGCAGCACCTGGGCTGCCCCAAAATTGATTTATTAAGACATGACGCTGAGTATCTATTTACCTAGTTAGAAAAATTGTGTCTAGTATCTGGCAGGAAAGTTGTTTTCTTAAACTTCCCATTCCTTTTATATGCTTGTTGTTCCACAGTCCACCACTGAAATGGTAAGAGTAACCTTCACATAACACAGTATTTCTGTATGCCATCATACTGCATATAACTGTTTAAACTGGGAGGGAGGGCAGGGGGAAGAAATGTACCCTATAGGTGGCAGCGTAAGCACACTGAAGAAACTGGTGAGCCATCAAGACTAATCACTTAAAAACATTTATGATTATCAATAAATTAATAAAAACAATTATTACAAAGGAAATAAACACATTTCTCAGATTAGAAAAGCTAGTAGCACTTTTAAAATGTGCTTCAGTCAATTAAATCATCTCAGTGCCATTTTTTGGTACTGGTAACGTACAGCAGGAAGATTCAGTCTTCTACAGCTTCTCTAATGTATTTACAAATTATTAGAAAAGACTTAGAGACTTTTTTTTGAGTTAATATAGAGGTAGTTTAAGAATATTGTCCTTTAAAGTTGGACTCCTGTAAAAATATATTTTAATATTTCAGTGCTTTAGTAAAAATATTAGGCATCTCAGCAGCTGAAGAGAGAAAATAAAATACCATAATGGTTTTACATTTAAAGCAGATGAATATCACATTTTAATAAAAATAAAAAGCCTTTTTAGAGTTGCTTGCATTCATTGAGTTATTCTGCATATTTGAAAGACTCCTATGTAGACAGACAAATGAGTGGAAAAGTGGAAAAGTATCCAGTAAGAGCAGTCATGTTGAGTAAGGTTAATTTATTAGGGAGTTATAAAATTTGCATAAAGTTTTAAACATCTTCCAACTTTTTTTTTTTTTTTTTTTTTTTGATTCACGCAGTAATCCTAAGTACCATATAAAGTGAATTAATGAAGATTACAGTATGAGGAAGTATCTGACACTTTGGGAATATGGTGCTAGAAAGGTTTAGGGGATATTTTTGCACACATTTCATAAGCCCACTGAGTAAATCTTGGACTTCAAGCATTGTTTTTTGGACATGAAAGAGTTTGAAAATCCTATTAACTTCTTTGTGGAAGTGGTCTAGAAGGACTGCTGCTACAGTATAATGTATTTTGCATTATCACTTATTACAGCAAAATCCTAACTTGTGAAGCCAAGGGAGTTCCTGAAAACACTTCTTAAAATTATTCTCCATTTCTTGCAATATTTTCACTCATATGTATTACCTTATTGTGAAAATATAATGGAGTGCATGACATCTGTCTATTTTCTTTTCTTAAGATAACATACTTTTGTGCAGATAAGCCAGTGTCAAATTTACTTATTACATAGTTGTTCTGCAGTCCTTTTGAATCACACTGATTTTTTTTTTTTTTTTTTTTTTTCCTGGAGTTTTATAGCATCTCCACTTTATATGAAATTTGTCTTTGAGAAAGTTTTATTCTCAGTTACCAAAAGACATGACTACTAGAAATAATTAATTTAGACAATAGTTCCAACAGTTCTCATAAGTAGCCCATGTTTTTTTCCACAAGAGCTGTTTAACAAAGCAAATCTAAAGCCTGTGCATATTTAGCAACATACAGAAGAGAGCTTGTTTTATGATTTTCAGATCTGAATCCTACAAGTGACACTCCTTTTCACTTTGAGGTGGATCCATTTACAACTTTTCTGCAAGAAAGACTAAAACACACTTAATCCAAATCAGAATAACAACAAAAGTTTTATTACAAAACAAACTATGAATAGATATATATATAGATATATATATAGATATATATATAGAGATATAGATATAATATATATACATACAAAAAATTCAAAGAGACTAGGAAAGCATATGTGACTAGAAGGGAGACATACAATGCTCCCAGTGTGCACTGTGCCACTGAAGGTTATTCTTGCTTTCAGGCTTCAGTCAACTCTGTTACTTTGTGAGATGCAGTAAACTCTCCACAGTCCCCAGGAAATTCTTCTCATCACTTCTGTGGCCTGGCTGGCTTTCCCCAGCTCCTCAAGCACTCTCAGTCTCAGCATGAATTGCAAGAAGGCTTCCAGCTCTCTGCTGTGAGCAGTTGCCTGCCCAAACCTGCCGTCTCTTAATTTTTTTCTCCCTTGAGCCAGTTCCCTAGCTCCCACAGGAGCACAAGCAACCCCTGTTTGCTCTAAACTTTTCTACCTGACTAGGTTCCCTTAGAGAACATAATAATTGAGAACAAAGGGGAAAAAGCATCATGTCATAGACGCACTATCACATGTAAACATCATGCCACGTTTAAACATATAAGATTTCCCCTACAACTGCTCAGACCAACTTTCTTTTCTGGTAATCCCTGAATACTGCAGGTATCTAAAATGCATATGGAAATGCCCTTTCCAGTACAGCTTATCACTTCCCTGAGATAATACTTTTGCCCCGCCCTCTGCGCCATGCCTTAAGGAAGTGTGTTTTTCACTTCCTGCACACAGGAATTTCTTGTGGCAGCACAAACTGCTGCCTTGGAGAGGCTCTTCTGCTGTAGAGAGGCAGAATGAATGTGACAAATATATAGAAATATTAAAATCCGGCAGGAATTTCACAAGTAGAATAATCAACTATGCCATCCATTAGATAATCTAATTCACACCTTGAAGCATTTCATAAATAGTCATCACGGTCCACTCAAACAATAGTAATGCAGAGCAGCAAAGAGACCTGAGCTTCAGGAGGCAGAGCAGAAGCCTTGGTTGCCATGAAGCTCTGGGACCAACCTCACTTAAGCTAAGATATCATAGTCAAATTCCCAAACTTGAAATTAATTTTAATTTACTTGTCCCAAGCACTTTGCATGAATATTAGCAGAAAACAATGCAGGCCAGCCCAAGGGCTCACTACATCAACATAGCTCAAGGGTTTTCCAATATGGAATGCAAGACTAGGGTGCTTTGCCAAAAGATGTGCTTAATTTGTTTAAATGGGGAAACAGAAATCTAGTATCATCATTCTCGGGTGGCTTCTTTTGTGCTTAAAACAATTATGTTACTTCGGTCCAGACAAAAAGAATGCCCCTAGAGAAAATATGTAATGGTTTGGAAATACTAACTGTACCTGTGTTCTGTAGAATGGTAAAAGCAACCCCTGTTTATGCTGCTTTTTCCCCAAATGTTAGCAACAATGGATAAGAATTAGCTTCCATGAATGAAATCTGTCATACGTTTCATTTTACTCTTATGCTTTTTTTTTTTTTTCCCTAGATAAGCAATTAAGTTTTCCGTTTCAGTGCCAGCAATAATCAATTTCAAATTTGTAAATTGTAGAAAATTATGTACAAATTTGAATGTTAAAAGCAGATTAGAAGAGAAAAGATTTAATATCAGGTTGGTAGAGTAAAACACAGCTGGAGAGTAAGATCTTTTTAAAATAATCTACAAACTCATGTAGTATAAGCAAAATACAATTACAATTACAGAACTTTATAGTGTAGCTGGTTCTATTCCAACTCTGAATCCAACTAATAAATCCATGGCATTTTAAATTTTGTGGCTCCTACTTCTTGGAAAAAACTTCTGTTGGGGTTAAAGGCAGGTGGAGAAAAGGGGGCAGAAATACAGGACATACTTCAGAAGCCAAAGGAATACCTAAATTTTAACATAAAATATGGTCCAAAGTATATGCTTATGCTCTCTGAAATAAGTGTGGAGATGTTACTTTGGATGTAATGTTCTCCGGTATAACTTTTATTGATGGAAAGGACAAAGAAAAATGTACTGAAACCTGAAATTAACACTTGGGTTACTTTTTCCCCAGATGGACCCTCATAAGAAAGAACTTAGACACAAATTCTATGTTGATTCTTAAGTTCTGGTATTGCAATGGGATCATAGAGGTAATATGATAGCTTAGTGCTTTTAAGCTTTTTGAAATTTCTTATGTATTAAGTTCCTTTGAATGTCAATTCAATCTCCTAAGTATAAGCAATCATGAAACTAGTCTACAGAGGCTATTGAGAATGCATACATATATTACAAAATACCAGTATTCCAACACTACTGACTCTGAATAACAAAGTTGAAATGCTGCTAGATTAAAAAATAAATAAATTATTGCCTGTCTTTTGTTACACTTATCTTGCAAGCATTTCCCCAGAATTAACCCACCTCTAAGTATCTTTAAAAACTGTTTTAATTAGTTAGATGAAAGAATTAGGATAAGAATCTTAAATAAAGCACTATCTGCCATCGAAGTCAAACTTCATATTAGAAAATCATCTTGTAGGCAGTCTTTCTAAAAATCCATTTTAAATACCTGAAATCAGCCTTGATGAAAAGCATTCAGATCAGCAGATGACAAACTGCTTTTGAGCAATAGCTCTTCTTTTTGAAGCAAGCAAGACTATTTGATAAAACATAAAATTAAAGCTTAATTATTAAGAACTGAGTCTATATTTTATATATAAATCAGGTACCCTGAAATTAATTAGGCTTTCCTGCTTAAGTTGGTTCCTGTGAACAGAAGTAGTATAGCACTGAGGATCAGAGGAAGGTAAATATATTGTTCTTGATCTCAGTATTTTGTTTCCAAACACCTGTGTTTGGATTTTATCATTTAGCTCCAAACACTAGGATGTATTTATTTTATTAGATACAAGATTCTTGTTTGTGGCTGAGTTCTTATTTTTTTGTTTGTTTGGTTGTGTTTTCTCTCTCTCTCTCTTTTTTTTTTTTTTTTTTTTTTTTTACCCAACATTTGCATCTTTCATTTTTATCTGCACTTCAGCTTTAATGAAATGGTGGTGGGGAATAAGTGTTATCAGGTATAAGCAAATACAAGGACAACTGCCACTCCAAATTCATCAAAAGTGCCAATGAAGTGCCAAGCAATTCTCTGTCAAATCCTGTTATTCTGACACCAGCTGTGCTCAAGATGTCAGAGAAAGCAACAAACAATAAATACATACACATACAACCTCCTCTAGAAGCATTGTACAGTGCAGGATGCCAGCACAAAATTTCCTACTTGGGAAAAAAGATATACCTTACCAAACCTCCCTCCTTTTCTCAGTGTCATCTAGAGCTGCTGTGTGGCTGTGAGATTGATTTTAATTCCTTAGCAATTGGATTTAATGTTTTTGGATTGAATATCGTTTAGAAATACAGCTGGCATGAACTCTTTTGTAGTCATCTCCCTCTCTCATGTTGTGCACAAAAACATTCAGGGCCAAGTCCTCAGTTGGCCATTTCACTTTTCTTCTTCTAGTGTGGGCATACAAGGTAAGAGTATCAGGTGTGGCATCTCTCTGTACAGGAATCAAGAATTGAACTGTTTCCATCTGCTTTGCTATAATAAGATTATTAGTGGTTTTCATTACTGTAACAGAGTGGGAGAAGACTGAATGCAGACTGTCTGCACTGTCTTCACTTTTTTTTTTTTTTTTTTTTTGGATTTGGAGTCAGATCACATCATTATGCAGAATACCATTCACAGTAACTCAATTCTCATACAATATATGGGAACACTTGTGTGATGTCTTTTGCAGACAGAATGCTCTGAAGTGTTGCTTAGCTTTAAAGCAAACAAACAAAAACTCCAGTGCTCTAGACAATTAAATTGGTGAAATTCTTTTAAAACCCTTTTCAACCAAATTGTACTGAGTTTAATAAAAGAAATAATAATAATAAAAAAAGACTCCTTTGCCTGAATAATTCAAGCATAAATCTGATACACACTATGCTCTTGTTATGGGCAACAATCCTTTTAAATCTTGATTTTTTTATTTTATTTTTTTAAATTTTGTTACTGAAATCTACCGTCTTACTAGATTTACTTATATCATATGTAATATTTAAACTGTACATATATAACAGTGTACATATATAACATATATGCAATGTAATGTAATATGTAAACTGTACGTATATAAAATATGTAAACTGCTTTTATTTTCAATAAACACTTTTTGGTTTTTTGTTTTTATTTTCTCCCATTCTTGGAAGGAAAGCTTTTGTTTACCTCCTAATGTTATCTCTCCTCAGCAATTTCAGATAGAAAATCTTTGTATGCAGTTTTGAATTTCTGAAGAATGGCTCAACCTTCTCTCCCCCCCTAACCCTACCCATTTGTAAACATATAGATGTTTCCCTTGCACTCTCAAACAGTGTTTTCTATTGAAACCATGAGCACCATCCCAGTGTTACAAGTTCAGCCCAGCTAGGTGGGCTCTACAAAGGAGTGATTGCTTTTATTCTAAGCCACAGTACTGACCGTTGCGGGGAGAAAAAAAAAAAAAAAAAAAAAAGTGATAGATGTAAGGGGAAGACAGATTTTTAATTACTAAGATTTGTACTTTTTTATCATGTAATCTGTTAGGATCATGAATTTCCTTATTGGGATTAAAAAAGCAAGCAAGGAATCTAAGAAATTAAATTATATTTCAGAGTGTAATTTCAGAAAATAATTGTGGCTAAAAGCTTTTCTATGCTTTTTTTTTTTTTTTTAATCAAAACTGAATGTTTCTATCAAAAGTATCTGTACATGGTTCCAACTAAAGAAATGAATGACAAGAGCCCTGATAGAAATAAGTATTCTACTAAATGGATGTACTGACCAATGCACCCACCCTCCCTTTCTGAGCAATGCTCATTTAAGTAATTGACTGTGGAAAGTAATTGACTGTGGAAATCACACATATCAACATTAAAACATATAGAGATGATTCCAGTCAAAACAAACAAACAAAAACAACAACAACAAACACCTATGACTGTACTGTAGGACATGTCTTTTTATTCTGAAGACATGTCATATCTGGACATGTCTTTTTATTCTGGACAGAGCATTTTGGATGAAAAAGTATTAAAAGACCTCCCTACTCTAATTTGTAGAGTGTCCATCATCCCAGATGGACATATTTGCACAGGGAGAAGAGAAAAAGTTTAACACAGTTAATGATGCCACATAGTATAATTTTCTAAGGTCTTGCCTTGAGAGAGGCAAGTAGTTTACAGCCTCTAGAAGCAGAGATTATGGTTCTGTTGCAAAATTATTCTGTTTATTTCAATAACCATGCCTAACAATACTGCTGTTCAGCAGAATGAAGTGCTGCACAGAGCAAAGCAAGAAAACAAGCAGCAGCATGTCCTACACACAGTTTTATTTGATGAACTAGAAGAAACCATTTGTGACATTGGGGCTCAAACCTATATAGGCAGATGGCAGGAGCTGCCAATATTTATATGCTTTACTGCTCATGTGATCGACATTTTCATTTATTTATTTATTTATCTATTTATTTATTTATTTGTTGTGTGTATGGTCTAACTGTAAAGCTATGAGAACCAGGAAAACCTGTACCTACCTATATGTGTGAGCACACACTGTTTTTGAATGTGTAGTAGATTGAGGCAATCTAGCTGTAGCTATTCATTGTATCTAGCATTGACACTTTGGACCATCTGGTCCTGTTCTGTTTCTCCCTCACAGAATAGAAAAATGAGTATTCCTTTTCCAAATCACAAGCCACAAGATTCTGTGATGAATTCACATCATTCTTTGATGAATTACTGCAGAAAAGAAATAATTAATATAACATCTGCCTGCCAAGAAGAGAGAGTGCAAGGAACTAATATGTTCCAGTTGCTGGGCCAGATTCTCCCATTATTTTGGCAAGTAGCAAAGACCAGAAGGTAGATAGGTCAATCTGGCCAATAATTTCTTCATTATGGTGTCACCTGGCAAGACTAGCTCAAGTAACAACATCTTTCTCCCCATGCCTGGCTTACAGCAAGCTGGATGCTCTTCAGGATCCTTCACAGTATCTACCATTGTCTTTAGGACATTCTGTGACTTTGAAAGTTTGGTACTAAACTACTGTACACAAGTCCCATTATGTTGTAATGTGTTTGGAATGACTAAGTCACCATTCAAAAATGATGTCCTGGTTTCAGTTTGGACAGAGTTAATTTTCTTCCTAGTAGCTGGTAGAATGCTATGTTTTGGCTTAGGATGAGAAGAGTGCTGATAACACACTGATGTTTTAATTGTTGCAGACCAAGCCAAGGATGTTTCAACTTCTCACTCTGTCCTATCAACGGGCAGGCTGGGGTTGCAGCAAGAGCTGGGAGGGGACATTTTTATACATACAATATAGCAACTTCAGTAAGAAAAAATTGCAAAAGTAAAGTGAATATTATACCTGGGAATAATTATCTTCAAATTACTTGTTTTTAATTGAGCATTTGAATTTCTTTTATTCAGATTGAGTATGCTCCACTTTTATTCTACTTCATTTCCTTTGAGATGTCAAGTGTCATTTTTTACTTTGGCAAGAGGTCTTTGAGTATCTAGATAAAAGACAATATTTGTCCTGAATAAATTCATATTTTTTATTTTACAGATGCAGAGAATAGAAAACTTCTACTAATGATATGAGACTCATTAGCAAACAGATCCCTTTACTGTAGAAATCAAATAACTCCTTTCTTCAAGTCAGTCTTCACCCATTTTTATAATTGTCATCACTTTCCCCAATTTTCTTCCTTCTCTGAAGTATAACTTGAAATATATGAGTCAATGAAAGCTTTCCAACTGGTTCACTTTAAGAAAACTGATGTATAGGACTCTCAGTGGGGCAATTAAATTTCTTCCAACCACAGAACTACAATCCACAACCAGACATAAAATCATGCAAAGCTAGTTTCTTTCTCTGACTTCTCAATTTATCAATAATTAAAAAGAGATACTTCAGTACAAGAAATAGTATGCTGAAATTATTTTATATAGAATATACGATCAATTCCACTGTCTACAGTGGAGAACAACTTAAACCAGTGGTAGGGAGAGGTTAGCAACAGCTACTGCTTTGTGTCCTGTGTTATTTTAATGTAATTCCCTATTGGTATCCTATATATTGCTCACTCACTGTAAATAAATACACACCAGTTTTCTTGAGGACACAGCCTCAAGACAACTCAATGGTGAAAGTATGTATGAGGTCATAAATTGTTCTATTATGTATTAAACAGACAGAGGCAGCTTAAATGTGAGTGCCTGAAGTGAAAAATAAATATTTTGCAAACTGAAATCGCACTGGAAATCAATATGACACAAGGAACATGAAATCTCACAATGCTGTTTCTACAAGATTATAAGGAATAACCATTGAGGACTAACATTTTCTATTCTGTTATGCAACCCTTTTAATATTTTTTTTTTTTTCAGCTCTATTTGCAAGATGAGATTTTTAAAATACTGGATTTTTAAAGACAAAAGTTACAGTAACTCAGCTCAGCTCTAAGGTCAAATGTCTTTCTTATTCAGAAGACATTTCCAATGTAAAATAAAAGATGTTAGGTCATGGGATATCCTGACACAGTACTTGAAATGAAATGGAGAAATCAGGTAATGATCAAGATCAGTTTGTTTGTTTCATTGACTTCTCGTATAACATGGGACTAAAGCATGCCCAACTGCAGATTTCCCCAAAACAGGAGTGAAATTACCTGTTCCTCTCCTCTTCCCCAAAGGTTACACCCAAACAACTCAGAGCTGAAATTTAACATTATATTCTGCCCAAACCAATCTGGTCAGAATTTACATATGTGAACTTCACCCAGCCACCTGTAAAACAACAAATATATTGACAAATGCCAAACCCACCAGTAGTTATTATGGGAAAAGTCAATGGTAGAGAATGTTTCAAGCTGTGTGACCATATCAATTACACAAACAGAAACACTGACCTGTGAGTTTGTTCACAGGAGAGGGAAAGAAAGCACTCAAATGGGAATGAAAATATTTCTGCATTAATTTTTAAGCTAAATGAAGATTTTAACAAGAATAAGGTCTACTCCATTACCTGCTACAAAGTAGATTACTCTGGTTAGATAAAAAGGCAGCTACCGATGTAGAGGCTTTCTTCATAAGAGGATACGGGAGCTTGCCATTAGTCCTAAGACATTGCAGCAAAGAAGAAGAAACTGAAACCTATAAAGTTCAGGTATCAATAAGGTGCAGTAGATCAGCTTAGAAGGGAAATTTTTGAAGGCAGTCATTTGCTGATTAAAATTCTGTGGAAAACAGAATTATATGCTTCCTGTGTTTGCAAAAAAACTTGTTTTTAACTGTTCTAAAAGGGAATGAAAATGGTCTGACAATATATTTAATGACTTACAGTTTGTGACAATTGTTTAGGATTCTTCTCATATCATTTTATATCTATAGTCATGTTCTACCAACATAATCATACAAGCTTGTGCACATACATAAACACCTTATACCCTATTAATGTGTTTATTTAAATAGGCTTGCTGTTGGAGCATAAACCCTGAAATACATAGATTAAAAATATTTCGTAAAAAGTGTATAGCAGAGCAAAGAACACTATACAAATTGCACTACATCTTTATATCTTGCTTTACGCACAAGTACATCATGATAATGATAATTTCCAGCTCACTGACAGGGACAACCTAAAGGATTTTACAGGCATTAGGGAATTTGAAAATCTAGAGACAAGTGTTACGGAGAAGTAAATTACTGTTACACCTTGCATATATTCTCATTTTTTACGGTATTATCTGATGCATATTTTGAGCTTCATTCCATGTTCTAGGATGTTTGAATGCCACACTTACCATTATGCAGGCAGAGAAAAAAATACTTTCAAAGGAAATAAAAACTTTTTTATTCTTTTTTTTTTTTTTTAGCTATCTCATTTATATTTATGAGGAAAATATATTTTGGGATGTAGAGCTGTCTGTTTTCTCCCTGGATCTCTTCATTCATGATGCCCAGAAAGTGTTACTGCTTGATCCAAAACCCAGTGAAACCACAAGACAAGAAAAAGTGTGGTATATGTCCAGAATTTGTCACTACTTTGCTGCCTTAAATACAAATATAACCAATTATAAAATAGACTAGTATGTCATTCTAAAAATCAGAAGGTACTGATAATTGGATGCAGATGTAATAGAAAATCTTAAATAAAAAGTATCCACATTTAGCTATGTCAAGTTGCCTCCATTTCTATATCCTGTTACAGCTGACAGTTACTTTTAATGTCTACCTAATGGTATACTAGTCTGGCTGCTATGTAGTAGGAGAGTTTATATTTCTAAGTTAAAGCAAACTAAACACTTCTTTCCTAAAATAAAATAAAATAATAATAATAATAAAAAGATAAAAAGAACACTATTTAGAAAAGCTTGCCTAAGCATATTTTGTCTGCAAAAGTGATTGATTCTTGGCCTTGGCCAAATAAATTTTCAGCCTATGATACTTCTTTTCCTGACAGAGAACAATAGTCTGTCAACTAATGATAATAGTGAGAGGCTGCATCCCTCACTACCTCAGAACCTTATCTTGGCATACAAGAGGCAACAACCATCCCATCATGGCTGAAACAACTCAACCTGTGTAGTGCCACCAATCTATCCCAAAGCCCCTTAGGCTTTCTTAGCCTTCAGACTCATCTCATTCCCCATACTCTCAGCCCTTTCAAAAGGTGTGAGCAGGGACTTTTTTTAGATACAGGTCACATAGCTGAAAGAAAAAAGATTGCTATAACTCGTACACATACAGGTCACAGAAAATGAAAAATCCAGTCAATGCAGTGTCAAAGTCATACCTTTTGAGTGATCTGAAAAATACCAAGTCCTCTGATCTTTCTGACAAGACTGTTCTGTGAAAATACAAGGTATTTCATTTTTTCAAAGTGTAAAGTGGAGATGACAGATAAAGCACCAAAGAAGCTTTCTTTGTTTTGCATCCAAACTATATCCCCAAAATGATACTTTCTTAAGAATACTGTACAAAACTCTATTGTTTAATAAAACTATTAAATATAAATGTTTTTAAAAAGTGAAAGAGAACACTTTTTGTTATCACATCAGATTTTTCTTTTTCTTCAGAATATTAAATGTCTTTTGGCAGACATTTTAATAATCCATAGATTCCATTCATGATCATTGTGGATGAGCAGGGGTTTGGGTTCTCTCTGGTGTTACTACAGTCAGAAAAAAAAAAGTCTTCACTAATATCAGGGGCGTCAACTGGATTCAGTTCACTGCTTCAACAATGAATGATGAATAAGAGGAAATGTTCTCAAGACAGACTTCTTAAGAGATGTACCTCTGGACTGATCAATGTCAGAGGCCTTTTCAGGGCCAAGTACTCTATCTTCATCAGATCATCAGCTTTTCAAGCAGAAAATTTTGAAACATATACTCAGTGCTTTCCCTAACAGTGTGAAGATTTTATTGTAAATTTATCTCCTGCCATCAATGGGCAAATGAAATCTCATCACCTATCTCCTCTCATCTGATAGGCCCATTTGGAAAGGCCAGATAATAATTTGTGACCATTATGTAATTTATCACAAAGTTATCGTTTCTTTTTTGGCATAACCTAAACTTTGAAATTAAGCAAATTAAATGTTTTATTCCCTCTTACTTTCTAGAACCCAGCATTTGTGTTTGTATAATTTTATACAAATATATATATAGCATAATTTATAAATATAGTATAATTTGCATAATGTATTATTTTATGAATTGTATAGATTATATGACAAACTTGGAGAGTGAAGTGGAAAGTATCTTTTATGTTTTTCTAAAACCTAGATAAAAACATTATTTGCATACTTTTCAAATAACTTTTTTCATATATTCAAATGTCATTTAAATACTATCAAGGCACCCTTTCATCACTGTAAGCAAAATACATACAATTCTATGTGCAAACAATTCAGACGTCCATAATTTTAAGGGCCACCCATATTCATTATTGTAGAAGATACAAACAAAATAATTTGTACAAATATAAATAAAAAATTCAAAAGCTGGGATTCAAGGTCTAGATGACTGAGGGTAACATATATTACGAAGTACTGTCAATATAATTATTGTAATTTGATTCTGATAGACAGGAATTTTAAACAAAGCCATATGCAGCAGGTTTTCTGGTTGGGAAGTCTGGGAAGAAGATAACAAATGACTCATGATTGTTTCTGCCTTGTACTTCTTATTCTGACAGCATTATCCCATCTCAGCAATGATATATGGACCTAAAGACTGTTCGTAGGAGAGAAGTGAGTAGTGCTTCTTCGTTTTTCTACTCACGATTCTATGAAAACACAAAAACCAAGAATATCCAATGGCATCTATTGCCTTTGCTGTGTATATAAGTTATCTTTGTAAAAAATGTAAGATCGTCACACTTAAGTATATTATTTAAAAAGGGGACACATTAATGGGCTTTCTAACATCGGGGATCCTCCATGGGGATGAAGAAAACATAATCACGCATATGGTGGAACTAAAATGTACTATTTTTCTTGAATTAAATTTTCTTGTTATCTCAGCATGCACTGCATGGGACCACATATCATTTTTCAACCATCTGCACATCTTGTAGTATAATGGACAGAAATTTTCTATTATTCAGCCACTACATTTTATGTTGGGTAACTTTTAATTGTGGATTCAAAATAATATCTTTCACTGTTAGTAGGAAATTTGTCATTTATGCAGATACTCCTTGTATTTCTATAGATTTAAATTATAAAAAACAGGAAATAGAATTAATCTTAAGTGTCTTTGATGAACATTAGAATGATTATTGGGGATGTTGGCAGCACTGTGTATGAGACATATTAACTTCAATCCAATGGATAAAAAAGTTCTTAAAAAAGAAAAAAGCACAACCCCACAAATCAACCCTTCTACATCATCATTGAAGAATAAGCTGCAATTCAAACTCCATGCATATTAGACAGTTCTTGTTGTTCCTCTCTTGCCCAAGTCTGTCCTCTGCCACTCATGCTTCCAAACCCTTACGGTACACACACAGTTGAGGTAATTGGGACATACCACCTTTAATTTCATAGGCTAAGTTAGGGAAATACATTGATAAAATTTCAAAATTGAAGCCAATTTTAAGAAACAAAGAATTATTGACTTAAATCTATTTGACTTAAAAACCAAGCAAAAAAGTAAAACCTCAAACCCACCATGCTCCACAGAAATATTTTTACTGTCAAAAGATCAGAAACCAGAATGTTTATGAACCCTTTTATATGAAATGAATTCACTGGCATTAGTGTTCACTGTGTAGTGGGTTTACGTGGCAAGGTTTTGGTAGCAGGGAGCCATAGGGATGGTTTCTGTGAGAAAGATCTAGAAGCTGCTCCATGTTTGGGAAGGGCCCCATTGTTTCCAGATCTGAGCCAATAAGCGATGTTGTTTGCGCCTCTGTGAGAGCATATTTAAGACAGGGAAAAAACGCTGTGACACACAGCAGCCGGGAGTGAGAAACAGAATAGACAATATTGGACTTCATGCAGAGAAACTACAACATCAAAATAATACAACATCAAAACAATAAAGAAGGAAAAAGGCTACCTCAGCTCCACAGCTCTGAGAAAATCTAATTCTTTTCATGAGAAAAGGGCACTAGTGAAGCAACTAACACTTTTTGCTGTTTGGTCACAGAACAACATTAAACCCAAAAATTTAAATGACAGAGCCAACAGCAGAAACTATGGATTTCTGCTGAAGCCTATAGTTATACAGTCTACTTTTTCCTTTTCTAACATACTTCCTCCCCACCATAATACTTAAAACAAACAAACAAACAAACAAACAAAAAACAAACAACAAAAAAAAACAAACAAAAACAAAACAAAACAAAAAAAAACAGTGAAATAAGAGGCAACACCTTTGTATAGTTAAGCTAGTTTGTACTAAGAGAAACGTTCAGATAGATACCACAACCTACACATTAGATATGTGCCTACAGATAAAATCCCATATTCCTTTCCTTGCTCTCTCTTGCTATAACTTGGGTGCTGCTCATCAGGTTTCATGTAAACTATAGTTTTTTATTTTATTTTTTTCAGTCTGGTTGTTATGTTTCCCTACTATGGAAGTGACTAACAAATCCTTGATTTCCTATGGCTTGCTTGGTGCAATAGAGGTTCAAACACAGTAACTATCAAATTATTTTTTTTGTTTGTGTGATTGGAGAAATGTTTCCCTGCATCGCACTACTTTATTCTGTCAGTAACATTTTATTTATCTTTTATGCCACATGCCTTGTTTTTATCTCACCTTTACCTGGCTGGCAGGTAGGCTGCGTTCTTTCCAACCTTCCCTTGACTTTGGCCTCATCTGCTCATGTAAGAGTGCAGATGAGGTGTTACTCTGCAGATGTCTTCATTCCTGCTCCAGTGCTGTCCTGAGTTTGTATCTACTTCATATATAATGCCACCTGCATCTTGGAAAAGTGCCTTTGCCACTTCTTTGTCTGCATCTTTGAAAGCTGCAGCCAGGGTTTGTTATCAATTCATAGCAGTCATGGACATTTCCCTCTGTGCTAACAGTTTGTGCTATATTGATTATCTTTTACCTAGAACTTGCCATCACTAAACTTCCTACAAAGAGCACAACTTCAGTTATGCTCTCCCCTTTACTACAGAGTATTATTAATTACTGCATCATTTGTAATTACTATATGAAACTATAATAGCTAATTGTGTGGAAACATACTGTGGTTCCTGACAGTATTGTGTCACTGTATTTTTGACTGTTTTTCATTAGCCAGCAATTGCAGCTGGTTGTTTTAACTCAATCTGTACCTGAAGTTCATTTAGAAGAAAAATTTCACATTTGGCTACTACATCTGACAAATCTTATATAGTATACTGGGGGTCCACTGCTTAAGTATCATGCATGAAAACTGGAGAACTGTGCCCTTGATTTCCGATTTTATTCCCTACGTGGATCTTCTCCAGATAGCTTACTTTTGAAAGTTATGGTTAATTTTTGTAACCTGTGCATGGTTTTCATAAACAGTGAAAGATTAGTACTAGAGGACTGGCAGGACAGTTAGAAACTGTGAATTATATAATCCTAGGCTATACACCTTGTTAAACCTTTTATAGGGTAGGTTATCTTATACGTAGGTTATCTTGCCCTTCAGGTAGATACATTCTCTGGACATCAGATGTTCTATTCAAGTATGCAGCATACATTTACCTTATGCTTTCAGTCTGGTTTAACATCAGTGAACTGTTTTGTTCATAGAGGACATTATGCGGAACTCAGATGCTTGAAAATGGGTGGTAGTGACTAAAAATCAGTAATATATTTAATTGGTTTACTAAATTTGCATCGTTATCAAATTGTTTCTAACATATAAAATAAAATGTAGATCTATTATCAACATTTCCTATCTCTGATATTTCTCTTCTTGTTTTGTTTCAGATAGTTTCTCCTTTCAACAAATGAAAGAAATGAGAAAAATTGAAGCAGTATTCAATTGTTGTTCAAAATATTTCACTTGGAGACAAGCCAATTCACAGTGTGATATGACTACTCAGTGAAGACACTGACGTTAATTCATACTTGGAGAAGTCAATGTCAGCAGTGCTTCCTGTTCTCTAATGTGAGTATTTGATTTACAATAGAAGGGTTCAATCACAATCTTTTAAACCAACTCTTTTCTCTTGCTAAGATGTTCAATAGCTGGGCAATCTAGGATCTACTAATAAGCTAACTACCAGCTAATACTGCAACATAAAATTTTGGGGCTAGAAACATAGTGAACAGACAGTAAACAAGTCTGTTAAGCTAACTACAGTTTTAGAATATGTTCCATAATGAATATTATCTACTGAATTTAACTCAAATTCTATAGTGTGGAATTAAAACAAAACTGTTAAAGAATCTTACATCTTTTCTACAGTACTGTTAAAAAAAAAAAAAAAAAAAAAGCAATACCACTTTTAAAGAAAAGTTTTTAAAATAACATAGGTATGCATTAATCTAAGAATTTTATGAGCATATGTAATAAATTTACCATCAAATAAAGTCTATAAATACATTAAAAATAAAAATGTTAATATAAATTTTATATTAAATATGAATATTTAATATAAAATATTAAGCATAACCATAAAATATTAACCTTATAAACCTATATTTTTATAGTAGGTAGTGCTACTAGTGTCTAGTAGGTAGAAGCTCTCTACCCATTTAAAGGTAAAAACCTGTGTTTTTATTAATTTACACTATTTATTGACATTTCCTTTTTGTTGCTGTTGCTACTAAACATTCTGCTGTATTTTGTTCTTCATTTCCCCGCATAACATTTTTAGTATTACCAAATAGTGTTCTTTAACGATTTCTAAGTGATAATGAAAAGATAAAATGGGGAGTAATTAGCTGTGCAGCAGAACAGTACTGGGAGATATTACTCATCAATTACTCACAAAACAAACACATTAAGAAGTCAATGGTGTGACACCAGATTAAAGGGAAATGTTTTCCTGGAACATGTTATTCCAGAAAGATGTTGGATATAGGACACAAGAGGTAATTATTCTGGTAAAAGCAATGCCAGTGATATATACAGTATACTGTATCCAGTCTTGAAATCCAGATCTTAAGATCTGACTAGTGGAACAAAACTGGAGGAGAGCAGAAAGGGTAAGAAGCATTTTGGAAAATACAGCTGAGGAAAATAAGGTGTTGAGTTTTCTTATGCTTGAAGATAAAGGTCAGATGAAAGACATAATAACCTTTCATCGAAAACAAGAAAGCAGTGGAGCTTTCCAGTGCTTCTGAAGAGTAGGCCAAAACCAGCTGTAGCATTTGTAGTATCATCTTGACAAATGCTTTGCCCTATGAAAGTATGTACAACTTTCAGCAGGTTACATTTTTAATTAAACTTATTTAAGGATGAAATTATCTATCAGAAACAAGGATAAATATGGAACTAAACATCAAGTTGATATTACATTAATATCTGGACTTCTGTTTATAATGCTGGTAATTCTATTGCACTTCTTTAATTTTCTGTGTTATTGCCTTAATACATAAACATTCAGGTACCCAAATTCAGGTACCTTAAATTCATGTCTGTACTAATTTGCCTACTGTCAGGTGCTTAATAATGCAGCAACCCTTGCTTAGCATTAGTAAAATAATTTAAGTAAGTGTTTTGCAGTGTTCCATGAAGTGCATTAAAGCAATAATACATTCCAAGTACTTAAAAAGAGGAACCCAATGATACAGTGATACAGCTAAAAGCACCATTAAATGAAAGTAGAAGTTGCAGCCATCATAGATGGTTTGCTTTAATCTTTTTAAATTAATGTTCCAACAGCTGATAGGTTTGAAAACTATCCTCTTGGGGAAAAAAAAAAAAAAAAAAAAAGTTCATGCCTAATAACAATTAAAATAAATAAATACTCAGAAAATCATTCATCATGGTAATTTGGTTATTTTCCTTTTAAAATATGCAACTGAGGTGACACAGCAGGCTACGTATGTAGTATGTTAAGTAATAAATAATGAGTATGTTGATCTCTCATAATGCTGAATATGGTGATGAAATAATTTTACCAGCAAAAACATGAACATTGAATTAATCATCACTGCTACTGTGGGTTTAAAAGAGCACTAAGATATCATGAAGATAGTGGTGCAATTAAAAATTACCTATGCCTAAATTTTAATATTAAAAGTACTGCTCTATTTAAATCAGACAAATAATGCCACAGTCCAGAGTTGTGCCTTGTAGTCTTGAATATCAAAGAATATGAAGGTTCTTAACTTAATTTGAAGACTGGCTGGGATCAAAACACTAGAATTCAAGTAAAATTCCTGTTAGCATTGGCAGCTTCTAATGGATTTTCATATATGAAACATTCACCATTAAACAAACTCTGCAGTTCTGTCAGAAAATTAGTAGATTTATTATTATATATAGTTACACGCTTACAAGCACATTTAATAAGCAGTTACCATTTTTGTCCCCTTAGCATCAGGGTGTAAAATAGAACAAAGCAAAGCAGCCAGCGTACCTATGAGACTTTGCAAGATCTTTATTTTTCTGATGTCTGTTGGAACTGCACTCTTTCTTACTAACAAACAGTTGCCCAATATAGACATACTGTGTAACTGACAATTCTAATATGAACAAAACATTTCACCGTGGTATACAAAGAATACATTAGATAGCAAAGCCCAAAAATATGAGTGTCCAAAGAATCCTTATAAAATAATTAAATAAATTGGAAAACTCATTTAACACTACCACATAGAATGATCTTGTTATCTCTTGTCAAAAATGGAGCTTCATATATGAATAATAGTCCCCCCAAGTTATCTCACCGCATTGCTATTTTCCTTTTGAAAAAAAATAAACAAAAAACCACTACTCCTAAAATTAGTTTATTTTCTCAGATAGAATGTAATAAATGTTTCAATTTTAAGAACATTCATTATGCAAATTAAGGAAAAATCTTGTGACCATTATCATAAAACTTCATTCTTTATATAAATTCTTGTCAAATATTACCATGATCTGCAAATGTAAACAGGAAAAAAGACAATGAAAGTTGGTAATACTGTAGAATATAGAAAAATAAACTTGCCAAATTTGAAATTCAATCACACAGGTATAGAGGACTATGAAACATCTAGTCCTGACTGAGGAGTTACGTAGCAAGGACCAGGTCTAACTACTTTTGCCTCAAATTGTCACAGATGTATGCATTACACCACTGTATCTCTTGACAATTCTCTTAAATTTCCAGTTGAAAGGCAAATTGCCTGATTTCCTTAAGTACCACAGAAGCCTGCTTCAAAGTATGCTGTCCCACATCTCATAGTCTGCTTCTAAAAGCATTGTATCATAAATATACAAAATGTGACATTTTTCTGATGAGCAACCAAGAAATAATAATTTAAGCATTTTTAAAAATTACTGCTGTCAGAATTTTGACGAGACTATTCCTATGAAACAGCTGCTATTATATGACTACGAAGTAGGCTATTTATCTTGAAAAATAGTGAATAAACTATCACTAAGTTGTTTTTAGTATTAGCTAAGCTTGAATTATTTTTTTATTTGCATCAAATTTTAACACTTGATTGACTAGAGACAACTCATATTTATTGTTTCTTCCTAATTATAAATGTCTTGTACTTAATTACAGAAAGAGTGCTGATGACATCATCTTTCATTATATTAGATACAATTGATTCTCCCTTGTGTTTCAGACAGATAGCTTACCAACTAGTACGGAGTTGGTTAGGTGCTCCGTCTCAAGCAATCTACCTCCACCAACTCCTTTGTTTTTCCTGACGTAAACCTCAGATTTATTGTTTCCTATCAGAGTGTTTTTTAAAAATCTCAGTAATAATACTGACTTTATTTATGGTACCAAAATGCTACAGGAAAAGACAAACAAACAATCGAATTCCTATAAGGTTTGTTTTATTGAATACCCCTCCACAATATCCACAACATCCACACCCACTACAAAAGAAGGAAAACAAACAGAAAGGCTTATTCAGAGTATAATTGTCAGAATCGCTGAAATAGATGAAAGAAAACCTTCTTGGGAACTAGGGACCGTGACAATAATGCCTACATAGAAGATCAGTTAACATTGAATCATATTTAAAAAAAAAAATAATAGTTTTTTTTACAGCTAGTACAGGAAATGTGTATATAGAAACAAAAATACACTTTTTTTTTTTTTTTTTTTTTTTTTTTTTTTTTTTTTTTAATTTTCCATGGAAGAACCCTCTTATCTCACCTACTAGTTTAAGGCTGCCACTTCATGGGGTGTTCTAAGAAGTCTGAATCTGGTATGCAACTACCCACTGTGCTAACCCCAATATGAGAGACTTTATCAACATTAATTGTGTAGACCTTACTTAGACAGAAAAATATTTATCCCAGAGAGGCACAGTGGTGAATCTATTAGGACCAAAGGGAAATCTATTCTACACTTACTCATCAGCCATAACAATCAAATATATGAACCAAGTAGGCTGAAATCAGAAATAAAATCTAAGTGATGGAGAAAGCAGTGCTGATAACTTCAGAAAAAGGATGTGTTTGCTTATTTTTATTCTGGAACAGACATGACAAAAGGACACCAAATTGTCTATAGTACCTTTTTCTTACCTTCTTTTATTGATGAACTGTGAAATGCCTAAGTTCTTGGCTCCCTAATCTTTACACTGCAATTTGTGGAAGATGAGGGGTAGAAACTACAATCATTTGAACAGTTCTATATTCAATAATATTCCAATAGTATTCAAATTCACTTGAAATTTCAAATTAAAAGTGGGTTTCTTTTCATAAAGTTTAACGACATGCTTTTAACTATTAAAGGGTTGGTGTTATGTCCTCAGTACAATCTTCATTCAAATAGCTGAAAAAATATGTATAAATTAGTATTTTTATGATACAATATTTCTAGATGGATTATTATGTATATTTCAACTATGGATTTTTGTGTGAATATTAAGTTACTATTCAAATGAAGATCAAATAAACCTTCAGAAGAAATGGAACTCTTCGAGTTTAAGCACATAAGGCATGAGAAGAAGATGAAAAAAAGGTGACGTCTCATGGCTTGATAATTACTTGTGACAGTAATATCTCAATATCAATATCTGCATTCAAAGACAAAGTTTTCTACTTGTTAAAAATTAGTAAGAATAAGAGCATGAGTTTGGTTTGTAATCAAGCAACAAAATCAAAATAAAGTCCAAAAACTGAAGAAAACTGTCTGTTTCAAACTGTTTCAAGTCTTCATATATTTAAATGTATATTTTCTTCATATCAATATTTTTCAACCTGTACTCAGGGTACTTTGCAAAGCAAACAAGAATACTCTGCTCAAATAGATCATCTTATTTTAAATAACTTAATTCAATTACTTGACAGTGTTGAAAATCATTTTCCAGAGTAAGCAAAAATAGCATGATTTCTAAAAGAAAACGTAAACCAATCATTGAACAAAAAACATCCAAAAATAGAATGAGGGAGGACCCACCAAAAAGAAGATCACTACAAATGTATCCCACCAGTAAATAAATCAAGATATTCAACTCCACACAAAATAGGTTAAAAAACAACAACAAAACAAAACAAAACAAAACATTTTGTGATTAAAGAAATCAGAAAGTGAAAATAAATGAATTAGGATATCCTTCAAAATGTTGAAGTTATCTCTAAGTGAAGAAAAAAGGAAAGAAAAACTCTGACATGTTAAATGGAAGCAGAGAACACAGTGAAGATCTATCTTTAAGTCCCAATAGAAGAAACTACACAACAAAATTCAGCAGAATTTTTAAGAGTAATCTCCACGTCCATATAGTATTTTACACAGGAGTTCTAAAAGAATTCAAGCATGAAAGAGTTGAATTATTCACTGCAATTTAACTAAAAACTGTCTCAATAACAGACAAAGATATTTCAGTGCCAGGAGCAGATATGACACCAATTTTCCAAAAGAGAAGTGTGGCATAGATACGGGAAATTACAGCCAGTAAGTCTGGCTTCCTTATCACGCAAGCTAGCAGAATTTGTAATAAAAAGCTGTACTAGAGGACACCTGAATAAATAAGATGTCTTTAATGAGTCAACGTAGCTTTCTCTGAGAACAGGCATTCTTTCTTTGCAAAAGTCAGCATGCATGCAGATAAAAAAGATTGACTGATATTGCATACTCCAAAAGACCTTGTCCAAAGATGTCTCTAATACTTGGAAATATTGATAGCTGTCAGCAGTTATTGAATATGGCTTTGGGGAAAGTAAGTCTTTTTAATAGAGGGAAAAAAAGAACATTTAATGAAAAAAATACGACCTTAAAATTAAAAGACAACACAGGAAACTCAAAGACTATTGCATTTTTAGCACAATATTGCTTTATTATTCTAAACAACTGAAATAATTTGAGTGTAGCATCCAAAACTGTTGAAGAATAGGAATATATTAAAATAATAATAATAAAAAAGCCGATCATTCCCTGAACACAGAATAATTGTTTTTCAGTTTGACATTGATTCACATGAACTTTTCAAAAATACCAGGAGAAATATCTTCTATATGTGTATATAGAAATATACACATAAATATATATACACATCTCCAATATATATGCATTGCATTATGCAGATTGCATTTAATCTGTACAGGGAAATAGCAGACTCACTGAGCTGTTGACTGAGACCAACTACGAAAGACAGTCACTAGAAAACAAAAGGAAACTGGATGTTCTCTAAAACTCCAAACCAACCCAAAACCAAAACACAACAGATAGCATTCATATTCCTTTTATAGTCTCATAGTGTTGAATTAGAAATACATTTGTATTTTGTTCAAATGGCAAAAACTGTGTGTCTACACATTAAATGCACTCTTCTCCCTGTTGCCATTTCAAGAAGGAATTTTAGCTTTTCCTCCAGAGCCTTGCTGTAAGACAGTCTGCTAATAGAGGGCTGAATTAGCCTGCAGGCAACAGAGAGTGCAACATAGAAATGATAGAAGATCATTTTCAGTCTTCTCTAACAATAAAAGGAATCAAATATTTCATTAACATTATTTTCTTTCTGATTATAAAGCTTTGGAAACTGTTTCAGCATGTTTATGTTGTATTTAAATCTATTTCAAATAAATATGTAGTTGTATATAAAAGGCAATTTAAATACATATAATGATAAAATTAAGTTCCATTAATGTACTGTTCTTTATTTGCTACAACAACAATTCACCAAGATTGTTATCCCTTTCATCTTAATTGGGTAATGTATTTTCCACAATACAGCTGTTTGGGAAAAAATACTAGGTTTCTTCAACTCAATTTCCAGACATTGTTAATCTATGTAGCAGCTATGATGTGTATTTCCCTTCATCACTTCTCATTATATTTCATTATTAAGCTATAAAATCTTCATCTTACATGTGAAATATACTACTGAAATTTCATTTGTCTCAGCAATATTAGCTCTTTATTCCCAATAATGAGTAAAGAGATGGGCAGCCAAAAAATAAAAGGAAACCTGAAGCATACCAGGTCTTGGTATGCTTCTTGGTCTTTGACTTCCTTGCAACTGATGTGTGCTAAAGTCTGAGGAACTCCAGTACTATTATGAGTAGGATGAAAACTTGATGGTTGCTGAAAAAAGTCAGAAGACCCCAAAACAACAGAAGTTATTTGTACACGATCTGTTTCATGCAAGCACACAAACAGGGTTCAGAAGGGCAGCTTACAAAATGAACTTAGAAAATAAGTAAAATAAGAAAATAAGAAAGTGCAAAAGCATTTTGGCAACTCTCTTATCTCCTTGGCCTCCAGTTACTCTGATACTACTAGCTTTATAGACATCACTCTTGCAACAGTGTTACTTGGACTTTTATTTAGTGTTGTGTTTACCTCTTATTCTCCCTAAAGCACAGTGGTACTTTAAAGCAGTGAAGCTTCAGAGGGATGAATGCTGACAAAGTGAGGATGGGAATGACTGCACTGCTGTCACTCGTGGTATTGCAGCAGAGCAGTGTCATTCGGCATTTGGTGTTAATTCAGAGCCACTTTCAGAGCCACTTTCAGGTTTCTCCACTGATGAACAGAGCAATCCCTTAAGAGGAGCCAACAATTCCAGTGCCAAGACAAGTCAAGGCTCTACAAGCACATCTCTGGAGCCAATACAAAAGTTAAAGAACGGTACTTTCCAGTTTCTATCTGAGTCCTTTACCTTTTGAATTGTTTTGTCCTTTGTATAAAGAAGGTCTGGGCAACAGCTTTCTGCAGTTGGAGGCTCTTTACTAAATGGTGGACTGTAATTGATTCCTTTATTTACTAATAGTGATAGGATGTCAACTATATCATCTTTTGAAACTCCTGTTCTGCTGCATCAATAATGCTTTATTCTTCAGAAGGATTTTATGTTATGGAAATTAAACCAGGGAATTAATGAAAAACAATTTAAACATTTCAAACAGAAGCAAATAGAGAATTAAGAGACAACCAGACAGAAGAGTTTTGTACATGTATAGTATACAGAAGAGTCATTTGCCTAGAAACACCATACATACATTTGAATATCCTTAGTGTATCTTCACAGAGCAATGGCGATCTTTGACATTACAGTAGCAACAACAAATTTCAATTATCTGAAAGATTTTGATTAAAAAAAAAATAAAAAAGGCACATAGAATAATTAGAATTAATATCAAATTTAAATCATCTACTCCTAACTTTTGCTTCAGTCATATGCCACATATACAAAGCATCTCTTTATCTCTCTCTCTCTTCTTTTTTATATATTTTATTTTATTCATGTTTTCGTTCAGTGACCTAGGTTCAAATTCAGCCAAGGCTAAAATGAGAGAGTAGGCTTCTTAGTCTGAATAATAAAAATGTTATGTGAAAAGATTTACATTCTGAATGCTATCTAAGCAATTAATCCAGAGGGAATTATTTATAATTGCTAATTAGTTAGACAACTACAAATGATACAGAATGGAATTATATTTCAGTTCTCTTCTAAAATCTTTTGGGCTAATGTAATTGTGTTCCATTATTATAAATCCCTTTACAGCAAAGATTAAAATAAATGGGACTGAAACTTCCTTGGCTTTTGTTTCCAGTACTGCTGTAATGTATGCTTTAAACCCAAATCCACTAATGGGATACTGCTATCCAGTTGAGGGAATGACAGAACTCACAGATCATTATCCAAGTTCATGCTCTTTTCAGCTTGTTATTTCATGTTATTTACTTAAAATAAATAAATAAATAAATAAAATACATCTTACTGAAACTGGAAGCAAACTTTGACTTTTTATGGTCCCTCCCATTCTACTGCAACTCCATATACAATAAATAGCATTCACTTGTTGATGGATATGAAAGTTTCTTTCTTTTTTTTTTTTTTAATTTATTTTTTTTTTTTATTTTCCTGAAGACACAACCTTTTACCATAATGAAGAAAAACCTATACCATTATACTAGCTTGTCTGAGCATACATTGCTTTTTTGCCTCATCAGGAGAAGAAAGTATTTTCAGAAAAGAATGCCATTTTTTTTTATTATTATTATTTTTTTTTTTTTTTGTAGGACTATATTGCAATGACTCCTGCATCTATGGAGAATCACTTTTCAAGAGTAAATAAAATAAATATGTTTAATTTTGACATTCACAGAAAATGATAAATGCTTATATAAATTGTTTTTGAAAAACATCAACAGCAATTGGAAAATTGATGTGTTTTAGTACCTTTATTCTAATGTAGGGCAGCATAGGAACATCTGTAGCCACAATAATATGTTCTGCTTTCTATAGGTTTATTTGCCTGTTCTGATAATACGTGCATAATTTACATAGCAAGGAATATGGCAATAATTACGTCGAAAACTATATCCGTGTAAACTTCCACTATCCATACCAGCACAACAGTGGTATTTGTAAGTTGTCCTGTTGTTTTCCATACACTTGGCCATCCCAAACTCCATCTGTCTCATTTTTAATTTCTTGACAGACTTTCCTTATCAGCTTTACTCCTTTGGTCTCCTTTCCTTTGTGACAGCTGTACCCTTCTCAGAAGTTTGCCAAGGGATAAAATTCTCTTCATTCTCTCTTATAGGCAAGAAAATGGCAACCTGTGAAGGAAGTGGTTTACTTTCCTTTTAGAGACTTCATTTAAAATATTTGTCCAATATACAGCAGCTTGTCCTTCACAGATTATTTTACATGTGTAAATGTGTAATAATTACCAAGAAAAGAGAGAGTATTAAGAATGATGGGAACTTTATTTATATGCTGTTTCTCAATAAGGAAGATGTTAACAGTTTCTCTTTCAAAAACATATAGGATTTCCTTAGGATGATGGAATAGTCAACAGTGATGCTGTCAAGCTTTTTTTTTTTTTTTTTTTTTTTTTTTTTTGTGCCAGAAAAGGTCAAAAATATGAACTGGTCCCCTGTGAAGAATCTGTCCAATATAAATGTTCCTAATATATTTAGGAAAGTGGGAATCAAAAGGGAACTCAACTGCAATTCTGAGATTTCAAAAACCAGATGTAGCTCCTGTCCAGGTTATGTCCACTGGAATAGGAGGATAGAAAGCTACCTTTGAGACCATTCAGTAGGCTCTGTAAATGTGATACACATCTTAGATACAAGTTTAAATCTAAATAGACAATGACCTTAAGCTGTGATGTTTGTTCTCTCAGTAATTTTCTGACACAGTGAGGAAAGGCTATGGAAGCCTCATGTTCCAGTACTTTTAATGTTTTTAACTATAAATGAGAGTTCCATACATGCAGAAATAGATCACTTGCATTTTACTTTAGTGTTCTACTATCCACTGTCATGATAAAGTAGGCAGAAGCCAAGACATTAGCCACATACATAGCATCACTCAGAACAAAAGAGAAATAGAAAATTACTTTTGGAAAACCATCCAGGAAGTTCACAGGAAGATCAGAGCCAATGGCTGTAAAAACTGAGTGACAGTATTACTGTATTAATTAGCAGTTTCATATGCAGAATAATTCTAAGAAACAACTAAAGCGATCAAATAGAAAACCAGTAACCACTATTAGTAGCTCATTGATTTGTTTCTCCAATTAATTTAAAACCTAACAAATTATCGTCTGTCATGTGACTGATCCCTGACAAATTAACAATGCAGAGCAAATGTAAGTATTTACACAGATTGGATACCAAAAAAGCTGGCTCTCAATGTATGTTGTTTTAGATTTAATAGGAGTTTCAGCAAAATTAAATTCAAAAAGAGGGTTAAAGTAAACTGGTTCTGTTTATTGATATAAATTTCCTGTAGGTTCAGGAAGATATTGAAGCAATTTATATCAATCTAAAGTTCTGATTCATCATTGGAGATTTAATTAAGTTTATTTTCTACAAGTTTTACAAATATTCAGATCTTCATGCAAATAACATTGACATCAATGCATTTCTTTCATGTGAATGAAGCAGAAAACATGGTTCACAGATTCATCTCAGTTACATCAGTGTTAACCAGAATAACTTCTACCGTCGCCGGTAGATTTCTCAAAAATGTAAATGGAAGCAGAATCTGGCCTTGCAATGTAATCACTCACACAAAATTGTCATCTAAGGAATTTGTTCAATGCAAATATTCCCCATAATCACATAAACTGTCATAATTATGCATCTTTTGCTATATGTAAATACAAAGTTAATAGCATGCAATAAATTAGTCCAAAAATCTAATCTGACAGATTAGATCACTGCAATAGACAGAAGGAAGTAGACAATTCAATATGACATAGTTATGAAAGTAATGGATTGTACTGTGACATTTTTGTTTTTCCTATGCATATGAAGTATTTTAAACACATGCTACACAAATGGCAGAGGTCAAACACAATAATTAAATACCACAGACAATAAAATGAGTCTAAGCAACTTTTATAGTACTAACACACACAAAATGGCAAATATAGAAAAAAATTATGATCTGAATAATAATAGCTTCAAAGTCAAGGCACAAAAAATACAAACAGATCAAATAAAAATTAGGCAGTGAAGCACAAATGAATATTAAACTAAAGTTTCTCCATGTTTGTGGACAAGAACCAAGGAGAGACAGCACCTAAGAGGAATGGTTCCTTTCTGTACTCCTGTTCTATGTGGCATACACAACACATGGGTGAATGCTTTTTGTTAAAACATACCAATGTCAAGCCTAATAATACTGCACATAAACAATTTATCTATAGAGAAAAAAAAAAAAAAAAAAAAAACGCCACCAAAACATTTATGTATAATATGTTACAGATACAGGGATACAGGTACACTGTGCTAGCTATGTGCGTAAGAGATTAACATGATATTTCTTAAGTATGGCACATCCTGTTTAAAGACAGCTTATACAATTCATCTAGCTCAGTACCAATGTAATGTCTGGAAAATATCCCAAAAAATCAGAAAGTATTTTCAAGAAGCACTTTGCAATAGGTGACAGCACTCAGTCAACTGAACAGGGCAGCCTGAATACTACATTATCTTGATCTTTTTCTTGCTCAAGTATCAAACAGTATTGAAATGCTATTTGGCAACAGAGAAGTTTTAGGAAAGTAAAGTACAACCATTATCTTTTGGATTCACCTTTCTTCTTTTAGGGATCCCTAATTTATTCCTATACATAAAGGATATTTCCAAAATCCAGAAATGTAGAACTATTCCCATCTTTATTTAGGTAGGAACTAAGTAAATCAAGAAGATGAAAACCGTTGTCTCTTATTTTACCCAGACCTACAGATTGCACTGAGTTGCTGCTGTGCTGTGAGGGATCCCTCTCAAAAATTCAAGCTAACCCAAATTTTCTATTGAAAGCCAAAGTGACCTATTTATGTAGTTTACCATATCTAGATGTTTACATGAATCATATTTAGTTATATACAGATTATCCATTCTAGTGAAAGAGAGATTACTCATAAAAACAAGGGTCTTACAGGTAATGTATTGAGGTAAGTCTCCAAAAGAAATTGGGAGAGTTTTATTCCCATGGAGACAAATTAAACAGAGGTTGAGATTAATTAAGCAGGAAAGTATAGCGCATGACACCTAGCCTAATAAAGACATTTGCATATTTAAAGACAGTGAAACAATATCTGTTTTAATTAAGTAGGCTGCTCCTTCAGGTTAATGCATTCAGGGGAAAAATTAAAGCTGTCTAGAATCCCTGGAAGAAATAGAGATGGGCTGTAGGAAATTGGCCTCCTGAAATGTGATTAATGGACTCAGATGATGAGGACTGAATCCTGCTAAACCACCAGGACTTGCTATATGACAGGTGCTGGCATTAGGAGTAGGCATTTTGCATTCTCTAGGTAAAAACAAACACATTCTGTGTGAGGGACCCTAGCAACTGCAAATCAGTTCTCAGGTGTAACCTGTACACACAAGGTTTTCTCTAGCATTTTCCTATGTTGATGTCAAAAAATTTGACATCTAATTTGCTCCAACAACCTAAGAGTATTTCCTCAGCTTTCTTGCACAAATCATAATAAAATGCTTATGCAGCATTTCACAAAGCATCTTACCAAATGGATGAGTATTTATTGCTGCTGTTGATAAGGGCTTCCCACTATCTGTTTGGTAGACCTTTTTTTCCTTATTCAGTACTAGTGATCAGAAGAAGCAATTAAAGATACATTTCTGCATTTCCATAACTGCTGATTAAAAGTGTCAGTTTCTAATGTACTCTCTTTGTAAATGTTTTTTATCCTTTGACTTACTCATGTTTGAATTTAAGAGTTCTTAGAAGAAATCTGCTAAAGTGATTGGAGGCTCCACTCTCAAGTGTGGTTTAAAACATTGGAGCCAAAGTTCCTTTATGCTCCAACAGAAAACAATACAAAGCAAGAACAGAGTATGAATTTTTCTACATCGAGCATTCCTTACGTGGAAAGCTGCTAGCATTCTTCAGAGTGAATGTCAGTCAGAAAGAAAAGGAAGTTGTAAAATGATATTTCCAGACAGAAAAGGTGAATGTCTTCAAAGAAGCCATTTAATGTTATTTCACTTTGAGTCTAGCATATTTATATAAATATTTTCTGCAGAAATCTGGTGTTTTCATTGTGCCTCATAGACTTCTGCTTTATTCCTTGGTCATATTATATCTCACCAAAAAGCACTGAAGACATCACTGTGAGACACATTGATTTTTTTTCTAGTGGAAAAAGTTCTGGGATGTCAAAGCTTTGTAAACTGAACTTGTAAGTATCAACAGCTCTACAATTTTCTGCTGGAACCTTGCAGGAAAATCATGAAGCAATGTGTACAGAAGCCTAACTTAGTATCTAGAATTGTAAAAGTTACCACAAGGTATAAATATAAGGGTTAGATAAATCAATATTAAACCCAAGCTCATTAAATGCTTTATATAAGCATGGCTTCCTATTTTATATTGCCTAGCATTGCCCAGGAGGCATCTCACAATTAAGAATGTTACTGTTGCACAATAAAAATTGCCGAAGCTAAACAATAATACAAATGATAACTTTTACATCCAGCAGTTTCCATTATAGTAATGCATTAGATGTACAGTTATCATGCTTCAGGTTTTCAGTAACTTACATTCATTACACCTTTGGTTTTTGTAAGTCAATCCATTTATTCACAGAAGGATGAAATTCTACACTGCCACCCCTTCCAATGCAACATCCAGCCCATGTTTTTCCAGAGGATTTGCACTGGAAATAAAGAGGGGGCAATGAGATCAGTTATAACAGTCAGTATATATTTCTGTTTGATAAATAATGAGAAATTAATATTTCTCCTTGATAACAGACAGAAGTACTCTAGGGTGTATGCACTGAAAGTTTGCACCAAGAAAAACTGGTATTCTTTTTTTTTCAAAGCGCTATGGCAAATAAAAGTCTGATTCAGAGCTAAACATGTAGTTCCACAAAGTAAAACCACTTCTTCATTCGAGAAACTCCACAGTTATCATGCTGCTTCGTGAAGTGCATGGTAAGCAAATAGTATGTTAATATACTTGGTTTACTCATACCACAGAGTCCATGAAAACTAGAAGTTGCATTTCAGTGTTGCATTTACACTCACCCTACCACATTTTGGGAATGCTACATATTTTGATTTTTAATGTAATGAGAAAAAGAAGTTCAGTTAATATGGAGAACTGCTGAACATCTTTCACATCTATCAAACTAATTTGTAACAAACCTTCAGATCACACATTCATGAGATTTTGTGGTGTTATATTGTTTTATGGAGGTCTGTGTGTGTTTTGAATAGATCTTATTCTTCCCCATATGACATTATTTCTCATTAGTAAGACTGAGATATCAATAATCTTCATATAATGAGACAAGTATTCTTAAGAGAAATTTATACTAATTTATATCTAATCTAAATCACACATAATCTATCAATTATGTGTGTTAGGACAGTTAATCATGTTATGGCAGCAAATATGAGAGCACAGAAGAGTACAAAAATAACTTAAACATACATACAGTACTAGATCCTTTCACAGTTCATGACATGTCTCTTGTTGAAGTGAAAGATGTGACGTACTTTGATTTCAGATAATACAGCTATACAGAAGTGGCAGATTCTGAAACAATTCTTCACTGAAAGGCATCCTATGTGTCAATATATTACTTAGAAGTTGTATTACATGAAATTACATACATATGCAACTAGTTTGTATGTACAGGAATGGGATTTGCATGTATTTTACTAAGAGAAAATTCTTCATTTGTTAAACTAACAGTGTTACAATGAGCTATTACTCTACACATGCAAGCCATTGTTTAATGGTCTGAGCAGTCCAAATTTGTAAATCAAAGTCTGAACTGTGCTTGCTAATCTAATTTATTACTGTGTTTTGGCTTTGTTTCCCCCTGCCAAGAATATCTGCCTGAGAGGTGGTGAAAGACAACTATAGGGCAAACAGGAACTACCACACCACCTGCAGTGTGAATGATCCATTGCATGTGCACATAGAATTATAGAATCATAAAGGTTGGAAGAAACCTTCAAGATCATCTGGTCCAACTCTCACCCTATTATTTTTGCTCACATCTGTGAAGCTGCCAGCCAGGTGCCAGATGTTCTCAGGTTTCTCTCTAGGTCTGTCCAAGGAATTCATTTAACAAGGTAAGCTCTGTTCACTGCTTGAAGGTACTCATAATAATTAAAAACAAAAAGCCTGATTGAAAATAAATAAATTGAGCTTTTAAGCTACCACAACTTCAAGTGCACATTGCTTCAAGAAGAGGATGAAATAGTAGTGCAAAATTCAAAACTTATGGCAGAAATATGGCTCTTACTGCAAAAGGGGACTCAAAAACCTGTGTGCCTACTCTGTTTAAGGAATTTAAAGCAGCTGTGCTCTCTTTCTCTGTAAGCTTATTACTGAGTAGGTGAAATTGAAAAACATGTTATATGGGTATCTTTTCAAGTTACTGTCATACTGTGATATACAGACCTAGAGGTAGTGGGAAGCCTGAAGTCCAAGGATGTACAGAACAGAATGGCACAGATCATACATGTTTAGACAGCAAAAGGTACCAATTTCAGCATTTTAAAAGGACTGAGGCATGCAGACACTTTAAATTGCACAAGAATTTAGCCTACATCTTTTCATTCTCTAAAGATATTCAACCCTGGAATTATAAATGACAATTAAAAATACAAAGCAAAATTAACCCAACTGACTATTAGAAATGTAGACATGTACCTCTGGAATTATCAAATAGTTAACTGATAAAATCTTTCTTTAAAAATCACATGTATCTTTCTCAAGTAGTAAGCAAAATACCTTTCACTGCTTTTTCATTGGACAGTGCTTTTCAGTGCATAGCCTTCAGTGATGCTTTCCTGTTGCTGAAGAGTTGTACAGCTAATTCTAATTCACTGTTTTTAGGTTTATTTTTAGTGCAAATGTCTGACGGAGTTTTTTAGAAGTAGAGATACAGACTGGTCTATGATACTACCAGCAATTCTTGTAGCTTCTGAATTGCTTAAGTAGATGATAAACATCTTCAGTAGCTGTAACAGCTGAAACACATCTTTAAAAAAAAAGTTTGCCAAGGAACTCTTATTCTCTCTCACCCTCAAATTGTTATTGAAAGGCCAAGTAAAATAAGGGTCATTTCAAAAGCAACCGCAAGGTTCCAAAGATTAAAAATATACCCTGTTGTTAAGTGACTTTGAATATTTCCAACATAATTTACACTTATTTTTGAAGAACAGCAAAATCTCTGAAATTCATTTTTAACATTATTCTATTTGTTAACATGAAAATTGGGGAAAAATGAAATGTAAAACTTCGTCATCTGAAATATGTACCAAGGGCGAGAAAACTTCCTGTAACACTCTAAATGGCTTCATAGGCAATTGACCCAGGAGCAAGTGAAATGTTTTAAGATGACTGCTTAAATATAGCAGAAACAGCAACTTTTTATCACAGAATGATAACACATGCTCTCATCAATTTAGGTTGCCTACAGTTACCTTCAGAATACTTCATCTACTGGTAATTTTCAAAAATGTAACTATATTTGTAGTTTGACTTTCAAAATGATATATATTAAAGTGAAATTGAAAAATAGACTTCATTCGTAAAATTAAGTACTACTAGGTGATTTAGACCTTGGAAAAACATTAGTTGACTTACTAGAAGATATGTTAGGAAAGAGATGTTCAAAGATGCAAATCAAGATTTAAAACTACATTTTAAGATGTAGAATACATAGATGCCTGGTAATGGTTGTCCCTTTTTATTAGCAGGACAAGGTTAAAAATTATGATGTTTTAATAGGTAGATGTTAAAAGCCATATCCTGCACTATTACACACAAATAGCTTATGTTACCATTGACTTTCATGGGGAGAGGTTAGGTCATTAGGCCCAGCTCCAAAAAAGTACTTAAGCATGTATTTAACTTTAAGTACATGCTAATTATGCATAAACTTAAAATTGGGTATATTACACAAGGAGATCTGGAAGCTGATCTTTGAGCAAATCTAATCTTAGCGTCTCAGTTCTACCCATGGACAGAAAAAAAATAAAAATGTTCCTCTGGAATCCACTGAGAACAGAACAAATGCCAATTGTGGGCAGGATTTGACTCATACCCACATTAACTTTAATTCACAGTCGGATGAAGTACTTTTTCACTCATACTACACAGAGCCAGAAGAGTTGGCTTTGATGGGATTGTCTCTGACTCCTCATACATGTCATTCAGCCCCAATACCACATTTTTCACCATTTGATGCTCATGGAGCAGCATTACAAATTGGATCACGAACATGATATAGCTTAAAATATAAACATAAACAAAATTTTTAATTTTTTCATGTATCTTATTAAGGATCCAGTGGACAGTTTTGACAGGGTAGGCTGCTTAGCTGACTGGAATGGGTTACCACATGCCCCAAGCCAGGATTTCCACTGAATCCATGAAAATAAGGACTAATTTGCCGTACTATGATTTATGGCACCGCAGTGAACCACAACCTCTCTTCTCCCAGAACTGATGATGGACAGGAATACTCTTATTTAATTACTCAAGAGAAACACTGATTCTTTAAATTCATTTTAATTTCCTTTCTTGTCAACGCCTTTCCTTTCTATACTATTGCTTTTCTGTACATTCGTCCCCCTTCATCTCAGGAAAATCAGTGCAGAGACTCTTCTCCTAATATATGTATTTTTTCTTCCCGTTTTCTTACTGCCCTCAAAACACAGATCAGCCTGCTTCTTAAAAAAGCCCATCTTTACAATAAGAATGGAAAGTAATTACTCTGTAAAAGCCTTCCAGTGCTCAGCAAGGGACTTAAGATAGCAGTCTGTCTCACTTCCAAATCAGTGCTTTGTTTGACCAAACACAGGAAAAGTTCTCTCCCACATTGTTACCTCTGTGACAGTGGATTTTTCCCCTCCTCTCTGATGGCAATAGTGAAATTCAGAATATGATGAGAAACTTGACTAATTCCCAGGTCTCCAGCTTTCAGCAGGTGTTAGAAGTGATGTATTCCTTTCCACCTGAGCTGTCAATGAACAGTAATCACATTAACTTCACTGTCAGACAATAGCACTGGCTCTGCATCCATCCTACAGTTTAGGGAAATGTTCTAAATGTCAACTTAAGCCACAGCATTAACAATACTCCATTGCTGGCATCACAGAGTAGCCCTTGAAGATTTTCTTACTATGTGCCTGACTGTACATATGAAATTAATTATACTAATAAAAACTCTGTAACAATCAATAAACGTGATAATTTTAAGACAGGCATATTGGCATGCCGAGGTTACACTATCAGATATAAAATCTCCTGCTGGAAAATAAAATTAAAAATAACTTTGTCTCTGAAGTACACTGAACTGTGGAAATTTGCTGTAAATTAAAAGAGACCTTTGCTACATAAACCAGTTGAAATTTGAAAGGTGTGGCATTTTTTGGAATGTTGGGTGGAGAAAGGAGAATGATCTTGTGGTGCTTTCCTTCCCTGCAGAGTTATCTGGTTAACTGAAAAACATTATTTAATGTTTTTCTCTTTTATTTGCTTATGTTTAAAATTTACTTTCTATTTAAGCATTCAGCTGTGTGACACTATGTTAATTAGGCATCACACAGTGTGTATTTCTCTGTTCAGTAAACTGCAGTCATGATTACTTGAATGGATAGTGCCCTGAGGAAAACACATACGTATCAAGGCTAGATATTTCTGGAAGTACATACATCAGGAGAGATCACACATTAAAATGCTTCTAACCACAGATCTGACCTTATCCATGGGTCCAATTTCTTCTTATTCAAGAGTGTTAAAAATGGTCATGGTAACAGATCTGTAAAGAAAAGAATATTAATTGACATTGCTGTCTGCTGTCTGAAAATATTAATAAAAAGTGATTGAAAAGGTGGTTGAAAATGAAATTATGTGATTCTTCACTTTTTTTTTTTTTTTTTTTTCCTAGCAGCTTCCAAGGTACTCATAGCTTTCTTTCAGTTTTCTTTGTATGTTTTGTATGTTCAAAAGAAAGTGCTAGCTTTGGTAAATAGTATTGAAAATGTCAGCATGAAACAAAACCAGTGATTCTCAGTCTCCTTTGGCTTCTCACTCACTACCAGGACATTATTATTATATATATTATATATAGTGTTATTATATATATTATATATAGTGATATATATACGTGTATATATATTATATATAGTGAGGGTGACAGAGCATTGGAACAGGCAGCCTAGGGAGGTTGTGGAGTCTCCTTCTCTGGAGATATTCAAGGCCTGTCTGGAGGCCTACCTGGGCAGCCTGAGGAGCCCCCTACTTTGGCAGGGGGGTTGGACCCAATGATCTTTTGAGGTCCCTTCCAACCCCTACAGTTCTGTGATTCTGTGATATATATAATTATATATTATTATATATTTTGCATTAAGGAAGCAAAAATCAGCATAGTTGAAAACCATGATAGCTATACCTTACTGGAATTGTTGAATTCTAATGACAAGTTTTCAGAAATATTTCCAATTTGCAATTATATGCAACAAATACTTTTCAACAAATAATTTTCATTTAGTGTGAGTAAGCAATAAAAAGAGAACTAGAGTTTTTAAGTGTCCTTTCAGCTGGTATAAAGATACTATAATCCATAGAAAACTATTCATCTTTTACAGCAGGCAATAGTAAAGTAAAAGCCAAGCTAGTAGGAAATAATTATATTTCCTTCTAGGAATTATAAATATTTACATTTCTTTTTAAAATAATGTTCCAGAACCTATTAGTTCTGGAATATTATTCCAGAACTCAAACCAGAAACCCTTGTACAAAAGCATAATGTAATAATGAATACAATGGTATCTACAAGCAACGGCAACACTGGCTTCAGTCTCAATTCTACAAGAGCCACAATCCAGTTTAAAAAATGAAAATTCACACGGGTGACATCTGTTATTCTATTCTATCATAAGAGTGAGATAAAATTCAATTTCTATAGTTTTAATGCATTATTAAAGCATATGCCTTTGCCATATCTGATAACCAAGAAAAAGATGGTGTATCTTACAACTACTTAAGGGGTGGATACAACCATAATTAATTACATGAAGACACATTCACCTGAATGCATACAATATGTGAACTGTGAACATGCAATTCCCTCACATATTTTTCAGAGAGCAGTTAAAGTACACATGCAGGCAGGAAACAGTTATGTAACCATTTAAGTAAATACGCTAACTGGACATAGAAAAACATATTTTGGAGTGAAGTAGCAACAGCAAACGTTTTGGTCACCCTAGAACAAAACCTTTCACTTAATCTGGGTTTTATTTAACCTTATAACTTTTCCTTTAATGTAGAACAATTTTAAGACTAAAGAACTCTCTTTAAATGAGAATTTGTGTGTGTGTACATGTGAAATATTCAAGTGAGATTTTAACTCCGCTGAAAGACTTTATATTTCTTCCAAAATTGTACACCACATTTATACTAAAATGTGAATAGCTCTTCTGACCTTCATTAAACTCAATATAATTTATACTTTAATACGCATCTACATATTCAAATAAAAAATAACAAAAATGAACAAATATTTAAAATTATTTGCACCTTACAAAGAGCTTTAACATTTTAACATGGAAATTTACCATTAATACACATCTACATTTTCGTTGAACAAAGCTCTTCAAATCATTAGATGTGTTTCTCTAACACAAAACTATGCAATATTTTGAAAATAAATTCCACCATGAATAAAATTAGAGTATAAATATTCATTTTTTTTTTCTTATTGAAAGCATAATTCAGATGCTGTTGTGTTTTCTGTACTATTTTCAACCAAGACATACAGCTTCAGGAAGATGACTAAGTTTAACTCATTAAAATGTTCTAAAACTGGGAAACTGGAAGACTGTAGTAAATTCTGATTAATAACATTTTAAAATATTTTGTTCTTAGGAAGTCATACACTTGAAGTTCCTATGCTAACAGATTTGCAATTTATCATGTATCACAGTACTTGCTCCACTTAGAAAGACTTTCCTTAAAATCCAAAGGTTATGATGGCTTTAAAAAGAGTATGCCAGTAGCCGTTCTGTGAGATGAGCAGTATGACATTTAAATGCATACAGGATATAGGGAACAATTACCACGAAGCAAATTCACCTAGAGAAAACCTTTCAAATCAAGAATTAACTTTAATAAGTGTTGCCAAGATTGTAATAATGTTTGTATTACTAAAATAAATAAATAAATATATATTGAAATACATGTATTAGGTGTCAGTGAAACTCTTTTCCCTGTAAATCTAGTATGTCCTGTGTCACAAACCAATTGTCCAAGTCATTTCAGGCATTAGCTATGACACTATTCATAAATACTTCACAGGAGACACCTGTCAGGACAAACAGCTTTTTTCATCTTTGTGGTTCTGCATATTTTTCATCTCCTCTTCTAAATGTGTAGACCCGTTTAAGAAAAATGTAGTTGTAAAATTTGAAGGATTTACTTGTCAGAACCTAATTAATTTACTTACCAGTCCTCACTTAGTTCATGTGTGAATGCTGTTGAGTAAAAATTTCAGGGATTTGGTAGCCGGAGGCTGTGCCATGCCCATGTGGGTTGAGACCACAAATAGTCTGTGTTACCCACATCGGGGCAGGGACCACCCCAAGATGTGTGATGTATTTGAATAAAATAAAGCAACTAAGCATAACAGCAACATGCAACAAGTACATCACAGATCATTAAGGTAGGTACAGTGCCATTCTGGTGTGTGGCTGTATCTTCCATGTGTACTTCTGCAGGAAAATAAAGAGGACATAGCTACCAATAATACCAGATTCTTATACTTATTTTCTTTTAATTAATTCATACACAAGTATATTAGGAACAGAATTTCTCTCTTAGATTATTTGCCTTTTTACCAAAATTCTTTTTTAAAAGGAATTGTGATTTCTGTCTGAGTTTTATAGATCTCATTAATTATTATAACGCAGAAAAGGTCTATAAAGTCACACTTTAGTGATTAAAATAGTATTTTTGGATTTTTCCTTTAATCTTATTAATAACTATAAATGTGTCAATTATTTTAATTAGAAAAGTAGTAATTGTACATAAACTCTCTTAAATGTTCTGCTCCTATATCCTCCTGAGATTATTTTATAAGAATTATAGAGAAAATGAGAGAGAATTGGTATGAAAGTAATATGTAGGTCAAAACTAGAAAAAAAAAAATCAAAGCTCCTAAGGTATTAGTACAGAGACCTCCATCTCAGTTTACAGTATGTGTGAATTAATGGATCTAATTCAAAATCAATGATTTCTTTTTTAATAATGATTCCAAACCAAAATACAGATACAAGACCTAAACCCCAAGAATTTGACTAATTCAAGTCACTTCTGAACTCTGACCTTAAGATGAAATTCTCAGAGGTGTCTACTGCAGCCAGCTGTAAGGCTCATGCACGTACACATTTGTATCACTTCACAGCTTGATGTTTCTGTGTATTATCTTCCTTGGTTGTTAAGGCTGTCTACTATCAAAGTAGAAATACTCAGAAAAGCTGTGTTGCCAAGCTTCAAGCCTGTGAAGCCGAGATTGGGAGGGTGCTAATACCATTGACAATTGAGTGCATACATTTTAAAGCAGTCTGTTTAACACAGACCACAAGACGGGAATGATACTCACTGAGCTTTACTTTAATCAACCCTGTGACAGTAAGACACATATCTGTTTAAGAACAAGGACCAAAACCAAACACTTCAAAGCACCTCTTTTTTTTTTTTTTTTCCTTCCCTCTCTGAAAATTAATCCAACTTAAAATATGGCTTACAAACACAAACCTATTTTGTAACCTATTGAGATTAAAGGAGATCCTTTGTTCTTTTCTCAGAACATCTCAGACACCCAAGTACAATTATTAGAGGTATATTCATATACAATCATACATGTAAAATGTACAATCATACATGTGAAAAAAAAGGCCAAGTTGTAATCACAGAATAAGAGAGTAGACTGTGAATTAAGAAAATATAATCACAAGTCTCGCCTGCGGTTTATTTAAATTGTCTAGCTGATGATAATACAACTTTGATAACCAAATACCTTTCTGTGTTGTGTTTTCCCAGAAAACAAAGCAATCTCAGAGAGACATACAGATCTGCAGAACAACAGTTCTAGCTTCTCTTGTGGTTTAATACACTACAAAACAAGTATATATAACTTAAAAGAAATGAAATTTCTTTGAAGTTTAACAAACTAAACATTCCATTATGAAATCAAAGACTCTAAAGTCCATGATAAGTTCAAGTTTTGGTCTGTGTTCTAAAGATAATAAATACACTGAGATTACAACTACCCTTATTTCTGCTTCATTCATTCATGTTTGTGGGACATAATGTGATTTATAGGTCATCAATGGTATTACCAAACAGTAGATATCACACACACACAAAAAAAAGTCTGTACAAATGATGATTTATATTGCCTATAAACCACATTGTTACATCAATTGATGTCCTGAAACCCTGCTAGAATAACCTAAGTTAAAGCTGCCAGATAAAAGTTACTTCTACATATTTCTTACTCAGTACTCTGATGATATTTTCAGCTTTGTCAAGAAAAAGGGACATTGTTTTCTCATGTGAAACATGTAGTCCTAAAGCTTGCAATGGAGGCCCAGGAGCTGTTCTTCCTCATCCAGAGAACTGTGAAGGACTGGTGTGAACTAGATTAATTTCACATATATTTACTTTGCTTAGGAGGCACCTCTGTTAAGTGACCGAGTCGGTAAGTACAGAAAAAAACAACAGCTCTAGGTGTCTGAACATGTACCAAAGTCTGAAACCAGGAATAACTTCTACTGGTGCACCTGGAATGAGTGCTCCTTAGGTAGTCTATTCCAGCCATAGCCTGGAGAAAAAAAAAAAGGGGGGGGGGGGGGGGGAGGAGGGGAAAGCAGGAAGGTTTTCTATTTGACAATCAAGAATCTGTTTACAGTCATAAATATTGTATGCTAATCAGATACCTTTAACACAGAAAGCATCAGCACAGCTCCAGTTTCAAGCTGTAGAGGTGAGAAGAGTAGGGAATGGAAAGGAAAAGAAGCAACTCAAACTACAAAATGATGCAAGAACACCCATACAAACCCGTCCTTCAGCATTTGTGGGAATACACTTGCCCTCTTTCCCCATGGGTGTAACACACATTCTTGTATACCGTTTCAAAGCTGTATGTTGAATAAGATACAATAGGTGAGAAGGGAGATACTAATATTAGTCTGTTATGTAGTTGTCAACCTCTCTAACAAGTTATAAACAAGGATAAAATTATTAAGCTTACAAGATGCATGTAACCGTTCAAGCAAAGCAAAACTGTTAGCAAGCACAGAATCTATTTACAGCTGAAAAAACACCGTCCCGTCAAACACGTGAACACAGCTACTCATTTAAAGAAATAGTTTAGTGTGAACATGGTCACACACACCTGAACATACAGCAAAGTTTGAACTACGCTCTTTTGAAAAATCCATGTTCCTGTATCTCACAATGGAGTTGGAAAACTGAAGAATAAGGGCACAAGAAAACAGCTATGCAAATTTGATTTAAGTCCTTTAGAGAAACTTGGTTCAGTCAGGAGTCTCAACTAAGCCCAAACCCGTCATGCCTGCCCAAGACAATTAGATCTGATCAATGCCCTTTACCCTAGGCTGGCTCAAATTGTGGTTTCTTTTAAAATATGGACTATACTGTAATCACGTCTGCCCCAGAATCAGAGTCCCCTGTCTGAGTTAAGAGAATTGCTCTATTAAATTCATAACACTACACATACACCTTCAGCTCCTTGATCATGGAGAATGGTTAGCTGATTTAAATATCCCTAAAAGTGCATGTAGAATAAGTTGAATTAAGTTATGCGTGTCACTAATTAAAATCATTGCAACTTGAGTGGGCCTTAAGGGCAAAAATCTGTTCCTTTTAAAAGAAGCACACATAAATACTCTGGGAACACTTAAGTATAATTATTATTGCCTTCAGGATTCTGGCCTAAAAGTACCAGAGAGTGGCTGCACTACTTATAGCAATGTTTATTAGAATTTTTAATTTTTATTTTCATGCAGTTATTACATAAATGCCCAGAAGTGACAGCGCTATTTAAAATCTGTTAACATATCCCAGATAATCATTAAGATTTCTCTTGATCATCTAATTTCTTTCAAGTCCTTTTTAAAGGAAATTTAATATTTTCCTTCCACTGAACAGACAACGCTAGGGATTGCATTTTTCCCAGCTCTTATGCAGTTATGAACCAGCCCAAAATCATGTGTATGTGTGTGCAAAGGCCCAAGCCACTTCACAAGACTGTAAAAAACAAAACAGAAAACAACTTGTAGCTCTTTCAATTTTTCCATCATGATGCTCCTGGGACTCTTTGCTCTCTCTTGTCAGAAGACTGACAGGAACCTGAACCCAAACTTAGAGTGTAAAAAGCACATGGGAAATTTCCACAACTTATGGGATCATGTCTTTGAACTAGCAAAGAATATAATCAACACATCCTGCTATTGGATACAGTGTGTGAAAAAGACTGAACATGACAGTAATGAAGAATTACTTGAAGAGCCAAGAAACCTGAACGGCTGCATAGTTTTCTTGCAGTAGTAAATAATAGTTTGTCATGCTGTTCTAAGGCAAATTTGGTAACATTCCAATAACACTGCTGTAACTAATAGATATAAAAAACCAGCAGTTACCACACATTTTATGGGTACACATATAAATGCATATTTTAATGGAATATTACTTTGTAGAGAGATCTATTCAATGGTTCTAGGACAAGGTTGTATGTGTAACCATGATGCTTCTATAAGACTTCATGTTATAGGGAAGTCAGATCTTGAAGCCTGTGGAAGAAAATCAGGGGCAGTGGCAGAAGTCTCCAAAAGTTCTAGCACAAAATGCAGAGGACATCAGAGCCCTTGAAGTCCCAAGTGAATAAGCAGAAATCACAGATAATCTCTTACTGATCACCAAAGAAATGCAGCCCTGAGAACGGGCAGAGATAGTTTTAAGGTGAAAATGAAATACAAAATTGCGATGTACCTACTGCAACTGCTTGTGATCGTCAGCAAGAGCAGAACCATCTTTCCACTGTATACAATTTCCAATTAACTATTAAAAGGCCATATCTCAGAATAGGGTATGCAGGACTGATCAATTTGATAGCCTGTAATGCTGCAAATTAGGTATTTATTATCACAAAAAAGAAACTCTATGGCTTCTGTTAGCATGATATTCCACCCTTGAAGCTCAGAATTTGCTTGTAACAATTAGGAGAAAGGAATCATTATTCTGCTGACCTTTTGAAAGTAGTTTATAGAATTATGATCAAATCTTATTAGAATAATACATCAGCAGAGGGACTTCAGTTGATCCAAAAATCAGGGTAACTGCATTCTTAAACTCTTCTGGTTTTGCTCTACAAAGAGGTTTAACTATGATTCAGTGCAATTTTCTAGCTGTCCTTTGATTAGCCTGGAGAATTGTAAATCATGTGCAAGAACTTTTAAAGATGAACGTATACTTTAAGATAATACATAGATGAAGCCTTTTTTCTCTTTAAATAGTAGGAAACTCTAGGGTAATGTTTCCAATTTGTTAAAGATTATCTAAAAACGTGCTTTTATTTTAAATTGGAGTACTGTTTTAAACATAGAGGGAGGGGTAAAAATCAGTCTAGCTCTACTGGACCGATATCCATCTACAAGCTTTCCATACAACTCATATTGTTTCATACATTATGCAATTTCAAGTAAGATGCTAATCTTTCAGAACCTTTTCCAGCTCTTAGCAAAAGCAGTCTTAGTCTCTGCATTCACTTCAGTGAGAATTTGTAGATATGCTAAGAACAGAAATGTTCAGAAATGCTTTAGCTGGATATTGCTTTCCTATATTTCTGATGCAATGATTTTCTTTCAAAGTGTGCTAGCCTTGCCTTTTTCATTCCCAAAAAACATCATCACACTGCGATGCTGCACTTTCAGCCTTAATGTGGGGAAGAAGGAATGCCACCTTCTTTCTGAGAGGGGAAAGAAGGGAAGTCAAGCTCTCTTGCAGTACAGCAATATATGAAGTGTCCCAACTCAGCAGCGACTTACAGAAACTGACTTCTGCTTGCCTCTAAACAGCTTAAGAGTCATGAAGTTACCTCTTTCTTTTTTTTTTTTTTTTTTTTCCTTCTTCTTCTCTCCCCTCCCAGCCCCCCAGTTGTCATTAACTTTCATCTGTGGCTTTACTGAATCATGAGGGGCTGCTGAAACACTAAGACTAGTGGAAACTGTCCCCTGGAGGTTTCCAGTATTCAGCTAGTCAAGATCTCATCCTTTAGTGCTGGATCAGATGATCTTCAGTGGTTCCTTCTCAGGGGAACTAATGATGGGGCAGAAAAGGAAAAAGTGTCTATTATGGTTCTCATTCCTGTGCATTCATACAGGAAGGCATTAATTTTTGGTTAAAGACATTATGCAAAAATTATAAATATACTAAAATGAGTATCAACTATCTAGAAAATCTGAAGAGGCCCAAGTCTGCCCTGTGGTACTGCCATGCAATCACAATGAAAGTAAATCCAGACATCAGTGTTTTTACATCCAAACAGGACTTTTTTCACCCAGATTTATTTTCTCACACGTGACATCACCATACGAGGTCAATATTACATGATTTATGTTAATGTCATGTAGATGTTACTTGTATCCTAACTTAAAATCCCATTTGACTTTAGATTATTAATGGCAACAGGCACTATTACTTGGGTTACCAATGACTTACAATAATAATACAGAGTGGCCTTTAGCTTCATATACTCAAATGCTATGGAAAAAAAGAATTAAACTGGACTCTAGCTGGACCAAGAATACAAAGATACGTGTGTTAAATTTCTATGTGTGTAAGATAGAAATAGTGTTTCCACCTTTCCACCTGTTTTTTTTTTTTTTTTTTTATTGTGGGTGTGTGCATGCAGTCCCCAGTTTCTCTATGTAGAGCAATGAAGTCCTCCTGCATGACAGTGCTCTGTCTCAGCTTCACATTAACATCAGATGGTATATGCTGTGGTGAAAGCAGGTGCCCAATCCCCACGGTATTTTGTTCTGACAGATTATCGGGACAGCATCTGCCAGCTTTCTGCTGATCTTTCCTAATTAATTTTATTTTCCCTACAAAACCTCTAAAAAATATTCTTTATTTTACTTTGGTGGTATAAAATAGATGCCTGATGTGAAATTTTCTGTAATGAACATTTGCTCACTTTGGACATCTGCCTGTTTACATATGATCTTTTGAATCCACAGAGTATCATTATTGCAGTCTCCCTTGTTTTACAGGCATCTCATATTTAATCTGTATGTTCTTTAAATGCAAAGCATGTTATATTTAGTGTTCAAACAGCAGCATTAGTAAACTGAGCCCTCATTTATGTGTGCACATGGGTGAATTGGGTGTCTCACAAAGGATTCAAACAGATGCTTTAGCTTTAATGATATTTCTAATCATCTCACTTATGCCCCAAGGATATTTTCTTATGCTTTATTCTCCTGTCATGATTTCTACTCATTACAGCAAAGTGTTATTTTAAACATAGTTTTTATATTTGAACTTGCTTCAGCATCAGCTCTTAACTAACTTCATCTTTTTAGAAAACACACACTTTCCTTGTGCTGTCTAAATATAGGTACTGTCTTCAAAGACATGGTGAATATAAAAATAACCACTGCATTCAGTGGTGACTTGTGATCTTTAGTGGTATCATTATTAGTGATTGGGATATGATTTACTAACACTTAAGTTCAGGAAATTTCTTTACTCCAGATTTTCTCCCATAATTTTTAATGGAGCTTGGTAATGTTTTGATAAGGAAGCAAACACACACACACAGATATATGGACCACCTTCATTATACCCCATGAGGCATGACAGAAAAATAGGGAAAGGAGAAATCTGAGAGTACGAAAAGGAACCAAGTGTAAGGTAAATCATTTGCCTTGGTCAGCATATTAATTTACACAAAGGGCAAATATAGCTATAGCTATACAGGGGAAACAGCATAATTTAACTTCTTTAATAGGAATATGTATAAAAAAATGGAGTTGCACAGGCAAATATCACAGCAATATCTGCTTCAGTAATTTCACTTCTAATTTGCACTGTAAATTATGGGCCTAATCATTGGCAAAACTCAGATAAAAGTCAGGCTGTAATTAAAAACAGTGAAAGTTTTCATTGAGTAAACACAATTGGTTCCATTATTTGCATGCATTTCAGAATAAGTAAAACCCGAGGGCTCTGATTAAAGTTTGTTTAAAATACAATTAAAAAAAAAAAAAGCCAAGGGTCCAGCAGAAATACAGCACAAATGACTGAAAAAATAAGTTAGAGAGCACAAATCAAGTTTCGTTATCTAACATAATTACTAACTTATATTGATTATCAAAAAAAAAAAAAAAAAAAAAAAAAAAGAAAAAAACAAGTACGTCTACTGATTTACAAACTATAATCATCCATAGCCATATGTATTTGGTCTCTATGAACATCTGACAGATTAGGTTTGTTAGAATTAATGAGACTGCTTTCTAAATCATTTTTCCAGGCATTGTATTTGAAAATCAAGTGTTTGTATCCCATCAATGAACACAACATAATGGGACAAAATTATAAGTAATTCATCTGAAATAGAAAAACACTAGCTTTAACGGGTTGTAGAAAAGTATTCTCAGCATACACTTGAATATTTAGACCAAAACAAAATTTTTTGTAAATATTCTGTCAAAATGAATAAATAACCCGTAAAAATAGTTATTTACTTATGGGTTCTCCATTCACAAACCAGTCTAAGCAGCTTTAAAATTTTTCACCTGGCAACCAGTGTTTTTATCTATGAGGATGGCTTTCATATTGCATTTTAACTTCTGTTAAAAGCTGATCAAGAAATGCTTTGCAACTAAAGAAGGCAAATTTGCTTTCCCTCTCTTCTCCCAAAATCTTTTCCAGTTCCTTACTTCTACAAAGTTTTTAGCTGTTCTTATAAAGAACAATTATCAATTATTTTATGCCAGTTCTTAAATTTTAATAAAGCATTTGTATAAGATTTTTTGTTTGGCTTTAAAGCCACTATTTACTGCTTCTATATTTCCTACTTTTCCAGTCATAATTTGCCAAGATAAAGTCTATGCACATGCAGATTTATGTTAAATATTAGCAAACATTTTTGTTGGCAACAGGCTATGTTCCAATGAAATACACTTAATATTGCATCTACAGAGAATTTAATTTTATTTAGTAAAGATTAGATTGCAATCTGTCCAAATCTTGATCTTGGATCTAACACAAACTTTACCTCAAAAACCTGGCAAATCCAGCATTCTGGTTCTCCTATTTTGTGGATAGAGAAAAACAAAAGAGACTGCTAATGATATTTTCCGTGGAAATATCTCAAATTATGTAATCTGTATATTTGGGACACACACACACACGCGTGCTCATACCCACAGTGCACGCTCACACGTCAATCCAGCTTTCTATAAAGTTATACTCTGTTGGTTTTAAAGGCTCTTTACAAATTTCTAGTTGTGTAATGGCTATAAAATCTTCATTTATTAGGTTAATTTACTTTAATTTAGATTGTAAGTGATCGGTCTTTTGTGTAAAATAGTAAATTTGCCATAAGTTATTTCAGAGAAGCTTTGGAAGCTAGACTCAGGATTCTGGCCATGAAAAGTTAGAAAGCTGTCAAATGGCTGCATGGCTCTTGCTTTGGCTGTTGTTGGCTCCTGTTGTGAGGAGGAATGCTCAGTTTTCTTACCTCCAAGAAATTTTGTTTCAAGGCACAAGAGGAAAGGTGAGCATCCAGAAGAAAGTACTGTTGAAGTCTGCAAGGCTGAGCTGAGCTGAACTCGCAGATAAGGTGATTATAATGAAGCTGTGCAAATTCTCCTGCTTTTCCTACACATTAACTGTTTGATGTCACCAACTATCTTTTTCTCAGTGAGATTCACATGGAATATGTTCTTTATTTTCAAGAAAACCATCTCTGTATCAGAAATGTTACTGATTTAATAATTAGTCAGAGCACTTAAAGATAGGATAACCCTGCACTTTCTCACTATATTAACTATCTATGACAACCTGCAGGTGTTCATATTTTCTGAATATTTTCTGATTTATGCCAATATGTACTTTTCCCATCACAGTTGAATGCAATGAATGGATGAACTTCTTGACTTCAGACTTTATTTGAAAATGACTCCAAGCATCCTAAAGCTTTTTCAGCTAAATTTTCATACATTGGCTAATTTTTCATTATTCACTAAAACCCTAATGAGCAATATTCTATAATTCTTCTTACAGTAGATGTCTTTTCCTAAATTAGAGGCATCTATACTCAGCAGGAGAGTGAACTTACAACACGTACAACATACTAAACATTTTAGTGTTCTTTAGGAGGAAATCATTACCCCTATGTGTCACTCTAAATTGCACTTAAATTTCAGGGGACCCCTGAAATTCAGGGGGACCCCTGAAAACCTTACCTCTAGTAAGGACAGGCCAGAATATTAGGAATAGAATATCCCGAGTTGGAAGGGACCTGTAAGGATCAACACATTGAGCAAACACTTGCTGCTCCAGAAGATTTTATGATTAAGCCTCTATATTTCTAATATCTCAAAGTTCTAATTAGCTACTTGGATAATTGAATTCTAAAGAATAAAATTTGCCATCTGCTAGAAATGGAAGCTGAATTAGAAAAGCTAAAAAATGTACATTATCTAATAATGCCATGCCATGAAAATTCTACAAGGCACATCTTTTATTTTCCTTTACACTCACTTTTCCCAGTATGGTAGCCCATTATGCACATGAGCAAGCATCACAGCATTTGTTAAAATATCATTAAAATTAATATTATTTATTCCACTCTAAAGAGGTAACAACATCCCCATGGAGCACTATGAGTTGTTTATTATAATAATGCTGAATATTTGCAGATATGCAACGATGAAAACTGTTAAAAGGAGATGGATTAAAGAAGTAACTATCAACATTTTAAAGGTTAATGTAAAAGCTGTAGCTGTTCCACGATCATGACTCCATATTGTGTTTAAATTCCTCTGCACTAGGAAAAACTAAAAAAGGAAGTTTGCCCTCTCTCAAAAACCAACTGAACCAAACCAACCATATAAACCAAAACCAACTAACCTAAATACAAAGTTAAGTTTTTATCATAAGATCTTTTGGACATTTTTTTCTGTTAACTATAAAACTAACAAGCTTCCTTACAAAACAAATATACCTGAGGAGTACTGTTAGACTACCCAGAATCACTATGACATTTTTGTTTTGTTTTGTACAGGCACATAATGGTAAACTTAAATATATTGTGTAATCCCACATAATCAGGCTGCAATCTCATTTCAGTTCTTTTTTTTTTTTAGAGAAAGGGGGAGTATTAGCAACTGTGTAAAGCAGATGCTCAGTGTGACCCAAGTGCTGACTACTCAAAGTGCAAACTGGCTGTCCCCATGCTTTTCTTCTCCTTAATATAAATAAATAAATAAATAAATAAATAAATAAATAAATAAATGTATAAACCCCTTAAGTCATGGCAAGAAATAATGATAATTCTTAATCAAAAGTAATCTTATTCCAAATAATTCTTCATAGTGGTTGGTTGTTTTTGACAAAGTCAATTTAAAGCTGTTCAATCACAGTATTCTCATCACTTGTATGTTCCAAATATTACTAACATTTAAAATTACTGTTATAAGACCTTTTATCGTTATCCTTACCGTTATAAGAACTTAGCATTTATCATGTAAACCTTTACCCTAATTAGTAGACGTACACTGGATTCACATTTCTTTAAAAATAAGAGTTGAAAATCCCACCTTTTTTCATATTATTTCAGTATTCATAGCAAGGCTGTGTTAAATTCCTGATCTTTGTGATCTCAGACAAATCATACTGTAAATGCACAAAACATAACACAACAGAAAGGGCACAAGCAAAATATTCTTACTCTGCAACAACATGGAAAAGAAAAATGATGATTAATGAAGCCTACTGCTATTACATAGAATTGAAAGAAGTGCAAAAGAAAATACCTTCCAGTCACTACTAGTTATGTGTTGTTATGCACAAGGAAAAGCAGTTTTTTTTATATTTAAATACTATTTCAGAAAAAAAAAAAGCATCTCTAAATTTTGGTGAAATTTACATTTAGAAAAAGAAGCAATGTCAAAATTTTTAAACAGATTTTATGGTGATCATAAATTAAGATATTATGAGAGCAGTTAATATTATAAATGCAGTTATTTACTGTACATATTATAAATGCAGTTATTTACTGTAAACTATACAGTAAACTATACAGTAAAAATTAATATACATATATATTGCTGATACATGGACAAACTAGAACCTGCTACTCTGGCTAATTTTAGTAGTTTATTAGTTAGTAAAGTCTCAGAATGATGATTCTGCCTTTTTCTAAGATGTTATTTTTTATTTATTTATTATTCTAAGGTCTCCATTCACCTTATAGAAACCTGTCAACAAATCATTAATTGAGTTGCTGTTTGAATCCAGAGAGTACAGGTTAAGAACTATAGATCAGACCAATTTGTTTATCTCATCTCAAATCAAGGCATGATGTGAACCACTATCTAACACTCAGTATCCCTTTCTCTCTCTCTCTTTTTTTTTTTTTTTTTTTTCCCCTCTATGTATACCGATGGGAAATTATTTTACAATTTACTTAAAAAAGCAAGGGTGTGTCAAGGCTTAAGCACATATTGTAAAATTGCAGAATGTTATTACTATGAAGTGACAAGATCCCTACAGTATATTTTAGGATAGAGAAAGAAATCTGGACCATCTGCAGTCACTTCTAGTCACTTCACAACTACCACTAAAATCTGCATCTGCTGTGTGCAGAAGATAAATAGGACGTCTGAAGTAAGCACTTAACCACCCAATTATTATAATTGTTAGAAAATTACGATCAAATCATTGGCAACAATTAGCTTATTATACTTTATAAGGCAAAAAGCAAAACTAATGTTTTACATTACTACTGAAGGAATTTTATGGCATTTTCCAAAGCAAAGAGAAAGTAGAAAAATAATTTTCTTTAATATAAAGTAACATTTTATCCTCCAGTTATTTGGCAGTATTGTTTAGACTATGACTGCATTCTTCCAAGTTTATGCTAAAATTGCAAAATGAAGGAACTGGTTTCTTTAACACTTAAATTAAACATTTACAAGAACAATGTCTACTGGTAAACACTTAAAATGTGGAAAAAAAAAAAATATATAGTATAAAGTCCACTTATATTTCTGTGTATTGTTATGTTTATATTCAGTAGCAACTTCCCAGTTACTATACAAAACCAAAAAGTTTATTTTTTTCAAGTTAAATCCCAAAGTGGTATCTTCTACTAGCATGTGCTATTCCTCCTCGTTCCAGAAAAAAAAAACAGTTCAGAGTGTAAATCCAAGTCAGTGTATTTCCAAAACTTCTTTATAAGTAGCAGACTTATTGTAAAAGGAGGAAGTTAGGGACTACTGTAACTCCCATAGTAGTACTTTGCAGTGTGGAGCATGAATTATGAATGAATCAAAGATGCATTTGAGATGCCCTGCTCCTTCACACTGACCTAGCCCCAACCCTCTCCACTTTGCAGGATGATATAGTGCACTCCAAACAACAGTTCAGAACAACATAAATATAACAAAAAGATTTTCAAGAGTTGCTCATACTGCTTGTTTTCCTAGACTCCAGTGCCTAAACAGACTCAAATCATACCATTAATCTCTAGCTTTTGCTCTCTGACCTGCATACAATTTGCACGTTGATTGGGGTAGTTCTGAAATAACTCTGTCCACTGAAAAGCCAGTGGGGTGGAGAGACTGAGCATATGGAGGAAAGCTTTTCATAAATCACTGGAGCAAAGATGTGAAAATGAAGAAAGCTGTCAAATATCTGGAATTTGTAATCCCAAAGAGGCAAACCTGTAGCCTGACAGATGGGGCCTATTGAAAATTTGTTCCTGAAACACAAAAGGTAACATGAGAATTTTTACAGAAAGCTCTGCTAATACATAAAGAAAAAGAAAATTTGTAAGGTGGATAGAGCTGAAATGGATAGAAACCTACTGCTGTCGCAGTCCCAGAGAAATTCAGATGGCAGTAAGCCTTCTAAGAGATTCCAGAGTAACAATTGCTGAGTTACTGAGAAGGAAAGCAAGTTTAATAAAGAAAAGTATTTTTTCAGTTTAGCACATTGTTGCTACTATCTTTTAGTTATATGGAATGTGATGAAGTGATAGAAGTGCATACGTGCTTATTAAATGCCAAAGGAGTAGTTCATAATAGTCAACTCTGATTTTAAGAATGGAGTACTGGAAGGAGCTTTTGTATGTCAGAAAGGACCTCCCTGAATCCATGGAAACATTTTAAAAACCTTACCATTGTCTTTCTTTATGCCAGTTCAGTTTTCTGCCCCCTGCTACTACCATTAGAAAGGAATTAATTTGATAATGCTTTTATTCAGCTTTTAGTTTGATAAAATCACAAATGAAAGGAAGTGCAATTATCGCAAGTGACATCCAAACAGGCTGTAGGTCTTGTCTTCTGATGCAAAGAAAAAGCGAGTCTCAGGAGTTTAAATGAGTCAACACAAAGCGAAGGCACAATAGCAGAGAACATGTAAGAGTAGAGCAAATAAGGAGACTGATATGCAAAAATATTCCTAACACTGCTGTGTTGATGGAAGTAGAGATGTTAAATTGCATGTATTTCTTTTCCGTGACTTTAGAAATGTTACTAAAGGTATAAGTATATAATCTGCCATCACATATTCATAGTGTAGACCCCTGAGCCAAAAAGACTGTGCTATGTTAGCATAGCTAATGCAGGTACTGTCGCTCAGTCAGAGTAGGGCCTGACGGCATCACTGACACTTTAGCCTTAAACAACGTATGGTATAGAGACCACACAATATATAGTGCAGCACAGCATGATTAGTCCTTTTTCTTCTCAACACATAGCCTGAAGACATTACACACAAAAGAAGTCAAATGGAAAATATTTGTAACAAAGAAAGCAAAAACAAAGATTTTGATACAGAAACACTTAACATCTTTAATCATTTATTTTTATTTTGCAAGACAAAGCAGACGTAATTTGAAATGGCTCGGTGAGCTGTAAAAAATTGACAGTAGATGTATGTGGGAAGACTTTGAAAAAGCAATTATCCAAAACTAATTTAAGATTTTATCAAGCAGAAATTAGACTTTTATGGGTAAAGTTAGAGTTTTGTATTAAAAGCAATACATTAAAATATATAAAATTTCAATGGTAATACAATTAAAACTTCCTTAGAAAATAATTTTGTCTGTACATCTTTTGCATTCTCAACAGCATTTATTCAAGTAGAAAACACTGTAAAATAATAAAAATAGTACCATAATACATACAGAAGGGAAAAAGGCGTCCTCTGGATTTCAAAAGATCGTATATCTGACTTCCCCAACATTATGGCTGTGAAAATAGTATTATGAGCTTCTGCAGAGACTGGACAGAGTTCACATCAGATATGCAGTTCTTGTAAGGTAATGTCTTTAGAAAAGGAACATTAGGATGAATGCACAATGTCTTTCATTGACCCTAGAAAATATTTTTCTAAGTAGCTTGGAATGGTTTGTACATTTAAAATGTGAACAGATGTTACACTAGGGAAAAATCTAATTATGCTACCCAGTTATAATCTCATGTGTTAAAAGCAGTAAGAAAGCTGTATTTTACAGATCACCTTTCTAAAAGTTGTTCTGAGGAGGTAACAATCCCACAAATTACCCATGCAGAAGTTAGTAATTAGTAGGTAAACTTTTGCTTATGTAATTAAGGTTTTCCAATAAAAGAAGTGACTGTAAGTTTTGATGACTGAAACAACAAGACAGAAGCAAAATTAATTCCTTAATTTCAGCATGAAGTCAACATATTCTAGAAAAAAAAAATATAGGCATAGTACTATTGCATTCAGTGATTTAGGTCAATTAGATAACTACACTGTTGTTGCATTTATTAAACATTTAAAATACATTAAAAGTTTGTTAAGGATGTTCTATAAATCAAATTCATTTTTAAAAGAAATACAATTTTACTGTATCTATGCTTTACAACTTCCAGATTTTCCTCTAATGAGGTGTTCTGAATTCTTTGTCAGGTCTATTTTTAAGAAATTGATGATACCACCATAATCATACAGTGTAGGTTATAGTTGAGAACAGGAAAATAGGGAAACATAAGCTCTCAAATACACATTTTATTACGAAATAACATTCCTTGAACTTATTGCAATATTACCACCTTGGTTTTACTCTAATGTTCAAAGAACTAATATATCTTGTCTTTTATTTAATGAACAGTTCCCTCTTCCAAACGCAAAATATAACACTAAGTTTAAGACAGAACAAACATGTTTTGAGCCCTTTAAGAATCAAACCCCATGCAACTGAACACTGGAAATCATAGACTTAAAACTGACACCAGCCAAGGCGAAGTATCTGCAAGAATTTTACATTCAGTCAGCATGGCACTGTTGGTTCTGCCCTATATATATATAATGTATAACATATAATATATATAATGTATAATGGGGTAAGTACAAAGGGGACACAGCTCCTTTGATGATGGCTCACTGTGTTAAACATAGATGTCCTAACTGGTGGAAGTAGAAGAGCTGCTCTATAGCAGACCAGTGATTTTAACAGATGAGGTGATCTGAGATAGCAAGACCTCTGGGAGGTGGGATAAGCCTTCTGGATGGGTATTTCTGTGTGGTTTCCTTCTGCGCAAACATGGAAAATACCACATACCTCTTTTCAGTAGCTGTTTATCATACAGGAGTATTGGCAGCAAAGCACAGACATCTACCACTTGTGAGCATGACTAAAAGGATGGCTAAGTGAGAACACAATATTTAACTATGAAAGTGAAGAGGCTGTAAAATCCTTCTATTCCTTCTACAGGTTAGCATGTTTGTTTGAAATGCCACCACGTGTACTACAGGGATGTATTCCTTAACACAATTTATAGTTAAAAGGCTGGAGGAAAGGGAAAAAAATGAGGATGGAGAAATGATTCTTGTCAAAATTATTTATTGTTCATGTATACATTTTGAATAACCTAACTATTGCGATCATACTGTCCTACACAAGTGATGTCAAATGATTCTTAATATTTTTTTTTTTCCCCTCATAAAGACATCTTAAATGAGAATGGAGGTTACCTTCATTTATTGAAATTTTGAGTACATTGCTGCAAACAGGCTACAGGAATGAGTCTCATTCCAAAGCCTGTCCTTGATCACTCCCAGATTTATCCCTAAGGGGCAGTTCCCCTTTTAAAATAAATAAATAAATTAATTAATTAAAATGATAATATTTCATCCATATTCCTTTGAGAAGAAAAGCATGGTCTTTCTCTACTGCCATTGTGTGGTATCCTACCATTGCAATAGTGGTTTTGCTATTACACAATTGTTATGGCAATTTCAAACATGAGAGGTTAAGAGTATCCCCTTTCCAACACTTCCTTCCATATGATTCCACCCTTAAATATACAGCCTCCTCCTTCCTTTATATAAATATAATTACCAGATCTTTCTTCCTATCACAGACTTGCTTAATCTGATAGTCTTAATATAAGTAGTATTTTCCATCTCATCTGTGAGTCTATGCAATGTAATCAGCTTACTGATTAAATCATTAGGTTTCTATGGTAGTAGCCTCAGCAGAACTCTACAGCTGCAAAATCTACACTCAGCTATACCATAACAGTTTCTTGTTATTGATGATTTCATTCATGTCATTTTAGACTACCATCACTGAATAAATATGTATATATCAGTACTTGACCACTGATGAAACTGTACACATTTGACATGCAATAGCTATGAACAAACTTCTGTAGTTTACTTATTACTCTATTTCTGTATCATAGAAAACAGTTGCCTTCTTTTTGTTATACTACATTTTAATGAGGCTTGCTAAATCTGATACATGGTATCTAGATATCCTAGTGATAGAAACATTAGAAATACCAAAATAGATATACTAGACAGAATTATCACTATATATGTGCTAAGGTTGATTGATTACTTGATGAGTACTATATTCCCCTTACTGTTCTCTAAACCCCAGCTTCATTAACTCTAACCAATTTTCTTGAACTCTTCAATTTGTAGAACTAATTGTGACTCGTTTCAGTTTCCTCCATTTAGCTGATGAAGACTTGAGAGAGAAGACTTCTACAGATGCATAGAGGTTGACTACGTACATAAAAAACATATTTTTATAAACTGAAACATGTTTAAGCATAATATATATACTAAGTGTTTATATTCAGGCAAGTGACTCCATATGAACATTTAAATAAATGTACATCTTGATTTTATTTTTCCTTGCACAATAATCCAAGTCTTGATTGAGTTCAAGTTCATGTTATTCTATAAAACCTTCACAGTTCTTTATTAATGAAAAAAAGCAAAGTATTATTTGTTTTGTTTTCATCGTTTCTCTATTAAATTTATAGCACTAAAATCTATTCTTGTGATTTATAGAAGAGAGTGGATTTTTGCCTGCTCAGACCATTGATTTTCTATACCAATTTAAAGGAGATACTGTATCTATAGAACAGGTAATGAATAACATCTTCATAGTCTGCAAGGCTTTCTAAATAAACATTTGCAACAATTGATCTTGCCTTTGTTTTGCCCTTTGTCTTGGGAAAAGTGTTGTGTAATTGTTATTAATATTAATCTAATTTTCATGACAATTACTTTGTTCTCTGTTTGCATAAGGATCTAAAATATGTATATTAAATTGGAAGTGCCAACACATTTATAACCATGTATAAATTTATATTTTAAACTCCCACTGCCCACTTAAATCTTCAGTCAAAAGCTCTGTTTAGAACAGGTGTTGGTCCTTCAGTAACGTACCATAAAATTGACTGTTTAGAGTCATTGCAGCATTATGTGAGTAATAACAGTTTTCACAATTTAAAAAATATTTGCTGCTGGAATTTAGAGAGATCTGTTAATTATTAGTGTGTTTTAGTCATAGGAAGACAGTTAAGATGCAAGGGTTGTAAATTCATCATTTACTATGTATTTACGGTTTAATCTTAGAAGGCATTTGATTGTGCTTTATTTCCTTTCTTTCTCTAGCAGAAAACACACTGTCATAATTTCACTTTATTTTGTCATTGTAAGTGAGCTTCCACAGAAAGTGCTTTACTATTAAACAATCCTCTCAAGCAGCAATGGCAATATAATTAGGTCTCTGTAGACTTATTCTGAAACCATTTAGTGCAAAGGCGTAATCTCCTATCATGACATAATAATGTGGTCTCCAAGGACTAGCTTAGAGATTGCTTTGACACTGTAATGGCAATATAATAACTTCATACGAGACTCTACATAGATTTCTACTAAAGCAACTTCTGCCCTGTAATAGCTGCACTGTAATGCCCACTTAATGCAATATTCAGACTTTCTCTATCCTCATTACAAGGCTTATGAGTACTATCGTATAAAAGCAGAGTCTGGCAAGCCTAGAATCTAGTCTCTAACGAGCACCAGTAAAGGAGCCTTAAACAAAAGACAATGTAGGACATGTGTAAGTAATCTCAGTATGTTCTCACAACAAAAAACATTAATACGGGAAAGACAGACTTAAACAATATAATGCCTTATACTTAATGAAGACTTAGAAGATTTCAATCATAGTGCTGCTAGCATGCTACTACTGTCATGACAACTACAAATGTCTGGAGTTACGAAAAAGCCATGATCTTGCATGCTGAAACCTCTCTTCCCTACTCCTTCCACTTTCCCTCCACCTTACTGATAATATAGATTAAGCCTTGAAAAGTTACTTGAAAGCCCCTCATGTATTAGGATCTCAACTCTTATCTCCTTGGTATGGAAATATTTTAATGGCAGTAGGCATGGTATTCTTAGTGAACCTGTGAGAACTATCTGGAAAGGTTGTGTCTGGTCCCACCAGAATCTAGTTTGCTCTGTGACTGGCAAACTCGTTGGTCTGATCCCAGTATACAGAAAAATTCTTGAGCCCAAAATTCATCAGAATAATACTTTGGATTAATCGTTCCGGCATCAAACCAACCAACCAAACAAAAAAATCCAACAACCAATCAAACAAAACCCCCAAACCAGTAACTGTTATGGCAAAGGCAAAAAACTTGTATGTGACCTAGTTTTCTCATTCTCTCAGGAACTCAGAGGAACATGGTAGAGATTAATTAGGAGTTCATGAAGGTAATACATAAATGTGAATCACCTCATATTGGAGCTATGAGACTTAATTGGCAACACCAAGAATTTTATACACATAAGTACTCTGAGGAATGTTGTGGTTTTTTTCAACACTGTAAGGCATGTATAAGAAAAATAAAGAAATTAAAGAGGATCGTGCCTTGTATAGCCCTGCAAGTAGGTATCTTGAATATATAGAATGGAAGTATCAAAATGAGCATTCCTAAATACCTATAGCTATACCCTAAAAGATTTAAATAAAGTTAAAAAATTAATTAGTGTCTGATAATACAGATCGTCAACAGCAGCCTCCCACATTAAATACAAAGATGTGAATTTAAGAAAAGATTGAGTTCTGGAGCTGTTTTTACAAATTAACACAGTTCTAAATTTTCCTAAAACTCAAGATGTGCAGTAGAGTACCTATAGCAAGATGTTTCTTGTTGGCCTCAGTGTATCCATATGTGAGTATTACACACATAATTTTCAATCTGTTCATGGAAGTAAAAAAAACTATGCTATTATGATAAAAGTCAAAGGTCTTAGAGGGAAAAGATGGATTTTAACATAACTAGAGCAGCAAAAACAACTAGTTTAAAGAGTGGTAATTTTATTTGATATAAAATAATTACTCTTTCCTATTAGTCTGTTCCGGGAAGAAGCCCGTTTTATTCACGACCATTCATCTCTATAATGTCAAGTGTGGATTTTATGCTGATCAGTTCTAACCTAGAAAAATGCTTTATTTTTACATGGTGCTACTCCTGTTGCATTTTTTTGAAACTACCTTAGTAACATGCTATTAAAATTCTATAATGTTTTGTTTCACATGTTGCAGAAACTTTAACCTCAATGTATCTAACAAACTGTAACAAACATATATCATTGCTAAATTCAAGAACTTTTTTTCTTTTTTAGCATTTTTGTGCCTGTTGCATTAATTTCTAAAACATTTTTTATGTATTAGAACCACTGCCATATTATAATATGCAGGATTATACTATACATGTATGTGAGCACATGTGTGCAAGCATTCTGCTTCACATTTGTATTTCTCAATATGTAGGTCAGGTTCAATGAAAACTGACACAGCCAAACTTCTGGAGAAACTAAATTCCTCTTTGCACCACTGAAATAGCTATCCTAGTAAGGAAGATGGATACTTTTTGCATCGCCCCTGAGAAGGGCTAAGGCCAGGCCTTTGAAACAGTAGAGAATCAGCATGGTTGGAGAGAGAGGGAGACAGAGAGAGAGAGAGAGAGAGACCAAGAGAAGGGATGAATCTGTAACTGTGGGAAAAACTGAAGGCATAGCTGAAATTTTTACCAGCTAATAGCTATGAGAGACCAGATGTCATGAGCTTTTCTGCTCACAAAACTGCTTGTTTCTTAATAGACCAGGTTTGTAAAAACACCCTCAAGTCTCAGAAACAATGATGGCAGGACTTAACACCCAAAATGTTGTCTCCAACAACTCAAAAATTTACTGTGCATGTAAAATGCAATACATCATTCATTTGATTTTTTCTTTCTGTACATCAGTCAGATTAATTTATTTTTGAACCTTAATAAAACAGGCTTCTTAAAAATATTACCAATTTAAATTGTCACTGTTTTTATTCCAGCCATGCTAGAAGCAGTCTTTAGTTTATTATGCCAAGTTTAATTTGTCAAAACTTCAGAAAGTATTTAGTATAAATGTTTTAATTGCTTATCACAGATGCTTCAAGTCAGCAAAATGGAATGCTGAAGAACCTTGTTGAAAATTGAAAGAAATTAATTTTACAAAAGTAAACTTAAAAAAAAAAATAATATGTTCCTGCAACATAAACACCCTGTTGAAGATTATTTTATTTTATTATCTAAAATATCTTACAGCTCCTTTTGATTTACCTTGAACACACTTTTATTACTTTAATTCAAAAACAGCTTAAAACATGTCTTATTATAAGATCTATGCAAATACTCATCTTTCTTTAAATGGCCTCGAAAAAGAAAAAGGGAATGTTGGAATAAAATTCTTTCCAAGCTATTTCCTGTGATGCAATACCAAAAAGGATCTTATGAGATCTTTATTACATTCATGAGTGAAGAAAAAAAGTACAGAGATCAAAGGAATTTTTTAACATAAAGCATGTAAAAATTGAAGATGTTAATTGAAATTATGTCTACTTTGTGATTATTTAAAATGACAATAAAAAGAATTAAAGTGGATGATTTTCATAATGAGGATACATGTTCTGACCTTTATCAGTAAATGTTTTGACAAGGCTAATTCAGGGAGACAAATGAAAACCAGCTGCTTTCAGGAATGATGTGGGAATCAAGGAGTTAGGCACCAGGCAACTTCCTAGTTAAATGTAGATCCTCAACAAATTGCAACTCATTTTTCACAATGCACAAAAACAAATTGATATAGAGCTAGACATACTAAGACTTCTATCCAATAAATGTCTTCTCTCTCTTTGTGCATCTAGTCTTCTAGCTTAAAAGCTCAGAAGGACATACACCATCTATATATTTGTTCCATGCTTGTACATAGTTTAACTAGTTTAACAACACCCTCAACATTGTTTATGTGACTAGTTTATGTTTCTTTGTGAGAGTGCACCTGGAGGTCTGTGTCCATTTTTTTACCTCCTTGGTACAAGGAAGACACTGACATCATCAAACCAGCCCTACAGAAGCCATCACAATGTTTGAGGAGGCCAGAATATGTGGCCACATGCTCACATCTGAAGAGAGACTGAGAAAACTGGGTACTAGGATTCCCCCCAACCAAGTACGCTCAAAGACTGCCTTGTGAAACAAAGGGAGAAATTACCATACCTCAAGGTACTCAGAACTTGCTGGAGTAATCTGACCCAATTTGCCCTGCTCTGAGGTGTAGGAGGACCAGAAGGGATTGGACAGGATAACCTCCAGAGTACCTTAAAACCTGAATTAAAATGATATTCTGCTAATGCAAACAAATAAATTAAAGTACCAAGTGCCATAAATGCCTTGTTACAAACTGTCACAACTACAAAATTATTTTGGGGTCAAAGCCCCAAAAGATAGTTCCTTTTATACACCAGTTTCATTTTCAATGATATACTGCTTATATTACAAGCTGTAACTAAACCCCACATACTCTAGGGATACAGATTATTATTTATCTTTTTTAGTATCTAAGTTTTCTTTTGGATCATCAATTTTCCTCACATACAAAATGCAAGCAAATACTTCTATAGATTTACAACAAAGGAATTTAGAGGTTGGAATAAGTTATCTTGGAGGTCTCTTCCAACCTAGATGATTCTGTGAATGATTCCAGACATACTACAATACAGCATATGTATTATGTCTTTTCTTTGAGTTGGGGCTATATAATGTGCATTTTATGAAAATGAGTACTATTTACTATGCCACCAACCACGAAGATACTTCTTAGGCATTGTATGAACTAGAGTAAGAAGTCTTCCAAGTTTATGTGCATTTTTTTTTTTTTTATATCAGTGCTTTTCTCATTCTGACCATCTCTGACAGCTTTCAATTTATAATGTTCATTTTTATATTCTCAACACAGCAATCAAATCTTTAGACCTTGAGGAGAAGGAGGAAATTAAGGCCATTAACATGTTAGAGAATTGTTTGATTTACTCATTATAAATTATTCTGAATCTGAGAAGCTCATAAGACATGCCCAAAGGGAAGACAAATTTTGATTGGCAGTGTCAGAAGAGTCAAGGACATAGAGAGGCTTTGTTAATAATAGCTAAGTGCCATTAAGGAAAGCTGTTTGTTAGCTGTCTGGAATTGTGGTGAATTCTGATCCAGAATTTCCCTGCTATCAAACACTGTAAGATCACAATTTATAATTAAAATAGAGATTAATAATATACTTTTATTTACTGTAAACATTCTCTAACTATGAAAGATGGGAAATAGAGAAATCTGAAGAAACAAAACACAAAAAAGAAACACAACACAACTCAGAAATTCAGAGGTAACTGTACAGAGTCCTCTACATAAAGGTTTCATATATCTTCTATCTCCTTTTTAATTTTTCTTACTAAATCACAAGATGTCACTTTATATAGCTTTTAGAATGCCACACCTATAAAAAACATGATTAGCCTTCTTTAAAAACTAGGCAGCTTATTCAGTGGAAAATACCTAAAATATCACTGTACACTGACCAAGACCCTTGTAAGCTCAAAAATATCTAAACTCCATCTATTAACAGTATACAAAAAGCTGTGCTTAGTATGCATTTAAGTTACTTCAAATTAATGATTTTAATCCTTTTGATGACTGTAAGTATTATTAAATACTAGTATCCAAGGACAGCAGCCCAGCTCCAGCAGTACAATCCTAACTCTCTGCCAAGTTAAAGTGACTCTCTGGTCAAGTCCTCTGATCAGCTGATGCATAGGAAGGACTGACCAAGACTGGACACGTGAGCTTGGCCACCACTTCAGCATATCACCACACACACACACAACTGACAGAGAAACAGCCTTTCCTATTCTGCCCTTCTTATTCCTTTGGCCTGGATATGGACTTCTACTCAAGGCTTATCACTACATTTAGTAAAGAGGAGAAAAAAATAATCTATGCAGATACTTCCCAAAGTCTAAAGCCTGCCACCAAGTCACCTCTGCAAAGCTGCTGAAGGGCCAGACATGGCAGCTCTCAACCTTTACATACCCACGTTCCTACAGAGAGATGGCTTGTAGCATCTCACTGCTATTGAAGACACCTGTGTTTATTATCAGAGATAAAAACAGGAGAAATTCTGAAGGACATTAAATACAACTTTGCATCAATTATTAAAAGTGCTTGTGACAAAGCCAACCACTGGTTCAATATCAGCCTGCTGGACCTTATCAGCAGAATTGCACCTTTCCCCTGTAACTCCTTTTGATTAGATGATTAATAGCATAAAATCACTGTAACTGCCCTATGTCAACCATGGCAGGTTCACAGTCTGAGCACGTGCCAATTAAATGCCTAAGCTTCCTGAAAAATGCTTGCTAATGCAGGCAAATTTTGCAAAATCCAGTCTTAAGAAGGCATAAGCCGTGATATTTTGTGTAAGAGGAAAATACATTCCTTCCATCCCTCCACCTGAACCTAGCCTAAACTCCTTACCTGAAAAAAAAAAAAACATGTGCCAATTAACAGCTGTCACTAAATATTCAGGCCTTCACAGGATTTGGAAGAGGTGCTGTTCTTTGTACACTAACGAAGGGCAGCAGTCCAGATGAACCTGGATTTCATAGTAGTCCTGTGCTTCCGGACTGATATGTGATGTATTCTCAGACCTCAGTGCTGTCAGTTCCTTGGAAGTGCTTAAATTACAAAGTTTAAGCATTATCTATGACAGAAGATGGGGAAAAAAGATGGAGTACTATTTATGTAACTAATATTACAAAACTGTTCAATAAAGTGATGGAAGGCATGTGCATGTTTGTGTAACATCTTTCTGTTACTTGTAAAATCTAATAGGGTAGCCAGATAAAAAGTCAGTTTTTTTTTTTTTTTTTTTTTTTTAAATACTGCCTCCATACTCCCCCTTGCTTCCACTCTCACAGTTTTTAATCCCTTCTTAATTTCTGAAGCCATCTTAATGTCTGTATGTCTTACCTAAATAAATAAGGTAGTCCAACTGTGCTTTTGGGTATGGCATATTGTCTCAGCATCGTTCCATGATTTACTAAAGGCTGACACATGATTCTAGTCTGATTTTCAGAAATAATAGTTCAGTGATCTGTTTAGAACTGAATGAAATTTAGAGGGAATTTACTATGCACAGAATTTTTGAATGTCAAATAAGCTCACAGTTTTCTTTTGTCAATACTGGAACTTTTTCATTTATATTAGAAATGCCAAACACACACACACACATATATATATGCAAATATATATATATATTTATGTAATATAAATATATATATATATTTAAATATAAATTATAATTATAATATAAATTATATATAAATATATATATATATATTTGGTATAAATATATATATATATTTACAGATGTAGCTTTATTACTGTAGATCATGAAAATTACAAAGCAGTTGCAACCACGGCATCAAGTTTTTTTGTTTCATTTTTACAAGATCACAGATAATTTACATTATATTTTTGAAAGGATTTTTTTTTCTCTAAAAAACAATCCAGTAATCATTCATTTTTAATGTAGTGAGCTAATGATTTGTCTTTGATATCATTATTACAGACATTGCACAGTTGTAAATTTGAAATGATAGGATAGCAAATACCTTCAGAAGGACAGACATTGCCTTTGAAGTCAGTATATATATGGTTTAACATAAATGTAATTTCACAGCAAACTGCCTTTTATTATTCACTGTTGTATTGTCCTGACACTCAGCATCTTGTAAAAAATATTCTGAGTTTAGATATATATAAATAAATAATGTAATGCTTTCCTGTAAACTCTCTTGAAAATAAACTAAATGAAGACAAGCAATTAGGATAATGAACACACTCTCTTGTACACAGACCTGCATGAATTTCAGTGGTCAACATGTGCTAAGAAGTACCATGACTGCATCTGGTGACTACTGTATGGTCATGTAATGGATCAATGTATGTATGGTCAATTTAATGGATCAGGTTTCCAGCTACTTTAAAGGTTATAATACAGCAATTTTTCTTCATCTGAATGCTTTTTTGTAGGTCAAGTCCTGATTTGCTATGAGCAAAAACATCTGTAATGCTAGTTTTGAAGTTTCTGGGTATTCTGTTTTTGTGTATGTAAGCCAATTAATTTTTACCAACAACAGATAAATTATATCATGTATTTAATATTAAGTTGTTGATTTTATTCTGTGAGATTGAGAGAGGCAAGCCTGCTTCTAGAGACTAGTCCCTTGTCACAGAAGAGGAGAGAAGATTTGGCTAGCAAAACATTTGCAATGAAGATTACTCTTCCCTAAGGCAACATGAGACTTCTGTCAGGAATTAAAACATACAGCACCATGTAACTGTAGTAAGATTGCTAGGTGATTTAAAAAAGAAAACAAATAAACAAACAAAACAACAACAACAACAAACTAAAGGCACTGAATATTTAAGAAATTTATGATAAGAGGCTTGCTGTATTGCAAATTTTAAGGAATATAAACAATTTCTATTGGTAAACATGAAGGACTACATCATTTATATAGCAACCATGTTTACAAAAATACAATCCAGGAGAGCATTGCCAGTATCTGACATTTGGAAAAAAACAAAACAAAACAAAACAAAAAACAACACAAAACAAAAACAAACAAACAAAAACAAACAAACAAACAAACAAAAAAATCAGAGCATGCACATACCCCACAATGAGCTCCAAATGCTGTCAAAAGTAGACTGTATGACTGTGAGGATTATGCCAGCACTAAACCAAAGTTAAGCTGGAAAAGAAAATAGAAGAAGATAAATAGGAAGATGCATCATCCTTTGTAGACACCCATGGCCTACACAGCAACAGAACTTGTCTGCTTTGTCTTGATGAGAAGTTAACAAATAAACCTTTTTCTGATTTCAACTGTGTGGCCCAAGAATGGTAAAAGCTGTTTTCTAATAAGCAGAAAGAACTTCTAAACTTAAAAGTTAAACTTCATTCTGGTTAACGTTAGACATTCACAAAATGTTAACACAAGGGGTCAACTCATCTTCCTGATAGTTTTACATTGCTGTTACAGGTCTGACTTCAGTACGTTGATACTTGACTTATACTATGCCAGAAATTCTGGGGCCAGAATTTGATGCAATTGATGAAACTTGACAAGTTTAAAAAATTAAATGACAGAAAATATTTCCTCTGATTTGACAACAATGATCAGCTTGACATCAAGTTGGTTGTCTAAATTTCTGGCAAACATGAGAATAGTAAATGTTGATAAGTCAGGAAGATTTCCAAGTTTTTGAAAAAGTAATAGCTTCATTCCAACAAATTTCATTCATAAAATAACCAGTAACAAGACACTGTTGGCAAAACTATTTCCCACTTGTGTGTCACAGTTGATTACTCATTTGATTGCATTATTTAATCCAAAGAATCATCTATCAAATAAGACCAAGACATACACGTGTATTTTCCACTACAAAAGCTCAATAAATGCTTTGTTTTCTTAATGTGTTTTACCAATATATTTTCTCAACAGGTGTTGAGATCTGTTTTCAGTCCCAAAGCAAATCATAAACCCACATCCAGAGTAGACTGCAGAACAGTCCTTCTAAAAAGCACTGTACCTAAAAACAGTATTTTGTTGTCTTTTTCATATGATGCAATTATATAAATAATCTCATCAAAATTTTTGAATATGAATTTATTTAAAATTATGACATTATCCCCTCCTTTTCTCCTGTGCATTAATAAATGGGTCCACCAGTTCTACTTTGGGTTTCAAATATATCTGCCTGGATACATTTGAAAGTATTTGATAAGAGATCTTTAAAATAAAAGTGAAATTAAAAATTATTCTTGTGAATAGCAACATAAAGTTGGTGGTGTTTTTTTGTTGTTTCTTTTCCCCGTAATACTGAGACTGAGGAGAAAATAAATAACCTGGATAAAGGTTCCTCCTTGCGAGGAATATCTATACATATAATAATTCTCTATGTTTATGGAGAATCTTATGTGGGGGAAGGGAAGCAGAACAAAGTCTGAACAGTAAAAATTATGCCTCAACCTAATATTAATATGTCTGGGGTGATCACAGAAATTCCTTTCTGTGCTCAATATTTCAGAAACATGAGACTTTATTTTTGGATCTTTGAAATATTAACATAGATTCATATGATAATTTAAAATAATGACTCATGAAAAAAACAAAACCATTCAAATGTTAATTTGATATAATGTATGAAGTTTAATATGTCCATCTATTGAAAAATAATTCTTAACCAGTTGCAACTCAAAAATGAATTTTCATTAATAAAGAATTCTGTAGCAAAGCATAAGAGTAGATTTATCAAAACACCATTGCTGTTATACTAATTTTAATGGAAATTGTAAAATGAAATAATATCCAGATGAATGGAGCTTTCTGTGAAACAAAATTAACTAAGTTACAATAACCACTTAATAATATATTAAATTATTAGTAAGATGTAGCAGTATCATTGAACGCAACTCAAAATTTCACACCATCCCCCTTCCCCCACCCCTTCCCTCCCCTTTTAAGCTCAAGGGATGATATTCTTTTTGGACAACCTGGGAGTGAGGCAAGTAACATTTCTAATTTGGAAAGGCTTCTTTTAGTTATACTTTTGTTTTGAACACCACATTGTATAGTGAAAGGGAGCATGGCAGAACATAACCAAGGTAACAATAAATAGAAATATTTCAATATTGTCAATATGCTTATATTGATTGTGTTTTATATGAACATTTTACTTATTGCACTAAATTCAATTGCAAAAGTATACAAGAACTATACAACAAGGACTATAAAAGATTTTTCTCTGTTCTGCTATTAATCACTGATACTTAAGACAGTTTGTTAATAGTTTAGATAAGTATTTAATACTTCAGATTTTCTATTTAGACATTGTTGTTAAATATAACACAAATATGGAAATAACATTGTCTTCTGCTTTTAGTCAACTTTTGTATGCTACATATTCCAAAGAACAGGCCACCTTTTACATTTTTTGAGCTATATGTTGGAAACATAAGACAGATAATTGAGAATTACTGGTTCCTTATCTCATTTGAATATATAGCTTTATTTAAGTGTATTTTTAACATAGAAGTCAGCAATCAAACACTTTATACAGGATTATAGCACATGCTTTGCTAAATTTTCTCCACTTGTTGAGGATATTCTGTTTTACAAACCATTGCTGAGAAATGCTTCTGACTAGAACTACTGGTAAGAAATTACAAAAAAATGAGCTGGGCTTTTAATAAACATACTACACTGAACTCAATAATATCTTAGGATCTCCCATGCAATTCAGCTGATGCTTTCTTTGACCAGCAAAGGTTGATAAATACCATCAACTTGGTTCCGACCTGACAAAATACAGGGTTTCTTCTGCCAAGTGGCAAAGATTATGCCATTCTACTAGCTTCTACTGCTACTGTAAACATTTAACAACTTTCAGAGATACCCTTATGTTCTTGCTTTCACAAAACATTCTTGTTCTGCAGAGCCCTGATTTCAGTAAGATCAATAATCAAAGCATACAATTCATACTTCATATACTCCAGTTCCTAAGATCCAAGTAATTTCATAGGATAATTATTTTCCTTTTTCTGTGAGAACACTGTCTCTTCCCCCTGCATTCAAGTAAACACTCATAGATCTAAAAAAATGGGATTGAATTTTTTTCTTAAAAGACTCATCTGAAAGAGGAATACTGTTTTCAAGCTACAGAATCAGACATAAACCTGTTTTCAATTGTTAAATTTGTATATAGTTCACAATTTATGCTTGTAATTGATGTAGCTCCTTTCAAAAAGTGACAGAATTCTATAATATAAAACATGAGTTTCAGTTTAATGAACTCTACCATTTAAATAAAACTCATGAAAAATCTTCATTGCAAATTATCACGTTAAAGTGCAGAAATAATACCTTAGAAATGAAGTCACAAGGTTAACTTAAACTCCCTTTGAAACATCTAAAAATGCAGTTTATTAAGAAAGAGAAACACAGAGATGTTAAATACAAATGGTAGAAAAGCATACAATACCTAATTCTTTCATTAATAACATGCTACAGTAAAGATTTTCATAGTTTTGGTTTCTCATCCAAAATTCTTTCTGATACATAATTGATGTGGTTTTTTTTTGGTCAATAATAATCCCATTTCTGTCAATCAGATTATATATATATATATATATATATATATATATATATATCGATTTCATGTACACCAAGCATTAAAATGAACAAAAAAATCTGGACTTCTGTACATCTGAAAACTCCTTTAAATAAAAAGCAATCAAACTGTTACTAAGATACAGCAGGATATGCCACTACACAGAAATAAACATTTACAACAGAAGGTGGCAATGTTTTTGAATTATGGAGATAGCATACATGGGTAACACAACTCTTATCATTAAAAAAAAAAAAAATAAAAATATCTGGTGGTAATATTAAAGTGCAGTATCACAGCAATAAGCATAAGACCTGTGCATCCAAAATGGAAGTAAGATTTAGTCTCCTATTTCTTGCAACTCACAGTATTAGTCTGAGGGAAAGATCCCTACTCCTTTCCCTTCAAGATGATTAAAGATAAAATGAAAAAAAATGTTTGCTTCTATTATTAGAAAATGATGCAGCTCTAAGATTACCCTCAGATATCTACTTAGATTTTCTTCCAAAAGCTGACATCTGCAGTATGCCATCACCACAATTCACTTTACAAAAGAAATGGCATAACACACAGTTAGCAAGTGTGATTTTTCAGAGTTCCCATAGTGAAGCTTACTCACTATTGCTATTGCTGACTGACCAGAGATTGAAAAAATATTTATTCCTTTATTCTCCATGTGAATTTTATTTTATTTTTGTTCTAAAAAAGCACCTTGTTTATATGCTGGAGAATGTTGGCTGGCTTTTTTTTCTTCCTTTTTTATCCTTTATTATACTAACTGTCAAAATGTTATTTATAAAAGGGAATTTATATAAGGAAAATTAATACCAGAAACTTAAAAAAGTAAAAATAGCCCCTCTCACCCCCAAATTATAGATTTCTTTTTAGATATCTAGGATAATAGCAAATATGTTAAATCAATTAACATTATGATGGGCTTACAAACTGAATCAACTGATCCTAGAGTGTATCTTCCTGTTCACCTTAATCTGTCATAAATCCACTTCATGCTCTCTGGCACAATCCAAGTGCCATAAATGCAGAAGACCAGATTCACTTCAAAAGCACAATCCCAATCGGAACTACAATACCAGCATAGATCCACTATTCAGCTGTCCCTCCCCTTCTGCTCTTTGTATGCTTAGCAAGCTCTTAACAGAGACTTGAGCTTGGGAAAGGTACCTTACACACAAGCACAGCTGCATCTATTCTGAGTAAAAGGACTGCAGTAGTCTCAAAGGCTTGCTTCAAATTAAATCCCAATTTTATTTAGTTAGTTATTTTTATTATTTAGCAACTTCAAAGCTGTGGGGTCTATTTCCAGTTTTATTTCCAATATGTTATTGTCTAATTCTCACTTACTTTCCTTTTCAAGGGGTCTATTTATATTTACTTTTGTCAAGAACCCAAATACATACGGAGTTGTAATGCATTTCGAAGGCCTTCAATGTCATAGAATAACCGCATACTGACAGTAGAAATACAGACGCTTTGAAAGATATTTTCTTAATTTTCAAGTTTTTAATGGATTTACTGCATCATAAAACATCTCCATGCTTTGGAGGAATGGTCTAACATTGCAATTTGAACTCTTCTAAGGAAGGAATGATTACAGTACAAAATATCTTAATCACTGCAGCATTACATTCATTTTTATTAGCCAAAATCTAGATCATATGTATGCAGCTTGGGAATGATGAGGATACAAGTTTTGTTGATAGCTCCAGCAACAGCAGGTCACATTTTAATACTTTAATGGGCAACTCCCATATAATGTTTCCTAACCTCATATGCTTCTTTGTAAACTTTATGCTGACCTTCAAAAGTAAAGATAGATCGATACAGTTTTATAAAAGACTTTAAGACTGTATGAAACTCTAAGTCAATACTGTATTTTTATCACGTTTGTAATGTAATGCAATTCTGTACAACATCAAGTAACCCTGAAAATACCAGTGAAGGCTAGAAATTTTGTTTAGAGACATTAATTCAGCCAAGCACTGGCCAAAACCAAAATCACCAATTTCCAAAAACGTTCATCAGTCCAAAGACATCCTAGTGACCTTATAGGATCAAAACTTCCAAAGCCCACAAACCAAAGAATTAAGTGAATGCAAACTTAACTTGACCAAAGGAGAACACTGAAATTCAGGAATCATGGATCTTTTGATCCTGTTTGTGCATGATCTCACAATTTACATCAGAGGAAGAGATGGAGCACAAATTGCCCATAGGAAAGTCTCTCACAAAAGATTTGTACTGCTGGTGTGATAAGGATGAGATACTCTGTGTTGCTGACGTTCTTATTTTTCTAAAGGAAAATTCCCCCCCGTTTCCTAATCTACCTGTCAGGCAAAACAAAACAACAAAAAAACATTTACAGAGATACAGTTACTAGTAATCTGAACAAGTTACCTCTCAAATATGTTCAGTTCATACACAGGTCAAATAGCATGGAAGAATATAAAAGCACAATAGTAATAGAAATCACTGTTCTGAGGACCCTTCATACAGATGTTGTTAAGTGCAATGATTATTTATTTATTATTACTGAGATGCAAACATCTAAAAACTTACAAGCAAGAATGACTAACTGTAGCAAACTAAGTGGCATTCTGAGTGTTTGCTTTAATGTTTTACTCTAGCCTAACTTTGGAAGAATTTTCACACGAGCAACAGATACCTTAATTATATTATATTAAGTATCATATTGTATTATATTATTTACAGAGTATTATATTGTTTACAGAACAAATTTACTACAAATAGTGTTTTCTCTGTTCTTGTATCACAGGCAATTTTTAGTTCTCAGGAGCTCATTGTACATTTTCTTTCAAATGTACACATATATGCACATAAATGAACTTTAATGTATGCACGTGACTTAAGTATATAACAGTGAAGCAGAGAAAATGAGAAATAGGAAGATCAGATGATTTGCTTTACCATGAAAGGAAAATTAAAAAGAAGTCTTGTGTAAGTAGATGTCATTAGCACTTCTATTTATTTCTAGGAAAGAAAAACAAAACAAAACAAAAAAAAATCATCATTTCAGGTGCAAGCACAAAAATTAAGACCTTTGGATAAGAACACCTATATGACCTTTAAGGTCAGTAAGCTAACTACTGCACAATTGGGTAAAGTCACATCACCTCCTGGAAGGAATGGTCTCTCCATCTTTACAGTAGATTCATTTTCCTTGGGCCAAGATTCCAAGCATTTCAGTTCTGAGTTTTTTCCAACATTGGCTTTATCACAGGGCGTCTGATACAGAAACGGGGTAGCCTGGTTGACACATCTTTAATCAGAACTATTTTTCTCTGGCAGACAAGGCATTCATCTTCCCACCTGTGAACTGCTCACCACCTTGTTTGTAATTAACACATATATAAACTGTGCAACTTAGAGGTATAATACTCTGCTTCAAGGGCAAAACTACTTTATTGCCCTCAGCATGAGAAATCTGTACACATGAAATGTGTCCCTTGTAAGTGAAATCCCCACACCCCCTCTCTCTAAAGAAAAAAGTATTTCTTCTGTTCAAATAAAACTGCAAAGGCAATCTCCAAACAAGCATTCAGTTGGATCAATAGCTAGAAATTGAATAGAACAATGTCTCATGCTGCTTTATAGAATTTTCAAAAGATTTGAACCACACAAACCCAATTTTTCAAGTTCCACCACTGGGATTTATAGTCTTGTTTTCTGTCTCTAGGAGAAAAACAACAAAGAACATATTCAGAGACTAAAAATAAAGAAATACTATATGGTCAAATAATGTCAGGGGTCTAACTTAAACCCAGAAAAGCAAGGGTGTTCAAAGTTAGTCTCGGATTATTAGGTATACTATAGGGATCTTCAGAGACAAAGAGATTTCATATGCCTAGATATAGTCCACACTTAATAAGATCTGACAACATGTCTTTCAAAATGAAAAGTAACAGGGGCATACAAATGAAAATAGTCTTTCCATGAATTTTTAGAGGAATACAATTAATTAATTTTCAGTAGAATATCAAGTTATTATAATCTTTCTTGATAGGTGTGGTATCAATTACTTAAATTTCTCCAGCACAAGAATAGAAAACAGATATATTGAATATTAAATCCTGGCCTGGAAGATCCTGGTATCTTAATTCTGACTTTACCATTTATGGAGAACAGTAAACTTGCCCCATTCAATGGAAAGAAGCATCAGGAAGAAAAAGACATTCGACAGTTAACACACAGCCACAGCCACACAGCCACACACAGAAGGAATACACCTTTTGAGTGTCTTCTTATTTGGTGGAAAGTAAATTCAGGATTGACTTTTTTTTGTTTGTTTGTTTTCTAATTTGATTTGCTTTGGTTAAGAGTACTATAGCCATATAATCTGGGAGAGTTATTCAATTTCTAAAATGAGATGACAACTGAAGTTGAAAGGTTTCATACCTACCCAGGAGTCCACAGTTCCTCCCAGGTCTGATTCAGTTTTGGTGTAATCTGTCTGGTTATGCAAAGCATCATGCTGTTTTCCATCACAAACCCAGATGTTCCAGAGAATACATAATTCCCACAACATATCATTTCTGCTGAAAACAGATTTTCAGAAGAATAGGTAGAAATATGTAGCTAGCAGACTTGGATCCAACCATATATGGAACTTCTTATCTGTCTAGCATTTTGCTACAATTTTCTCTTTCACCTTCCTAAGTACTTGAAAGCCAATTTTGCCTCCAAAGAACTCCAACCCTAAATGTTGCTGGATCCAAAAAGGGTATAAAAAGTATAGCAATCTTCTTAAAGAAACTGATATAAAGTCGTTCTTTATCGTGTGTGCTAGCATTGTCTGCAATCCCAGAGAATGTGACAGAGAAATTCTACCTCCTTTGAAAGAATGCAAAAAATATTTATTTATAACAGATTATAAGGAAAAAGGAAACAAAGATTTAACATTTTGAATAATCTAAGTCAAACAACGTAATTCAGAAAACAAAATTATCCACAGAATTACTCATCACCTATATCAAATACAAGACCTCAATTTCTAATACGAGTATATACACCAACCACTGATTGTAGACTTTGTTCTGATCAGGAATGATGTGGTTCAAACATTTATAAGTAAACTTCTGACTTCATTAAATAAATAAGTAGGACAATACATACTACTATGAAGAATAAAGAGAACAAGTTGAAAAGTGATAGGCTGGGAATATTATATTTAAGTTTTTCTCCTGTCTCTTACATACATTTTTTTTTTTTGATGTATTTAAGTCTAAATAAAAAAGTCTATTTAAGTCTAAATACAAAAATTATTTTGCCAGTAATATATTTTTCTTTTTTTTTTTTTTTTTTTTTTTTTCCGTCTTAGCTTAAGTTATACTATATTTTTGGTAAATATTTCTGAACAAAGAAGCTCAGAAATACAATCTTTTTTGGCATCTTTTTTTTTTTTTTTTTTTTTTTTTTTGTCTTTAGCATCTCAAGAAAGATTGTCCTACTAACCATCTTCTTTAGTTCTATATTCTAAACTATAAACTATATTCTATAGTTTATAGAATAAACTATACATAAACTATACATACATAGTTTATATGATATGAACTATAGATACATAGTTGCTGTTCTATAAATTGTTTCAGTACTTTTTATATTAACACTCTTTTGAGGAGGTTGGATGATTCTCAATCAAGACTTGAGAACACTCATTACAGCTGCAGCTATCACCACCAGCAAAAATGTACCAAATATTTCTAAATGCCGCTAATAATACAGGAGTTTACTATGTGAAACTGGAACTCCTTATTTTAACAAAGAAGGTAAGTAAACTATATTCTATAGTTTATAGAATATAGGGAAATATAACTCATGCTTCCTGTCTACTTATTTAAGTAAACACTGAAATACCTTATTTCTCATCCTACCTACTTTTGTCAAGGAAGTACTAAAAACTTCAAGATCTGCAAGGTGATCTGTTGAAAATAACTCTATTTCTTGATCAGTGGACTACACATTTTATTCAGAATAAATGTTATACTTCTGCTTGCCTACCAGTAACTAGGGACAATCTTCTCTAACGGAAGATGCTTTAAATCTTGAAGAAGGTGAGGTCAGAAATTGATAAGACAAATTTCTTGCTGAACTTCTACTGTTCAGTGAGTAAACCCAAGCAACATTCTCGTATTTAATATTTGTACAATGGCGAGTTAATCATAGATCAGTAAAACTGTTTTATTTGTCCCAATTATTATTGGATTGTTTAACTTGAATAAACAGGAAATCAAAAAAGAAGTTCCAGAGTTCCTGCTGTAGAAAAATCTTACTACACAGTCTGAAAAGTAATCAGTTTTTCTATTTTGAGATCAGGGGTGCATATCAGTTATTCTGAGACTCATGTCAGCTTTAGCAAATATTTCTCAAATTATTAGATTTCTGTAATTTATGCAAAAAAAAAAAAAAATTATACAGATGGTTATCAGTATTTTCTTCTCAATGTCTTTTTAAAATTAAAAGCAGTATATGACCTAACTTTTGATTTCGCAATATATACCAAAAATATTTGTAAGTTGAATGACAGATGGCTAGAACAGAATTGACTTCTGTAACTGGAGTTTTCCTCCCTTGGTACATATATATGAAAATATAGTACACTTATGAACGTCAAACTCTGCTTTCTTCCAGAAGTACAATACTTTTTTTTCTAGAAGTAAAATCAATACTATAAATCAATACCTTTGCAAAGGAAATGACTGCAACAGTAGGGCATCAATGTCTTCAAGTTGCAATGCAATGATATGAAAATATATCTAAACTTTCATTTCTGGATGAAAATACAATACAATTTTCTTCTGCTATGTTTTTAGAGCTGTAAGGGCCTATATATGTAAGCCATGCTCCAGCACAACAAATTTAAAGATTTAGAGTATAATCAACAAAATGATAATGAGAACAAATTCTCATTTCCACTTTCCTCGAAGTTTCTTATCTTTCATTCTGAAAATGTAGTATATTATTTAATGTTTCATCTACTGATTTAGGACTGGAAATTTTGTATTTTTTCACTCATTCATATATAAGATTCTTTGAACACCGTTCATAAGTAACACAGTTCATGATGATAGTCTAAAACTTTTCAGTTACTTCTACTACAGGCTTATAGCCATTACTTCTGTGTAGAGCATGTATTTTCTTATTAAGTCACTGGTGATACAACTAACATTTAATTGTGTTAATGTGTAACTCATCATGAGTACAGGGAACAGTTATCTGGCTAAATCCTCATTAATACATATGAAAACAGTGATTACCTAAAAAGATATCTTGCAGGTATCTAATATAAATGTGTATGTATGTGTGCAAATTACTTGGAATAATATGAAATAGAGCTCGTTCCCTTGAGATACATAGTCGCTGTTCTATAAATTGTTTCAGTACTCTTTATATTAACACTCTTTTGAGGAGGTTGGATGATTCTCAATCAAGACTTGAGAACACTCATTATAGCTGCAGCTACCACCACCAGCAAAAATGTACCAAATATTTCTAAATGCCTCTAATAATACAGGAGTTTACTATGTGAAACTGGAACTCCTTATTTTAACAAAGAAGGTAAGTAAACTTTCTAAAGACTATACCTCTTGCCTTCTAACATCTATAAAGCAACTTCCATAGAATAGCAATGTTTACTTACTAAAAAAAATAACTCAAACTTGAAAAATATTAATTTTAAAATAACTGTAGCTATATACATAAATGATGACTTAGATTATACAGTAGGAGTGGCTTTTGACTGGGAAATACAAGATCTGACTGAAAGCTTAGGCCCTACCAAAAATGGAGGTTAAAGAAATAAGACCCAAATTGAATTCAAGATGAACCAAAACCAAGAACCAGATATTACCAATAATGTCCAATTACCAAGCTGTCATTTCAAGAGTTAAATATCTATGATATGGTATATCAAACATGAAATCAGTGTTCCATAGCATAACTACTGTGTATGACCTGATCCATAGTACAGTCCATATATGCTCTCTTATGGTAATTTCAAGAGCAAGGTAACTTTTTGAAGCTTTTTTTGCAAGGTGTGTGGTTGGCTAAGTCACCTTGTGCTTTTTGATAGATGGGAGTGTGCAGTCCCATCAGTACTGATTCTGTGTGTTAACCCTTGATTTCATGGTAAGTGATCAAGTACCTGAGCTCACAGATAACATAAACCAAACATGAGTTAGAGCACCTTTGCCAAAATACACTCACCTAAAACCATTGTTGCCCTAAACAGATCAAAACTGTATTTAAACTATCAACATTGATTTATTTTGCATATTTCAATACAAAACTGTCAGCAGCTTTGGTTGTACAAATACAGCAACTCTGGGTTAGAAAATAGGACATATATAACATTTTTACTTTCACAGTAAGGCTACAAGACATCTGAAGTTAGTAGAACTGTCTGCTGTTGAAATTACATATAAATTACCTCTTTCCAAATGTTTGACAAGAGTATATCTTTAAAATGTTTCTGCAGCAAACCTTTCAACAACAATTTGAGGCACAATTACATCTGAATGAAATTCTATCACTATCTTAAGCAAGAAGAAGAAATCGGGCAGTAACTGACTTCCCTGGTCTCTCAATCAATGTCTTCTCTTAGGATACATGGGATAACGCTTATATTTATTTCCCTAGAATCTCTTTTCTTTGTGACAGCAACAAAAATATGTATGCAAAGGACTAGAAGTGCTTTTCAAGGTTATTGCAGAAATTACAGCTTGTCAGAAGATGGTGCTGTTAGGCCATTTATATATAAAAAAATTACTTGTAATTATAAAAATAAGTTAAAACTCTTCGTAAATCCCAAATTGTTGAGATTGGTTTTAAATCCCCTATTTTTAAAGACATACATTATTTTTCATTCTGTTAAGGCAGTGTTGACCTTGAGCTGCTTCACTAGGTGTGTACTGAAAAACTTCTGAAATCTGAAACGTTTCTTTTCTGAAATCTAGTCTCAATAACATGCAACCAAATTTTGCTTCTGACAAATTATGTAAAAGTAGCAGGTGCAGAAGTATTCTACTAAAATCTAGGATAATTTGCATATCTTCACACATTACATTTTTTCCAATTATTGTATATATTAGGTATGCCTATTAATAATTGTATATTGGCAGGTCTATAGGATTGACGTGTAGTTTTCTTGTCTAATCAAGCACTTGAAACATATTTTCATTTTCCTTCCTGAACTAAAGCGTTGTCTTTAATCTCAACCTCAAAATCCTATGGTCCAAATAAACTAGGTATTCATATGAACTGTTTGATATTGTTGATTGCAAGTGAATGTCAGTAAAACTGAATTTAAGACCAAATCAGAGGAAAGATCTGTTTAAGAGACTCTTGCCTTGGAGAGTGGGAAGGAAGCTAGGAACAGAGCAAATTAAGTCTGATTCCATGGCTCACTGCAGCTTAAAGTTTATAGGCTAATCTGAACATTTAACTCACTTGTCCTTTTGGCTCAGCTGCTTGGAAAGTTGTTCAGTATTGGAAAAGAAATAAAATGGCAATGAAGATGACTTACAGAACTAAGCATTGTCTTCTTTCCTTCCTGTTAGAATAAGAGGCTTTGAAAATTAGATTTAAGACGCTACAGAATACTGGCAAACAGCAAGGTAGATTCACAATATCTTGAGATGATATATCTCTCAAAATTGTTCCTTTTCCATTTGTCTCTGGAATCTCTTACTGGGAAAAAAAAAAAAAAAAAAAAGTTGGGGGGAGGGAATCAATCAATATGAATCTTTATCCACTTGTATCGGGATTGGCCAGTAGGCCTTTCTGTGAACTTTTGGTGTCTTGTAACACTTCCCATCACATTACCAACAAGGCCTTTAGTCTTGAAAATAGGTAAAGGGAAGCTGGAGAGTCCAAATCCAAAAAAACAGTCAGAGCAAGAAGACTATGAGAAATAACTGCATGTTGTGTCCACACAAAAAAAAGAATTGTGACATGACAAAGGAAGCACATTAGAGCTTTGCCCAGCTGTTTTCCAAAAGCTTTATTCTCAGGATTACATTATAGCTCTCTCTGTAGAAAATCTCCTTTCTTGCTCTGTCCTCCCTCAAAAGAATGACATTTGCCGTAGTAATTTGTTTCACTTGTCCATTTTTATTCTAAACTATGTAAACAGAAGAAGTTCCTGGTCGCTCATCTGCAGAGTGCCTTGGAAAATGGCACTGACCTTGGCTGCTCCTAAAGAAATGCTGTGAAAAGTACAATTAATAATATCTCCTCCAGGGGTTTTCTTCACTTGGAAACCACACCAAGTTAAACCACAACCTTGAGAAGTCACTTAAGGGTGTTTTCTAATTGAATGTAATTGTCAAGTGAAACCAAATCCTATGAGAGATTTCAACATTAACACAGCAACTCCGACTGCTTAGTCACTCTGACAAAGTGTTGATCTTACTTCCCATGGCATTACAAGCCATGAAATATAACAGTATAACAGTTAGAACAGCAGGATATAATTTCTGCTTCTGTCATTTATTCATCACACATTATTGAGGAAAATAATGTGTATCTTCCTAACCTTCTTCACTTGTTTTAAGGGAAATAATAACTGTGACCTACCATGGAGGGGAACTGGAGGACATAATTCAAGCTTTAAAAAAATTACTGAGAAAGAGACATTAGAGAAGCTCAAATATTTGTTATGAGAACTTGCAGCAAATAATTTTTTTTTTTTTTTTTTTTTTTTTTTTTTTTTTTTTCCCCAGAATTGTAGAATGCTAGAAAGCTAGAAATGTTGTTTTCTATAAATTTAGTTTATATACACACAAGACATTATCCATATTATTTTGCTGATGGACTTTTCTAATCAAGTTATGAACCTAATAGTTAAACCTTAGAGTTTTTTAACGGTGTCATCTGTATGCAGAAGAATATTAGAGGCCTGTCTTTTTGTATGACAATATCAAAAAGCATGTCAAAAAAAAAAAATAATCACATTTTGTACTTTCCAGTCTGCTTATGGTACAACCCATATTCTTGACCTACTGAAACCTAATGACAGTGTCAGGACTTAATACTCGAGCAATCACAGAATGGTTTGGTTTGGAATGGACCTTAAAGATCATCTAATTTCAACCTCCTGTCAGGGGCAGGGACACCTCCCACTAGACCAGGTTGTTTAAAGCCCCATCCAACCTGGCCTTGAACCCTTCCAGGGTCAGGGCATCCACAACTTCTCTGGGCATCCTCTTCCAGAGCTTCACCACCCCCATAATGAAGAATTTCTTCTTTATATGTAATCTAAATCCTCCACCTTTCAATTTAAAACCATTACCCCTTGTTCCATCACTACATGTCCTTGTAAAAAGTCCAACTCCAGCTTTCTTGTAGGTCTCCTTTAAGTACAGGAAGGCTTCTGTAAGGTCTCCCTGAAGCCTTCCCTTCTCCAGGCTTAACAATCCCCTACTGTCTCAGCCTGTCCTCATAAGAGAACTCCAGCCCTCTGATCATGTTCATGGCCCTCCTCTGCACTTGTTTCAATAGGTTCATGTCCTTCTGATGTTGGGGGCCCCAGAGCTGAACACAGCACTGCAGGTGGGGTCTCATGAGAGCAGAGCAGAGAGGGAGGATCACCTCCCTTTACCTGCTGGCCAACAAAGACGTTAAACAGTGACGGTGCCAATACCAACCCCTGAGGAACACCACTTGTCATTAGTCTCTGCTTGGACATCAAGCTGTTGACTGCAACTCTTTGATGGGATCATCCAGGCAATTCCTTATCCACTGAGTGGTCCATCCATTGAGTCCACATCTATCCAATTTAGAGACAAAGATATCATGTGGGACAGTGACAAATGCTTTGCACATCTCCAGATAAATGATGTCAGTTCAATGACGTCTGTTGCTCTTCCCCTATCCACAAATGCTGTAACCCCATCATAAGAAGGCCACCAAATTTGTCAGGCTCAATTTGCCTTTTGTGAAGTTATGTTGACTGTCACCAGTCACCTCCTCATATTCCATGTTCCTTAGCATAGTTTCCAGGAGGATCCACTCTATGATCTTGCTGGCAAAAAGGTGTGACTGGCATGTAGTTCCCTACGTCTTCCTTTTTTCCCTTTTTAAAAATGTGGGTTATGTTTCCATTTTTCCAGCCAGCAGGAACTTCAGCAGACTGCCACAACTTATCAAATATGATGGATAGTGGCTAAGCAACTGTTGTGGTTTAACCTGGCCGGCAGCTAAACACTACACATCCGTTCGCTCACCCACCCCCCTCCCTCTCTGGGATGGGGGAGAGAAACAGGGGAGAGAAGCCTGTAAGTTGCGATAAAGACAGTTTATTAAGACGGGAAAATAATAATAGCAATAATAATAACAAAACATTGATGATAATAGTACTACTACTAATAGTATGTATGAAACAAGTGATGCACAATGCAATTGCTCACCACCCGCTGACTGATGCCCAGCCTAACACCAAGCAGTCCGGCCCTCCTCCCCCTGGCCAGCCACACCCATATATTGTTTAGCATGACATCAGATGGTATGGAATACCCCCTTTGGCCAGTTTGGGTCAGCTGTTCTGGGTCTGTCCCCTCCCAGCTCTTGCTGCACCCCCAGCCTGCCCGTTGGCAGGACAGAGCGAGAAGCTGAAACATCCTTGGCTTGGTGTAAGCACTGCTCTGCAACAATTAAAACATTAGTATGTTAGCAGCACTCTTCTCATTCTAAGCCAAAACAAAGCATTCTACCAGCTACTAGGAAGAAAATTAACTCTGTCCTAACCAAAACCAGATCAGCAACTACATCTGCCAGTTCTCATAGGACATGCGGATACATCATCAGGTCATGTGCACCTTTATATTCCTTAGTCACAAACCCAATCTTCTCCTACAGTGGGCAGTTCTTTATTCTCCCCTGCCTTTGCCTTCTGCAACATGGGTGGTGTGGCCACCCAAAATCCCTTCTCCATAACCCAGGCCTTCTCCATATCCCAGGTAACCAGGTATTTAGGTTCCTTCCAAAGAGGGCACACATTTTCTCTAGCCTTCCTTTTATCACCAACAAAACTATAGAAGCTTTTCTTGTTGCCCTTCACATCCCCATCCAGATTTAGTTCTATCAGGGCCTTACCTTTCCTAACATGATCCCTGGCTGCTCAGACAACTTCTCTGTATTTCTCCCAGGCTACCTGTTCTTGCTTCCACCCTCTTTGGCTTACTTTTTGTGTTTGAGTTTGTCCAGGAGCTCCCTGTTCACCCATGCGGGCCTCCTGGTGTTTCTGCCTGACTTTCTCTTGATGGATGCATCACTCCTGTACTTGAAGGAGGTGATCCTCTTCCTTCTAGGGTTTTATCCCATGATATTCTACTAAGCTAGTCCCAGAAGAGGCCAAAGTCTGCTCTCCTGAAGTCCAGGGTAGTAAACATGCTGTGCAACCTCCTCACTGCCCTAAGGATCTTGAACTCCACCATTTCATGAAGGTGATCTGTCAGACTGATAAGATGAACTCTCATATGAAAAAAGGAAAAAAAAAGGAAAAAAAAGTAGGGAGGGAAATAAAAAAAGGATAACACACACAGTTTGTTATATTAACTTCAGCCAAATTAATGAAGAAAAAATGAAAGCAACCTAAGGCTAAAACCAGTGGCCCAGAGTGTAGGGAATTTAAGTAACTCAGAAGAAGCTGAGGCTCTCTACACTTAATGAAAAAGTCACTGACCTTGAAGAGTGATCCAAGGGACCTAATTTAGAACTACTGGAAAAACAGAGAGGTTATGAGGCAAATGACCTATTCTTTCTGTAGTAGGACTTCTGAATGATGGCCTGGCTGCATGTAGCAATTTGCAACATGAAACACTTGTTATTCCTCACCTCCTCCTCCTCTCCTCCATCTCCCAAAAAAAAGGAAAGAAGAAGAGGAACGGAGGGAGGAAAGAGGCAAGAAAAATGAAATAATCCTTAAATCTATGACTGTACATCAAGTATGTTTACTTCATATGCTTCAAATATTGAATATGTTGTTGATAGCAGAGTAGAGAGTAAAAATACGTTAAGCATCTCAAATTTACATCTAGGATAAAACAAGTCATCCTCCCATCCCATAGACCAGAGGAGATCCATTTTGCAAGCACATCATGAATGTACTTACGTCAACAGAAAGATCAACAGAGATTGACAGAGCTACATGTAATATACAAGTAAAAATTCTACATGTTCTTTGTGGGTTTTATTATGTCTTTTTAAATTAAATATTGAAAATCATTGTATTTATGCCTTAATTAGTGAGGAAAAAACAAACAAACAAACAAAAAAACCACTTTGCTTTCACTTGTTGCTGCAAGTGAGTTCATTTATTTAGCTTAAAGCTCCTTTTGTTTAAACCCACGTGATATAACAGGTTACGTTTGTGTTAAGAAAATACAGTGCAGTAATTCAGACCTAATAGTCAGTAACATTATTTAGATACTCCATCTGGCATGAGTGAAATTCAGAAAAATCCTGCTTATATATAAATATGCTTTCTTTTACTGTTTCCTCTCCTCTCCTCTTCTTCTATTTAGAAACACTGGGAAAACAGAGAATTAAGCTAAAACACATATGTAATAACAGAGAAAAAACACTTCAGCCAAGCATGACTTTTTCCTTTGTGGGAGGACCCTCTAATGACCACTGACAGCAAGGCTGGAGGAGGATGGCTCTCTTTCCTCTTGCCTTGCTGATTGTTTTTCATTATTATTACATATACATAGAACTGTGCTTTGAGGATGTCTTACTCCTAGGTAGATGGGGTTCATCATACTACTCAGTCATCCCATCCAGATGACCAGTTCAGGGCTGGGAAGCAGGAGGAGGCTTACACAACACCTCAAAACAAAAGAAAACCTTTTCTATATACCTCTGAGATGGAGTATAAGTATCATATCTCACCAGCTGTAGGAAGAAAGACTGAAATGAAACTCACTACATATAGTTCATCGTAAGTCAAGTGGCAGTTGCAAATTTTCAGAGGTATCAGTGAACATGTGCTGGCCCTTCACTTAAATATGTCATCTTTGCTCTAATGTTTCATCTTAGATGCAGCTTAATGTTTTTGAGAGCCTTCTCTTTTGCACTGAAAGTACATTATGGATAAGTTAATTTACCTAGATATTGCAGAGTACCTTTATGTTTGCCTCAAGGACAACGCATTTCATTCAGAACAATGAAACTTTTTTCTTGTTAAATTAAAACCAGTCTGTTAAAAATTGTTTAATCTCTTCTCCCACAAAATTCCTCCTGTTCAAAGAGCTCTTAGAGAAGCTTACGCTCAAGCCTTTGTGTGGAAGAAGCAGTACTTTAATACAAGAGGTCTAAAATCTGTTTTAAATACAATTACATGTTTTGAGAGTTATGGTACAGTGCAATTAGGTCTTTTTATTTTTTCAATAAAGATCTTTCAACAAGTTTCTTCATAACCTGGGCACAAGAAAGAAGTAGGCCTTTAGAAGAAAAGTAGTGGATAATCTGGTCATACCACCAGTCAAAGAACATAAGTCTTCTCAAGTGGGGGCAGGAGTCTGTCCCTCATTCTGAAGGGACAGATTCAAGTTGTATAATCTCCCAAACTGTATGCACATTTCTCAGCAACAAATTTGGGGGGTGGGGGGGGGGAGGAAGAGAGAGTCTCAGAGTGAACTCTCTCATCTAGTAATTAAACAGCTTAGGCTTTATGCTCAAAGTGTGTTGTAGAAAGAGGTTCTTCAGACAAGATTTAGTCTGGTTTGAATATGTCTACTGTGTAAACACTACTTGCACTACTTCTTGCACTACTTGACCTTACCTGAAACACCACTGGTGCTGGTTTTGAACTTCATGACTGCTTGAATCTTTTTATGAGTCAAAAAAAAAAAAAAAAAAAAAAAGGAAATTGAGCAGATGGGAGATTCACTTCAAAATGCACTGCTATGCAAGTCAAATTGCCCATGCCATTGCAGCCAAATTCAAATTTTAGAAGACATAAATGCATTCCAATCCATTAGACAACATTTGTGCTTAAAATGGCATAAACAAATAACCATACTTCACTCAACAGGATTATCCTTCTGTGAGGCTGAAGAACAATATGCTTAAAACATCCCAGATTTTGTCTGGAATCAGTCATGTTTTATATAATAGCACAAAGGCAGACCATGTATGCCACAGTTTTGATGGTACATGGCCTACTATTTCTCTTCACAACATTTCTGTTTTACTTCTGATTGGACTGTCATGAAATACACATATGAAAGATTTTTTTTCCCCTCTTCTGTTTTGAGATGTATGGGCTTTTAAAATAGGTGAAGTATGGTTTTACATTCTCACATCTTAGATCCCTCTCTGAAGTCAGTGAGGCATCTCAGCAGGATGGAAAGGTACCTCACATGTGCCCCAGCTGTTAGGTTAAGCAGAAAGATGTTTAGAGAATAAGGAAGCTCTGGTTCAAACATATGGTTAATTACTGCCAGGAAAGAGAAGTCAGTTAACATCATGCACTTGTTTTAACATTTGCTAAGATAGGAGTCCCTGTACTACACAAAATTATTTCAGCTCAACCCAAGTCCAAATGCCATGACAAACCTGGTCAGATAAAGACAGTAAACTTCACCCCCCACCCCCCCGCCCCCCCAACAAAAAAATGCATCTGTCTTTCCAAGTGGAATATAATACAGAATTCAACTTTGCTTGTACTATTATTCTATAATATTTCTTTCCATTACAAGAAAGTCACCTGTTTCTTGATAATACATAGTAAGTTGAGTGCCAACACATTCTACATTTTCTGAGCAAAAGTACCCAACAAATCTGATACACTGCTTGCTAACAGACTGCCAGAAAAATAATTTACTCCCCCAAAATAATAACAATCTATAGTACAAACAAAGCTGAATAGTATGACCTTCATACTTTTCTTGAGCAGTAGCTGACACCTATACTATTTACAAAATGATCTGATATAGCATAGGGAAAACAGTCCAAGTACCTTTTTTAGTAGGGATTTCTGTATATTCTCTGTATTTTTTTCTCCGTCTGGTCAATTCATTAACAAAAACACATGGACAACCATTTTCCAATAGTAGTCGGGACACTGGGGGGAATATGACAATTCTTATGAAAATTAATTGAAGTTGAAACTATTAGCACGCATTTGAATTGACTTTTCTTATCTTAGACCACAGCTACTTGAGCACATTAATTACATAGTTGATCTTTATGAGTACAGGAGGGAAAACTGAGTTGTTCATTCTACAATATATACCTTGTACACTGTCCATTCAGGAATGTATCACCAAATGTTAATTATCATGAAAGGGAAAGCCAACTCTGCTCAAGAGTGGTCATATTTTCAAATGCAATACATTTTCTGCTTTAGTCAAGCAAGAGAAATTACTTCAGAAATATGAAGGCAACCAAATGCAAGACAGACAAAGACTAGCAAACATAGCAATTAATAATTGCATGACACTGCAACAACAATAAATCCTTTTATAAAATATAGAACCAATTACAACACACAAATCATTAGTAAACTAGATTTATGAGGGAAACTGCATCTCGGTGGGAAAAAGCAAGCACATTGCAAAGCAACCTAGAAAGCAACTTACCAAACATTGTTCTTAAAAGAGTTTGGGAACACTGACTTTGAAAAAAAAACACAAAACAAAACAAAACAAAAAAAACACAACCACAAATCTTGGAAGTCACAGCAGATAGCGGATGTCATCCCTTCAAATACCAGTTGTTTATATGCGACCAACTGTCTTGAACAGTCTTTCATGTTTCATGGCTATATATCAGAACTACATAAAATCATGATGCTCAGCTTGAGGAAAAAAAAACACGCTAAAGCACAGGTTTTGCAAAACAGGTTAAATACATAATATCAGCACAGAAATAGAAAAGAATAATACAGATGTATGAAAAGATGACAAAAATTTGTCTTTTAATCAAAATATCATTAATTATCCTGCTACTTGATTATCTTTGAAAATGTAGTATTAGTCAATATTGCTGAACTCACTCTTATAGTCTCCAAATTATCAATTATTCTTCCTTGTTGCCCCCAAAACATGTTTAAAATCACAGAATCGAAGGGGTTGGAAGAGACCTCGAAAGATAATCGGGTCCAATCCCCGTGCCAAAGCAGGTTCCTTAGAGCAGGCTGCCCAGGTAGGTGTCCAGACAGACCTTGAATATCTCTAGAGAAGGAGACTCCACAACAGCTGGGCAGCCTGTTCCAGTGCTCCGTCACCCTCACCATGAAGAAGTTCTTTCTCATGCGGAACTTCCTGTGCTCTATCTTGTGGCCATTACTCCTTGTCCTGTCCCTGCAAACCACTGAAAAGAAGTTGGCCAAATCCCTCTGTCTCCCACACCTCAGGTATTTATACACATTGGTGAGATTCCCCTCTCAGTCTTCTCTTCTCCAGGCTGAACAGACCCAGGTCTCTCAGCCTTTCCTCATAAAGAAGAAGCTCCAGGCCCTGTATCATCTTTGTGGCCTTCTGCTGGATTCTTTCCAGGAGTTCCCTGTCTTTTTTGTACTGGGGAGCCCAGAATTGGACACAGTACTCCAGGTGAGGCCTGTCCAGGGCAGAGTAGAGGGGGAGGATCACCTCCCTTGACCTGCTGGCCACGTTCCTTTTAATGCACGCCAGGATCCCATTAGCCCTCTTGACCACAAGGGCACAGTGCTGGCTCATGGTCAACCTGTCGTCCACCAGGACCCCCAGGTCCTTCTCCTCAGAGCTCCTCTCCAGCAGGTCATCCCCCAGCCTGTACTGATACTTCGGGTTGCTCCTTCCCAGGTGCAGGACTCTACACTTGCTCTTATTAAATCTCATTTGGTTTCTTTATACCCATCTCTCCAGCCTGTCCAGTTCTTGCTGAATGGCAGCACAGCCTTCTGGCATGTCAGCCTCCCAGCTTTGTGTCATCAGCGTAATTGATGAGGGCAGACACTATTCCCTCACCAAGGCTGTCGATGAGGATGTTGAACAAGATAGGACCCAGCACCGACCCCTGGGGAACACTGCTAGTCACAGGTCTCCAGCCAGACTGCACTGCCAATCACCACCCTCTGAGCTCGGCCAGTCAGCCAGTTCTCAACCCACCTTGCCATCCACTCATCTATCCCACACTATTTCAGCTTTGCTATCAGGATGTCGTGGGAGACAGTATCAAAAGCCTTGCTAAGTCAAGGTAGAAGACATTCACTGTTCTCCCCTCATCTACCCAGTTGGTGATGCCATAATAGAAGGCAATGAGGTTGGTTGAGCACGACTTCCCCTTGGTGAATCCATGCTGACTACTCCTCATAACCTTCTTCTCTTCCAATTGCTTGGAGATGGCATCCAGAACAAGCTGTTCCAATACCTTTCCAGGGACAGAGGTAAGACTGACTGGCCTGTAGTTTCCCGGATCCTCCTTCTTGCTCTTCTTGAAGACCAGAGTGACATTGGTTATGTGCCAATCTTCAGGCACCTCTCTTATTCTCCAGGACCTTTCCAAGATAATAGAGAGTGGTTCAGCAACCACCTCTGCCAACTCCCCTAGCACACGTGGATGCATCCCATTGGGACCCATGGATTTGTGTGTGTTGAGCCCACTCAGATGCTCCCGAACCACTCTCTTGTCAACAAGGGGGGAGATCTCCACTTCCCAGACTCTTTCTCCTCCCTCCAGAGAGGAGGAGTCCCAGTGGGGAGTCCTTGAAGCAAAGAAAAACATCTTAAAAAAAATCTTAACACTTGGATTAAAACATTCCATACACAGTACCACAGACAGCAGAGCAATAAAATAAATGTACTTGTGCACTTTTAATCATAGTAAGTAGGAATACTGGAAATTCTTTCAATTTTGTCTCCCACAAGATTAACTATTACACTGCAAAGTTTAAGTGATTTCATAATTATCTTTTATCTTTGTTATAATTTATTACTTTTATATTATCTACAATTAGTTATAAAATATTATATTTACTGATATTTCCTTTTATTTAAATTCTACTAATATTAGAATTACAGATAGGTAGGAATCTAGATTCAAAGAACCTAACACAGTAACAGCTCTCTTCAGCTGTAGAATTAATAAATCTTAAGAGAATAATTATTTTTAATACATTTTCCATCAAGAGCACTTGGGTTAGACACATAGAATACAGTGTAATAGCCAAGTTATTTATCCTCTAAAACATGTGAAAGAATGTTACATTTATCAACCCTCATTTCCTTTGATGATGATGATAATAATAATAATAATGAAGCATCTTTTAAGATATAAAGTAGATCGGCTGGAGTAGGTTTACATGAGTCTGAATTTCATAGAAGAAATACTTTATATAGCTGAATATATCATTTTTATCCTAAACGCCATTTTTTTCATCTGGAAGAGAATACAACGACTTTCTCTTTCAAACAGCATGTTTCCAGAGGTTTCTTAGATAAAAGACAGAATGGCTTAATTAAAGACTCTGGTCAGCAGCAAGTGACCTGACACTGCTAGGACCATCAGTGGTGTGACATTATTCTCAGATGGCTTCCCACAGGCAATTCATGAATCTAAACATCCCAGTGATGGTAGCAAGCATCTATCATATATTTGGTCATTGTCTCTCTAGAGAAAAATACTCTCAAAGCATTTGTCGGATAAATTATACAAAAATCAAACAAACTAGACAAGAACAGCTGATTTTCAATTAGGTTAAAAACCAAGTTAATACATATCAACTGCTGAATGGAGGCATTCATATGCCACCAAGAAATAACTTCTTGCCTCTCTTTTATTGCCAGCAAAGTAAACTCTTTTTTTGTGTGTACGATATTGCAGGAGGGAAATCTGGGCTGAACATTCAGGTCAATTCATCAAATTTCTTTTTGTAAGTTATGTATGCTGTAAAAAGAGAAATGTAGCAAGCCTCTAAAGCACACAGGCCAACTGATTATTTACCACAAAGAACAAATGCGTAGCATTCAGTGGTAGCAGCAGTAGCTTTCTACTGTGTAAGAGGAGTATTTGATCAGAAAAACTGAACAGAAACACAGAGATAGAAGAATGAAGATTAAAAACCTTTCCAAGTTCATTCTTGATTAACTGAAGCTGTTAAATAAATTGTCAAAACTAGGAGTACAGACAGGACAAGAGCCTTCTTGGTAACTAAGTGATTACCAAAATTCTGCAGAATCTAGAAAAAAAAAAAAGACATGCCACAGTCTGGATGCCTAATGTATTTTTGTTTGATATCTTTTGTGTGCAGTGTAACTTGAGAAAAAAAAGTGCGTAAATAATATTTTAGCAACTAATCTGACAGTACTTGCCTTCACTATAACTGGAGGGTGAAGTTCTACCGTAACAGCTATATGGACAGGTGAATACAAAGAAAGTGAACTGAATACATAAGGAATAAATAGGTATTTTTCAATTTAGAATATTCCACTGTTATGCCTTTTTTTTTTTAAAAAGAAAAAAAAAAAAAAAAGGAGTGCAAAATATAATGGAATCAAATGTAATAACAATCTCCTGGAATTAAATGCTGGAAAAAAAAAAAAAGACTACTGAGCTGAAATAACTTAGGATGCAATGGACTTGGCAAAAGAGGTAAAAAGTATAGCAAGAAAACGGAAAGTTCTGAAAGTTAAATATTCACAGATGGATATCTAGAAGTCCATAAAATAATACAAACAAAAAGCCTTTGTAGAAACCCTTCCAAAACCAAAAAACAAACCAACCAAAAAAAGAATAAAAAATAATCAAACAGGTCAACATTCTCAGCACTTCCAAGTGTGGAGTGTGAAAATTTAGTCTGAGCATGTAGTCTTCATAATATGGGATAAGAACATCTGAAAAGGCAGAGTCCTGAGATCATGTACAAAAAATACCAGTAAGATAGCACAAGAATAACGCAAGGTATATTGATATTTTTCAAGGAGCTGCTAACGACTGCTTGAAAATAGGGAAAAGTGACAGAAAAATAAGAGATTGCATTTTTGTGATACTGTACTGTACATTTAATAACAAAAAATATGAATTGCCTAAGAACTCTACCTGAGGAACTCCTACATTCAAGTTAATTTAAGCTTTTCAATCCCACACAGAATTTCAGGAAAGGCCTGATTAAAGTCAGCTTAGGTTATTACAGGTTAATTAATAACATATAGAAATTGTTCATATTAGAAGATAGACAACATCTTTGTTTAACTAATACGTTGTTTAAAAAGACTGAACTACAGAGATGCATTGACAGATTTTTTTTTTCAACTTTTAAACATTGCAAGAATGAGAAATCTGTTAAAACAAGGTGACTTTTACTTTAAAGTGTAAATCAACACTTTTACTAGATATTTGAATCATCTCTACTAGTATTTGTCACTGTTTCTACCAAATCCTCTGACCAACCTCCTCCTGGTTCTACTGAATAATTGTTTAGGCTAAGTAAACAGGGCTGAAGTTAGATCATGGATATTTGGTATTGGATCATGGATATTTTTAGCTCATTCTAACTCACATTCTGCCAAATCTTGTATTTTCCAATTGGAACACAAATGTCCAGTTCTCAAGGAATTCATGCTTTCTAAATCAGTTTCTGGATGCTAGCTTAAAAATAATTTTGGTTCCTTAATTACACTTCCCAATTTCCCCCATTACAGGCTTTCACATTGAGTAATTTGTGATCAAGATTCCAGCCCAGCCTTACAGCAGCAGGATAATCAAGTCCAGGGATGCAAAATTTGGTATTTTTTTTTTTTTTTTTTTACCACCGAGGTTTAAAATAAATAACAAGTGGCAGAACATTTTTTTTTTTTTTTTTTTTTTTTCTAAGAGATGCAAATATTATATTGTGTTGTTTACTATATATTTTGGCAGTAAACAAACAGGTCACCTGTTCATTTCCTTCAGCCTTCTTTTGTTTGGCTTACTTGCAGGTTCAGCTATACAAGTACTGGAAAACTTTACCATCCCCATTCTGAAACTAGTACCTTACTTCTGTCTGATGTAAGAGTTGCTAGTAGGTAATAATCAAATACCTGTCCAGGTTCATATATTAGATGTATAAAGTAGAAATCACAGAGTATTTTTACTGTTAGAATATGTAAAAGACATGATTACTGTCCTGAGAAGTTTGAAGTAAAATTCAGATAAACAAGGAATATAGGAACAAGACAGGTAAAACTACTTCTATATTGAGAGAGTCTGTAGATGATTTAGCAAGAGAATTAGGTCTTAAACAGGGACTAAATATAGATTATAAAAACTATTACTATTTAAATATGGTCTTTAACTGCTTCTACTTGACAAAGGTGCTATTTCTTTTAATTCATTTTTGTATCCCTGTGTACTCCCAAATATATTTTTCCTGCCTTAGAAAAATATCTCACAATAAGGAGACCTTTCCACAGATCCTGCAAAGTTAATTGAAGCAAGGTAAGTACTAAAGTTAATTGAAGCAAAGAAAGCTCAGTACCAAGGTGAAGTCATCTTCACTTAGGGTTCATATTTAGTGGGCAGTCAACCTAACAACACTGCTAAAGGGAATAAAATGTGGTGTGTCAGATTTAATGATACAGAAACTCGAGAGATAGTATTAAAATGCAGTGCAGATACATAGTTTGAGAGAGTTTATGAGCCTTAGGTTTTACTACTCACATTCGCCTATATGATTGGATGCTGTATATTATAATGCAATATTCAGATGTTCAGAGCAAGGTTGTGACACTGCTGTATAAACCTTGTAATGCAAAAGGATTTAGTCTCCACACAGTAAGTCTTCATACACATAGTTTTATGCTTTTAAAGACTTTATGAAACATAACATTTCATAATGAATGAAACCTGAAGAAAAAAAAAACATCATGATTGCCTTTACAAACCGGTTTGGCTTTATTCTTTTAATTCTTTACATTAATCTGAAAATCTATACCTGGTATAGTCAACTCATTCTGTAGCCCCTTCCTACATCACAACTTTGTTGTTCTTCTGTTCCTACTTTTAATCACATAGTTTCTTCTTCCTTCACTACTGCTAGTATGGTACACCTGGTCATTTTTTGGAGATACTACAGATTAAGCTTTACTGATAAGTTTTATTTCTATAGATCCCTACTTTTTTTTTTTTTTTTTTTTTTTTTTTCCCAAACCAAATCCCTGCACTTCTTTAGACTTAACATACTGCATTTAATTAAAGAATAATTAATGTGGACCATTTTGAAATTGATGGCTTTTCGAAGTCTATTAAAAGCCCTTAATTTATTCTAGCGTTAATATCTTTAAATATTTGATTTAAATAGTAAAGAAAGAAATGTCTGTTCTCATATAGTGAAATGATAGACCGCAGATTACTAAAAGCAAAGAATGCCAAATTTCATCTTCATTATATTACAGTATTTAGGACTGTGCATTTTCTCTGTAACGAGTTAATATATTTGCAGCTATATTTTTTTTGTATGTTGTAGATGAGTAAACATCATGGAGGACAGATTCATGTAAGAAACGAATAAATACACTATAGTATAAAAACTGTATTAACCACATCAGATTAATGAGCAAAATCTGAATGACAAATCATGAAAAATACAAACTGGTGGAGATTGGATTTTTAACTGTTTTAACTGTTCCTTATAGAGGAAAAAATACACAAGTCCTAAAATATTAAGTACTCAAGTACATGGATAGTAATAGGAGTTGTGTGAGTACTGAGGCACTGTACAGACCCCAGTAATCACTGCACATGATCATTACAGCAATGGAAACTACTTTTTGAGGTAACAACAACCTCACTCTTACAGAACAACTTTTACTTTGGATAATATACAATTTTAATATAAATTTAATATAAAGGTTTGAAAAGTGGAAAATGAGAAATTATTCTTCTATTTCTGAAATCACCTATTTTTCTGACTTTTCTTCAGGTGAATGACTATTGTAATATAATATACAAAACCTCTGATTTTCCAGAAAGGAAAAAAAAAAAAAGTTTTAAGACATCTACACGACGGTCAATATTCATTCCCAGGCTTGCATTTAACCTTCGAAATAATTAAACATCTTCTTTAATTATTAATCTACTCTGTAAAATTATTGGAAGGTATGTCTGTCCTGTGATTATGAATTATTTACTATGAATTTAGATTCTCTGAAAGTTTAACATTGTTACTAATCTACAGTTTCATAAATTTTCTTCATGACTGATCAGAACTCATGTGCAACTCCAATACCCTGATTTATACTTCAGCTAAATCAAAACTGAAAAAAAACATGACCTAATTAATTAGTTGTTTTTCACAGATTATTAAAACATCAGTTTTCAAACTTCAGCAGAGAAACAGACCTGAGTAGCTGCTTACTAAAATCCAAATATGCAAGTGAGGCATTTTTCCTTCTTTTCATATATGCCCTACTTTTATGAAGATGCAGTAAACTTCAATATATTCAAAATACCCTCCCTTTACTTTCTACTTTCCTGTTTTGTCATCCATATATAAATCTCAGAGGAAAAATCAGTTGATGATCTGTATCTCCAAGCTAGCATTCAATTACTCTCTTCCCTCTAGATTACTTGTCAGAAGCTATGCACTGATGGGAGCACTCCTGCAGTGCATATCTGAAAAAGTCCTTCAAACACTGATCAAAACATACAGTTTACAGGTAGCTTCTCACAGTCCCCCTAGTGTGATCCAAAACCATGATACAGGTGTATGCTTTTTACCCATAATCTCCATTCCTTACTATTATAGCACTTACTATTATAGCACTTTTCTCCAGCTCTTAATATGATCAGTTTCAGTCCCTTCACAAGTAAAGTGGTTTTACTTTATGGCAAAATATAGCATCCTGCTTTTAACTATTATTTTTCATGAGGAAGACTGACCTTATTAAAAAAATACTGAAGATCCTAAGGCTGCTGTAATGAAATAGAAGTAGTTACTCTGAAAGAATGGCAAAATTTATGTACTGAATTTCTGACATTTTTGTTTAGAAACCAGCTTCACTTGCCTGGTAGAGATATGCTTGAGACATCAACGAACAGCAGGGAGAAACAAAGTAAATGACCCAGGCTAAACTGAGTACAAATAACATGAAGAAAATTGTATGAAAACATAGGAAACTACAGGGAAGGCTAATGCTGATTTAGCTGTGTGTATGCTGTGCATATAGAATGTGGAATATTTATAGTAGGAAGTCACATCTACCTTCAGGATCCTGTGTGACTGATAACTCCTTAGCTCTCTGTCATGAAAGTCCGATGATGTCCAAGCTTAGTTTGTGGCACTTTCAGACAGAAGCATTGCTGACCCAGCCTCCCCCACCAGCAGCATCTGCCTCAGATGGCATTCCCTGCAGGCAGCTCTGGAGGTACTGAATACAAATGCTGTGCTATGCCAGTGGGTGCAAGCCTAGAGCAAAGCTACAGCTACTTCAAAATACTGTCTAGCCTAAAAGTCACAGCAGGCAGGAGGCTAGGTTTTTCTTTCCAAAGGTTCTTTCCTGACATTCACCAAAAGAAAAAGGAAACTGAAAAAAACAAATTGGCAGAAAGATGAAAGAATTATGGGTAATTAATTATGTATATAATACAGTCTAATGTTTTCTCATCATCTATAAATTCTTAAAGCTAAATAATTATCATTTTATTTTTTCTCTTAAATTCTTATAACAGTATGGTTTTGTCTCAAATCTGATGTGAGATCAGTTCTAAGGTGACTGGAGCCCAGCTCTGTTGCTGCTGTTCTTCAGAATCCCCCTTGCTTAATAAAAGTTAAGTCCTTTGAGAAACTAAAGGGGGGATGCTGAGCCACTAACATATATCAGGTTTATCTATCAGAAGAGAGGGAGACTTAAAAGAGCTCAAGATATTCAAATTACTCAGATTAGAGTGAAAACATTTGGTCTTCCACACTCTATGCTACGTTTTTCTCCATTGTAATAAACTTAATAAGAGGGAGGACAAAGAATGACAGAATCTTGCATGTTTCATTATCAAACTCAATATTTTACCTTAGCTACTGGCAAGTTCATTTTATGAAGAACAAGTCCTGCAACTATTATTTTTTCCTTTATAATCACTGAGGAAATTAAGGACACAGCATACTTCTAGATTAATGTGATCTGTAGTAAACAACACTAAAATCCTTACAGATTGTGTTTTAAATAGTGCTTTTCCAAGTATTTGACATTCCAAAGAGAAAGATTGGATTACCTATGAGCATCAGGGTGCATAATCTCTGGCCAGTGCTGTTTAGTATTTCATCTACTTTGGGGCTGACTTCACCAGATGCAGACAGAAGTACTTCTTCTTTTAACAAGCATTCCCAGGGAGCATCTGTCAGAACAGAAAAACAAGTGGGTTATTCACTAAGATTTATAGTTAGTAGACATGTAATACCCAATAGGAAATAATTACTTATGCAGTACAACAGCTGAGCATGGAATTTTAAAAGGGCCTGCATAATTGACCAATAGCAGTATCTGAAATAACACTGCTTAGGAAAAGATTAATTTAGTCTCATGCAACAGGGTACAATTCTGCCCTACAGGCATCAGGAAGGCCTGTTATCTTACATCCACCATTGCAGATTGGACTTGGTACTATTATGGGATATTTTTGTGTTTTCTCTGAAGCACATAATATTAGCCATTGCCAGAGGCAGAATATCAAACATTTATCTGCACCTATTTCCTTCATAATGAAGGACTAATTCAATTTTATAACAATAGGAGAGGCTAGCAATGAGTTGGAGATCAACTAGAGAACAGTGTACTGGAGGCTTCTGTGTGTTATTCTAACAAAAGCAGCAACCTGGCTTGGCCGGCTCCCTTAGTAGGATTAGAGTTTTGACATTTACCAGTGCAGTAGCCTTGGCAGACTTTGAATGATGCCTTCTATATTTATTTAAACATAAACTTCAAGTTCTGTGCTCCCTTTCAAAGGGCTAAGAAAGTAGACTTACTTAGTGACAGTGTCGGATATGAAAGTATTGCTTGCTATTTCCATAATACCCTTATGCTTTGAAACCACATTCTACTGTGATTTTTTTTTAATTTGAATCTCAACATATGACTAGTATAGATAAGCAAAGTTTGTTCCCTTATTTAGAGGTGATAACAGTGTCACACAACGCTGAAAGTTAAGCTACAAAATGCTTTGCCTCCAATTCTAATACAGGACTGCTGCAAGATTCCATTATCTGAAAATGATGAAACTTGACTAAGAGGACAAGTTTCAGCTACTGAAATAAATTAAGCTTCATCTAAGTCCCAGTGAATTTAAAAAATAAAATAAAATACACATTTGACACATTTTCTATTTGAAAATAGAAAAGAAGTATTTAATGAATAAAAAATGTGAACTTGTATTAACAAAGAAAACCTTCTAGCTTATATGTTAACTCTGGGAACAAGTTCATGCCTTCATCACCTATTACTCCAAGACTGTCACCTGACATTATTTTCATAAGAACCAAAAAATATAAAATCCTGTATTTGCAATGAAGCTGAACATGAAAGAGGAAGAAAGAAATCAGAATTTGTTTTAAGGACATGTATTTAATATTTTATAAGTTTAGGTAACATCAAATGATACCAGAGTTGCAACTGTATTCTTGCATTTAAATTGTATCATCACATCATTTAAAATTTCATCTGTTATGACATTTTAAAACAAAAATAATTGTACTTGTGAATGCAGCAGAAATTTTTAAGTCATTTAAACTTTTGTCAAACCATGTAACTGTGCAGTTCTATATACATTTTAATAATAGTATTATTATTAAGAGTGGAAGACCTCTCAACCAATAAATTCTAATATTTAGGAGGGCGCATTTTGAAGAATCTGTGCACTCTGCTTCAGAAGCATGCTCTCCAACAACATCATTTCTACTTTCAATTCATAGAATCAGAATAGTCAAAGTTCAAAAGGACCTCTGAAAATTGTCTGGCCCAATCCCACTACTCAAACAAGGCAATTCAACAGTCCTTCCTGAAAGTCAAAGAGGAAAAAAAAAAAAAAAAAAAAAAAAAAAGTGAAAAAGCAGTCCTGACAATTTACTTTAAAAAGGAGGAAGAAAATATATTTTTAACATAAGTATTGCTGGATTCTTTATCCATTGTTGATCTCCATTGATCTCCAATTTCTTCAGATTTTTCTTACTAATTCACATGCATGTTTGCACTGTCCTGGACACTGCTATAGAGTGCAGTGCTTCCTTGGTGTTTTTATTAATTATGATCAAAATTCAATGTGTCATAAAGACATTCAAAACATGACCCTCTATTGCTTTATCTGAAGCTTGTTTTTTGTCCAGAATCCTTGGTTCTACTTACTGATATTCTACAAAGATGAGAACTGTGTCCAAATTTATATAAATAAAGAAAATGTAAGGAAGATCTCAGAAAGATTATTGTTAGGGATTCAAAAAGAAATCCCATCCACATTGCTTAGGTATTCTTATGGAAAATTACTTGCTGCTTTACAGAACTTGAATAGTGACAGTCTCTGCAGTTGCTGCAGTGAGATTGGAAACCCTGAGATCCATTCTGCTTCTGCTGCTGCTCTTATTCTTTCTGTAAATATGTGATTTTAGGCTGCCATAATTCAACAAGTAAATGTTTCCAGCCAGAAGCAGCTAAGTAGCTGTAATACGCCCTGCACTTCAATATCCATAGGCAACAGAGTCAAGAGGATTTCCTTTTCCATTCTCTGTTGTTCCTCTCATTCCTCCACTGAGTCTGGCATACTCAAACAAACAAAAACAAACAAACAAACAAAAAAAAACAGAGCAGCTGATTTACTCCTTACTCCTTACACAGTTATGTTACAATGTTCCTGAGTATTTTTTGTAGTGCAAATTGTCTTGTTGGTTCCTACAAGCATAGCAAAACTTTTGTGGCTTCATTGATTAGTAAGACATACTTCCACATTTATACAAAAGGATTTAAACATATTTATGTGCCATAACAGGCAAACATAACTTCGCTCAGTCAGGAACCAAGAAAAGTCACCCTGTTTTTTTAAGTTTTACAAAAATGCTCTGGGATTTTTATTAATCTTCAATACTAAATGAAAAAAAAACAAAACAAACAAACAAAAAAAAAAACGACCAACAAAAAACTACAAAACTCAGTTAACATATCCCCTTCTCCTGTATCATTCCATAAACATGTAGTACATGAGTACCTTTACAGAACACTATTTTTTCTCATCTATTGAGACTTGTATCAGAATTTTTTTAGTGTGAAAGATGAAATTTGAGAGCTTCTGCTGTAAATTCTGGGAATCCTATGATTACAGAAAAATATATATTGTGAAGATTCCCCCACCTTTTTTTTCTTTTCTTTCTTAAAATGTCTAATATTTGCTACTCTCAGTTTGCTGGATCAATAATCAGATATGAAAATATATGATCTTTAATGAATTTCAGGTATATCTCCCCCTTGTTATGATATCAGGAATTGTGACTGAAAAGAAAAAAAAAGTGTTTTGTTTTGCTTTTTTTCAATGAAGGAAGAAGAGAAATCTGAATGGAAAGCACTGTACTTTTTTAATTGAACAGATAGCCCTTTGATAACATTAACAGATTGAACTGCTGATTGGTAATGAGACTCCTTGTTCTGTTATTGCCATCTACTTAGGAAAGGTAAATGCGTTTATTTATGTTTAGAGACTATGGACAAATTTCTTTCATGTTCATTCCAACCTACTTTAGCTGTGCTTTACTTTTTTTCTGGCCAGACTATTTACCAGTTGTCTCATTATACAGAATACCTTTGGAGGAATACAATTTTTTCACAGGTCTTGGAACTAATCCAGCTTCTAAGTAAAGGCATCTGTTGATCCATTTTAAAAGATACTGCTGAAGCTAGCTCCCATGCATGTACATATATCCACTCTCACACATATTTTTCAAGGTATTGTTTCCTCAAAAAATGAACTAACAGTCTAATATATGAACTAATAGAATATATTTTCAGTGTCGAAACTGCTGTATTTTGAGAAATGTATTTCTGAGAGGAATGAAATGTTTATTGACATTCTGTTTTTCAAGACATATGTTATACCTTGGGTCTAGAGCTCCATCTCAGAACAAAAAAATGAAATTACCTGTGAAAATTTGGAATATTCAAAGTCTTTATGCTGTCAGTTCTGAAGCTCAATCCTGTTGATAAAATACTTGTGAATTCGAGTTAAAAAAAAAAAAAAAAAAAAAAAAAAGAGATAACATATTTCCAGCTACTTTTTGTCGAATCTTTCTTTTAGACCACCAGCAAAGACAGTTTTCTCCATGTCTTGAGAACTTAACCCACTTACACTTTCAGAATGATGCACTACCTTAATAACGTTGCTTCTTTTCCCAAGAATAATACTCCTACTGCAACAATTGTTTTTCTGCCAGGACAAACAAAAATACAAACTCTGGTATTTTCTTGGATAAGAACCTCAACCCATTTCCTCTTTTTTTTTTTTTTATAGTTTATTTTGCATCCAAAAGCAAAATTCTATTATTAGCTTCTCCTGCTCAATAAATTAGCTTTTTCACTGACACACTTTCTAGACAGACAGTAACCACAGATGTTCGAGTCTGAACATGATTGACTTTGGGGGACAGAAGGTAGGCAGAAGCGTGGAAAAAAGGAGTTTTAGCCTATTTCTAAGAAGTTAGACAGTTTTACAATTTTTCCACTCACTTTCCTTTTCCCTGGATTCCACCAAGGAAAATTCTGTAGGCAGAAAAGGACCTGCCTGCATTTGAAAGATTTCTCTGCATTATCCTTTTTATCAGCAATGTATTTCAATCCCTTCCACTCAGAAACTGCTGTTCAAAAAGTATTAACTTGTAACAGGATTTTATTCCTCTAGTTCATAGAATTCAAGTGATTACTTTACTTCTGACATAACCTTTGAGTATTTTTGTTTCTATAAGCCGTATAAAAAATGTCTTCCCTCATACAAAAAAAAAAATAATTTTATTGCCATTTTTCTTTCATGTTCTAGCTTAATTTTGAAAATCAGTAAAAAACTGAATTGAAAAACTGAAATGAATTATGATTAATAATTGAATGATGAGAATTTAGACCGAGGATACTACTTGGGTTGTGTGAAATGTATAGAACAGGGATACAAAACAAAAAATATAGACACTGTACAGGAAACATCATCAGGATAAATAAATCAAGCTTGTGTCCTCAATATTATTCAGTAGTTTTCCTATTTTTTAATAAAAGCTGATATATAATGCACAGTGGATTGTAGACTATCTTCTGCAGTTTTGGGTTTGTCATACTGACCACTGTGGAAAATTTTGATCCTCAGTATCTCCTTAGATTATTATTGCATATTACAAAAACTCATTTCCAGTTGAGCTAACACATCTGTAAAGGTGCAGATATATGTGCACACTTTCTGTTTGGTCAGTACCTGATTCTATACACAGCTGTCACAGACAAGGTCTGGAAAAGAATGCATTGAGGGAAGTAACATAAAAATACTTATAGAAGCTATTTAAATTCATAAATACCACTGAAGTATTTAATTGCGTTTCTCAAAATTTTAGAACTACTTCACTGCATAAAAATAGAAAAATCTAAATTAACCATAAAGACTGTGTGAAAAATTTACAATCATATCTAGGATGTGAAATCAAAGCAAAGAGCAAACATCTTTGGATAAACTAGGAAAATGTTATCACAAACATAAAGCGTTAAAGGTAACTCAATCTGGAACGCTATACTACCTCCTTATAATCTAAATGCCATAAAATTCCTTTACAGAAAACCAAGCTTCATTTGAAACAATACCATAAACGCTTAGGGACTTTTAGAAAGAGAGTTTTACCATTACAAGATCTCAGACTTCACACCCTCTCAAAAGAAGCAAATAGACAAGATCATAGTATTCAGTTTTCAATCTCTGAAAACGTGAAATGATCCCAGTTATATTTATTTACACCTTATCAAACTTTCATATTTAAATATCTAAAAACGAATACACAAATCCCATACCAGAAACCTCTACGTTATGAACACCCCTATAAACTAGTGTACAAGTAACTCTCAGTAGTTGAGAATGATTTACCTTATTGCATGATCAAATATTCATATATATATGTAATATATATCAAATATTACTAATGTGTATGTAGTACTATGTGATGTATTCTTATCTGAATTTTCAACACCCAAAATTTTGATTTCAGAATAAACAATTTTATTTTACAATGCAGCGTTTGTTGTTTCATCTTTTGAAAATGTCATTTTTAAGCATCTGCATGCAAAAGACAACTAAAAATTCTGCCAATGTCCACATGAGCGCCTTTCAGCAAAGAACTATTTTTGTTGCTGAATATATGTTTTGTATCTTTGCGCATTAATGGCTATTCTAAAAGTTATCTGGATTAAGTGCCATCAAAGTTAACAGCCTCTTTTTACAAGACTTTATCTTTTTCATTTTAAGATGTTATTAGAATAATAAAATTGGTGCCTGGTGGGCTGAAAGCAGACTGCAATTTAACATATTTAATGACCATCTGGAGCTTATTTTATTCAAAGTTTTATTTTGTATTTTCTCTTAAGCACTTCTTACTTTTTCAGAAAATCCTTGTTTTTCTTTTCCAGTTTGGAAGCATTACTAGCTACAAACACGAAGGCCTCCCCTCTACTTGTTTCCCTCTTTTTATCTCTTTGTCCCTCGTTTATTATTAAACTGTCACAACCATCACAAGAAAACCAGTTTTTGCTCTTGCCAGAAAAATGCTGCAGAGAGCAGACCTGAGGGCTGTAGGGTGAAGTATACAGTTTTCCTCTGGGAGAATCACAAAACAAAAACAAAAATAAAAAAAGGGGGGAGGGGGAAGGAGGAAGAAAACAAACAGAAAAACAGCACCATTTGCTCCCTCCATGTTTCCTCCTTCCAGCTACCTGTAGTATACTTCTGGGGGTGTGCCTCAACCTTAACCACATCTTTAGAGAAACTAGCAATATTTGGTAAATCAAAGGAAAAGTAGAACTTAATGTGCTAATCGGGAATCCTGTTGTGCTGGTATGCTGCTGCTCCCCGACAGCAGGTATCTCAGGACTCAGCAGCTCAATTCATGCTCTTTTGTGGCAGAGGTAGCTGCCAGAAATTTCAGGCTACCCACGCCAAACATCACTTGTGTAGAGGAAGATCTCTTAATCTCTTAAAGAAAAATCTCTTAAAGAAAAATCTCTTAAAGATTTTTCTTAGTTCCATGCAGTGAGGTTTTGGCAGTGAGGAGGCTGCAGGGGCAGCCTCTGTGAGGAGACTTTGGTGAACCTTCGCTGGGCATACCCAGTTCCAGCCAGACCCACCACAGGGCCCAGTGGCAACACTGGTGGCAGTGTTGGCACCCTTGTGCCTTGAAGAAAGGGTAAAACACTGCCCAGCAGTGGGGGAAAGCATGTGAGAAACAGCCCTGGGAATGGAATGGGATGGGCCAGAGAGGGAGGAGAGGAGGAGATGGTGCAGGCCCCTGAGCAGGGAACCCCCACAGCTCATGAAAGGATGAGAAGTGTGGGGAACAAGGAGATCAGAGCACCACAAGGAGGCCTCCCTGCACCGTTTGGGGTTGAGATATAGGAGCTGGTCCTGGGGGTGGGAAAAAACAACAGGGAGAGCAGCAGGAAGGCATTTTAGTTTTTGGCTTCATTTCTCACTATCCAAAATTATTTTACTTGGCAATAAATTAAATTAATTTTCCCCAGGAAAATTGTCTGGTTTTTCTGTTTTTGTTTGATGAAACAAGTCTGTTTCATCAGTGACAGAAATTGGTGATTTCCCTGTCTTTATCTCAACCCAGAAGCTTTTTCCTCTTATTTTCTCCATGTCCTGTAATGGGTAGAAGTGAGAGAGTAGCCCGTCGGGTGCCTAGCTGCAGTCCAACACCAACCCACCACAGAATAGTACAAAAGAATTTAATATTCACACAGAAATTTACAACAACTCATGCATTTTTCTTTTCTTTTTTTTTTTTCTTTTTTTTTTTTTTTTTATCACACTACAACATATCATTCACTGTCACCAAATTCTTCAACAAAACCTATAATTCAAGTCCCTAAGCACTGATGACTGCCTTTATTTGTAATGATGTATCTGTTTACAACTTTTGTCTGAAGACATCTAACCTGATTTTCCAGATGCACTTAGCCAATCTTTCATTTCATTTTGCTAAATATGCTTTCATTCTTATATGGACAGTTTGTCTAGAGACGAAGAAAACCAAATTGCTAAATATGTGCATATACACTAGGGTAAGTACATTGGCTAACGTTGAATCATAAAAAGAATAGGATTCCTGAGGAATGTTAGATAGAAGTGAGATAATGTCTTTTTGTATTCCTTAAAAATCTGTGTAAACATTTGGGGGATAAAACTCTTCTATGAGCCCTTCAGCTGCAGCTCAAGTGTACAAAGTCATACTGAAGTAAACTTAAAATTAAAAACTACAGATCTTGCAACACATGTATTGGAACATATGTCCAATTTATATATACAAGTATATATAGTGTATACACATGTAAATATATATGTATAGATATATGTATATATATGCATGTATATATACATATATACATATGTATATGTACTTAAAGTAAATATGCATATATAAATTGAATATACATAGAAACATATATTCCAGTTTGCACAAAGTAATTACAATAAAAACAAATATAATGATGAACATTTTAAAAGCTGCCTTTTCAGTTTAATTTGTAAGCCAGAGATGGAGAAGATGCTTGGTTAGCAAGGTGAAAGCAAAGACACAACTGACAAGACAACATGCAATTCAAACCCACCATTCCATAAAACAACCTTGTTACAATCACAAGAGATGACTGTCAAAAATTTACAGGGTCATAACTGTTAATCATTTTATTTAGCTGATAAGCAGGCAGCTTGCTGAATTAATTATATATAACAGCACCCTTAAAATTCCTGTTATTGAATAAATGTTGACAACACTACAGACTTGTATTTGGCCATTCCTGTTACTCAAGTGACTTCAGAGTCTGCACATTAATTACACTTACATAATTATTGTGCTGACAATTAATCTGAAATTCTGTGATGAATATAGAATGTTTACTTTTTTATCGAAATTGACATATTTGGTTTATTCCCTCAGTCACAGATGTACAGCCACCCCTTCGTCAATCTGGACTAACTGCATTATGTTAATTAGAAAAGAAAGTTTAATTTCTTTCCCCTGTGTACCCAAAGGAATCAAGAGGACATGGTTGCTAAGACACATTCCTGTAAAAGAGAACAGTTTCTACATATTCACATCCAGCAAATGCTGATTATGTGCTGAAAACAAACTTCTGTTAACAGAAAGCAGTGAACTAAATTTTAATGATTAAAGATTGTTATGTAAAACTGGAAGAACTTTAATAAGTCGGAATTTAATTTGTGATTAAAAACAGTATGCCTGGCCATTAAGCTTGGCAGCTAAAGTTGAAATGTGTGCTGCAGTAAAAGAAGTGAGGCACAAATACTCAAAATTGGTTATTATTTTCCTAATTATTTTCACTACCTCCTGCTATTCTTTATAACTAATAAAAACCTATAAAACGTAGAGACCTTAAGTGTTCTATTCCAATGCATATAGTACACACAGGAGACAATTTCCTTAAGTAAATATTTACTTTGTGTTGTTTGTAAATTGTTTAAATTTTGATGAATCTTATATGGTTAATTCCATTTTTTTAAAATTTCCTGATAAATAACTTATGAAACTTTCTTTAAAAATAGTTGTAAATTGAAAATATTTTCTACAGCCTACCTCTGTAAATTACGCACTTCATCAAGCTGAAGATATAATTGAGTTGTTTGCTACAAAATCTTATACAGTGAATTATGAGCTCAAATATACTTTTAAACTAAGTTCATACAAGTTACTGGGGATGCAAAATGAGAGCAACATGTTTATATTACTTACGGAGGCCTAGATAAAAAACTTGTCCCTAGGAAAGCCTTACTGAAGGCAACCAATATCTCAAAGTAGGGAAAGGAAATTTCTAGTAATCTTTTCTTCCAGTTGCTGCTGTGCATTGGAAAAGAACTGGAATCGGTAACCTTGCACTAATTTATGTTTTGATAAGTAATTTGCCTAAAGCTTGCTCTAATAATAGAACATTTTTGAATGTTCTGCTCCTTTGTAGGACTAGCTGTCAAGGTAAGAAATATCACAAGGACCATTCCCAGGGCATTTTAGAGACAAGAAATTCTGGGGCTTTTAATTATGGAACCTCTTTTCCATAGGCATCAGTCTAACTGCTCATATCCAGGAGCTTCAGGGAATACCAACTTTTCAAAGCATATTGCTGAACAAACGGAAGTCTGACAAAGGTCTGAAGGCAAGACAAGAAAACATTTACTCTTTCTTTGTCAGTTCTTTGCCAAAAAAATGTAAATCCTAAGAAATACTAATACCCATTTTTCTCAGCAGATCCCACTGCCTGCATACCATGCATCGGTGCCCTGTTCCTCTAACGTTGGCCCTGATTGCTGCAGAATTGCTGGGAAGTGGTCTGTAGGGAGACGACAAGGTAAAATTTCAGCCAGAGGTAGGGTTGTTGTGACAGGATTCACAGTAATCTCTTCATGCAAAAGGAAAAACACCAATGTAGAAAGGTATACAATTCCAAAGGAAACGTAACAAAACAAAGCAAAAATAACAGAACAGGGAGGTTATTCAGGTCAGCTGCATTTTTTAACTGACTTTCTTTCTTTCTCAGTCTTTAGAGCCTTTTGTCCAAAAAAGTTTGTTTCAAACTCTCTAGGCATTAAAGTATAGTTTGTACCAGAACAGTAGAATTAAATTCCAAAAGTTCTACGTAATTCTTGCAGTTTCAATTAATGAAAGACTATATTATCCCTTCATGTTATATCAATGTACATTAGTGCTATACTGGTTAAAAGGGATACCACTTCACAGTTTATGCCTTGTCAACTTCAAATACACCCACACTATTTGACAGGACTAAATTGTACATTTACTTGTCATTTCAATGCTGTTGATGTTTAAAAATATTATGGCTCTGAGCAGCAAACACAAATCACATTCTTTTGTTATTAAATCCTACTCACGCATCAACCTGAAGAACTTCTGAGTTCTTCCTAAAAAAAAAAATAAATAAAATAAAATAAAAAAAATGGTAAGTGAAGGTAAGTGAAGTATATACAATTCAGTTATACATAATTACAATTCAAACTTTAATTATGCTTTTTCCTAGATAAAAATTATAGAAAAATGATGGTATTAACATTGAGCTTTTTATCCAGAGAAAAGTCTCAAAGTTGTACTATGGTATCACATCTAAGTTATTGAAGAGTGACCTTCTTAGTGGTGAAAGAGGTGAGTTTAGATTAGTCAGAAGGCATTGTGTTTCACATGCATCAAGAAACAAGGCAAACCCACATAGTAAACTCAATTAAAATCCTCAGGTATTTCCATAGACATTATTTCTATATTGTTCTGTATATTTTTGCACTGTAGATCTACAAGCAATAGCTTTGAACACAGAAACTAACAAAGAGTAAAGAGAAGCCAAAAGTGAATAGCTAAGATAAGTCACAGTGATCAATAAAGTACTGGCATTGACCTGAGCATGAGTCTGATGAAAAACTTACTGTGAATAGAAAAACTTGTAATTACCATAATGTAAACAAATGGCATAACTCATAACTGCTAAGCTAGTCAAATTTGACTCAAGAACAACTAAGTGTACTTGATCATGAAATTATCTATGCTACCCTGAGCTTTGTTCATTATTTTATTAGTAGAAGCCAATCAAATATTGTGAAAAAATGCAACACACACACACAAGTGCACATTCTTTAAAAATTAAAGGCATTGCATTTATATGGCAAATATATTTTAAGTATGTTTAAACAATGCCCTAAGAATCAGTTATTTTATCTGAATAAACTGTGCCATTACTTATCTGAAATTACTAATTTATTTTTAGCAGATTTGATTCCTTTCACACCAATGCATTAAATTTATAAAATGAGTGAACTTATTTTTTTGTAAGATTTCTTTACCATCATTGTTTTGTACGTTGGGGCATCTCATAACTTTGTTAGCTACTAACCAATTATATTATACTTACCAGTTTTTCACAATATTTTACCTTATTTGAACCTCTGCCAAACCTGATCATGTCAGAAACTGGTATACTCAAACACTTCATATTTGATATGACATATGCAGTTTATCTGTTGCAAATCTTTTCTTTTTTCTTTCCTATCTTTTCAACCCAACCTTGATCAGTTTTGAGAAACAAGAATGGAATAGTTTGTTTTCCTCTGAAATAACAGATGTACATCCTAGATACTGTTATACGAGATTATGCTTTCTAGAACAGCAGTTCTTCTATAGGCAAGATATATGTGCATAGCTGGCCATATTTATGATGACGAAAAGATACCAAAATTTGTCTAGCTATAATTTCTTTAACTGGAGATGGGCAGGAAAAGAGAGTAATGCCTTGACATTGATTTTTAAATTAGAACAAGGATTCCTGATGAAAATATTGACTTTCAAAATAAGTTGTAAGTTCTTCAGACTGAAACACTCTACAGAAAGAAAAAAAAAAATGAGCAAACAGAAGCACAAAACATCTACCTCTCAACAGTACTGAAAGCAAACAAGGCAAGAACTAAGCAGAAAAATACAAGCAGTAAGGACAGCAACATCAATGACAATTGATACAAATTGGTAAGCAAAAGCTCTTTAAGGAGTGTCACTTTATGATTGTCTTGGGATAACTACAGCAGTGTAATAGTGATGCATATGTTTATGCTTCTTATTAACAGTGAAAATTTAGTTACAGCAACATTACCTAGGGACTAGAGATTTAATTTTAAGAGAAAATTCAGAATAAGTAATACTTATTCTAATGTATTTACTTGTCAATTTTAACAAATAACTTTAGTAAAAAGTCACTGAATTCCTTACTGGAAATCATTACCAAGTGAGTAAAATTATTAACATTCTCTCTTGATAAGTTTGAAGCCACCTTCAGACTGGAAAGGACCACTGTGAACTCTTTTTTTTTGTTTTGAATAAAGTCTGCCCTGAATAGTATATTTTTAAACTCTCCCACAGTAAGACTAAAGGCCGCTGAGATAAACATGCACAATGGCAAGCCCATTGGCTCTTGGCAAACCTCAGAAAAGTGTTGGTGGTGACATAGAGGACACTGACTGGCTGACACTGTAAATTAGTTTACAATAAAGTATTTCTGATATCCTGAACATCAAGTCAGACCATCTGCAATGAGCTATTTGTCCTTAAGGCACAGAGAGAAACATAGCCGCTATCTCACCAAATTCGGGGACTGACTCTACTCCGGAAACAGAACTATCAAAAAGCTATCAAAAGAATAACACCATCAGACCCACTTTCTATTTGATTGCATTGGCTATTTTCTTTTTATAGTTGTTCATTTTTATTTTATTCCTCTGAAGTACATCCACTCCATATGAAAAGCTGAATCTGTGGCTGCTTTGAAAATTGTCTGCAGCTACGAGCAAACATCATTTTCTTCCTTGATCAGGAAAGCTACAATTTGTAAGCTATGGCTAACAGATAAATAGCACCAAATGAAAGGAAAAATATTCTGATTTGAAACATGTATTTCTTGAACCTTGGTCCATCAAATGCACAGCTTTTTGTATATATTAAATAGAACACTAAGTTAATTGCTCCAAAAATGCAGTTCAAACAGTGGTTCTATAAGGACGTTCTCTGAGTAACCACACCACAGTAAGGAATCATCCAGGAATACTATAGTTTTTACAAAAAGCTCACTTAATACTTGTGATCTGTTTTGAATATAAAATATGTGAAAGCAAATATAGCCATTGCTTGAACAAACTGTATTTATTTTATGTTATTTTCTGTTCTATCTCATCTTCAATATATCAAAAATTTTGATGGCATCTGCATACATGCATTTTGATGTTTACTGTAAGTCAGGAAGATATACTAAAAAGCTTGCAAGACATGACATCATCTGTGAAACAGCCCCAAGTTAGCATATCTACAACTGGTGGAGATGAAAGAGGAGATGCATATACCAAAGCCGTGGATTTTAGCACTGCCAGTTACTATGTTGAGAAAGTATAAATTTATTTATGAGTAAATTGTCAAAACAAAACACTTAATATGTTGGCTTATATTGCAAGTCACTGATGCCCTTGGGCTAATGGAATTTATAAGAACTCTATTGATTTTCTTCCTTCTGACTCAATGCATATTTTATATAGCATATTTTTGGCTGCTTAGGCTCTTTTTCAAAGTTGTTCATTTTCTGGGATAAGTACTGAGGGGAGCATTTCACTATTGCTTATGAAAATAAAAGGCTTTAGTGCTCTGAATTTCAGAGTTAATTATCAGTGAGTAAATCTGTGAAAATTACAATGAGCTTCATGACATAGAAAGCAAGATGATCCAGGGTTGGGTCATGTACCTGACTTGTGATTCACTGAGTATAAACTTTTGAAGAATACAAACTATGCTTTTGCTTTGAAAAAAAATAAAAATAAAATAAAAAATAAACATGAAAAACAAAGCATGAGGGTCTCGGTAGATATTTAAATAGCTGTCAGGTCATACCTTTAACTGACAGAAAACAAGGACAAAATAAACAACTTCCATCTTCCATTAACTGAAAATGAATTAATATTAAAAAAAAAAAAAAAAAAAAGTCTTTTTTAAAATAAAAAAAGGAAAACATTATTGACCTTCCAAAAGACCATCCAAACCTTTGTCTGAAGTCAATCCTATGTAAGCAACGCTGCCTTTTCAGTGGGTAAAACTTATTTGGTAGTGTATTCTGGTGGTATCTCTAAGAATTTAGTTTTCCATGCTAATTAATTTACTTTAAATCTGAATGAAAGAAAAAAATATTAAAATTTAAACTCCTCTTAGCTTCAGCTTTTCCTTTATCATGATTAAAACACATTACTTTTCTGTCTTTAATGTTTAAGTATTTATCTACCTCCCCGCAGTGTTATTTCACCATCTCTGTAGGAAAATGTAAAGTATTTCTAATATATGTTTAATTTTAAAGGTGGACTTCTGCACAGTTTTTAAGCATAATGTTGTCTGTACTAGCTATCATTTCAAAGCTCTAGTTAAGATGGAAGAACTTCAAAAGAATTACTTACATATACAAATCATGGAAAAAATATACTTCCATTCAAAAGCAAGCTCACACTAAATGCAAATGGAATTCTTATATATTTTTTCTAGACTGGATAGCAAGCAATGTATAGCATTCAAGAAAGTCATGAATGGTTGAAGATTAAGATGAGCATGTTTTGATGAAAGTTGTTTTATATATTACTGGTGACATAAAACATATGAAATTTATAGCGACCTAATAAATTTCAACCTAAATTAATGTGTTCAAAATATGCAAACATATTTAATGGCTCCATTTCTTCTCTGAAATAGTGAAAATTATTTTTTTAACCGCTATTTTATTCATTATTTATTGATTTTTCATTATTACCTACAATTCTCTGCTCCTGAGTATGTTATATACCTTTTCCATTTGCTGAAATTGATACTTTGAAACATACTGGTGGGGCAGGTTTTACACATCTTAATTTTTGTATATGATTTCACATTTCACTGTTCTTTAAGTTTGAAACTAACTGCTTAATCAACAAGTGAGCTATCGAAAAGTTCTGGCTTTAAAATAACTGGTAGATATAGCTAAAGCAAGTCTGAACAGAGAAGAATACACTGAATTAAATAGCTGTTCATTGACTAAGAAAATAGCATGTAGAGAAGCTAAACTGTTCTATTATTATTATTTTATTATTTTATTTGTATAAAAACGTCTGTGGATTTGTTGTTGTTGTTCTGTTTTTTTCCTATTTGTTTTCTAAAAGAATATATCTATTTCCTTTCATTATTATATTTAGTATAGGCAGTTCATTGATAATTTCTATGCATCCCTTTGTGGTGGTTTTACCGCCAGACCCAGTACACCCTTTTTCAGTTAGAAGGTAATAAGAACCTAAGATAATGATATCACTTCTTTCATGCCTTCTAGCTGTGTTTAATTGAACTTTCAATTTTATCTTCATAAGTATAACCATGATTGTGAAGCTGATCTTATGTAATAACTTATCTGCCATGGCCACATAAGCAGCGGAAGAGTGCAAACAACGCTATATAGAAATTGACAGGTCCTTTTGCTTTCAAACTGATGTATTTTTGTATTATTTTTTAATAATAGCAAAGAACTACATGTGTTCACCTTTCTATCAAGGGTAGAAAGCAGAACTGAAAATCCCCTAATTAAACAATATCCTGTGCGGCTTTGAAATAGAGTAATATTAAACATATTCCCTCCTCACATTTCCATCTCTAGATGGCTATTGTGTAAAATCAGTAATTTTTGGCTTTTCTGAGTCTCTTATTTCTTATTTTAAGATGCATATGGATTTATTGATTTGCATTCCTGACTTGATAAAAAATAAAACTTGATAAAAAAAAAAAATAAATCCAGATGTAAAAAGAACACAATACTAAACTGAGTTTTCATATGCTAGTCTTAAGTAATTCCATGGACTCATGGCGCACTGTTTCTCATTTTTTTTTGCAAGTCCATTTTATTTAGAGAGATTTAAAGGCATTTTCACCTTGGTTTAATAAGATTATTTCAAATTTAAGCTCTGAAACTTTTTATTTAGCCTAGCCTTTCATATTTTTCCCAGACAACTTTTCTGATCTGCTTCACATCTACTTCCAAGCCTATAAATTTAGTAGACACTATGATAACAGTTTCCTATTTCTTAGCATTCATGTTCAGATTTTATTCAATTTATTTTAACTCATTTTCATACCTCTGTCAAATCTGATCTAGTTAGTGATTTCTTTGCCCCATTTCTTTTGTCTTTCATAAAAGAAATTTTGCTGTTGCCCAGAGAGGAAGAAGTTTCCCACATTTCCTCTCAAAGTCTGAGACCATTGCTGGCTTGGTTCTGCTGCAATACGGTATTTAAATTTGTTTAATTTCTGTGCATCTAAGTAGTGGAGAACAGAAGTCTCATTGTGGCTATGTGTTACAAGATTTAGGAAAGGCCTGTGATATCCACAGATTTCTTCTTTCTATATTATTTTTTAATAGACACAATGTAATGTGTTAATGTGCAGCCCAGGAAGGACCAGTTGCATGGCACACTACTGCCTTCCTTAGCAAGATATAGGGCCAACTTCAGCCTTCAATGAAAAGACATTTACATCTATACCTACACATCAAAATAAATAAATATCTCCAATATTCAAGTATCTTGGGATAAATAATCCCAAGAAAATGTAGATTCCATCCCTTCCTATGCAGTGGATATATAGTGATAAGAGCCTATTTGCTTGAGAACACCTGCATTTTAAAAATAATTTCATCACATTTTGAAATTTAAGAAGATAGGAAAAAAATTACCACTTAATGACTTGCTTAGGAAAAAATATGAATATGCTGTCAGAAATAAATGAGCAGAAAAAAAGTTATTCACAGAAAAAAATCAGTTTTGCCAACCAAATTCAAAAGAACAACTGGTATGGTTCATAATCTGGTATCACTACATCATGTGGATTAAACTTGCACCTTTAAACACAGATTAGAATTCCAGGCATGAAATTTCAATTTTAATTAAAAATTGTTCAAGTAGTCAATTAGAGCATTTTATGTTGTAAAATGTATTTAATTACATTTAAACTGGTTGCATTTCAAATTTTATCATTTCTGGAGATAATTAGTTTTATACATTAAATGCCTTTGAAAATATCTTTATAATCTTGTGTTCTGCATTTAAAATCAATTATTGTTTCAGTGTAATCCAATAGTAAGTCAATGTTTCCAATGCTGAAGGTCTTACTGCTTTTGTCATTGGTGCAGAATTATTATGACTCCCAGTTAAGAAATCATTTTGGCGGAACCTACCCACACAAGTAGAGAAAGGGTGGGCTACTTTTTCCATAGAAGTCCCAGAACTTACAAAGAGAATATTTCCTTTTAAACATTTTCATTTTGGAGACAGTATGGATTTCAAAGCTGTTTTCTTGCCTCAAGAATCAATTTGAAACAAAAAAAAAAAAAAAAAAAAAAAAAAAAAAAACTGAGAAGACATATTTCTTTAAAGAATCCTTTCCTAAATTCTTTTTTTTTTTTTTTTTTTTTTTTTTTTATTTTTGATGAGACTAAAATTAAACCCATATGGTTTCTAAAGAATTTTTTAGCCTAGATACTAATTAAGTGAATTTGGAAATCCCATCTCTCAGTCATAGAACCAAAAAATATATTTTTAGCTGTTACATACAAACAGGACTCCAGGCTCACAAGTCAAACCTGTGGCCACATATGCCATATAGCTAGAAAGAAGGTAGGAGTAAGAACAACAGTCAAAGACTTCCAATAGAAGGACATTAATATATAAATATATATACTACAAATTCCTATGACTATTGCATAAATGTGTAACAGCTTTCCTTAAAAGGCATTCAACAAAGAAATCATCCTGAATCCAATGCAAAAAAAGTTGTTCTGAGCTGAAAATCCCAAGCATTTTGAGAACAGAATGTCATTCTTATCTGTAATTAAGCTTATTTAAATATGCTTATATCTGGCAGAATGTGTGGTTAGAACTATTAAGTGAAAATATTGTGAATGATACAAAACATTTCTATTAAACCTTCTCTAACGTTACTAAAATAGTGCCAAAACTACCAAACTTCTGCTTTAGTATTCTGGTCATGGTGGTGGGTGTTGGTTGTTTATTTAACAGTAGAGTGACATTTCAGAAAAACAATGCCACTAACTTGTGCCAACTGATATGCTATGTTTGCATCTTTTCCTGTATTTACATTTTTTTAACCTCAGATACTTTCACAGATGGATAATGTTTTTAATGGTTGACAGTTCTTGTTATTCATTATGAAAGCATTATAATTCTTTACTGTTTACTATGTCAAACATAAAAGCTCTCTGGCCCCCAACAGAGCCAGAAGAGTCCTATTAGATGATTAAGCTCACAAATCATAAGAAACCATAAAGCAGTAAAATCCTGGGTGAGGCCCACCCAGTATGGAAAACAAAAGATAATTTAAGAGTAGAAGACTCTTTTCTTCTACCAGAGAAGTACATAGCATGAAATTTTGAAAGCATAACCATTGCTGGTATTCAAAAAATGATTATTTGAATTAATGGGGTTAAGTACTAGCTAAATAATATATATTTTCTCAAACCACGCCAAATTTCTTATAGCTCCCACCAGAAGTAGCAGGATGTCCTTCTCCTTCCAAGAGACAGTCAACAGAACAAGGCAGTCCTGTATGCAGATATGATTGTAAGTTACTTCATGGCAAACTATAACTATGGGCTTGTCTGAACTTTCAAGGTCATGAAAGCTGATTCATATTTTAAAAAGATATTTAGCAGTCTCAAGATACTGACATATCTGACTGATTTTACATGATGCCTTTAGGCCTTTTAATAATTTCTGATTATCTAGTTCTTTAATATTATGAACCAGTTTCAGTCATCTAAAGAAGAAAGCTTGGTGTCTGTTCTGAATTACAGACGAGATTTTCCACAAATGTTAAGTTTATTCATTATTATATTCAAATATCTTGGACCAAATATCAAGCTAATAAGATATTTGCGTTAATCACGGATACAACTTTTTAAAATGAACTATTTCTGTGAATGAGATGTTTCATTTCCACTAAAAGTATATACCATTCAACTGATAATGTCTATAAATAATTTTATAAATGCAAGTGAAAAGGGCTTTGAAATTCTAAATTCAAACGTAACACTAATGTTTCAAACTGTTTCCTTAGTACTTCCAAGTATGTTTTGTAAGAGTAAGAGCATTATTAATTATCAATTTTATAGTTCATTTTTCAGTGGTATGCCATTATTCTAGAATTTTACTTTTAAGAATCCCTTAATATGAAAAATAGATAAATGTTGTCCAATATCATGTTTTCAAACAGTTTAAAATGTACTATTGACAAATACATTGCCAGAAGGTACAAATGGCTGAATCTCTTTTCACATCTGAACACTTAAATTTCTAAAATTGAAGCATATTATCAAGCCATTAAAATTACTGTGTCATCATAATCATAGCTGTCCAAGATACTTTTCAATCACCAATCTGTATAAAGCATTTTTTATTTGTTTTGCATTGCAAATAGCCTGCAAAATGACATGCAGAGTAGGTGTGAATCATCATTCCTTGTGCTAGTCAACATCAACATAAGGATTAAAAATAAACAGTTCAATTTACCTTCATTATCATTCTCAAATTATGAGACCATGCATATTGCAGCTCTGAATAAAATAAATCATTGAAGAGAGAGGCAAATAAATCTTTAAGATTTAAAATAATCAAAGATAATCTTCAGTTTCACCAAAAAATAAATAAATCTGTAAGTACAATTAAATCTATGAGTATTGAGTTAGATATCATCTATCTTGATATTTCTTAAACCACCAGCCATCTACGTAAAGGAAAAGGAAAAGGAAAAATAAAATAAAATAAAATAAAATATATATTAATTAATATTTTATATATATATATATATATATATATATATATATATATATATATATATATACATGTATATATATATAAAGCCTCCAGCTTCTTAGTAAATGTTAGGAAAGAATAAAGAAAGAAGACATGCTGTTCTATATCTCAACTCATTAGCAGCTAATGAAGCAGAGAATAACAGCAGTCCAGAAGGAAATAGTATATGATTCAGTTGAAAAAGGGGCAGAAAATGAAGACAGATAATTGATGTAATGAGCCAAGAGAGAATTTTTCAGGTTGTACCTTTGGATTCACAGATAACTCCAGATGTTTTTTCCCATTTCCTCATAAAATGAAAGACATGGAGAAAGACAATTTATCTGTTTGATTATTTATTTATTTTACTGCTGATGTTTTCTCATTCTTATTGCAAAGACAACAGCAGTATGTCTAACTACAATTACGCTTTGTCATGATAAATCTTCAGAATTGCTCTGGACAAGAATGAATGAAGATCACTGGCACTTAAAATAATAGTTTTTCTACATAATGAGCCAATAGATCAGCATTTTCTTCTATGGAAGCTAATAGGAAGCATGCATATGAATACTATTTGGGCATCAAACCATATAGAATAACTGGAAAAACTTTTTAAAGTATATAATTTATATCAATAAAAGTAGCTCACTGTAACCTCTACCACTACCAGAATTAGAGTTGCAAGATGAAATTCAGAAATGTATTTTCATCTTAAATCATTTAAAGGATTAAATCATTTAAAGGATTAAATGTTCTCAAGACATACCTCCTTGGTATGTCTTGAAGACAGAAGAGGATATAAGTGGTCTAAGTAAGTGTTAGGACAGCTAGACTTTCTGTATGTGCTAAATTTCATTTTGGCTTAAAACAGATTAAGTTGAGGCCTTTCTCTTGAATTAAGCCCTTGTCCACAGGAACACAGTTACTTCTTTCCAGTCTCATCTCTGTGTAAGAAAAACTCTAATGCTGATTTGCACACTAATGCTGATGACCTCAAACTTTTAAGACATTATTCTACTATTGGCTCTATATGTTTTTAGATCAATTATAGATGTGTTGAGAAGTTTCTGGCAGCATTAATTACATCTTCACACACCTAATCTCTGCAAGGTCTTTGGTACCTGAAATACTAACATTAGTGGTATGACATTTAATTAGTCAAGACAAAACTTTCTAGCTTACTCCTAGTTTTTATAGAGGCACATTTTGAGTACTAATTATAAGCTACTTTATCTTCTTCTGTCAAAATAATAACCTTCACAATTACAACTATATACTCCAGTACTATATGAATAAAGAATATAATCTGTTTTTTGTCTTAACATTTTTTTTTCTAGATTTTTCTTCTCCTTCTGGCATTTAACAAGTAAACATTCCTTAAGCATTTAATGTTTGTTACAGAAAAACAGTTTTAAGGTCTTCATCACTCATCAAGGATGAATTAACGAACACTTCATAAGTGAAGCTACCAGTGGGAAAAGCCACCTGTGACTGACAGGTTACATGACAAGCTCAAGCAATCTGGCATCTCAGTGGCTGTCCTGGGGGATCTGGTGACCCATGGTGCAACAGAGCCATGCAAACAGGGGCTGCTCCATAGCATAAGGTAGAGAGAGACGGGAATAATACAACAGAAAAATCCTGAAGCCATCAGTACTAGCTTACCCCAGCATTGCTCTACACACCCTGGACAATCCAGCAGGAAAGAAGTGACCTGACCTCATGTGAGGTCAGGTCACTTACATTGTGAACTTTATTTTATTAGTAAGTAATTTGAACATTACTTACATTGTGAACTCCTACGTAGCTCTCTCTCTTCCTCTTCCTCTGGTTCTCCAAAGCACAATGTATTTAGAGACTCAGCTGTATGAAAGGCAGATTCTTGGCACCTCTTCTGTGCATCATTACTTGACATTATTTTAAAGAACAGTATTGCAAAGAGAAATCGTAAGAGTATTTTGCTTATTAACTTCCTCAGAGACCTTGTTAGGGACACAGCAGGGACAGGAAATAACTCCCCACCCTAGATGTCGTTTCCAAATGCATTTTTGACAGAAGAAAGGACAGTTCACTTGGCTGTCCCTCCCCAGCTTTTCTGTTGATCATCTGTTCTTTCAAAAATCTTCTTCTTTCCAGCTACAAATATTGGATGGCATGTGCATGTTTTGACAATCTAAATAGTAATTATTCTAAGTTTGATTCCTTCATCATCTTCAGTTGCAATGTTCCCAGTTTATATACTACAATTTGCTACATCTTTGAGATCTCATTTAGATAATTTTACAGAAGTTGACTGTGCCACACAAAAATACATTGGGTAGTTACCCTGGAACTCTGTTTTTTACTCCTAATAAGGAATGGAATAATTTTACTCCTAATAAGGAATCTAAAGTCCACATATATCTGAGACTATTAGTATTCTGCTTACAACAATTAAATAATAAGGAGGAAATTTTCACTAAGGGTTCCCTTGCCATGTTTCTTTTCACCTCACACTCTATCCCCTGCCCAAAAGACTCAGCTTCTCCCCCATCCTATGTACTATTTTCTTATAAATAGAAATTACTCTTTCTTAAAGAATTGACAAAATGTTCCTGATTCCTGCTAACTTTTAAGGTAGAATGTTTCTGTATTTGAGCCAGACATGCTATATGTGACACACTACAGCTGGCAAGTGATAGGATTTTCAGATTAAAAAAATGGCCGTCTGCTCAGTACTTTAAGCATAACTCTTAGACAAAATTAATTATATGTCTTTCTATCTTTACATCATAACTTTTCTCTGATGTTCCTAGGTAATAGCCTCAAGACCATTCTCAGGGTAAAAATACCAAATTGTGTGTTCAATTACAAGTGCAACATAAACCTTAAAGGCAGCAATATAATTATTGCCATAAGCTTATCTTTATGTCAGCTTAACATTTGCTATGGAGCAAGTTAAGAGTTATTTTTAGGCATTTAAACAGGAGCACATCTGGCATGGGGTGTTCATTAATGAAGTGTGTTAAAACTGGTAAGACATTGCTGATATCAACAGAGGAAAGCACTGAGATTTTGGAACATTTGGCCTGGTATTTTTATGTGCTTCTTTGAATGCTAAATGTTAATAACGATGAACCAAAACCTTGCAGAATATTCTCTTTATAATACTAGCCATAGCATTACAATCTTTCAAGGTGTCAACACAAATTTCTGTCTTCAAATTAAGTAAATTCAAGCATTTGGACATACTTCTAGAACAGTACCTCATTCATAAACAGTATTTGGCATCACGTACAGTCACAAAGATAAATAACCCATTGCTAGACAATCTGATTTTAAAACCAATGCCTACTAGTCATATCAATTATACTTTCCATAATAATAGTTGTGTAAAACATGCAGCATAGGCTGTACAAAATTTAGCATCAGCAAGCATCCTTTATTTTAAATTAGTTGGAAAAATGTTCAGTACATGGTAATTTTGATCTTTATAACCTGGAAGAGGTCTTTTCTGCAATACACTTCCAGAAGTCTTTAAATACTTCTTTGTAACAAAGCCTGCAAAGTTTAAAGCATGAATATTTGTTCTATACCTATATTAGTTTCACTGCAAACTTTCACTCTTTTATTCATATTCACCAAGATTTTGAAATAGTCATAACACACCTTATTAAAATTGTACAATAATCAAGCAGAATGTTCCACAGCCTGTACTTTGTATGCAAATTTGTTTTCCTGATATGCCATTTATTTCTTTTTGTAGTAACAGCAAATACTTCTGTATAAGAGCTCAGATAAAAAGATAACATTCAAAAAAAAAAAAAAAATGAAATAAATAAATTAAGTAAAAAGTAATTTGTGTAAAGCAGGATGATGGATTTTTGTAGAAATTAAAGTTACACTGAAGAATTAGATATTGGGTAAGCAAAAGAAGCTTTTTGAAACTATGTTGCTGATTTAATTCTTATAATTACCTATTCCAGATTTCCTGTCTATCCTGAATAGCATGGAAATACGTGACTACAGAACTCTTTCCTCACTGTTTAAAATTTGCTGGACTAAATGGAGAGTTTCCTCCGCAATTTTATATGATGTGTAAACAGATTTTTTTTACATTATTAGCTTGAGGCTTATTGGTATAGGAGCAAAATGAAACATGCCATTTTAGTGGCACTTTCCAGACATAAGCAACAACATAATATCAAATTTCCTGACAGGAAGTGGATCAAATTAAACAGTGGGCATGCTTTAGAACTTGTTAAAAATATTATGAAATTATTTAGATATTTGAATACTCAATATCATCTAGAAAATAGAACATAAAAGGTCAAAGTCTAGCTCTTAGACAAAATTGGGACAAATACTACCTACATCCTTCCTGACAGATGGAAGGGTTACAGGACTTTATACCACTGAAAACATTTGAAAACAGGTTATATAACCTATCTATTACTTTACATTTTCCACTACAGTAGGAAGGTGCGTATAAACCAACAAGACCTATTTCAGGTTTAGTACAGATATTCTATCTGTACATGAGGTAAAGAAATAAGGGAAGCCTTATTTTTCTGATGCAGTCAACTTGAAGAGAATTGAAGGAAAAGAAAATTGAGCTCTGTGGTAGCTACAGCCATGACTAGACATTTCCTTTGGATATACACTTATTCCAAAAATAGTGCTGGAAACAATTTATACAGAATCTTCCTCTTCCACACAGAGAAATCACTCAAAAATGAAGGTCTCATACTATGTTTCAAAGCATGAAATAATTCAACACCTAAGTATTTAACAGCACAGGGGTAAATAGCAGCAATCTTGCTGCCTTTTGCAAAAGCAGTGCACTCAAGTATAATGTCAGGCAAGAATTATACAAAGCACATCTGGTCAGGGAAGGTCATTGTCTGCATGAGATTGAATCACTACTCATTTCACATTAAATATATACACTAACCTTATTCTCCAGAGATCATTTCTTCAATTCTACCAACAGTAGTGATTTTTTTAAATTTTATTTTTTTTTAAGTTTAAACTGTGACAAACACTTGCATGTTATGAAGAGGAAAGGTAGATGGTGGATATATGCTGAGAGGAAGAAGGTCTGAGGCACCAGAACAGCAGAAGTGATCTTTTTAATTTGCAAACATCCAGTAGAGGATGTTGCTTGAAATTCCTCAGTAACAGAAGGAAGTTATTTCAGGTCTCTGGGGAAAATTGCTTAATTCATTTAGTGTCATATTCATCCTGAGGAATACACATTTAGTTGAAAGGGAATAATTTATGAAAGGGTATAAAGTAATTCTCACCTTCTAGAGTTTTTGTACTGAGAAAAGTCTAAATCCTGCTAATACTCAGGCAAATAATGTAGTAAGAACTGTTTTAGCTAATTGCAACAAAGATACTGGCTGGCTGACACTTCTGCATCCAGTCTTGAAGTTTTCCGACTGGAACTCATACTAACTTATGCTTGGCTGTATTGAGGGTGACATACTCTCAAGAAGCTCTGGAAAAAAGCAGTAAGATTTCATGCCACTAATAGGAGAGGATCACATTTATAAAGAAACTGCCCTGAAAAGAAAAATCCAAATTCCTCATTAATGAAGCCTGTAGGATCAGTTGAATCATGTGCTCAGTGGTGTTCCAGGCACAGGATCAAGGGCAGGTACGCAACAGTGGCGTGTTTAAGTATTACCAACCACAGGACCGAGACACTTGAGGCAAAAATAGTTTACAGCACATGCCAGAGTAATGTGTAAAACTATGTTTGAAATGACTACACTTCTTAACAGTTTAGATTTCATTACTGCATAAACACAAGACCAAAATGGCTATGCACGATGCTTGAAATATTAAGAAGGTAAAAATTTAAACCTTCTTTCTTAACAGAGTTTTCTCTTGGGTAAAGCCTCTTAAATTGTTATTTTTTATTATCTATTTTTGAAGATATTGTGAACTGCTGAGTACCTTGCCTTTTTGAAAACTTAATCGCTCTTTTAAAGTTTCTAAACAGAAAAGGAGTGGTGTTTCAAGAAAAAGTCAGATAGTTTAATGAACTGAATATCTTTAAAAACCTAACTGTAAGTTGTGCTGCAGTGGTAACATGGGCACAGCTTGTACAGAAGTTTGCTATGATTGATGAATGGCTTGATGATAAAGTAATCCTGTCTAATAGTTATCTACCACCAATAGAGGAGGTTCTGCCCTGTTCTTGAATTCTCTGGAACTGAAAAATGACTGATTCTGAAGTTAACTGTTTAAAGACGGCAAACTGCAAGAAAATACTTCAGTAAAATGTTGCTTGTGCAACTAGGGACTTCCGATCCCATTGCTCTATCACTGAAAGACCAATTACAGCCGGCAAAATATGCAGCCAGTACCTCGAAAATGCAACCAATATTGTTAAGATCTGAGAAGCTCTGTTTAGACAGAGAAGAAAAGACACCTTGTACTTCCAGGCTTCTTATTCATTTGCTGAGCTTACATAAGCCACAGTGACTGAATTGGTTTTCCAGGTAAACAGCAGCTCCTTACAATTAGTCAAGTAAAATGACACCTGTGAGTTCATATACTACTAATAGAAACTTGTTTAAATTTCTTTAGTACAGGAGGACCAAAAATATACCATTTGAAAACAATATAGCTTAAAACAAAACAAAACAAGAAGAGCTTTCTGGCTACACACCAAGAAGATCTTTAGCTACATCACTTTCTGTGAACAAAGATAAAAAATAACTACCCTATAATGCAAAGCCAGAAACCAAGACTAATTCCATGAAACTTCTTTATTTAAAAAAAAATGAAAAAATGTTTGTGTCAGTGTGTACCAGAGATGAGCAATTCTCAGAAATAGGTTTTTTTTTTTTTTTTTTTTTTTTTTTTTCTGCTATGGAAAGGGCTTTGTTCTTTCAAACAAGCTCCAACCATTAGTACCATCTTCAGAAACCTTATATTTTCTTTCACTTGCTCTAGCTGTAGCTGTGTGTGTGTGTGTAATCTTATAAAAACAATGATGGTAACAGTATATAATTCAAATAATTAAGCTGTTGCAAGGGGGGAGTAGAATGTGTCTGTGTTAAATCATATTTGCAGTTTGGGTACTGTCCTGCATAATGTGTTTGAATGGTGCAATGTTTTGTCTGCCATAAATAGCAGCTTTTACTTTCTTCGCAATTCTACTATATCAGCCATGCACTAGGATAAACAACACACCATAAAAGAGCAGAAGGCACAGTTAAGATAGAATCATTATGCAAATAGGTTATGGCATGCTTTATATGAGAACAGCTTCCCTAAAGAGACCTAATGGGATGACTGACCTATAAAGCATTTAATTTGTTGTTAGCATTTCATTTAATTGTCTTTCAGTTCCTCTAGGAATAAAACTTTTAATTGTAAAAACTTCTAAATGACATAATAGTTGATTTCTCTGTCTGTAACTAACAGGCTCTTCTCACAGTAAAAACAGATTGCTGTAATTCCAAACTGTATTTTTAAAATTTTGGTATAATTCTGGGGAAAAAAGTTAGGACATCAGACTTCAGTTGACAAAACTCTATTAAAAGAATGTTATTCTAGAAATGTTAATGAGAGTCATGCTGAAGAAAGACTATATATCTTGATATATAAGTACACAACAGATGATCAATTTTTCTTACTTTTGACCTTTGAGTGGTAGACTCAGGATCCATAGTCCTAGCAGAATTGATTATTGTTTGAAGGTTACATACAATAGGGTATAAATAGAGTATATAAATAAATCTTCATTTTATTTGACTAGTGATTTAAAATTTCTACAAACACTCTATTGGTATCTAGTATTAATAATCAAGTCTAAGCAAAGGGGACTATATATATAAAACATTATGAAAAGTATTGGTTATTTCAATAAAAACCTTGAGATGTGTTTACAAAGATGAACAGATTTTCTTCAGGAAGAGACCAATTTTATTTCTCCTAATGCAGGCTGAAGGTACCTCTTACAATCTGATAAAGTACGAGGCCACTACTGTTGAGATTCTGGTTTTAAAATTTGTTCTTTTTGTGGATGAACAATGGGATGGCTGACATCATTTGAGTTTAAATTGCTACATTTTTCTGACTGGGTGAAAAATGTGATTTTTTCAGAAACATGAGGAAGAAGACTTTTTCCAATGCGTCAGTAATTGATGCATTCAAGTGAACCAGATTAGTTTCAGTTCCTCCTCAGTCTTCACAACAATGCTGTGGTTCATTTTCTGTATGAAGCTCTTCAGTATCTCCTGAGGACTTTCTTTCATGTTTTGCATTTATCAAAATGTGTTCTGGCACCTAGATATACAATATTCCATGTGATGACCTAACCCTGTTCCTTTGAGCATGATTCATAGTCCAGGTAAATGTCCATACCTAGTTGGAAATGCTGCTGAAAATGACCTAGGAGTCCTGGTGAATAGCAAGATGACCATACATGTAAGCCCAAAAAATGCCCTGCCAGCCAAGACTGTCAACAGGATCTTCATTTGCATCAGAAAGAAAATAGCCCTAAAAAGATCATAGGGTGTGATTATTCCACTCTATTCAATACTTGTTAGGCCACCGCTGGGATATGGAATGCTGTATGCGGTTTTGATCCCCCAGTTCCAAAGAGATGATAAAAACCAGAAAAGGTACATTAGAGACCCAACAAGATGATCAGATGTTTGAAGACATGTAAAGGAAGGAAGAAATAATTTGTTTTGTTCATCCAAGAGAAGAGAAGGCTTGGGAATCATAGCCTTCCAGAACCTAAAAGGTAATTATAGAAATGATAGACCTACTCTTCACAAGGATGCATGCTGATGGGACAAGAGGCAATGGGCTCAAATTGCTTCAGCAGAAATATCCATCTGGAAATAAGAGAACAATTCTTCATTGCAAGAAAAAAGAAACATCAACATGGGAATCTCCCCTGCTGGAAATACTCCAGCCTTAGTTTTACAGAAATAACCTTTCAACAGAAGGTCAGAGCCAACAGTAAAACAAAACCAAGTTCCTTCCAACCTAGATTTTTCTATGATTCTAGTCATAGAATCTTCATAGATGTCTTCATAGTATGCTTTTATGAGTCTTCCACATATTCATATTTTTAAAACTTCAAATTCTGCCTTCATTTCATAACTGTCTATCATGTTTATATATTTTATATATATATACATATATATATATGAATATATATATGTATGTATATATATTTATAACAGACAACATTCTACAAACTGAACAATTGAGAATAGTTTAGTCATTAGTAAAAAATATCTATAGGCCAGGTATGCTGATAAGATATTATAATTTACCTAATAAGATGAAGACAAGAACTGCCAACCAGCTATCACATGGGATGTCTGAATTTTTGTTCTTGCTCCAAAGAACATTAAATCTAAGCTTAACATATTATGACCAACCACTTAACATCTAAGACCAACATATAAAAACAAACAAAGAACAACAAACAGAGCCAAACTAAGAGATTCCAATTCTAATCTCAAGAGAGGTGGAAAAAACAAAACAAAACAAAACAAAACCATTTTAGACAGGATAGAAATAAATATGATCCTTCCAGAAAGAAAGCTTTTATTAGAAAGAACTTACGCATTTTCATTTAGATTCTTACATATTAACCTTTCTTCATGTCATTGCACCCTTAAGCGAAAGCATATAATGTATATTACTTTATTCATTAATCTCCCATTTCTACTGTTACTACAGCTCAGAATGATCCAATGAATAATTCTGAATTTTGTCCAGCATAATACTGCACTCAATAAGCAATTCAAAGAGAAAAAAAAATAATAATAATAAAACCCAGAAATATCTGCTATTGATTTTTCTCATCCAGACATTTTCTAAATATACAATTTAAGAAAAAAAAATCATTATACAAAAACTATTCATTTTCTAGAATTAACATACATCTCTGACAGCAATATAAAAACACAAACATTGCTGTTTATAAGCTAGTTTACAAGGCCAATTTAAGAAAGCTAAGCTAATTTGAATTAAAAGGAAGAGACATTGAACTGATGATGTTGAATAATCCTCTGTTCCCAACTGTGGATGAAAAGGGCAGTAAAGTCACTTGGAGATGATAGTAGAAGTAGTATCAGGCCTCAAAATATAACAGATGTAACTGCAAATTCTGGTAATACATCTGGATTCTAAGTGCTGAGGACAGAGTGATTCTTATAATTGTTTTGTTGGAAGTATATAGTTGGAGAAGGAATCACAGTGCACATGGGGAAGTGGTATGATTCCGGGCTAAGGTGTGAAAGACAAAAAATGCATTGTTGCTTTTTCATAGTATTTTCACAGTTTTACTACAATTTTATGGCACAGAGTATTTAGGATGGTTAATATTTAATTGCAAACCTGCCACATTTCTCTTGTGGCATTGTGAACATAATGGTTTAGTAAGCGGTGAAGAGTAGCCATTACTGATGCCATTAATTGCTTTAAAATGAAATATTTTCTGTTTTTCCTATTCATAGAAAAGGAAAACAACAACAAGAACCAGCAGGCTAAAGAAATCATGGGGAAAGTAGAAGAGATGTTTACAAAAATGCAGTTGTATCCAGTAGGAATGTGCTGAATGAATGCTACCCACACACCAATTTAATGTTAGTGAAGATGTTAGTGAAGATAGCTTGCTCCCTGAAGTGTTTATAGTACAAAACCTTAAGTAATTCACAGTGGGACGAGTGGGAAATCATACTTGTTTAGCTCCTCTAATTCAGAAGTTTTCTTCAGAAAATACTAAACTCAGCTCTGCACAGATTAATGCTTTGAAACTGATTTATATTCTGGTCCCTTAGTAAAACATCTGTTAAGTTTCTTCATATCATATGTGTGTTAGGCAGACAGCCTTAGGGTTTTAACTATAATAAATCCAAAGTTGATTTTCCAAACCTATTGCTACTAAGGCAGATTTCCATTTCACACCAATTTCCTCTTAGATTTATGTCCTTTAAAACGTATTTGCCCTCTACTAATCAAGGATGTTTGGAAATCGCTGTGATTACTTTCCCCGTGATCATCATCTCTACTGTCCCCTCGGTTAACACTACTTATTCCAACTGTCTCAGATACCTATAACATTGTGGAAAAAATATGTCCCAGTTTTACCATGAGCTATAGCCAATATATGTAACACTATTAAGGGCCCGCAAAATGAATCACAAAATTTATTTTCTTTATTAAATGGATGTTAAATGAAATGTTAACTTTCAGCTGTTTTCGTATTAACTCGGTGTAAGGAAGAACAATCAAAATGCATATAGGAACAATAACTTTCTTAATACATTTTGAGAAGTGTGAAATAATAACAAAGGGGAAAATGTTAAAAAACAAAACAAAACAAAAAAAAAAAAAACCACTACTTTCATAGAATCTTAGAAACACAAAGTTAGAAATGACCTACAAGATCATCTAGTCCAACTGTCCTCCTGTCACCAATACTACCCACTAAGCTATTAAATCATAACTCGTAGGACTTTGTCCAGGTGTTTCTTGAACACAGCCAGGGACGGTGACTCTACCACCTCCCTTGCCAGGCCATTCCAGTGCCTGACCACTCTTCAAGAGAAAAAATAAATAAATAAATCCCGGTATCTATAGTCTTCAGTTGAAAGGTTTAATAGATTTCCCTGTTTTTCTAAGAGTGGTTTAAAATTTAAAGGTCAGTGACAATTTTTTTTTTTAGTAAGTCAGGCTGAAATTTTTTTACCCTATGAATGCAGTTAATAGCACAAGTTAATCCACAGAAATGCAATATAAACATTTTGAAATCCAGTTATATTTGAGCTGTAAATTCACGAGACTAAATTTTGGATTCCATTGTAAAGTATTCCCTTATTTCAAGCAGAAAAAAACACGCCATCTTAGTACGTTTTTCAACACCTGTATTTATAACTATGGTGATTTTGCATAGATTACTCCCCAGAAATGTTACAGTACTGGCCTGTCATCATCCATGTATCTTGGCACTTCTGTTATTTGATGTGATTCTTTTATGTTGGTGTTATAATGCAGCAGGTTCACGTCCTCCCGAAGTTGTATAAAAATGTTGATTTGAGCAGTGCTCACTATAGATCAATCACATTTAATCACTGCAGTACAATCTGACTTTTGACATCTTCATACTTGGCAAGGGAATGCAGCAAAACTTGTAGATTGTCAGCTATCTTGCCCATCATTCAGTACATAATTTGATTTTGAATTCACAGAAAAGCTCTTAGAAACTGTTGCCACTTATGACTACTCTGCAGTAGGAGGTGAACCGGGATCATATTTATGTAGTTTAATCAGAACTCAACAACTGATTGCAGTAAACTGCAAGACACATTGCTTTGGACAGTATGCAAATTTTGCATGTGTGCTCTCTCTCCAGGAATGAGCACTTCTTGTCTCAGTAACACAGAGTTTAAGATGGTAATAATTAATATGAGAAAGGTACACTGGAAAAATAAATAAATATATAAATAAATAATGTACTTGACAGGTACAAAGAAAACATGGAAAAAAAAAATTAGAAACTTCTAAATGTGACCTCTTCCGCCCTGTCTGTGGGATTGGACATTCTGATTATTTATATGCCACTAGCTAAAAATGTAAAAGCTTTATTGGGATGAGGCTAGAATTGTGAAATATTACCTGAGAAAATGACAATTTTCGTAATTGGTGATTTATTCTAGCTTCAGTTAATGTGTTTTCTTAAGCTTTTGGATAGTGTCATCTTCATTCTAAATTGTAAAGTTTCAAACATGCAGCTGTATTATTAAAATTTCCTTTTGATAGAATTAGACTATCATTACCAGGTAATGAGGAGAACATTACTGACTTTGTGAGGAATTATGTCTTCCAGGATTTTAATCTAAATTAAACTTTGGTCTGATTTAAAAGAATAAATTGTCTCTGAAGTCTACCCTTTCCTGGGTGAAAATTTTTATTCTTGTGTTATAATGCGAGTAGAAGAAACATGGATAACATTAGAAACTTCTGTAAGATTACCTTCCAATGGTGCAATATATTAAGATTGTACAAAAATTGAATTATACTGAATGAATGGAGAAGAGAGCATGCAATTATGACTAAAGTGGGATTAAATAAAAAAAGGTTAAGTAAAAGGATGACATGAGAGAATGGTGGGGGGGAAGGAAAGGAAAAATTTCACTGTACTTCTTTTCGTAACTCATATATACAGGTTCTATTAGTCACAGATTTCCTTTATACAGATATATAAATTTGTGCAATATGGTGCTATGAAATTTCAGAGAGAATCTGAATGTGTTTTAAATGCCAAAAATTACTAGTAAGTAAACACACATGGACAGAAGGTAGATATTATAGTATTTTTGCTAGAGAAAATAACACTCTAGCTTCCATGGGGTTCATACACCTCTCAAAGATTCATATTCTATTCTTCTTGCTCTCCATACTATATATAATATGTGTATACATATATATGTATGCACACACTAGTGGAAGTGCAAATGGAAATGTAATAGAACAAATTTGAGGAATCTGACACAGATATGTACAGATTTGACTTTTTTTTTTTCCCCTTCAAAGACAACTACTTTAATTATCTGGAATTTGTAATAAAATGGAACAACTACACATTCACTAACTTGCAGAAAAGCTGTAAGCCAACTACATGAAGAACATGACTACATGAAGAACAGAACAAACTATTGTACATCAAAAAAAAAAAAAACTATCCAAAGAACTTCTTCCTGTTCAACCTTGCACCTGTTCAAAATGGACAGAGATATCTGCAAATCTAAAAGTTTTTCAGACAGAAATGATGGGAAAATGAAATCAAGCATTTTTTACCTGAACACTTTTTTTTTTTTTTTTTTTTTTAACATATGAATTAGATGTGAGTAAAGCAGTGGAGAGCTTTCAGAACAGTCTGATCTGAAAACCACCAGAACGTCCATTCAATATTCAAGAAAGTCATTTAAATATTTATATAGACTAATATTAGTGACAGACAACTGTCTTTGTAGAGAAGCTCCTGGGTTTACCTTTGAGAATGCTCAACACTGCATGTGCTCACCAACTTTGATTCCTGAAAAATTTCCAGAAGTTGAACTCTTTAAAGTACTTCTTTAATTCTAGAGCACTATATTGTAGGTTTTTTTTCTGTTTCTTTGTTTGTTTTAACAGTTTGTCAGGCTAGTGTTACCCTTCTGTAACTGAAGAGTAATTATGACCAGAGCCACCTAACTCTTTAAGGATCCATGTGTAGAATCACTCTTCATAGTGATGATTCTCTCTCACATTGACATTATATTATGATGATGTGTTACAATTTCAATCACAAAAGGTCAGAGCTGGCACTAAAAGAGCAGTGATTTATTATTCAGAGAAAGATTGCTTTGAAACGCATAAAGCATTCTGAACTAGTATTAAGACAAAAGCTACAGTCAGAATAGTAGTAATACTACATACAGTCCAAGGGTATTTAAGTGCTGCCTTATCAGGAATTATAGTAGTAATCCCATTTATTTAGTAATTTTAAAACTACATTTGTGTCCCTGTTTCTGTTTCTTGTCTGCTAATTAAAGACGTAAAATAATAACAATTAGATCAATTACAGTCATAGTTGGTGCCCAGTTTTTAATTTTTTTCTTCTATACCCACTACTCATTTTAATATTAAAGATATACTTTTCTTATAACTTGACAGAGAGAAATTAGCTAAAGAAGTATGACTATTACAAAGCAAATATGATCAAGTACGTCCTTTTTTCTTTTTCTTTTTTTTTTTTTAAATTTAATATGAGTGATCTAAGAAACCGGTGTAGATAAACCTTGATAAAACCAATCTTTTACAAGATAATAGCTCAATGGACGTTCTAGGAAACATATTCATCTGTCTGGAAACATATACACTTAATTAGGACTCTAATTTTGAACCCCATCCTGTGAAGCTGTGTGGCTATCCACAGCAGAGGGATAATCAAGAACCAAGGTGTAGTCACAGTGACTAAAACAGCAGTGGGAAATGAGGTACATCATCATTCTCTGATTATTAACAAGGAAAGAGGATTTGGAGACAGTGGGCTGTTGGCATGTGTAAGGACTCAAGGTCATTATCTTGACTGAATATTAATCTATTTTGGAAGAATTCTTACATTATGAAGTGAGATGAGAAAAGTAAAAAGCTCTTAATTGTTAGGATCTATGCCTAATTTGTCTACAGTTGAACATTTACCTGGACTACACATTCATCACAGCAGGCAAAAAGACTGCTAACACTAAAGCAGCTGGATGAAAATGTGTGCATTGCCTAGCTTCTTGAATGGATACACAGAACACATACACTTAAAAAATAATATGAAATGGTAGTCATATAGAGTACTGCTAGTATAGATGGAAGTTATTCAATTATCTTCATCTCATCACAGCACAGCACCTACTGAAATATCAATGGCAGTTGACCAATTTTTATCTTATTCTACCAATACAATAAATACTTAATTTAAATGGTACCAGTTTTGCTGAACATTTTGCTGAGTTGAAAACAGCAGTTTCACTCTCAAAATGCGTACCTAGGTAATATTATTTTTTTTGCTGTATATGAAGTATTTAAAAACATTTTATGGTTCAAATTGAGTTTTCATCTTAACCTCTTGAAAGTCTTCAATTAATGTACCTTATTATTTCATACCATGCATTAAAATATTAATTTTTAATTCTCATCACCATCATTAAGACATTTCATAAATTCACATGTTCATCTTCAGCAGCAGTATTATCAAAGGTGGGTAGAAAAGGGGCCTTTAAATAAAGCCAATCTTAAATCAGAAAATCAAACATGATAACGTATCAATTTATACAAAATTCTATTTGAGGACCGAAAAGCCAGATTTATTGTTTCTTTATTCTTGAGGAGTGGGAAAGCAGACAAGCAGGCAGCGCTTCTCTGCAGTTATCTGGAGTCTGGAAAAACTGAGACCATGGAATAAGTCAAGATATGTTCTTAGATCTCTAAAAGATGAAGAGACATGTATAGAGCAGAAAGGTCTGAAGAACAGGACAAGTTGAAGCAAATCAAACCTCTCTGAAATTAACATGCTGCTATGAGGTTTCAAAGTCAGAAACTAAGCTTAACCATCATTTTCAGTATGGAAAACCAAGTTACCGATTTTATTTTTTTCCCCCGATAAATAATAGTTTCCGAATAGTTTGACCATGGAAACTAATCATACATCAAGGCACAACAAGGTAATGAATATTACCTGAATAAAATAATAAGCATTTTTATTAAGTCACAAACTACATCTGGGGCAAAACCAGAAATAGAATAGTTACATGCCAATCCAAATTGTAAGATCATTGTCTTTTCTCTTGCTGGAGACATTATTTTTTGAAAAACAAAACAAAACAGAAACACAACATACTATAATTTATGTAACCACTCAGTATTTTCTCCCTTCTTAAATGGAAATTCTGAAGTTTCTTTAACAGAATAAAGACTTTTGGTGAACCCCGAATGCTAAGAAGAAATGCTAAGGAGAAACAGTCAAGTTCACGATGCTGCAGAGCAAGGATTTTTGCTCTGCTTCCAAGCAGAAGCTGTACTATTCAGGAACCAAATAGTGGAAGGAAATGCAAGAATACAGTGAATTTTAGTGGTTTAAATAATGTGTGAACCTAATAATATACTGCTTTAAAATATTAAAATTTCAAATCGTGAAAATTACTATTATACCTGATATATGAGAATGTTTCAGCAAATTCCATTATAAGTATAATGACAGCTGTTTCAGAACTGCTGATCTTGACAACTTTACTGAACTGGTTGTAAATCTGGAGAAAATGTACCCCAAAAAACAGCTGGCTACATAAGTGAAAATCCACAACATTGTTGAAAGGTACTTAAATAGATGCTGAAAGCTCCCTTTTATGATCAAGATAGGTATGCCAAAATACAAATTACTCATTACATGTTGTAAAGACAAGGTAAGTAGGTTATGAATTCAGATCTTACATTACAATACAGTATTTAGAATCACATAATCAATCATAATGAAAAACTCAGAATGAAAAACTTTCTCCTAATTCCTAACCTAAATCTACCCTGTCTTAGTTTAAAACCATTCCCCGTTGTCCTATCAACACACGTAAACAGGTATTCCCCCTCCAGTTTATACACTCCCTTCAGGTACTGGAAGGCCGCAGTGAGGTCTCCCCACAGCTTTCTCTTCTCCAAGCTAAACTAGCCCAGTTCCCTCAACCTTTCCTCGCAGGAGAGGTGCTCCAGCCCTCAGATCATTTTAGTGACCCTCCTCTGCACCCGTTCCAAGAGCTCCACATCCTTCTTGTGCTGGGGGCCCCAGGCCTGCACACAATATTGCAGGTGGGGTCTCACAAGAACAGAGTAGAGGGGGACAATCATCTCCCTCTCCCTGCTGCCCACCCCTTTTTTAATGCAGCGCAGGACACGGTTGGCCTTTTGGGCTGAAAGCATGCACTGCTGGCTCATGTCCAGCTTGTCGTCCATCAGGACCCCCAAGTCCTTCTCCACAGGGCTTCTCTCAAGTTCTTCTTCACCCACTCTATATAAATACCTGGGATTGCCCCATCCCAAGTCCAACACCTTGTACTTAGCCTTGTTGAACCTCATTATGTTCCCATATGTCCACTTCTCCAGCCTGTCCAGGCCCCTCTGGGTGGCATCCCTTTTCTCTGTTCTATCAACTGCACTGCTCAGCTTGGTGTCATCTGCAAACTTGCTGAGAGTGCACTGGACTCCATTGTCGATGTTGTTGATAAAGATGTTTGTTACGCATACTGCATACATTAGCGTAAATCCACCTCAGCTGGGCCACCTTCTGGGAGGGAGAAGCCCTAATACCCTCTTGACCATATGCGGATGTTTCCATAGTAACCAACCTCTCACCAACCCGTGTCATTCCTCCAAAATGTTATGTCATCTTCATCATTCACTAAGATATAAGACTGCAAGGTCTTGCTAGCACATTCCTCACGCACAAGAACTGGCATGTTACATTCTGGCTCCTTTCTAGTGCCCCCTGTTCCACACCTATCCCCCTCCCCCTTCATACCCAGTTTAAAACCGCATCAATGAAGCCAACCCCCATCCTAAATCCCTTTTTATGCTGGTGGAGAAGTTATTCATGTCTGTTGTAAGTAGGCTTGGTCTCATGTAAATTGACCCAAGGTCAAAAAAAAACAACCCCCTGCCAGTGACACCAGCCAGGCTTAGAGCCAAGTATTAATCTGCTGGCTCATCATGCTTGCTTTGGAACAGGCTGCCCAGGGAAGTGGTTGAATCACTATCCCTGGAAGTCTTTAAAAGACGTTTAGATTTAGAGCTTAGTGATGTGGTTTAGTGGAGGATTTTTTAGTGTCAGGTCAGAGGTTGGACTAGGTGATCTTGGAGGTCTCTTCCAACCTAGATGATTCTGTAATTCTGTGTCCAGTCCCTCATTATTTCCTGTAACTGCAGGGATAGAGAAGAACATGACTTGTGCTCCCTAACCCTTGACCAGTCTACCCAAGGCTCTGAAGTCCTTCTTCACAGTACTTAGAGGAGTTCTTCCTATTTCATCACTGCCTACTTGAAACAACAGAAGAGGGTAATACTAGCAAAGGAAGTTTCTTCTTTACATCCTTAACCCAGGACCCAGAAGGCACCAGACCTCCCTCTGTAGCATGTCTGTTCTGCATATTGGGCCTTCCACTCCCTTCAGGTGTTAGTCACCAATGACAATGGCCCATTTTTATTCTTTACTAAGGAGGTTATAATGCAGCAGGTAGCTTGGTTAGACTTTGCGGACACCTCCAAGGAGGAAGAACCATCACTCTTGCCATTGTCCAGTTGTCCTTGCAGAGCGCTGTACCTGTTTTGAAGGGGCAGCTGGGAATTACTGTGTGGGTGCACCTGCTACACTTGGAACACCTAGCAGGGACCTTTTACCTTTACCTTCTGTCCCCCAGTTCATTACCATTGTTGTTAGGGGAAAGAGAGGGGGTTCACCATAGCAGGAACTCTGCCTGCTGTTCCCCTGCTATTAGCCGCTCTCAAGGCAGTAGGGTCTGATGTGTTTCTCATGGAGCCTTTGCTGGCTGCCTAAGCCTCAGGCCTGGTAGGGACTGGCTCCATCAATCTCCCTGTCACTCTCCCTAATGCTCCTCAGCCTCTCCACGTCTTCTTTCAGGTCAGCCAGAAGTCAGAGTAAATCATTCACCTGGTCGCATCTGATGCAGGCGTTGTCTCTGTCACCCTGCACTACAAGGGCCAGGCTCTGGCACTTGCTGCAACCAGAGATCTGTGCACTCCTGTGTTTATGTGGGGCCTTTGTCTGGGTCTCCACACATTACTTGGCAACAACCTTTTGCTGGGGTGCAACTATGTATGGCAAAGCAGCTGGCTTGCTAGTACTCTCTGAGTACCCTTCTTACTAAAATTCTGAGAGGCAGAGATCCCACAGCAGAGGAAGTGAAAGGGAGAAAAGAATACTCCCCACACTCCTCCCTGCTCCGCCTGTACTGCCCTGCGCAGGCTGCCTGCACGAACTTCCAAGCCGGTCCTGTTTGCGGCACTCCCTAGGGACTGCTTTTATACAGTTATGGGGTGGCTGCAAAATGTCAGCAATGCCCGATTTAAATGGCTCGCCACCACCGGCTCCGACTATGACTACTGCTCATCTGTCTCCTTTGTGAGGGCTGCTGGGTCCTGGCGGCTCCCTCGATGCCGCAAAAAAAGCCCTGCCTGCCTCGCTCCCCCACTCCGCCACAAAACACGTCTGCCCAAGGGCCAATGGCCTCAGCGAATGGCTGCAAAATGGCGGTGATGCCCTATTTAAACGTCTCGCAGCTGCCGGCTCCGCCTACATCTCGTCAGCCTCCTGCGCGGGAACTGCTGGGCCCTGGCGGCCTCCTCGGCTGCCTCGTGTGGCCTCCACACCAGAAAAGAAAAAAATGTAGTTAATCTGCCTTGTTTCTAGCATGGTAGCTTCAAAATCTATATACGGCTTTATACATATGCCCAAAGCAGATAGATCAGAGAAAAAACAAATAAAAAAATGATCCAGATTTAGGAAACAAGAACATCTAAAAGCAGTACTTGCTAAACTGTGTATTCATATCCAAAAAGTATTTATAAATGTTAGAGTGGTAAAGACAAAACAGTCATCATCAGAATGCATGAAGCACATCACAAATCTTTCCAACAGCTGTTCTTTTACTGTAATCTGTAAAAATGTCTGAATTTGTTTTCACTGCTTTGACTACCCACAAGTTTATTTTTTGTACTATTACAGCTACAAGTTTATCGGAGAGCAAAAAGAGAGACTTAACAGGCTGTTAAGAGGCCAAGAAGATATGCACAGCTAAACCTGCTATTAACCTACCAGTCCTTGGACAGCATCATTATTCTCACTGAAATTAGGCTCAAACAAAAATGGATTTGGGAGGTGTATTTTGAATATTTTATTTGTGAAAACTTACCTTACGCCTTCCTCATCAAACAAAGTACTCATTTATTTTCTTGTGCTCTTTATTTTTATGGCTAATATCCAAAATGTAGCCAAAATGTCATCTGTAAGACATAATTTTGGCATAATTTTAGGGCAACACTATTATCCCTATATCATTCTACCTTCAAGAAAGAGATCCCTTTGAAATTTAATTCCATCTTAACTTTTGGTATCTGTTACCTTCTTGATAATCTGTTTTTACACATATATTGAAGAAACACTTCAATTTTCTGTTCCTTGTTTGCATTGCAGTTTAGATAGAATTTGAAGCCTTAACTTCAGATTCCAAAGCTCCTTCACTTTAAATCCCTTGGCACTTCAGTCATGTTGACATCACTAATTAGTTTCCATAATTTTTGCAGTCTGCTGCTGTGGAATTAGAAACCTTAGTAACCAACTTCTTTTTGTTTATCCTTTTATTTAATTGAAAAATTATAAATTCATGCTTATTTATTCCAAGGTTATCTTCTTTGACCTGCTAATAGCATACCCTCCTGTTGGTTCAGTGACTACCCAGTAAAGGAATGTAATGATTATTGCATCTGACAGTAAGAAGTTTCTATCATTATTGGCAGCATTTGCTTCAGTCGATATGTGCAAATGTAATGTCTACAGTAATGAAACAGATCTTAGGAGAATTCCTGTCTCTATAACATTAACAATCTATTCAAATCTGGCCATGGAATTGAGCAGAGCAAAACAAAGACTTAGAGAATGTTTTTTTTCACAATCTTTCCCAGATAGCAACTGACACAATATTGAAAAAACATTTTGCAAAAGAATTGTTTACAGTCATTCAGTTTTAGTTTTGTAGCAAGATTTTTATGTCTTGGATATCATTGCTAATTCTGGCGTAGGTTACTGTACACCTGAGAGAAACTGTTTGTCTAACTATTTTAGTATGTATATCACAGTTTAAAATATAAGTTCAAGACTACTTTAGCCCTTTTGCAGTTTAATATTGAACCAAAGACTTACTTCATGTTATTGGTGTACAAATACCCTAGAATGAGAGTCAAATATAACTGGGATCTATTTAAGATTTTCTTTAAAAAACAAACAAACAAACAAAAACCTCTTTAACCATTAAATCTTTTCCATATTACGGAATGGCCATAAAGATCATCTAGTTACAATTCCTTAACCATGGGCCTCATCCAACCTGGCCTTCAATACCTCCTAACCTCTAATCTAAATGTCCCCTCTTTTTTTTATTATTTTTTGTTATTTTTTTTTTCATAAATTTGAGTAGCTTTTTAAAAATCAGAAAAAAAAAAAAAAAAAGAAAAAAAAAAAACCTTTTTGCAAATCCATGATTTGGTACCAGAAAAGGTTAGTAAAACTATCTTCATTATTCTACAACACAACTACACTTATTCTGAAACAGAGTAAAGGACTGTGTACAGAAAATCAAGGAGCCATTCCTGCGAAGCTGAAGACAAAAGCATTGACTTCTCCAGAGTGATCATTATGGTAAGATAGGAGTTGCTGTTGAGAAGAATTACAGCTACATATAATGTAAGAATTGTTATTACAGCCTTGGAAGAAGACAGTTGTAAACCACAAAAAAAAGAGTTACTGTAATAAGTATTGGCCAGAAGGGTAATTACTTATCTGGGCTTATGACCACACAAAGATATTGGGGAGCTGGACTTGACATTGATTTCTCAGCTTCTTTTCAATTTGAAAAGAATTCTCAGACACTTGCTGACATTCAGTTCCTATACAATGGCAAGCATATTATTGCAGTTAATTTTATTTTAATGTCTTTTTTTTAGAAGCAAACAAAAAATCTTTTTCAAAATTAAATACAGCCCTTTTGAGCAGCACCCCAGAAGATCCTTTGGTTGTTAATTTACAGTATCAGAAGATCTATTCAACCCTTTACAGAACTGAAAATATATCTCCATTAACACAGCCATTTCATTTTCTATCCTCAGCTTTAAGAACATATCAGCCCACATGACAGTAGAAGGAATTTTCATGGATCTCTTCTGTTCAGTTGTGGATTTTACTTAACTAAAGTCTACAGCAACTAACAGATAAGAAAATTAATGTTTGAAGCATGCAATGAGCAACAGAAGTAGTCAGAGAATTAGAAACTAGTAGCACACTGGAGTTATCTTCAGCTAAGTTAATGTTAGCTGCCTTGTCACAGACAAAATCTATTACATAGCCCAGTGAATCATATGTTTGAACTTAATAAACAAGCCCTTCACGGTAAACAAGTTCACTGTACAGTAAGGTAAGGTAAGGTCATGGCAGTGAACTTTATTGAAACCCTAAAGAGATCAGATGTTTTACGGAACGTTTTGTCATATACTTTTTTTTTTTTTCAAGTATATAATATGGAATTCACAGAATGGGTGAAAAAATAGGTTATTAAAATTTATCTAGTTCACTTCCATAAGTAGCTTGATTTTTAGATTGTCAGAATAATCACCTTAGCTACCTTCAACCTCAAAAATACTTAGCGGAGTACAGGTTGAGTACATACTTAGTACAGAGTACAGAGGAGAAATACTTAGAGGAGTACAGTTTTTTTGTTTGTTTGTTTGTTTGTTTGTTTTTAATTAAATTTCTGTGTGACAGGAAAAAAAATTACAGAAAGTTTAAGAAAACTACATTGTTGATACATTTGATTTTACAAGCTTAAAAGCCTCCAGCATTCTGTAACATGCTTGGGCGTAGCCTCTATGAAAACAGGACCTGAAAATAGTATGGATACTTTCATAGAATATTTATAACAGAAAATAAGTCTAAAGACTAAGAGCTTTTGCTAGAAGCAAAAAAAAAAAAAAAAAAAAAAAAAAAAAAAAAAAAAACTGATGTGGATTACCTTTGACTTTTCTTTCACTTCATTGGCAACACATGATAAAATATGTTTTTGACAGGAAAATAGAAGGAATTAACAAAACACAAACTGAAGACATGTTCCAACTTTAGATCCCAATTATAGCCCACATTGCTTAAAGCTAGGAAATGTGCAAACATCTAACACAAATGAAGAAGAGAAATCTAATGAAAAAGACAACATGACATGAGAAAAACAGAAGAGCAGAAGCAGCTAATTAAACCTATACATCTACAACCATAATGCAGAGGAATTATTAAGAGAAGCAGAAGTTAGTGATAAACTTGTGGTTCTCTTACACTGAAAGAAGATCTAAAATTAAACAACCTGCAAAATACAAGATTTATGTAGGGTTGTGGGTGTGGAATAACTAGCATTGCATTTTTTTCTCAGTTGTAACCTACTATGCCATCCAATCTACATACCAAAGATTGCAGTGGACAGGTTTGTCTTTTTGCTGCAGGGTTTCAATAACAGGCTGTGTAGTGCACATCATGGAAAAAAAAATAAAAATAAAAAATAAAAAAATCAGCTTAAAAATTAACTTAGCACATAAGAAATACTATATATATATATTTAGGATAAACCATCATTATTAATAGCAATCAAGGGGACAAGGGCAATTACAAAAGCAATGTTTTAAAGAAATCTCTTTGAATATAGATGGTGAGTAATATAGATTGTAGTGGTGGAGTAAAAGGGAAAAAAGATGAATTGTCATAAGTTGGGGGAAGAAAGTTCTAATGTTCATAGTCTAGGTATAAAGAGTGTTAAGAACTATAGAAAGGTCACTGTGTGGAGACAAACTTATTGAAAGTAGCAATTAATTGCAGAAGGACTGCTTAAAAGAGTTTCAAACATACAGTCTTGTCTATGAAAGCCTGAAGAGAGGAAACATATTTTCTCCACTTAAATTTATCTATTAGCTTTTTACTTGTGTTTCTCTCTTACTTATTTCTGCTAATGCAATCTCTCTTGAACTCATAAAATATAGTTAGAATTGGACAACAAAGGAAAAAAAGCAAACATACAGGATACTGTGAGAAACTGCCATCCAGGACTTGGAGCAAAACTAAAAGGAAATAAAAACAGAGAAGGATATTCACCTACAAGGAAAAGAGTTACAAAGGCCATAATGATACAGTTATGATATTGCTGGAAACATGTGAAGAAGTAAATTTACAGGAAAAGCAAGCAAAGTGGTTATTTTTAATATTATTACTATATAATACTAATTATTACTATATAATACTATATATATATATATATACTATAATTATTACTATATAATACTAATATTACTATATAAAAATAATAATAATAATTAAAAAACAAACAAACAAACAAACAAAAAAGACCGATCAACAAGTAATTTCCCACTACAGGTATATTTAAAACACAGCATCCATTTCATTAACTACGAAGGCTCATTCTGTAATTAAAAATCCTCCTACTTGACAATAAAGAATCTACTACTGACCTGCAACTCAGCTATAGAAAAAAAGCAGAATGAACTTGACACCAGGAAATTAAGAACCTGGCATGGATCATTAGTACTGTTAATGTTTGGTGTGTGGACTGCAACCATAATGAAGTAACATGGCAATAAAACTCATTCAACTTCCACAGGTAGCACACAATACACAAGGGTACCTAAAAAGCCATGCTCAGATTCTCCTTTGAATAGGAGGTTGCACATTTCCATGCAGAATGGGAACTGTGGCCCACTGACCTGTGCAGGACAAGAGAAGCAGCTCTCACAGCTGCACGCTCCACGGAGACTGAGTTAATGTGTTGCCATGTGACCTTGGATATTCTAGGAGTTCCAAACAACCATATATCCTAGCTTCCCGTGTGTGATTCCCTGTCATGTGTATCTACTTGTTCCCCCTCCATTATTTTGTAAATATAGATGGAGCAGAAAATGTTCTAAATATATAATTCTTAAGGTGTTTTTACAGACTTCCTGTTAACTATTTGAAAAATTACCATAAAGTAGAAAAAAAAAAAAAAAGCAAAAAGTTTTATTTAAAAAATTATATATATATATATTAGTTATATAAACTAATAATATATATATATTAGTTATATAAACTAATATATATATATTAGTTTAGAGAGGTTGCACTAATAGCAACTGATACCTCTTGGAAGGAATTCTTTATATGGAAGTATTTCTATAATTTACTAAGGTTTTTAAATGTCTCTATAATACACTCTCCTTTTCAGCATTTCCACTACTGTTACTTAACCAAGCTGATAATGTAATCATATTAATGATTACACAACTCTTCTGAAATCAGACTTTTCTTATCTGAACAGCTTTGTGTATTCAACACAACTGATAATCCCCTATAATTTAAGCCTTTGTATTTACTCTGTACCTGTTTTCCCGCCATTACAGACAAGTATTTTCGTGTGAAGAAAGAAATTTGTTTGTAAAGTAAGCTATTTTGCAGCTGAAGTTAAAATCCATACTTGACTTCCAGCCTTCACTGACTAAGCAGATATGACCTCCTTCCCTTCTTCCTTCCAAATTAGCTATTTCTCTATTCAGTAAAAGAGAGAGATTGAATGGAAGAGGAAAACCCTCTGTTCATTGTTTTGCAACTCATAGGACTTCTAAAAACATCATGGATTAACCCCCTTCCCTCCCCCCAGACTACAGCCGGTCTGTATTTACAATGTAGATTTCACTCTTAAAATAACATCAAGTTTTCTGCAAATCTTCTTTGCTTCTAACACTAATTTCCTTCAGGAGAGATTTGGAGTTTACACTGCACAATGCTACAAGAAATCTTGGAATAGCTTGAAACACTATTTTTTATATCTATAATACAATCAGCTACAGCATACAAGTACTTTAAGAGACAATTTTGGCAAGATCCTGTATCTCACTTTAGTTAAAATGTATTAAATCTTTCAGAGTTATTTTCTTTCAGGCTATTTAAACACATCACTGGTTCTTAAAGAAGAGAACATTTGTTAATATCAGGTCCTACAATTAGTGAATTGTCTATTTTATACAGTTATTGACTTTCTGAAATAAAATCACAGGTCTCACATTGCTATATGAAATCTAAGAACTCCTAAAAAAAATCCATTTTAACAGCATATGAAACTTAATAGGTGTATGGTAAGAACAGGTTATTAATTTTTAAAATAGACAAAACACAAACTTGCAAAGCTTTAAAAAAATCTCACAATTGGAAATCTGTAAAAACAATTGAAACCTGTCAACATTTTCCAAATGACTTGTTAATTTATAAGGAGCAAAATTCCACTCTGGCATAAAAGGAAAAAACATACCCACACACACAAAAAATTTAAATGAATAATTTAGAAATTTCAAGACACTGCCTAGCAAATATTAGTATAATGACTTAAATTTCTTGCCTTTCCCTGCAAACTCTTTCTGGTTCTTTTGACAATTGCTATCAACATCACTGTCTTGTTTTTTAAACTTCCTGCAGAGAAAGCCTTACTAATGAAAAAAAAACTAACTACTTTTTCCCTAATATCAATGATTTTCTCACAAGTGAACTCAATAAGTAGTTCTTCTTCACAGAATCACAGAAAAGATGTTTCAGTTGCTCCCCAGCGATCACTTTCTCTGACATAAATCATTTAGTTCTACTGACTAAGTGCTACAGAATCTGTCAAATATTTCTGGATTGTTTTCTGAGTATCTGAATATTTCTGAACATCAAAATAGGCCTTTAGGCAATCTTCATATGCTTAAAAGAGTCATATCTCAAAATTGTCAAATTCAAAGACTATCTCAAATTTCTTAAGATAAGTAATTCTGATTTTAATGTCATTTGTAAAATTATATTGAATATCATCAATACTAAGCATATGTCTTTACAAATACAGGAATCCATAGATGTGCCATTACTACAAACTTCTTCCTCCACTAACTTTACACTGTATTTAGTTGCCCAGTATCCTTGAGCATCTGCAGATGCTAAACACAAAGGAGAAAAAGTTAATTTCTAAAACTGTCAGAGCAGGAATGAGTTTGTCAAATGACTGTGAAACACATTTTTAAAACAGAAAATTTGTTTTATATTAGCAGTATATTTTATCTGAAATTTCCAAGTAGCACTTCAGAAGTAAAAAGTGCTAAGTATGTGGACCCACCAGAGCTTCCAATAGTATGTATTAGAATAGCATGTATCAATGTAGCAAAAAGTGTTGTAAAATAGAAATAGATTGCTGTTATTTACTCATTTCTGTTATATGTCACATACAATAAATTAATTACACACAACTTTCCCTTTTTTCCCCTTCTGTTATCTGAACAAGAACCATAAATGTGGCTTTATTTAATTAGATAAAAAATATTTATATTATATTATTTTACTGAAAAAATAGTGAAAGACTTCATGATGGTTACTCAAACAAATTTATCTTGAAGTCACAGCCAAAGGGAACCAATAATGTTCAAAAGCTTAAACTGAAATGAAACAAGTGGAATTATTGTATCATGTCCACATGATACCATACCAATACCACAGGAATAACTCTTTAGCATACTTTCTTATTAAAATAACAAAGACAATATTTACTTCTAGTACTTTTCCTGTACATTCCGAAAGTTTACATGAAAATATGCTGGTTAAATTCCTATTGGTCCTAAGATGATGCCATTCAATTTTGATGATAAGACTGGTTTAAAATAAATAAACAATAACAATAATCAAAGCAATAAAGTAATTTTTTTCCAAAGTTCATGAGCAGCCATCTGAGATTCAATACTCAAGTGTCACCTAGAAACTTAAGAGGGCCAGGCCAAAGTCTTAATTGCTCTGGAAGCCCATGGCCAAAATGTTCAAAACAAAGAGCTTAAAGCACGCAGATTGGATCACATAACAAAATGCTGCCTTATATATGGGACCAATATGTGCAATAATACCCTGTATGAATGCCCTATATTACTTCACAGAAATGCTGGTTTTGTTTGCCTTCATTAACACGCTACCAAACAAAAGAAAATGCAATAATAGGTATCTTGCAAGTAAAACCATTCTATCAAGCAACCTGACAACATCAACTCCTCTGACTTTAAATAAATAAAAACAGAAGAATAAAACTACTGCCTAGCTTTGTTTCCAGGGGATAAAATCATACAGGGTTCTTTATACACTAAGAAATCTCACTTACTAACAATGTGGTCCAGCATAATTTCCAATGAATGACAAATGCTTATTTTAACAATACAGCCATTTTCTCAGCAAGTTTTTATTCTGTGGATTTCAAGGGTTATACATTTTCCTTCACTAACATGTAAACTTGCAGAATATAATGAAATGTGGGACTACAAATACCAATGTTTTCTCACACATGGGAAGAAGAGAATCAAGTCCTATAAAATTGATTTAATATTTTATGGGTTTTATTTACCAAAAATTTACCACAAAAAATTATTGTGTATAGAAACTGTAATGGAGAAGCATTTTTAAGTAGGATAGTTCTTATATTGCCTAGGAAACAATTTTATTTTCTTAGTGGCATGTTTTATTCTTCTAAATTGGAAAGTTATAAATAAAGCAACAAAAACAAAACAAAAAGCAGATCAGGCATCTCTCATATTTTTTGGCTGTTCTACTTGGATTCCTACATGGATTTTCTGATACCCACACCACATATCATATACAAAATATTCAGAAAATGAAAACACATTTAAGTTTTTGCAAAACTTTAAGCAGTTAAATTTAAGGCCAAAACTAAAGCTGAAATATTGAATTACAGTAGAAATCTATCACCAACTTCAGGAAAAACAGGTCTGTCATGAATTATTGATCACTAGGAAAGTAACAATGTAGTAGAAAAACAGAAGGTACCAAAAGCATTTAATAATTACAGGTTTTGCCATTTATTAATAAATGTCTACTTACTACTATTTTGAACACATTCCTGATGGATGAGATAAAGTTTACTTTGGGGAAATTTATGAGACATGCTGTGTAAGTTTGGACAATGTAGGATTATTACCAAAACTACTTGGCAAACAGCCTATAAAATATAAAGATTCTTTCTTTGGGTTTGTTTCTCTTTTAGAGGCTTATTAGACCCTTACTGAATGCATACCAGTGAATAGGTAGTATGTCTTCAGAAAACATAGTGTGTGGCAGTGACACAATAGGTACAGAAAATCAACTCTGGGAGGAAAGGCAGTGAACGTAACCAGAATGTGGGATCCCCTGTTCATTTTGATCAAACGCCTTCACATAATATTGCTTTCCAAATTCAAGTTATTCTTGCTTGCTATTCACACATGATAGTCACTGTAAAATCTTCTAACAGTCATTTAAAGCACTGTGTATTATAATTATATAACACATTATATTGAAAATTAATTGTATTGAAAAATAATTCCTTGCAAGGATTTGCCTCAGAAAATGGCCTACTAGTATCTTGGGTAAGGTACTTCAAAATGCATCAAAACTCCTGTTTGTTCAGGTAATTAATAATGATTTTGATGGTATATGAATCTAAAGGTTGGAGTTCATGGTTTGAACGAGCTTTCCAAACAAATTTAGAGCAAACAAGGATCTCAGGATGGAATTTTTGACAAAAAAAAAAAAAAAATAAAAATGCAGAGAAATTATAGAAATATCTCAAACATTCAGCAACATCTGCAGTTTGATTTTGCCATTTTAAATAAATAGCCTCAGACCTTTGACATATTAGACAGGCATGGAAATAAAAATAAGCATTCAGATAAGACAAAAAATAAAATTGACAACAAAAACAGACCAAATCAAACACAGGACCAATATTCTTGACTTGAACAGAAAAAGGTACAGCACAGAAACAGACAGGCACTTTATTTCTCTTTTATCTGTTGTTTTTAATAGCTGATTCTGCTGTCAGTATTTGTAACTCTCTATGGTGGCATTCATAAATGAGAAAAATCATAGAGCTGGAAGGGACCTTGAAAGGTCATCTGGCCTCTTCCTTGTAGTTCAGCTGTAACTAGGTTACAGATGTTTGTCTAACCTTTTCCTAAAAGTTGCCTGAAATGGTCAGCAAACTACACCAGCGCTTCAGAATCTATACCACTAACAATCTTTCCTCCATATCAGAGGTGGTATATATATCTCTCTCATAGGAGATATCTCTCATATCTCATATCTCTCTTACTGCAATTAAACCCCATTACTATTTATCTATACATATAAATGTGAGATATATGTGAGAAATAGCTTATTTTGCATGCTCACAAGAAAAAATACCCAACTATACAATTTGTATTTGAAGACCATTATCACATTCCTTCATCTTATCCTCTAAAGCCCTTGTATTCACTGTTTCTTTAATCCCTTTCTGTTCTCTTCCAGACTTTCTGCCATTCTTGCTATTTTCTTTCGACTACAAATGACTCTTGGAATGTCAAATCTGGACAAAGACCTTCACCTGAGCCCCTACAACAGCTGAGTACAGGAAAAAGGTTGCTTCATCCATCTAGTAAAACATATTCATATTCTTACATGCCATTGTAAAAGTTTCCTTGCTGGCAATAACGTACCATAATGTGCTTGTAAGTCATAAGCAATCCTCAGGCTCATTTGCTCAAAGAAACATGTTCTATATGAATATTTTTGTCCCAATGGAAACCATAACATTTTTAAATGTTTAAATCAAGTTCATTTTGAATTACATCCCAGATTTACTCGTAGCTTCTTCCACCATTATGACATGCACAGAGCAAGAGTGTATAATCTATCTTCTAGTCATCTATAATGAGCTGAATAACCAGGCCCAAGGTAACCACACCAATGCACACTTCCATTTAGACAGTAACTGACAATTCCTCTCTAAATGGAGTTTCCCCTTCAGCATTACATTGTTCAAAGTTTGAATTCTGTTCTTTACGAGACGTTGATTAATTTCACAGAATCACTTCTCAGATAACCCTGAAAATGTGGAAAATGTAAATTAGCATAATAAAGCAGAAAATATCAATACCTTTAAACTGCATTATTATAACTCTGAAAAAAGTGAAGAAAACTTGTCTACCAATATACTACTTCTACTTGGAGTGCTGTGTGCAGCTGTGGGCTCTCCAGTACAGAAGATACATACTGAAGGGAGTCCATCAAATGGCCATAGAGGTGGTTGAAGGTCTGGAGCATCTGTCATATGAGTTGAGATTAAGTGAGCTGGAACTGCTTACCCACAAGGAGCAAGGTTCAGGTGGATTTATCAATGCGCATAAATTCTGATGGGGCAGTAAAGACAACAGAGTGAGACCCTCCTCACTCTGTGCCATCTAGTGACAGGGCAAGAGGTGATGGGCATAAACTCAAACACAGGAAATTTTATTATTTTTTGTTTATTTTAAATTCTACTATGAGAGTTATCAAACATGGCAACAGGCTGCCATCCATGGAGACAGACAAAATCTAATATGAATGACTTGGTGACTGTTTTTTGAGTAGGGGGGTTGGACTAGATGATCTCCAGAGGTCCTCTAGGATTCAACTATTCTGCATTTCTTTATTTTATTATTTTATTTTTTTTTACTTCTTACCTGGTTAATCATTTTTATTAGCCTCTGAAATGGTGGCTCTCTTTTCACAGAAGAATACATTATGAGTATTTTTATTAACAATAAAATTTTTAACAGGACCAATTTTGGTTGAGCTGAGTATAGTCAAAGATATTGCAGTTAAAGACAACTGAGAAATTGTTACTTTTTTGATGTTCAGTAGTATCTATAATTAATGTTCTATTCAGATATTAGGTATGACCCAGACACACACACAAAAAAAAAGACAAAACTTGTAACTAGTTGAGAAGCATAAATTTAACTGTCAACATTATTAAGGAGTTTCTTGTAAATTTTGCTGAATAATAATAAAAAGCAAAACACTTTATATTCCTTTACATCTATCTAATCTTATTGCTAGTTGGAGTTGCAATTTATTCTTTAATGGGATATACTAAGTTCCCATTTTAATGTGTTTGAGTAAAGGGTGAAGAAAAACTTTTGATATCTGCCACAATTAATTGTTACAATGACCACTGAAACTTAAGCAACAGTCTTTAGATCAATTAAAAGTATAAATTAATATTTTACAGTACTGCCAGGCACTACTACACTCAAGCAGTGGTCAAGGGAAGTAAATGTTGCCCAGTATTCTGCGTGTCCTCTTCTGGGCCCCCAGTACAAAACAAATGCCCCAAACCTAGGGATGAGGCAAAGTGCTGTGGGGGGGTGTTGGCACTGGGGCCCAGAGTGAGTTGAGACTGAGGGCATTCATTGGGTTTGTTTATCCCAAGATGAGAAGGCTAAGCCAAGGGATCCACCAACAGTCAGCCACCTCGTGGAGAACCTTAGATAAGGCAGAGAGACTCCCCAGAGATGCACAGTGAAAACTGTGATGTTGGTGATGGTCACCATCCCTAGAGTTGACAGCTGGGCTGCATTCAAGGGAAAAGACAAGCATCAGAGCAGTGGCTTTGAGAGCCTCTGTATGACATCTGTTCTTGGAGTTTTCAGAGCTGGCCCAGAGAAGGCCCTGAAAGACCTGAATTTACTTCTTAAAATTTATGAATATAAATTTAAATAAAAGTATGTATATTCAACTTAGCATTTATACCTGGTTTGAGGAGGAGGTTGAAATGAGGGATACTCTGCAGGTCATCCCAACCTGTTTTTTCCTCCAGTTCCAGCTACATGATGCTGCTTAATCAATTATTTCTGAAATACTGATGTCTGTACTGTTTTGAGAACTCCTTTTCCCTCGGTCATTTTATAGTTCACTTACTGTTTTGAAGCATTTGGATAGATATTAATACATATCTTACATTCTTTCTAAGATAAATTCTTCCATACCACATCTCACCAGGACTATTATGTTTAAATATAACACATTGTTCTTTTGTTTCAAAAGTTTTAAAAAACTATTTATACATTCTTTAAGACTTCTCCTTTCCTATTCATTTATTCTTGATAAAATGAGCAAGAATCATAATTTGGGGTCTTTTTATTTTACTTTTCAGGTATAATGGATCATTTAAAAAGGAAATATAGCTCTAAAAGTTTCTGTTAAGGACTGTAAAGCAAAATATATATATATATATATATATGTATTTCCTTTGCAAGGTTTTTATCATAACAGCATTACTTACTGTGACATTTATCCTGCTTAACCTCACGAAACGTACCCTAGGGAAATGTCAACAGTCTTATGGTTTTAATACAAATGAATTATCAAAGAGTTTGAATAATATAATCATCTTAATGTATTCATTTTTTATATAATGAACATCTGTTATGAGGATACAGAAGCAAAGTTACTGGCTAAGGTAACAATTAAATAAACAATAAAACTGATTTTACAATTTTAACTATTTAGAGTAACCTAAAGTAACTGTCACTGAAATTTTCCTCACTTCCATTATTTCTGGTGGATATGATTTTTCTTTGATGAAATTCTTATGTGCTTTCTAGATCGTTGTTATAGGTATAATCCTGTTTACAAAGACAGTTTGTTCCCTGGATAGAAATCTTCTCCCTTGAGTGATGCATATTTGTGTTCTTAAAGTTCCTGCCAAATCTCTTATTTTACATGCCTTTGCCAATAATCCTTTTACAGTGTATTTTCTGTCAAGTCCATTTATTAAGAAGGTTGTTTTCAAACATCCTACTAGCATACATTACAGTAATTCTATTCTCATGAGAACACATTCTCTAATTATCGAGATGGTCTAACGAATGCCTCTGATATTTATTTCTATTATATTTTATTCTAGCATTATACTTTATGACATGAATATAAATTTTTGAAAATTTACACAAGTGATACATAGCTTTGCAGTCTAAACTCTTCTGAACTACATTGAGTAATTCCAAGAAACCATTTTTATGAGTAATTTGTTGTTTTATTTTTTCTTTAAAGGACAAAATGCCATCATTTGCAATTCAGAAAATAAATATCCTCAGTTTTATCCAAGTTCTTGAATGACATTTCTTTCAAGTTCAATGCTCTGAACCTTGTTAGCACATTGTAACCGGTTTGTTCTTTTTTTTCCTGAAATGCAGCAATTTGAATATAGATGCATTTGTCATCTTGTCATCACACATACATATAGAAAGAACATTTTAGCTTCTGAGTATGCAAATCTGGAATGTGGTAGATTGAAATTATACTCTCAGACATCCCTTGCCAGGCTGATAAAAGCCTTGATTCATCCAATTTTTCCTGATACCATTTGCTTGACAGCTACCATTTGCTATTCACAGTTTGTTAGATAGTAGTAAAATGCAAGTGCATTCAGAGTAATATTACAATGAAAGTTATCACATGATGAAAGATCTTAATTACTCCTAGATTAACCACAGAATCACAGTGACAGAGAAGCCATGTCTTTCAAAGTTTTTACATGGTTTTAACCAGAACTACAATTGGGGTTTAACTTATGATACTTTTTTTACTGTATGATATGTTTTTACTTTATGATATTTTTTATTGTAACACTCAGATTTTAGTTTCCTCACTGAAATCCATGACTTCAATGTAAACATCTGTGTTTGGTATGTCATTTGTAGGAGGGTTATATACCTCAGCGTATATTCACAGTATCTGGTGTACTGACTAGTGAAAAGAAAAGAAGAGAAGAGAAGAGAAGAGAAGAGAAGAGAAGAGAAGAGAAGAGAAGAGAAGAGAAGAGAAGAGAAGAGAAGAGAAGAGAAGAGAAGAGAAGAGAAGAGAAGAGAAGAGAAGAGAAGAGAAGAGAAGAGAAGAGAAGAGAAGAGAAGAGAAGAGAAGAGAAGAGAAGAGAAGAGAAGAGAAAAAGAAAAGAAAAGAAAAGAAAAGAAAAGAAAAGAAAAGAAAAGAAAAGAAAAGAAAAGAAAAGAAAAGAAAAGAAAAGAAAAGAAAAGAAAAGAAAAGAAAAGAAAAGAAAAGAAAAGAAAAGATGGTTATATATGAATTTTGAAGGAAAATGGGTCTAGAGGCTTATATACTATGCTCAGGTCTTCTCTGATCTCAGGACTTTGCCTCCTTTCAGAATTCAGAATTTATAACCAGCACTAGAATAACTGCCCATCTCTTCATTTAGCAAGAATGTGTCTGGCAACATACCTTGAGAATCTAGAAATGATGATGACATCTTCTCTTTCTATATTAAAATGTGGTAGTCAAAACACATTAGACACAGTAGGTAGATTCAATTCTGATTTAAATTTACATTTCTAGCTGCTCTAGAGAGTATTTTATCTCAGCCTAAGACTCTTTCTACTGAAAGCATGATACAAAAAAAGTGGAGTTCCAAGAAATCACAATTAGGCAGGGCGACTATGACAAATACTTTTGAAAATCAGTGGAGAAAGCACTTGGAAGTGAGGATTCCTGGCTCTACTGTTTGCTCACCCTTCAATAGCCAAGGGAATAACCACGTCTCACACTTGACAACTCTGAAACCCGGGCACATAGGCAAGTTTTCTCACAGGGAAAATCAATCACTTCAGTCAAGAGATAATGTAAAAGTTGCTACTGTCAAAATCCCAAGAACGTATGCATAATTTTCATTCTTGCATTCACATTCATCATTACTGAGAAGCATGTCGAGCAAACAAAACAGATGACTGTGACTCTGAACATGAGCTATTCAGTTTACTCTCTGCTGTGTTTGATTACTTAACTAGGGTCACCCTCACCTGTGTGGCTGACTGTGGTTTTCCTTTCACTTTACTGCCTGGTTACCACAATCAATCCTAAATTTTACAGTACTCATTCACTTATCCAACCATTGGATCCCAAACTGAGTCATCTAAACCCTTTCAACTTGAAAGGCCTGTTTTTTCCCTAAGGGAAAATAACAACACACCTTTCTCAAGATCTATACAACTTTCTGCATGTTATCTTTTCTTTTCTATACCCAAAATATATCGAATTCTTTAAGGAGTAGTGACACTATTGGCATCCAGAGATCTGTATCTATTTTATGTGATGCAAGAGGACAAGAGAGTCTAGGTATCAGGTATGGTTTGCAATACCTGTTCATTCCTATCAGGTAGCAGGGTCTCTGAATAAGTAGGCTGAAGATCTCACCTATGAAAATAGTTGAAATAAAGGCAACCAATGAAACAGTAGAAGCAATCTTGTGTATGAAAAGACTAGAAATTAAGTAAAACTTCCTGGACCACTTAGAAACAGTAGTGGATTGTTGTCCTTTCACATTCAAGCAGAACTGGGAGTATGACACTTGTTGACATAAAATGCCTATCTTTTGTTCCAGCTCCACTTTAAATGCCTTTTTGGAACAAAGCCTTGGTCTTTTTAAATTAATTATCTTTAATTGCCAGGTTCACTCTTCTGTCCTCTGAAAATTGTCACTTCATTTGCTTTGTTCTAATATTTGCTTACCTTCTCATTTAAACATGACTTTTCATAAAGTAATTCTCAGTTGTACACCACGGTATTTCTAGGTAATTTCCTTAATACCCAAAGGATGCACATAATCTGGACTGTTTGAGAAATTAGCATTAATTTTTCTCCTTTGATCTTAGTTATTTTTACAAGGTCAATTATAAACATAGCTTCATAAATTGTCATATACGTCCTCTAATTTCATTTTCTATGTCTTCAGCCTTAGCAGTCAAAAGTAAATGATCACCAAACTTTTTCCAATGTGTTATTTTTCACTTCCCAAATACTTCACTACAGTATTCCCTAGTTTCATTTTGCATGCCAGAAACTAAGATTCCTTTGACATAGAACTACCTTTCCAAATCTTGCCTTTGCATGGCTCCTTGAGTATTTTCATTTTCATTAATATTCCACCTATGTGAACCCAGAATATTAGATTTCAGCAACACGTAGAAAAAAAATCACAGCTGGTGTCACCACTTTGCTTTCACCATCTACTATTTCTGTTTACTTCTTCTCTTTTCATATGTCCATTTTAACTTTTTTTTTTTTTTTTAAACAAAACAAAACAAAACAAAACACAGCCTCCATTTCTCTTCTAATCCCTGAGAGTATGTTTCTGAGTAAAGTGAAATTACCTAGCAGGTTTTAGCTCAGGTGCCGCTTGAGCACTGCTCCCCTCCACCATTCCCTCTTCCCAAAACAGGTCTTGAAGGCTCATGCAGACCTTGAAAGAGACTATTCAGAAAATATTTTTTTGCTGAAAATGATAACAATTGGTACTGGTGAGTTTTGTGTGCCTTTGTGCTTTGCTTTTCAGTGAGTACTCTAAAGGCAGCAAGGAGAGAATCTCCAAGATTTTGACAATGACAAATATATCCATTAAAGATGAATTAAATTATTTTAATGCTTGAAAATTAAGAAGAATCCAATATTTTAGGTAATATTTAAAATAATAAAGGTGATAATATTCAGAATAATGGATTATAAGATATATATTGAATAATGGCATAAAATCTAGTAAGTCTATCTGTAGTAATGAGTCTGTAACTTTAATTGACATTCAAATCTTGTTTAAACATTAGCCTATTGAACTGTAAGTCTCTCTATTTAATTGACTTTAATGCTAAAATAGAAAAAGACATTTTAATTTTAGATGTGACCACTAAAAAAAATTTAAATTAAAGAGATAAGATCTGAAATCTCAGGGAATTTAGAACCAAGTTTTTCTTAACTTAGTTAAATTGATTTTACAGGGTCTAGACTTTTTGAGGACTGCATTACCTATACATGATTTTCACTACTGTATTTTGTATATTTTCTACCACAATAGTTTCATTTCTTTTCTTCTTTCTTGAAAACAGATTTGAATTTACTTACCATATTATGTAAGACATTGATATGATTTCTCAAAAATGTTATGAAGCAATTAATTTGCTTTAATGTTGCCAGACACTAAAAGATAAGAAAGGACAGAAAGTTTGAGCACAGACTTTTCATTCTTCTTTCACCCTACCTATAAGAGGCAATGATGAAGATCAGACAGGAGAAACATCTTTATATTTGCAGAGTTTCCCTTACAAATATTTTTTCAAAGTCTTTCATACAAAAATATTTGCCATTCTTTCAATTATTCAGCTTAATAAGAATACATATATCTGGGTTCTATACACACTCTTTCTGACATATAAGGTGTCTTATATACTCTGCAAATACATAGAGAATCAAAGAATGCATGAACCACTGTTCAACAAATTGAATGGAAAGTGTTCTTTGAATTATTATACAATTTTTGTTACAGTGTTACGTAAAAGAAGGTAAAACATCTGACAAAACCCTATTCTATAGAATTGTGAATAAAAGTGTTTCATTTTCATATTATAAAAACTTTCATTTCACTAAAAATTTTCATATTAGTAACTCAAAGTTGTATAGACACGTACATTATTTTCACCAAAATGACATCTAAGAATGCATGTTTTCTACTGTGTCTTCCACAGAAAGCTGGACTTGATTCCAGATATCTGTTTTGTTTTAGCATTTTCTAAGATACTTGTGAGACAGTACAGAAATATTCCTTACAGCTGAAATTGCTCTGTCACCTATTTACATCTTATTCCATGACCTTCCTCTGGTATACTTCAAAATCCCATTAGTCATAGCAGTGATTCCGGATGCAAAATGGCAGTCTCTACTTGGTCTTGCAAGTTTTTGTTGTTGTTTTTTCCACAGACCTTTGTTCTAAAAAAATAATTAAATTACATGGCACATTTGTTCCCAGGTAGGTAATTCTACCCAGTTATTCTGTTTATCAAAGTCATTGTTTACCAGTATGACTTCTCATACACTTTTCTTGAAACTAGAAAGGTTAAAAAAGACATTAGCCTTTTGCCTTTTTTTTTTTTTCCTCTCTCTCCTTTTAAAATAGGAATCTGTCAGAAAGACCTGATACGACTTTCAGATTTGGCACTTTGGAGATTTGTAATTGACTTGTGTGAAACTCGGTCTTCAACAACTCATTTTTACTGGAAAAACAAACAAACAAACAAACAAACAAAACACCTGAAGACTCTATATAGAGCACTTCAAAACTCCAGGAAAACTGATGTAAAGGATTATTGTATTTTTCTGCACATGGTGCCTATCATAAAAACAAAAACAACAATAACAACAACAAGAATCCAACAACAACAACATAAATCACAAAAGCCAGACAAAAATCTCCTGAATTCAGCAAGTCTGTGGCTTTATGTGTAAGTAGTCCATCAGAAGATCAAGTAAAATCATTCCTTCTAACAGAGACCCAACTTGCTAAAGAAGAATTAGCCATATCTGCTGTCAAGAAATTGACTCACAATACACACATACAGAAAACTTTGCTGCATTTCAGAGCATACTTTAAGAATATGCAACATCGTGCATAGCAGTCTCAAAACATTTTTCTGATCATTATTAATGACAAAATTAAATGCATATATTTATTAGATTAGAGAATATATTCTATGATTTCCATTTCCAATGCCACATATTATTTTGTTCCTGAAGCCTAAAATTTGTGAGTAAAGAGAAAAAAGTTTCCTTCTCAATTGCTGATAAACAGATAATTAGAAGCAAACTAGGCTTGAAATTAGATCATATTCTTTTACAAGAAGCTGTATACCTAAAGAATGGTAAACTAATTGTAGGGGAGAAAAAAGGTAGCCTTTAATTTGTTGAAGCACAGGATGAGGCAAACTTTAAGAGAGTAAGCTTGAAATGAGAACCTTTTGTAGTACAAAAACATGATGAGACAGCCTTTCATAGTATTTCAAGCTTCTCCATAATGTATTGTCATTGAAGCCTAAGAAACCATCATATATGATAATTTTAACACAGCTTTGAGTAAGAACCTCAAACAGATCAAAACAAACTTTCAAGTTGCTTTATGATTTGTAAATATATTTAGAAATTACTTTGTATCATAAACTATACCATGCTAAGCACTTCAAACAGAAAGTCATTTGGTATGTCACCTAACGAAAGTAGTGTTATTTACTGAGAATAGTTTACAACAGTTAGAGTGGATAGAAACATTTATGTAAACAGCAAAATACTGGAATGACTTCGTAAAGCATACTTGTACAACATCATCCATATTGATTGCAGTTGCTGCTGAATTTTCTATTTCACTGCTTTTAGTTCTCTCAATATACTGAAAAAAATAATTGAATTGTCTCAGCCCAGGGAACATGTAATTTCCTAAATATTTGAAAATATGTATGTATTAGACAGCACAAACTTAATAATTTACTCCAATGACTAATTTAGGGAAAAGAGAAACAAAAAAGCAAATGTTCCTGATGTTTTTACTCATTATACTCACAACAGTTTTCATTTAAAAGCTGTATATTGCAGTTAAATATATGAGCAAAGGTTAGCAGTGACATACAGCACTGCATGCAGAAAAACAGATGAGCAGCTTATTGCAGGAACTCATCTAAGAATGAGACCAAGGTAGGTAAAGCCAAACTAAACTTACACATTCTCAGAAAGGTTCAGATTGAGAAAGTCATTCAATCAGATAAATTTTTACCCGATCAGTAAAAAATAATGAATTTTCTACGGATGATTTCATCTTACATGCTGTACAGTTGCTTCTTTAACTCACAACTGCTTGGCCAGTTTATTCTCACAGTTTTGAGTTAACAGGTGACTAGTCCTTAAAGATGCTACAACCCCAAAATTCTCACTAATTGTCAGACTAATTTAGGAGACAGATTGAAAATGCTGGGCTTTATATATAATGACAGTTGGAAAATGAAAATAAGTACTATTTTTTTCAATTAAATATTTTACTTAGGAAAAAAGTGAATAACGTCATTTTGATAGTCATGCAACAATTTATTTAAGGTATGCTTAAGAGGGCAAAGTTTTTTTTCATTATTAAAAATTTTATAGAAGCCTTTTTTTTTTTCCTCCATTACAGCCAGATCCAAGTCCTTATTTCATCTCATAACAAATGTTGGAGGAATTTTTATCCTTAGATACCTCTAAATGCTACAGGTTAAATGATACTGTGCTAGCCTTGTAGGCTTTATCACAGCTATATAGGGAGCTTTTATTCACTCTAAATCATAGAGATCCCAAAACAATAAACCAAAAGGCAGACTTAACTGAGTTCCTTCTAAAGCACAATACGCAGATAATTTCTCTAAATCTCTAAGACCTTTAGCAGAAACCTGATAAGTGAGAAATTGTGCTGAACAACAACAACAACAAATAATTCAAGGCTATAATTTCATTTTATAGATTAAAAAAATATATTTTAAGTTTATTTTTTTTTAATAGCACCAAGATTAACTGAATCATACTTCATTATATTATTTCCATTCAATTATTTGATCTCTTTTAATTTCATTAATGGAAAGTTTTCTTGCCTCTGTGAACACTTATATCATTGTTTTTTTTTTAATAGTACTATGGCTAGCTTTTATGGTTCAACAAAATGTATGTAAACTCTCCAAGTAGTTACCAGTTTCACTTTTGTCATTTTGGATAGTGGTGGATGTTGCTGGATATTTCATAAATCACATTTACAAATCAGTATCTACTTTCATTGTAGAGTTATACATACATCAAAGAAAATACCCAGTTTTCTTGGTTCAACAGTTCTGCGTATACACACAAAAAATAAATATTCCAGACTAACAAAAAAACACAACTCCTTTTAAGTTTTTGCAAAATCCTTCCTGTGTAAAACAAATATCTACCAGCAACATCTCTAAAAATTAGTTTATTTATCAGCATAACTTCATTTTGAATATTAATTTATAAGGTATGTTTCTCTTTGTACGCTATACTTCCTAGTATAGCATACAAAACAGAGATATATAATATATATAATATAATATATATGTATATATAAAATAATACATAGCAGAGATAAAACTACAGTTCCTGCTATAATTGGGTATTTCTTGCCCTTTCCTAGGTGGCAATTGGAAAAGTGTTTTCTGTTTTTCTCTCCTACTTCAAACAAGAAATGGTGGCAAATAACTATTTAAACAGGCTTGCAAAGACGGAAGTGGCTGTTGAAGCTGGCCTGTGCCCATCTAATATAAGTCAGCCAGTTTACACAAACAAACCCATTACCGACAGAATAAAAATCTCCAGTGATTTCTGTGGAGAGCACCATGTGCCCAAACATTTCAGGTTTTTGATCTTTACGCAACATTGTTTCATCTATTCAAAATCTTAAGCCAGGTCTCTTATTTTGAATTTCACCTTTGAAAGAGGGATCCTTGCCTATTTAATGAGTTTCTTATTAGAAAAATATAAAATTTAGTCATTTCATCTATTAGTAGATTTATTTTTCCTAAAATTTCCTCTATTTTAAGGCCTTTCTATTCATAAAACACACAAACGTCTTATTTTAAATATAAAATTTATTGGTCAAATATGGATTTCTAAAATGCTTGTTCATTCCTTTTCCACCAAAGCCCTAGTAATTAAGAGTTGGACAGCATTTAATTAGCTTGTTTTGTCTAACTACAAGCTCTTACATATACTGCTTTTTCTTCAAAAGAACTGTATCAAATTTTTATAATCTGTCTCCTTACAGACTGAACCTTCCTACTGAAAACAAATGATTTTATTCCTTCTGGAACTGTGAATCATGCAAATCCCATGCCATATAAATAATACCTCCTGGACACAGACAGCTCAAACATAAAAAGCCTAAACCTTAATCCTCATCCCCAGACAATGCAAGAAACAACTTCAGAAATCAAACATAGCATGTTTATGAAAAAGGCTAGTTCTTCTCCAAAGCCAGCAATACACAACTATCACTGAATCCTATTGTTGCTGCCATTCCAGTTACACCTTGATTTTACATAAGGATAATGTAATTGATATTACGTGATATTTTTTAATGATGTCTTTTTAACAGCACTAGTAGTTATTCATAAAGATAAATTACCTTTAAGGTGCTGAACTAAACTGAGAAAATGTAATTTTTCCATATTTCCTCATTTGTTACTTGTGCAGGCGCCCAAATATATGTATATACACATACTCTTCACATGATCTAGCAATTCTTTTTGAAGTAGAATGTGCTGCATATGTTTTGAGCAGCTATGAGTTGAACTGTCAGGTGATTATAGCAGCTGAAAAGCTTGCTAATGTTATACACAATTGTTTTTAGCATACAATACAATACTATTTTAACTGGGTAATTTAACCAATTTCATAAATGCAAATGATTATCACAATTTCACAGAGCTTTTAATCTCACATCTATGTTCTCTATTTTTAGCTGATGTATTTTGTGAACATATGGATTCTAAACTGTAAAGTTAATTTTTAAAAATTTTCATTATTAAAGATTATTTAATAGTATGTGACTCTATGTGGAAATATGACATGATCTAGCACCTTCTGTAAAGTGATTTTTTGAAAAAAATATTCTTGACTAAAGAAAAAAAAAGGTGTTTCTTTTTTCCCCATAATCTTTTGAAGAGTTTTTTAATTTTCAGAGCAAATCAGCAGTCCTATTCTCGTGTTTTAGCTTTTCATATTGTAAAAGATGAAAGAATGATAAGATAAATTTTCAAAAGGTTTTTTCTTGTGGAAATTTCTTACCTTACACTGTAGGTGGTAATCCAGAGTGTCTGGAATAAAAATGAGTCTAGTAAAAACTGTTTGTACAGGCCTCTCTGTACTTTAAAATATATATATATATAGAGAGAGAGAAATTAATGTTTCTTAATATGCTGTAATTTTTGAGTGTCCTACATTTCTTTGGTACAATTATGGACACTCTTTCTCCAGAAGAAAGAACTGCTACCTGTTCCACATCTACCACCTTTTCATTTAAGGAAAGAAAATTACAAAAACACTGTATACTAAAAAGTCAAGTTCTGCTGCTGGGCAAAAGTCTGATAAAATATGAATTCACCAATCATGCTTTGAATTAATAGATGCAAAGAGTATGGAAGATTTTGGATGATCTCAACAAGATGAATTCTAATGGCTGAAGATGACAATCTTTTTGTCTTCATATGTAAAAGTAAATTATCTCTGGATTTTCAATTAGTTGAAATTAGTTGAATTAGTTGTCTGAACTGTGTATGTTATTTGTCCATTTTATATATACACATTTCTTGACATCTCAAACATCTTTTTTTTTTTTTTTAAATCTGTTTTATCTCTTGATCTTAGATACTACTCTTTTATATTTAAATAAACCATCTGCATGGTTTAAACATTTTTAAATGTAAGTATTTGTTACTACTATAATATTATATGAGTAATTATGCAATTGTGAGCAGGCATTGGTTGTCCAAATTTGATATATACATAGCTCAGATTATATTTACCTTTATGTTCTTCTCCTGCTTTGGGTTCATTCCTGTTCCACTTACATTGATGGATAGCCTTACCACTCCTTTGAATTAAACTAAAACCAGGCATTTTGTGTCTGCTCTAATATACTGTTCATTTCACATGCAAAGCTCAAGGGGTTGAATTCTTAGCTCACAAGAAAGGAAAAAAAATGGACTGTCATGAAAAATACATGTGATATTTTTGAAACTTTTGGCTAATGTTTGATTTACAGTCATAACAAAAATAAGCTACTATGGCCGGGGGGGGAGGGGGAGAAGGGGGTGTGGAGGTTGTTTTGTCGTGTAAGTCATCATTTGCTCACAATGAATGAATAAAAAGGATATATTATTCAGAATTTACCTTAATACTAGCCAACATTTAAATACTAGTGACTTTGCTGTCCCCCAGCTGAAGATCAACTACATAAGAAATACTTGTAAATTCCTTTTTTAAAATCAAACTCGGAAATATTTATAATAGAGATGAGGAAGGTTAAGTACTGATTTGTGTAAAAACCAAACAAAAATTAAACTCTTTCTAAACAGACTGAAATTTCCCAGAATCCCAGTATTGTCAAATTATCAGTAAATTCAACTGAGCAACTCCAGCCTTATTAAACCAAGATTCAAGGATCTACATTTGGTTTCATCCTTACAATGAAATGAAAATTTGTAGGATCTTCGTGAAGAAATTTTGTTGTATTAATTTCTCTCCAACATTGCTAAAAGGCCAATTTACAAGAACTGAAAAACTAAACCTATGAACTATAAAATAGAAAATTCCTATGACTTTGGTCTCATACTACACTGAGTTTTGAGTTAGCTCAGAGAAGACCAAGCAAACTTCTGATGAAAATAAATAAATACATACATACATAAATAAATGTCAAATCATATTTCAGTTTCTAATCAAACGGAGAAGAGGAAATTATGAGCTTCAGTTCTTAGAGTAGTTTGAAAAGGTACAAAAATCAATTTCCGCTTCCAAAAAATCAAGGTCAGTTATGTGCAGAACTTCTTATTTCTTTGATGGTTCCTTTGTCTCTTTCTCCATTAAAAAAGCATTACTAGAGGGAGTCTGTTCACTACTCTTCACACATGCCTGCAAAATCTTCTCATAAAAGGGTTACTTAGGTTTACACTGTGTGGAATAAATTTTTGAACCTTCTTCAGTCAAAGAATGAACAGGTTCCATGAGAAAAAAAAAAAAAAAAAAAAAAAAAGATCAGAGTTTCTGCTCTTTAGATCCCTAACCCTGAGATACAGCCAATTTTGAAGCTTCTTCATCTCTTCATCTCTCCTGAAGGAAAATTATGCAGCCAGATTGCATTGGCAGGCTTGCCTACAGTTCAGCCTATGATTTTTGTGATTCAAATATTCATGTAAAGCACAGGATTCATGTTATCTCATGATCTGCTTTGGTTTTCTGTGGTAATATTTTATAACTGAATTAACACTTAATTTCAGGGTAACTACCCAACAGTAGTGCAACTTCTAATGATTGGTTTTTGGGTTTTGTTTTGTTTTGTTTCCTCTGAATAGTACTCACGACTACAGCTATCTTCAAAGTATAAATAAACAAGAAACCTTCCTGATGACATCAACATGATAGGATTATTAATTCCACTACCCTGTGGCATGAATGTAAATGAAAGAAACTCTGGTACATGCAATCAATTTTATTAAAGAATAAAATAACTATAACTCCTCCAAGTTAAAAGTTTCTCTCATAAATTTTAGTGGCCCGAAGAATGACAACAATGAAAGTTGGGTTGCTCAAGGAAAATATGCATAAACTGGGATCAGTATACCACACTGTATGTTCATTTTGCACAAAAAAAACTAAGTGGCTCACATTTAATTCATTATCATGGTACTGTACTTGTCATAGGTAGATGCTCACACCAGTAAGATAAAGGAGAAATAAGTTTCAAAGTCTTTAATATGGTTATTAAACTCATTTTCGCTATGAGGTATTTCAACAATTACTGTATATTTTACTTTCAAACTGTTTTTATCCATGACTTTAAATAGAATGAGACAACCCTTTTATCTTTCAAACTTTTACAGCTATGCTATCAGTCTCAAAAAGCTTTCCAGCTACTATAACAAATATGATTAGAAAAACTTTTTGTTCAAACCAAATGAGCTTATTTTATTATTATTTACATAATTATGGTTTCCCAAAAGTGTTTCAGTAGTTAACTAGCAGAAAACAAGTTGAAAAGGGTAATCGATATGGGGTAGTCATTTATTTATTTATTTATTCTGAGATACCAGTTACAGTTCATTTGTTCTTAAAAATTTGAAAAGTTGTGGTTTCTTCCTTATTTTGTTAATCAAAAATCACTAGCTTTCTATTATGAGGCAGCTTCTGAAGGAGTATTCCTAAGCAGACTGCAGACAGTTCACATTATGCACATAGCCAGATACTTAACAAATTTGACAGTAATACTTCCACAAGGCCAACCATGCAAGGTCAGACTGCTGACAAAAGGAGTGGCAGGACTCATCAGTGTAAGTTACTTACCCGAGCTGGTTTTGAATGAAATCTGGCTCAAATCCTAAGTGCTCTCAGCATGGGTTAAGTTATACTATTACCTCCACTGACATCTTGAAAACTGTTCAAAGACACTTTCACAGAGAGCAAAGTATAACCAGGTTTTTGTTAGCTCTTATATCTCAGTAAGCCCTACCTGGCCATACTTCAGGACAAGGCATTTTTGCAAGTGTATGTATCTATATCCCTCCTGGGAACAGGCACCCTCCAGAATCAGTTCAGTGAGGCTCCATCCACACAGATAAGTATTGTAGAGGGCCACGTTACACAAAGATGAAATCATTCTGTCAAATTTCTGCCTCAGAACAAGTGCATCATGAAAGTTTCCCTCAATTTTCATAGATTAAAATCAGATTGAGTGAGCCCACAGACTAAAATCACAAACTAGCTGTCATCCCTATCCTGAGTGCAAGCTGTATCTATGCTTTCGTACATGTAGTAATGCACTCACTGAAGCCGTGGAAGTACAGAGAGCAAACCATGCATTGCTCAGGAAAAAAAGTGTGTCACTGAAATACAAAGAAATCAAAGGAAAAATAGTGTCCTTTTTGATAAGTGGTATAAGAAGTAGAGCACAGTGTGCCTGTACTGGGACAGAAATTACAAGGCATGGTGATCCTGGTGAATACCCAGATTTTAATGTGTATTTTCATGTCCTCTTTGCCTGCCTCTCTGAATTTTCTCTTTTCTTATCCAGCTGTCTTGGTATAATTACTCTTGCTTTTCTCAGAGAGAAAACAACTATTTTATACTTATTTGCTATTATTTACTTACTAATCTTTACTATTATTTACCTATTAAGTACTATTATTAATAATAAAATATTATTATTTGCTTATTAGTTTCCTGGAAATGAACCTTAAATGTGCAAAACAAAACTAGAAGTGAATAAATAGTTAAATATGTTATCTTATTTTTCTTAACATCACTGAATTCAGTCAACACCTCCTCTGTTTTAGTGTCACTGTTTTTGAGATACCTTTAAAAACACAAGCACAGGCCCAGAGAGGAATGAGGCAGAAATCCCTCTGGTAGAATATTTATTTATTTATTTATTTATTTTCAAAAATATCATTTATAGACAAAACCAGTTAAATAGATATTTTTTAGCAGAACCATATACTTCCTTTCCTTGGAAATGAAAGCCATGTACTCTGTTTGCAAAGCTGTCATATGTTTCAGTAAAGCCAAAATAAATTTATGTGTTTAAAATCTATTTCAGGCACAGAGTGTAAGGCACTGAGAGCGAGAATTACTAAGAGGCTTCTGTTTGGGTGACAAGCTACTCATAACTGCCCTGGAGGACAACTGAGATTCACAGGGTATTCAAAGAATGTCTGACAAAACACTTCTGAGTGTTTTGGGTGAAGGACAAGATAAACTTTCCTCCGCTTCCCGGCAGGCAAAAAAATTCCTCTAACGTATAAAATTTATATTATAGCAGTTTGACTTCTGTCATTGGCCAGATTAACTAAGCATATGCTTAACAAAGCATATACATGTACTAATAAACTATTATGTTTATTTCTGGTTTAAGCAAACCTAAAAAATTTAGAAGCCACCAAGTGAAGCCAGTCTTGGGTCCAGATGCTGATGACCTACTTTCTTCAACATGTCCTATGGACTGACCCATCTGTAGTAGAGTACTTTAGGATTACCCGTGCAGCTGAGAGTTCCAGCACTGAGATGGGATGAAAAGCCCAGTGAAAAGTTGAATAGCATCAACTATTGAATGTGAAATAGCATTCACAATAGAAGCATTATAGGGAGACTGGGAGAAAACCAGACAATAGGAGTCTGGCTTCTGTAACATTCAGTATGCAGTCATCAGACATGAACTAATAAGACAACCTTTTGGAAGACATAGGAAAGAGAAGCATTCTGGAAGAGAGAGGATCAAAAATATTTGCTGAACCATTGTGACTTTTCTATTCATCATCTTATGTTGTAAAATATTCCGAGACATTTTAAAGTAAAGAATTCATAAATTAAAGTGATGATGTCTGTAACAGAAATAAATGGTGGGTAATTATTTAAATTTGGCAAATAAAAGCTGAGTGCCTAATTATCAACTCATTTCAAAATATGTGCTTTTGCAATAAAACAGTCGACCAGGGATCAGTTTGCTTCACTTGAAGAACTGTCTTGAATCAGTAGTCTGAAATGTGAATAAAGCATTATTCTGTCAACTTTCAGACCTTCAATATGTTTAAGAGAGAGACAGAGTCTGGAAGGCTTCCAAGATGGTTTCAGAAATTAACTGTCAAAGCAGTTAAACATAGGAAATTCTGAATTAAAAAGAAACTGTTTTTGCAGATTCATCAGGAGAGGCTGCTCCAAATGTGGGCATTTACATGGAATCAGAGTGGTTTGCTTTCCTAAAAGATGAAAATGAGGGGTCCACATTTAGTAGGAAAACAGTGACTTTCTTATAAATGGAAAATTAATTTATTTCTCCATTTTTAGGTGACATACAGAAATTATGTGAAGAAAACTTACCTTTATCTTTCTGTGAGTTTATCCTACGTTGATTAGCAAAAAAATGATTTGGAAGATTAGGAGGGGAGACAAAGGTATTTTCAAGTTTTTATATGGAAATTGTTAGAAAATGATATACCTTCATGAAAAAAGTAAGAAACTACATATCAATATATCAGTAAATTACCATTTATGTGAGCACATTCTCTCTTCCATCATGTCCATTCTGGGTGTAAGCCAGTCACAAGTGGTGTCCCTCAGGGGTCGGTCTTGGAACTGGTGCTTTTCAATATCTTTATCAATGACATAGATGACGATGGAGTTGAGTGCGCCCTCAGGAAGTTTTCAGATGACACTAGCTGAGTGGTGCTGTTGATACAATAGAAGGAAGGGACGCCATCCAGAGGGGACTGGACAGGCTGGAGAAGTGGACGCATGGGAACATAATGAGGTTCAACAAGGCCAAGTACAAGGTGTTGCACTTGGGCTGGGGCAATCTCAGGTATTTATATAGAGTGGGAGAAGAACTTCTTCAAGGACTGTCTTCAAGGGGTTTCACAGCATCATTCAGTAACCAATTACACTTTTGTAAGGATTAGAGTGCTTTTAATTATGTTTTGTAAGAAATGTAAATGTAGATACATATTACTTTTAATATGTATTATCATAGCAACACAACAGCACAAAATGGTTCATTGCATCTTGGAATTAATTTTAAATGTAAATGTCACTGAAATTTCCAAGAATCATATTGATTGGTCACAGAATAGTTACGAAACTCAAATCTCCCATTTATTTATTTATTTTTAATCAATTAATTTTGTTGTTGTTGTTGTTTTATTTTTTTATAACTAAACCTAGAATAGGGCGTGATACTGTAGTGTAACAAAGTTTGGGAAAATATTTAAATATTAAAAAGATTAATTACAAAAGTTAGATAAAGTTCGTGTCTGTAATGTAAAAGGCGCACATACACAAACACACAAAAAGTATTAGCACAATAATTCCTAGTTTTCTTTGTGTTTGCGAACCACCTAGTGAAAAACCTGGACTGAAATGAACACAAGATACATATATCCTTTTTGAAAATTCAAAGTCCGAAAGAGAGTCTCCAATTCCTAATATTTGTACTCAATCCTTTTATCTGGCTGCCTTCCTTAAGGAAATAGGCCATTCTTAATATCAAAGTTAATCAACCTCTGCTCACTGGTGTACAGTTTTTTTGAAGTATTGTATCTGTTATCTTTGTTATCATCAGGATCAAGAAAACTGAAACATCACTGAATATTCCTGTATTAGGACCTCCTGAGACCTCAAGATAATAGAGACTAGTTTTGCAGCTTTACTTTTCTGTGAAATTTACACTAGTCTACTAGAAAAGTTCAAGAAACAGTAGAAGGCAGTTTTAAAGATTTACCATGTCCCTGTGAGATTGACTGTCCAGTCAAATAATAGATATTTACTAAAGTTCTGAACACCATAGATGACTGAAAGAGAGCATTCTTTGATTTATGATGAATAAATGGAAGCTGGAAACTGCTTAGAATGTAATGACTTCTGATGTTAAAGCCTGTTTAAGTAACCTCTGAGCTGAGGTTGTGCAGGGTTTCTGATATACATTTAACTTTGACAGATATAATCTCCAGGTTTTATCATCATCTTAAAGGTCCTTATAATCCTTGGAAAAAAGTTAGAAAGGTAAGCTTTCATGAAGAAGCTAAATCCATTTGGGGAGTTTCTTGACTCTCAATCTGCAAAGATCAAAGTTTCCTTCATTCAGTTCTCATTCCAAGTCAGGTACAATGCTTAGACTGAAAGATTGTATAATGTTGAACGAATATGTCCTTTTGTGAACATAACTGAAGTTACGTACTTCAAATATTTTAAGTATATTAAATAGGGAGATAACCTAAGATACCTAAGATTATTATCTAAAGCATATCAGATCTGAAATAAAAGCATTATATTCTATTACCCCTAAAATCTATATGCCACAATAGGGTGAATTCCATTTTATGTGTAGCTCGAGATAGGGTATTTATCTATGTTCCTTTGGTGTTTTCGATTTTGCCCACCCCACCCAGAACACTCACAGCCCTGGCAGAAAAGCCAAAAAAAAAAAAAAAAAAAAGTAAAAAAATAAATTAAAAGGCAAGGTGGGAGGGGAGGGGAGGGGAGGACTGCATACTTCATACATTGTACTACTAATGTGCAAATTTCTCCATAATATCAAAACCTAGACAGAGTTTGTTTATGATCCATCCTATTTTTCAAACACTTTTAGTATAGCATTTAGTCTTTTATGGCCTTATCTCATAACAACACTTTTACATAATATGATTTTACTTTTTCTCAATAAAACAATTATTTTAAAAACCATGAATTAAAGATGCAAAATTGAAATGTTACTGTTGCTTTGTCTAATAAAGTCAAATGAAACTAAATATACTGAATTTTTTCTATGGTATGACAGAGGCTAAAGAAAACCTTTACTGGGAATGGAAATGAAATCTGTATGCTATCTGATGCAAATAATTACATTCATGCAAGAGGTAGTGGAATATTTTGGGGTTGGAACTAGATGATCCTTAATGTCCCTTCCAACCCAATATGATTCATTCTATGATTATTTTTATTGGACATTGTAGTCAGTTGGAAAGGTAGGTTCTTGAAAGCACTTGTAGAGATTTATTCATCAGACAATTATCTGGTGAATAATTCTTTATCTGAATTCTTTATCTGAATTCTGTTTGTTTCTACATCTTCTTCTCCACATGTTTTTACTCATGCCTCTATATGACTATATTCATATTACAAGACTATCAGGATAGGAATATCCTGTAGCATGAGGTCCTGTTCATAAAGCATACCTGTCTGCATCACATATACATGTACCACAAAACCTCAGGAAGCAAACTGTTCTGTATTTTCTGATTGCTTGCATAAAACTAGTAAAAGTAAGACAATGATAGGCATCAGATAACCAATACCCACCTGGTGATGCTCAGCTCACCATGCCAAGATAGCTTGACAACTGAGATGTTAATACCTCTCTAGACAAACCTCAGAAGACTGGTTCTGATGTATGCAGAGGAACCACAGTTTGGTCCAGGGGTTTTGATCTATAGAAAATGTTATAACACCAGTGATACACCCAGAAGCTTGGGAAAAGGATAAGACCACTTCAGTTGTGGCTTCCAATGCAGGAGTGCTTTTAAGCCCCACTGCTGCCACCTCCACCCTACAGACAAAGAACCACTGACTACTGCAGTCAACAGGGTAGAATCACCGTTGCAATATTATAAAGCTAGTTCAATTACTGTGTTTGATTAATGTTTGAATCTTAATTGTTAACAGATAGATTGCCTAGAATTTGAGCATAAAGGGTCATTTCACTTCAAGGTTTGTTTGATGCCTCAGTCAGTCTCTCAAAATATTTACATCATAGTGGCTACCGGGTTTCCTAAAAACAGAATACAAAAATCTCTTAACAGTTCTTTCTGTAACAGGATCTGCAGAGTAAGTTTGATAATAGTCATAAATACCTGATGTGTTGTGTTAAGGCATTCAAATTCTCCTTAACTGCAAGATTGCTGGACATTCAAATAACGAAATGCAATAGAACAACTCTTGAATCACTTAGAGAAAAACTGTTTACGTGCAATGGAAGAGATCCAGTTCTCCACTTGTGGAAGAGATTTTGACAGCGTCATGGCACTTGAAATCAATGGAGACATAGGCCATGGCCATTTTTCTGGTCGATCTCAGAATACTTTACCTGCCCGCATTCCCCATTCCCCATTCCCTCCCTACCCCATACCTCCAAAAAGGGCCATCTTGTTCACTCAATAGCAGAGTTACATTGTGCAGTATTTTAGAACACAGGAGGCATACCTAGCATTCAAGTCATTAAAGAAAAAAGGTCAATTTGATAAGATAAAAGATCTGAAGTCTAACAGCACATTTATTTTTAAATCCACTGCTCCATCTTGAGAAGATATCATATACTTTACAGAGCAGTAGTTCTTTTCAAAGGATTATTTCCAGTTGTAATCCATTGTTGTAGTAGCACCCGAGCTCAGATCAAGATTATTGTCCCAACACGTGACATGCAGGCACACAACTAGAGACTATTCAAGACCTATTCTGAAAAATTACAGTTCAGTTCCCAAAAAGTTGATTTGCCCTCACCATATTCTGAAACAGAATTTATATTTCACCTATAAATAGCATGCTATGCAATTATCTTCAATATTGATAGAAATATGACAGCTTTAAACCAGATTCTATAATGAAACTCTATGTTTTCCTTTTGTCACTAATTATTCGTGTTTAATTTAATCAAATTTGGTAGGGACAAAGAGCAAGCATCCCCTCAAACCATACCCCTTGTCATGTGTGGCTAGGAGTTGGAACAGTTTATGCACTGTTGGCATGTTCACATTTCTCCTGAGACACACAGTAAAGCAACATAACTGCAACTGTTTCACTGATGAGAACACTTTTTCCTCTTTATCTTTGCCATCTACTACATTACTCCTAAGTGAAATAAGCAATAGAAAATATCTGTCAAAAGTTAGATACCTCAATTTTTGAATGAGTTTGAATTTACATGTGTAAAAGGACATCAGTAATTTTCTCACATTTTCCTAATCTTCCCTGATGGATTCAGGCCATGCTTTTCATTTACTCCAGATGCGATAACCAAACTGTCAGCTATGTTTCAGCTTTTTCTTTAATCTTTCCCTGGAGCCAATAATAAAAGATTAGTAATTGACAGTGGTTGCTAGGCTAAGGGTAATGCTTATTTTAAACACGGGAAGCAAGAGCTATATTCTTTGAAGGGATAATTTGTGGGAGGCCAGAAAATTGGATTACTTTGTTATCTGTTGTGTAATTGACAAAGATATTCAGTGTCCTTAAAATGTCAAGGCAAGTTTAATTAAAAATTTACTACCTAATTTGGAGGTGGGGGAAGAGGAAGAAAGAAAGAGTAATGTTTACAGGTGATTTAGAAACTTTAACGGAAAGCATATAATGCAAATAAAAGTTATGAACTAATAAGAAAGGTTAGTGCTGTTCTGACACACAAACTTATAGTCAATATTTGAAACATACATAAAATATTTGAAAAGGAAAAAGTATCCATTTTGATCAAAAGATAAACCTATACAAGCCATCATCAACTAGACATTAATGACATTACTATACTTTAAGGGCCCCGAATGGGGAATGAGAGAAAGTCTCAAGAAAACATTTAGAAAAATGAGCTTCCTTAGAAAGAAAAGCAGTAGGTGAAATGCTGTCACTGACAGAAGAAAACATAACATGGATTTTGCTAAGATAAGGCACAGAGTTAAAGTTCATGAAATGTGGAGGCATTGACCTGATTCAGCACCAAGAAACCTTATCAAAATCATCTAAGTTTGGCTTATGTCTTTCTGTAGATGCAAGTGACAGTTTACAAACTGTCCTAAACATATTACTCACGAAAAATTATGCTGCTGTTAAGTTAATATGTATTGTTTTATATCACTGGCAAAGCCATACATACAAGGGTGCAGGGTTTGTACATGTACTATATATGTACTCAGTGCATTACAGACAATAAAAGCTCTGGTTATATTAATTAATTCATTCATCAAGCTTCACAGTCCTTTCCAATCCCATTGTCAACAACAGAAAGTTCAGTTTCCTACTTGACACAATAAATCACTGGTCAATGAGGAGAATTGGTAACATTTGAAATAAAACTATGAATCTCAACTTGGAAGTATTTGAATTAGCCATGTATTTGAATTAGATGGTATTCTGTGACCTCTTTCAACACTCAGACAAATTTGTGGTTTCACTAAAAACATGTAAAAAGAAATGGACTGTTAGAGTTCAGGAGGAAAAGATGGACATACGGACATAAAACTATAATGTTTTCTATCTTTAAACACAGTCTCATTTTCAGAAATGTATTTGGCATTTGTATTTATAAAAAATTTAGTTCCCTTAGTTTTAAATCTAATTTATAATAACATTTTTTTTTGCAATTAAATGCCCCCAAAAAGGGTAGAAAATGGCATGGTACCTCTCCATAAATATTTTAGTTATATGGTTAAATATAGATTCTTTTTGAAAATTTACATTCCTAAATCAATTACAGTAGGAGGTTCAATCAGCATTAAGACTGGACTTCAAGAATATATACAGACTGATGAGCTAGATTCGACTAAAAGCCTGAATTAAATAACTACCTGCTTCACTATTTGTGAAATAATCTAAAGGTCACATAACTCAGTATTGGGATAAATGTTCCCAGGGCAGGTAAGTGAAACAATAAAATGCTTTTTATGGTTACAAATTAGGTGATAATTTGAATATTTGAAACTTTAAGCATTACATGAAGCATTACAGCTGGGTAATTCATAAGTTGGGTTTTTAAAAAGGGAAAAGGAAATATGGGAACATTTTTAGAGTGACTCAGAACCCATAGACTGATCTCTATCCATAATCAATAGTACATCAGAAAAACAAACAGCTAGAATTCATGTAAGCTGATATAGCCATGCTTAAATTTAATGAAAAATATTGACAATTTTTCTAACTAATTGATTTTTCCCAATGGAGTTTAGCTATTTATCATACAATTTCTTATTAAGTATCAACTCAAGAATCTTGGATATTTCTGACTTCATCAATTTTCAAGAAGAAAGAGGAAAATATGATAGAAGAAAATGATTTTGAAACATAGGGTTTTTTTTGTATGTTTATAGATATTGCTAATATTTCACCAAAATTATTTTTAATTTCTTAAAAAAAAAAAAAAAAAGAGATATCTAGACTTAAGCTGGAGATGATCAATCTTTTGTGGTGCTTTTTCTGAAAAAACAAAAAAAAAAAAAAAAAAAAAAGGAATAATATAGATGGTGCCTGGGTAACAGGTTTCTCCATAATCTAGTGGTATATAAGTATTTAATAGTATGTCATTAGATGGGATACACTTTCAGGAAAGCAGTTTATCATAGTGAGAGGCTGCACACATTATTTTTTTTTTTTTTTTAACAATGACTTTTAAAGAAGTGGCACCTAAAACACTACTTTGATACATTAAAGTGACAAAAGATGCAGAAGACATGTAAAAATAAGAAAGAGATGCCCTAGACAGGGGACACACCTAGGAATGGCTATTCTGTATTTGAGCTTCACTTGAAAGCATTATCTTTCTAACACGAGACAAGGGCTGCAGCCTATTTCTGCTACATGGGGTGTGGTGTGCGGCAAGATAAAGCTTTTAAGGCAAAATATTACTTTCTCTGTTAAGACAAAATGTCACAGCTGAGATTTCTTTATGACATAAATGTCATTTAGGAGCATTGGAAAGAGGATTCCCACACTCATTTTCCTTGTCTGCAACTTCACGTATCTCCTTGTATGAGCCTCTCTGCCCAGGCAGGCCATGGCAGGCCATTCCATGCCTGCACCCACTCCCATGGCAGCTCTCATTTGCAGCAGCAGCAGTGAAGCTGGGAAAATGTCTGAGCATAACAGGCCAAAATATTTCAAGGAGCAAAAGATGATACTGGTCACAGATGCATGTTTCAGAGTGCAACTCTGCAATTGAAAAGAAATCGTGTTGCATGGCAAAATCTCAGGCTTGGCAGGCCCAAAGGAGGCTAAGAAGTTTTCCCTAGTGTACGAAACCATATCAAAAGGAAGAGGATGCTCCCAAGACAGAGACACAAAGACTAAGTGAGAGTCCCTCTGTCTCTTGGAAGCTCCTTGTCTGAATCCCTTTCACTAAAAGAACTCAAAAGTGAAACAGCAATTTCCTTGAAAAACCCATGGGTCAACTGGAAATGGCAAGGCAGAGCTCATTTATTTTACACTTTGGAAAAAGAAATACGACACCTAAATTAAATGCTACAAAGAAAAAATAAGAATGTTATGTTTTCATTGAAATTTATAACTAGAAGTTATTTCTAAACACTCAGTAGAAGTGAGCTAAAACTTCATTCATACTTGAGTTGGTTAAAATTCACATATCTAATGAAAGGAATAGTAAATCTGGACTGCAGAAAGTACAGTTCCACTTAACCATGACAAGAAGAAAAGTAGTCTATGTGCTAAGATCCGTGAAATACCAGAGTAATTTAAACTGTCCAACAAATGACTCACTGAAAGAGGCAGTAAAGGATAAAATTAAGTCTTGGCAGACTGAGCTAATTCACATCCATTTTCTTTCCCAAATACCTATAGAAAACTATTTCCCTCCTCAAAAATAAAGAATTGCAACAGTTACCAACAGCTAAAATAGCGCATGCAACAACTCTTGACAGATTTTTTTTCCCCCCCCAAGGGTCAGGTCTAATGTCTAGGCACTTACCCGAATGCCAAAAAAAAAAAAAAAAAAAAAAAAAAAAAAAAAAAAAAGTGCAATATAGTTCATAATTATATAACTACAAAATTGTTTGTCTCTTTCTTTTCTGAGCTCTCCTTTATACAAAACATGGATCAGTAGAAAACAATCCATTGATACAGGTATCTTCCTCAAAAATATTTTGCACCTTGTCATTACTAAAAAGGTTAACTACAGAGAGCAGAATTTTTGCAATGAGATATGAAAAGACAATTTAAGCATAATAGCATTTAGAAGTAAATGACAGCAACATTGTACAAAAAAAAAAAAGATATACACATATTTACTTTAACAAGTTTTTCATGATGGAGGGACCTTTAGATTTCTCCTCTTATGTCATTCCATAGATCTGTAAAACCTATTAAAATGTCTTCTGCAACTTTTTTCCAAGAGAAAAGATTTGTTACCAAGCCACTCATGGTTTCACTGGTTTAATTTCAGTACAATAAAATTGGGAGGTAAGTTTTGCTCTCATATGCAATTCATCAGTCACAGGGCTGAGTTCACACCAGAGATAGTGTGGAAAACAGAAGAATTTAAAATCCACCTGGGGCACTAGCTGAACAGCGATTACCTTGAAGAATAACATGGCAAAGTGTACACAGATACTGGTCCTTCTTAATGATCCATCTGTAAATTTTGTCTATAAAGTCACTGAGTAAGGATTTGCTCAGAGATAGGATGAGGTGGAATGGGCTAAAGTTGCACCAGGGGAGGTTTAAGTTGCATATTAGGAAAAACTTATTTACTGAAAAGGTTGTTAGGTATTGGAATGGGCTGCCCAGTGAAGTGGTTGAGTCACCATCTCTGGAGGTCTTTAAAAGACATTTAGATGTAGAGCTTAGTGATATGGTTTAGTGGAGGACTTGCTAATGTTAGGTAAAAGGTTAGACTAGGTGATCTTGGAGGTCTCTTCCAACCTAGATGATTCTGTGATTCTGTGATTATAGGCTATAATTGGAGTATAATTTCTAAACAATAAATATATGTTTGAAAAATGTCAGTGGTTTGTATAAAACAATCCAGTTTTGAAAATGGCATTTTTTTCATCTGTTCCCTCCCTCCTCAAAGTCCAAATACCATATGTTCAGAAAAACAACTAGTTGTTTGGTTTTGTTGCCAGTTCAAGGGTAAGTCTTAATGTTTCTGAGCAAGAGGTAAAAGGTTAAATTATAAGGAAAAGTTGGTTTGAAACAACTGCAAATATTGAACAAAGAAAATTATTTTTAAGGACTAAGATTAGAGAGGCATTCAATAGTTTAAAAGAATGTGCTGCATAACTACAGAAGGCATAGATATTCAAATCACATCAAAAATGTTTTGAGCCACATGCCAAAATGTGTTACTGTAATTTATACAATTCAGTGCATACAAGATCACTAGTAATAGCAAAGTATATAATAAGTAAACATGTCACTGCATTTTTTTCCTTCACCAGATATGAATAGTATTTCCAAGTTCTGAAGTAATATTCACAGCAGATTAAGATTTATATTAATACTAATTAACCTGCTAGGACTAATTGCTTCTGTTGTATGTCATCTTTCAAATCACTTTTGTAAAAAATTATCCCAGATCATATTCTTAAAAAAAACATAATCTTAAAGCCGTAGTGGCTACTTTAAATTGGTATTATTCATCAGAAGATGCTTTTATTTACAGCACTAATTCACTTGGCACCTAGACAGGACTAATGAGAGTGACTAAAACGAGTGGAGTGTATGATAGAATTCAACAACTAAAGTGTTTACATGATAATATCTGCCATTCCAGTATTGGCCCAATGAGGTTGCTCACTGGGATTTTTTTTAAAAGCATTTTAAAATTTCTTCATAAAACAAACTAATAATACAGAACACAAGAACATGAACCGAAGTTAGGAAAAACTATTACTTTAGAGACTACTCAATCAGAATTCAATTTATTTTGATGGAGGATGTGGAAATATTTGTGTTTTGTATTTCAGAATATGCAGATGAAAGTATCTGCAGTCCCGATTTAAACACATAAAAACATGTTTCTTCTGTCTTGAAAAAGATCCTGACTGTGAAAGTTTATGCAGATTTTGCATCTTGACTGTAATTAAGATAAGCATAAAAAAGGGTGTCTTTCAAGAGGGCAAGATGACAAGACAGTCAAGAGGATAATGACAATAAATGTTAGCATCTTTCACTTCAGTAGAAGGCAAATTAGTTTTGTTCAAAGACAATGCCTTGATAATCATGATGATAAAATGCAGGTAAGAACTGTAGATAAAATTAAAAATGGCCAACATCAAGAAAAAAAAAATAGCTTTGGGAAATTAAGAAATAAATAGAGGGCAACTGTATTCATGCTATTGACCTTACTGTTATTTCCCAGTGAATTTGATGTATTGGTTTGTTTTTTTGTTTGGTTGTTTTTTCCTTTTTTATGTTACTGTGTTCATTTCATCTTGAAGTTCATTATTCTTTTGCCAGAATAATCTTGAATCAATTATTTGTTTTCACTGTTTTCTTATCATTTTGCATTAACTTTAAACATGAATATGCATGTGTGTTATTTATCTACATCAAATGTTTTAACATGCTTTCATCAGAAATCCTTGTGAGTTTTTCAAGGTTCTTTTTTCCAAGGTTGTCAGATTGGTAACTCTTTTATACAGCAAACTCTTTACAAAGTTAGCATAATGAATTTTGAGGATGAAAAATTAAATCCCTAAAGGTTTACAATCTTGAAAGTATTTTCACAGAAATATTCCTTTTTTCTTCATTGCAATTATTATATACAAGTTAAGAAAAACACTCTGTTAAACTTTCTAACCAGACCTAATACCCATCTTGCTTCACAATATATCCTTATTCTATATTCTATATCCTTATTCTATCTCTATTTGTGCCCAAACGTGTATTAAACATTCAATGAATAATCAGTTGACCTATAAATCAATAGGTACATATCTAATATTTAAAGGTGCAAAGTAGAAAGAAGAGAGTTCCTGGTTAAGCCAAGGTAATTAAAATCTGTGCAATATCTGACTAAATTTTAGATTGATAGTTTTTTTTTTACCAATGTGGGGACAAGAAAGAATGCTCTAAAACACAGCACAGATAGAACTAAAAATGACAGCTGGGATTTGACTTTATTAGGTGATAAAGGATAGAACATATAGGTCTTTCCCTGTCCATGTAGAAATCTACATAGGGGATTGTATGGGGCCAAATGGAAATCCTACTTGAAACATAAGACTCTCAAATCAACACAGATTTATGCGGAAATTTTATGGATCCATTTTTTCCTTTTTGCCTTGAGGCCATTTCTATAATGCTTATTATTTGTGCTGATGTAAAGCAAGGTTAGCTTCAGCTAATTTCACTGTAACAAGCCATCAGTGTTTTATAGTAGTAACTTTCCTAAATAAAGGCTGAAAACCGTAAGTATGTGGACTTCATTTTTAGCTTAACTTCAACTAAATGAAAAAAAAAAATCACATACTAGAAAATTATCTATTTGTTAATGGAAATTGGTAAACAGTTCCAGTTAGTAAGGATTTTACGCATGTTAACAGCTTCATGACACAAGTAACAGTGATAAAAACAACTGGCAAAAACTTGAAAATGAGCAAAATTTATGTATGTATTTCCATGATCTAGTTGCCACCAATAGCAGGGAACTGAGCTCTGTGACCCATGAAGTCCCGTTGCACACCCTGTCCTTTATTAACTTGCATTTATTCTGATATACCCTTTTAAAAGAAGCTGAGAATCAACAAACTGAAAGTGGAGTAGTACAAAAGGCCCAAAGGAAGGTTAAAAAAAAAAAAAGAAAAAAAAAAAAAAAAAAAAAAAAAAAAAAAATCTGTGTAGCTTATGGGTGTCTAGGGAAATCACAGCTCTAGCTCTCTATAAGTTAAAATATAACAATTTCATTTAAAATAGCTTTTGTGCAATTCCAGACAGCTTCAGGTGGTTCAAAAAAAAGGCAAATTTTGCATTTTTCTATGATTTGGTCTCACAAATTATGCCTCCTGGTGCAATGTGGATGGGATAATTATATAGAACACATGTACAAAAGGTCTGAAGTCTTTAATAAGTAGCTAACCTTTGCAGAGAAATTAGCAAACTAAATCTGCACAGGATCCTTAATAAAATGGTTGCAGATAGACCTAAATAAGCATATATGTAACACTTTAATGTGCAAGCTGTTTTTATATGGTGATGAAATCTATGCCATGAGTCAAGGTCTCTACATAAATCTCCTGTGTTTGAATCAGTTCCTCTCACAGATCAGAAATGCCTAAAGTACTGTCCTAGAACACACACAGTCTGCAGAATCCCAGCACACAAAAAGGTCTTAAAGCTGTCACAGTTCTACTGCATGTTTTAGCAATAGCCAAGTTACCTTCCAACCTTGTTAGCCTACATACTGATTAATAAGCTATGGTAGGGGAGTATACATATAAATAAAGATCTCTATATATGTATACACACACACAGACAGATTATGTTGGTATACTAATCTGCAGTACAGATGAGGGATTTTTTCCTGTATCTCAGTCAGCCACCACAAACTTTGTCAGTATGTTGTAGGCACCAAGCTTGTGGTCATCATTATGCAGGTATTAACCCAGATCCCTTTTCTGCTTCTTGCTTTTCCAGTCAATGTTGTAGAAACCTGCCTTCCCAAAATCTCCTTTCTGATTCGCACTGTCCAATGCAGCATTAAACTCAAGAGATACATAAGCAACGCATAGTCTCTTAGACTATGAGCTGTGTTTGATTTAAAATACTTGAAGTTGGTGGAACAATAAAAAAATCCAGGGCAGTGAGAATCAGTTGTGACTAACAATGAATTTTAATGCTGTTGTAAGAATTGTCACTGAATAGATTCAGTTTTACATATTGTATTTTAGTTTATTTAGCTTGGCATTATAGAATTCCTATTCTACAGCATTTTCACTTAAACACTATCTCAAAGACACCAAGCTTTTGAGGCTCTGTGTAATAATTGCAACAGAAAGGCTGCTTGAGTGTTGAGTGAACACTGTATGGTGTTTCATAAGCATAAGAAATGGAGAATCAGAAATCAGTTTTTGACCAGCCGACAGCTAACATAGAGGGAAAGAGTTGGTGACTGCTTCAGCTGCTCATATTTTAAGTGCCACTTATTTCTTAAATGGTAGTCAATTTGCAATAAAATAAATAAATAAATAAAAATATAGAAGTGAAGTCATTCTACAACTATGCAATTAACTAAAATGATGACTTCAGTATTTTACATTACTGGATTTATCCTAATTGAGAAAGTAAAGAATTAATTATATTATTTCACCTTTTGGCTAATGCTTTTATTTTTCACTATAACTGTATTTTCCCTATTCCCTTTCATTTTCCTGTGATGATAGCTAATAACTTAATAATAATAAAATAACCTTTTTATGTGGAAAGAAATAATTTGAATAATAAAAAATACAATCTCAATTTTTAAAGTGACTTCAATAAGTCTCTGGATTTTCAGGCTTCTCTCTTCGGCACTTAAAGGAACATCCAAAATTAACTCAAGTGCCCCCCTTCTGGATACTATTAAGAAAACCCATCAATGGTCCTTTTTTTTTTCACTTAGATATTCTGCTGCAATCTCTTTCCTACAGTTTCCAGTCCATGCAGCCCTTTCACTGGGCTGACTTACAAGTGGGGAAGATCACCCACATTTCCACTTTATTCCCATGCATAGTAACTTTCTCTTTATTAGATCCAAATATTTAATATTTTGAAAGTGTAATTCCAGAAAATACAGTTTGTCACAAAATCTTGGTCTTAAAGACCAATATAAGAATTCCTATAAACCAGATGGATAACTAGGTCTCAAATACGAGTATTTTCCAGGTCCTTTACCTTTTAAAACTACAGATTGGACCAAGTGGTCAAAAATTTTGGTCCTCTAGAGCTCTCATGATGTGTATTTTTTGAGTGAACCGTACATAAACAAGTTATATCCAGAAAGTATTATTTTTTATTTCATATTCATTCTTAATTTTATGGCAAGAATCTGATGAGATATAGATCTGTATTCAGAATTTCTACAATATGACCTTTCATGAATTTGATTTACTGAAGCCTCGGATGCGATAGTTCCCATTTGCACGCTTTGTTTTATATGGATGACATTTTCTCTCTGAACATTAATCTGCCATTTTATTGTCTCCAAGCTAACTTCAATATGTTTCACAGATAGAGCAATTTTGATGTGTCACAGAAACAAAACTGGCCCACAAAAATTTAGCTTTAGCAAAGAAGACATTTTTTTTTTTTTTTTTTTTTTTTTTTTTTGGTCTTTGTGAGAGCAGAAATTTACATTAAGCCTCCTGTCATTTTTTTCTTAGAACAGATAACATTTTTATAGATTGCTTTTCTCCTAGGTCATGTATTTTACATTACTCTAAAGGGCCTTTCATGTGGTACTTCATGTCATCTGTAGCCATTAAGGTATTGTTTATAGAACTATGTCTTAAAAAATAAATAATAAAATTCTATTACATAATTCTATTGCCAAAAATCATGGAACAGTTGAAAATCTGAGCTCTGTGAAATCACTGTTATGTTTCCCTTTGTCATTGTCTAATATGGTGACTGTCACATATTTTTTATGTGATCAACCTGAGACACACAAAGAATCAATGACTTACTGAGAAAAAAGCATATGAAACAACATATGCAACAGCTCTCTGCAACATTTTCATATTACTTCTCACAGCATAAAGCTTCTATTTGTCAAGAAAAAAAAAAAAAAAAAAAAAAAAAAAAAAAAAAAACCACTCTAAAACCGAAGGCTATACTAGAGTTTGATAATTCCTTTTGTATCATCACTAACAATAATAAAAATGATTGCTAGTAGCTCATCCAAGAGTTCTTAATGTCATTACATTTCAGAAGACAAAGTGCTGCAAAGCCATACCCAGGCACTGCACTGCTGTCAGTGCATGGGGCATATGAAATCAATGGGAAGCTCACTGGCCTTAGCATTAAGGCATTTGCCAGCGGGAAGAAGCATGTTTCCTATCACAATGAGCTTCTGGTTCTTATCTTTTTGATTCTATTCATACAGAAAAGGTAGTTACAAACCTCTATTTTGGAATTTCATATTCTTTTATGTGGAATCAGTAATCTCTGCTCTGGGTTGTGCTGCTTAATCACTCCACAAAAAGGAGTCACAAGTACAAAAATATTTTCCTCCAAAATTAAAAATAATCTGAATGTTATTGAAACACTAATAGCTCCTATCAAGAAACACACGTTTTGGTTTACTAGTCTTCCCCATTTGAAAATAAGGATGAACAAGGTATAACAAAAATATCCCTTAAAATCACTTGAAATTCATGACAGAATATCCTTTTCAGTATAATTAAGATTTTTGTATATCTAGTATCAAAATTTTAATAATCTACCTAGTGTACTACCAAGCTTGAAAACTAAAACACTCAGCATCTTAAAGCATCTTGATTCCTCTGCCCTTAGCAGATTTGCATGAAAACTAGCACAAAAAAAATGCATTTCTCTGCACACTGAGTACCAAGCTAAGTACCCTACGGCTCAGCATTTTTTCTGTTAATTCAGTCACCAAACTTCTGTTAAAAGTTATTACGAAAAGGCCAGAGGAAAAAATGCTCTAAATGATGTCTTGTCTATATCTTATGTTATTGCATATCATGGTAAATAATTATGACTAATGAACATAGCTTTTATTCTAATAATACTGGAGTTACAGAGAAAGCAACAGTTAATTCACAGATAATACCATCCTCATAATGAAAGCAAATTATTTTGTTAAAAAGCAAAAGAGAGAAATCATATATATATATATATGCAGTATATATATACATGTATATATACACACAGTATACATATATATATACACAGAGAGTTTTCAGAATACAAATATTGCAATCCATGAAAAGAGTGAAGCACTTGATGAAGAAAATTAGTGTCAAAATTTTCCTGAAATATCTCCAGCCTGCTATTTTTGAGAGCTGGTACAAAAAATTTCCCTTGGAGGAAATGATCGTCCTGAAAGTCTGAAGTTCTCGCTTCTGATTCACTAACACACTTCCCAGAGAAGCACTGCTGCTACTCTTTTATTTATTAAAAACATTAATAATAGCAATGAAGAAAAGTATCTATAGTTGCTTTTTTTATGGAAAGCTCTATAATCCAAAATTTTACTTCTTATGGATGCTGAAGCAGCTGATATTCCACATAATGAAATACATGAAAATATATTCTTTTGCATTAAAAGATTAAAGTCCTGCTAGTGCAATGTACTAAAATAAGAATAAAGCAATCTTAACCATCAAGCTGTGTGGAAAAGAATTTTTGGCACAAGGAGTCCCTTCACCTCTCTGACCCTACTATTCATCTGTGGACCACAAAATAACTTCAGCAACAAAGGAGATGGAGACATATGCAGTTGGATCCACTGCCTAAACAACAGCAGAAGAGTAGCATTTATATTATTTATTAAAAACATTGTCCTTTCATGTAGTGAGAATGGAAATAATTATCTTTCCTTCAGCTGAACATATATCTTGGTGTCCTCATGTGTTCATCATCAGTTTTCAAAAGCAAGTCCTAAATTTTCATCCATATGAAACACCTCAGTGTTGTACGAGTAAAATTGCTTTTCAAATCCACAGAGAGTTTCTGAGCTCCAGATCAGAAAAGTAGGAATGGTGACTAGTACAGAAACAAAAGGACTATAAATAAAAAATAGCAAATGAGATTAACCCTTCTACTTTCCCACACCCCTTCCAAAACAACACAATGCCAATGCTGGTAATTGCTTAACAGAAAAATATTTATACTACACATATTTCTCTGAATATGCATCATGCCACCAGACACAAGAACAAGGCACAAGGCCCACAGCACTACTACTTGCCACCACAGAACTAAATTTTAGATAGACATTTGCTTCAGCATTGATGCTGACAATATACATGAATTTTCATCTAGCTCCACAGAAGTTTCAGCCTTAGAAATGTCAGGGTATTTATCAAAACAAGGTGGTGGGGTGGCTGTTTTGTAGAAATGCAGCTCTCTCTCCATATATTTATAAACATAAAAGCATAATTTTTGCAAGTGGAGGTTGACAGGATCAAATAAGAAGAGAGTGTGCTCAGATCAGCCGGCTTAGAAAGAGAGACATGGAAAAAGACAATTTCAGGGAAGTAAGTTACTGAAAAATGTGAAGAATTATGTCTGGTTATCAAGAATTGTATGTCAAATGCTTTGTAACTGGAAAAAAAAAAAAAAAGTTGATATAGGGTTGGAAAAGGTCATAATATATAAATAAAGATGAAAATGAAATACTACAAAACATAAAAGGGCTTATTCTGGATTCTGACATTTGTGGTTATATCGGCATTCATCTAGAATTAATGGTTCAATTTTTATTTTTTTTCCCTTGAGTCTGTGGTTGACAGAACTTTTTTCACTGACAAAACATCTCCAGTTCACCATGACAAGCCATAACACTACTCAGGAAAGGTTCTCGTAGGGCCGAGCAGCCCTGCAGCACTGCACGATTTAGGGTATTTCACCTAGCTAATAAAGAGTTTCCTGTAAATTTCACTGAGAAATATCCACGGAAGCAGCAACTATGGGGAAGTTTAGTGCTGACCTTGAACCACATGTGGCCTGGGGATGAGCCAGCTGAGTGACAACCCCTCACAGCAGGAGGCTGTCAAGAGGCCCTCTGCACCCCACCAGTGTCCAGCTGCTACTCAGCACCCGCTTCTCCTGCACGCCACCACTACCCCAGCGTGGGGACCTCTGACAGCAGAGGACTTGTCTGTGTTCCTGCACTCTTCAGTGTAATTCATCCCTCCTGTCAATACCAATCGCTATTAAGCCACCCTTTCATGTCTTAGGGAACATGAAAGGTGCAGTAGACTGAGTAGAAATCTTTGGTATTGGGACTGTTTTCAAGCCAAAGGTGTATGATTTTCCCATTTCCCTCTTTGCTTTTTGCACTGGTGCTTTTGATTATGGTGACCAGTTACTGCAGACACATTTGCTGTGGGTCTTTATTTCCCAGATGGCATAATATTGCTCATGTAGCTCTGCAAAATTACAGTGTATATGATCCTGTTTCTCCAAAGCTCCAGAAACAAAGTTGTATAAAAGAAGATATTTCAGAAAGCCCAGATTTTCTGAGGGTGAATTTTCACGCTTTGAACTCCATTCACTATGCACATGCTATGCATGAGCCCTTGTCCTGTGAAAGCCCCCATACCATCCCTGCTTCCCTGCTCTATCATACGTTTTATGGTCCTCAAGGCCAGTAACAATATCACTGCTGCCCATGTGTTGATGAAATAGTTTTAGAATATCCATTAGTGTTTAGCATTGAGACATGACAGAAAAAGCACCAATTGTTCCAAAGGTTATACAAGTAATATAAAGACATTTGGAAGATTTCATATTCAGGAGTGGGGGGGGGGGGGGGGGAAAGGACTGTTAAAACTGCTTGATCAGCAACACTTTAATTTCTCTACAATAGCTGATACAGCTGAATTAGTGAAATGATCCTTATTCAAAGATCATTCTAGCAACTAACAAAGTGATTAAACTACTGCATTCTCATTTATTATTTCTGTATTCCCATTTATTTTTACTGAAAACCTAAAAAAAAAAAAAGCAAAAAATATAGCTGTTTTATTTCTCATAATAATCTAGATTGATTTTACCACCATAATATTTAAATGCACTCATTTCCTAAGGCATTAAATATAGTTTACAGTTAGTTGCAATAGAGTGTCTAGCATCAAAAATGTTAGGTACTTAGCTGAGACAAAAGGATTCCAGTTTATCTGTGTAATTATTTTCTCTTTGCACCGTTCCCCATTTTAATTCAGCTTATATACATGCAAAAAATGTAATAACTGAAAACATACAATTTTATTAATCCATTGATTTTTATGCATATAAGTCTATAATTCAGTAAGAATGTAATAACTCTGATCTACTTCCATAGAGACTTGGATTTAGAATAGGCCAGGTCATTAAATCTTCCCCGATTAAGAAGTTGCCAATTGAGATATCTGGATTTTCTTCAGAGCACCTGACATGTCCTGCAATATACCACCACTTACATCTTTTCCTTCTTTTTCTGCAGTGAACTGTATGTGTTGTACCATACAGAAGGGAGGAAATACTTTCAACTTAGTGAAGAGCATTTGCTGCTTCCTAACTACCTTCAAAGGAAGTATTTCTTGTGATATAAGCTGAAGTGTCAACCAGAATGAGCTCTCTGAGTCTTTTCTCACCCTTTTTGGTTACTCACTAATTGCTGCATAAAAGGTTCCCCAACACCTATGAAGTTCCAAGAGTAAGTCATGGCCCGAATATACAATAATTACAGAAAGGAAGTGTGGTTTTGAAATAGGTATTTTAAGCATTCCTACTAATTCAGTCCCTTTCATCGCAAAAATTATTTTGTTACCTCCAAACACACTTTGTCTGAAAAAAGCTGAAAGATTTTAAAGAGTTATTCCCCCCCCCCCCATTTGTTAGCTAATACATATCCACTGAAAGAATATAAACACTGCAAATGTTCATAATCCATTTTAATGTAAAATAGAACACGTAACAGAAGACACCACTGAAGGTAATTTAACATATTTCACCTTATTTTAAGAGGAAACAGGAACACTCATAAATAATCAACGCCTAGAAAAGGAACATGCATTAGCTGACAGTAACAGTATAGCTTTGTTATACAAGCCAGCCCATCTTTTCTGTAATTCACAAGAAAAGCTACCATTTCATTCAGAGTTTTATAATTCTAATGTTATCATCTTTAGCAAAAGAATGCACACAATGACCCACAGACAAACTTCTAGCATAATGAACTCGTAAGGAGAAAAAATCCACCAGGTTCCTGTACCGTGCCTTCATCGTCCAAAATAGTTTATACACTCTTATTGAACATGAACTCTGAATGACACCTCCTCCATAGGAAAGTAAGTAAACAAAGTCATCTCAAAGGAGTCTTGATCCCCCAGTGTTACCTTGAATTAGTAGAACAGTACTGCTCAGCAAATATATCCTGTAAGACATATAATATGTCTCTGTCTGTAGACAGAGACTGTATCTTCAGTCTAGGTTGAACTGCCCCTGCCTTAGAAGTTTTGGAAAATGACCTCAAGCAACTGTGTCACTGGGATTTGTCATCACTTGACTAAGACCTAATAAGATTTCAGTCTAAGGCAAATTTTCATTAATTTTATGGCCCCTAGAAGGCTAATATAAACCATGTAACTTTTAAGTTTATACCTATGCTTGCTGAGCTAAGTCTTTAATTCTAGCCCAAATCATCCAGGCACTTAAACAGATGCTTTATTTTTGAGCACTTAATTCTACTGACATTGATAGTGCTACATAGGTGCTTAACATCAGGTGTCTGCTTCAGGGTTTTGCAGGATTTACATCAAGCTGTGCTTAGTGCCTTGAAGATCCCTTTTCTCATGTGTGCGCGTGTGTGTATGTTTGGGTGTTTATAGCAAAAAAAAAGCTGAGCTAAAATGTAAAACTAAACTAAAAATAGGAAAAGCTTTCTCACCTTTCTAAAATTGGTGTAATAGTAAATTGGTATAATTGGTGTTGTGAAGTTGCTGGGTACTTTCCTTGTACTTTACAGTTGATAGACTGTAAAGTCTATCAAAAACCTTTACCCATACCTTTACTTTTGAAGTAATCAGCTTTTAATTAAACCAATGAGTTTTTCATATTACCCTAATGTCTGTAATAATTGTTATGATTCTATTATTTTCTTTGTTAAACACATTTGTAGCTTTAAATGACAGGAAATCAAGCTACTAATTTGTAAAGATGTGTGAATAAGGAAATTGCTCTATTCATACATTCATAATGACCAGGGAGATAACATAATAATGCTTTGTATTCTCACACCCTCCAACAAGAGGGAAAAAAAGCAAAGGAGCTGGCTTGGATAATTTCCTGCAACCATTCCTTTGTTCTAAATTCTTTTTAGCAATATTTATTGAGGTATGTAAAAGAAGAAAAATCATCCAAAACTAGCTTTGAACATACTGCTTTAGTGACATAATTTCCAAGAACAAGAAAAAGCTCATTCATTAGAACAAAATACTGGAAAAAAGCCAGTGCACAACTGTGCATATTACTGCAGTCATTCAGTACTACATCATACCACTACTCCGTTTCATATACTGCAGCTGAAATACACACAAATATAAGTTGTCCCAGCCTTTAATTACACCTTAAGTCAATCTCTTCAGATATGTCAACATTGTCAACTCACTGTCTGGTTAAACAGCAACGAAGCAAAGGGCATAGATGTTACTGAGAGAAGAATTCAATTGCTACTTTCATTTGATTTTAAGCTAGGCATGCCAAAGGACATGAAGAAAGGAAAAGAGTGCCATAGTGACACTGGCACTGCGTACTTACCTTTCCCAGGCTTCAGAGCAGATTGCATACCCATAATCACAGAAAGGGTTCAGATACTCAATTGTCCTCATCAGCCATTTTTTTTTTTTTTTCCCATAGATCCCTGGAACTCCACTGAATGGGGATCTTTTCTTAAAGAATTTGAAAATTCACTTTCCAATGAACAGTTTTGTCAAATAAATGAAACATATTAAGTTAGAGATTTTATAGCTGCGTGTTATTATCCAGTCCAATAACCCAGATTTTTTTCTCATTCATGTACAAAACTTAATGCTCAAACATTGCTACTAGTTATGCATAGAATTCTGAATAACAGATACACGAATATATATTAGCGCTAATTTGCTCACTTCGTGTGTTGTTTATCTTCCATGTTCTGTCACGTGTTCTATTTAAACCTGAAGAAATTTTGAAAGATAATCCTACATTAAAGGGATAAGATTAAAGGCCAGGATGAAAAAAAGAAAAAAGAGCAACACTGAATGAGACACCTCACTGAACCCAGACTTCTTGGAATTAAGTATGTCTCAGTGGGCTGCTCTCACAATTTTGTGTCACCCACAGCTTCCCTATCTGCTACGTTTCAATGGCAAACTATTGATGCTATACTTCTTGCAAAACTTTCAGTGTTTTGTGTGTGGACTTCAAAGGGTATTTCAGAAATTTGGAAATTGTATGTCATATGTAGGGATAACTACATATGACATATGTAACTCTACTGTGGTTTAACACGTGTTGCATGCAGGAGAACTAAATTAAATCTGCTTTTTATGTTCTCACCAACAGAAAGTATGTGGGAAGGGTGCTTTTAAGAAGATGGATGGAATGATGTATTTGACGTTATCAGGCCTAAAATTAGGATTAAATTACAAGTCAATGTCCTGACTCTCCTAATGAAAGAAAAATATACACATTTGCTCTACTTTTAAAGCATAATTTCCACATACAGATGTACATACATCTATATGCAAAGGTTGTATGAAATTACAATTTATGCATAGAATATTTGTCTTTATTTCTCACCATCCTAATTGGCAACAAATTAAATTAATTTTCCCCAGGTCTAATCTGTTTTGCCTGCAATAGTACTAATCAGCATGTGATCTTCCTGTCTCCATCTCAACACTTTAGCTTCTTTTCTTCAGATTTTTCCCCCTATCCTGTCGAGGGGTAGCAAAAGAGAAACTTGGCGAGTGCCTGGCAGCCAGCCAAGGTTTACACACCACGAACAGATATGAGCTTTATTGTATGTATGGACAGCCTGGAATAGAGAATGTTCTTCTCTGCAGTTTGACAGTATTTACACTCCTGGTTTATTTTTTGCCTCAGTATCACTTTGTATTCCTAAACAGTTGTTCTTATTTTCATTAACAGTTGTTCTTATTTTCATTAACTTCTTTGGTTAATCAATATTTAATCAATATTTGGTTTGGCATGAAGAAGACATTGGAGCAAAGACTACTTAAACTTAAAAATTAAGAAAAGGAGATCTACAGTTTTACTAATGCCTTGGGCACAGATGGATTTCCTGTTACTTTGAACTTGATGCTTGCTGGTTTAATTTAACATCCCTAATTCTTTTCACATTTTTCTAGACACTCAGTTTTTTACTTTTTTTTTTTTTTTTTTTTTTTTTTTTTTTTTTTTAGAAATTTTGGTTATATCATAGAATTACAGAATTGTTAGGTTGGAAGCAACTTCTGAAAGTCATCATCAAACCTCTGCTTGAATAGGGACACCCAGAACAGGTTACCCAGGACCACACTCTCCCTGTTCTAGAATAAAAGCTCCTTGCCTAGTTGTGCCTAGAACAAACAACCCAACAAGTTCATTAAGGATTTAACCATTAATTTAGCTAGCAGCATGAAGAAAAGAAAGCATGAGTTGGTTTATTTTTTTCTCTCCTGCATTTTTTCTCTGTTCTACAGTGAAAAGTGCAAGGAATTATACTGCTGATTTTGGGATAGCTAACCCTTTATATTTACTTTGAATAAAATAAACAAGCCTTTCTTATAAGCAAATATTTTATTTTCTCAAATTTTATCAATGCAAGCAATTTTTCTGCTTTGCATAGTAAATATTTCATGATGTGTTTGACCTTTAGCAAAAATAACTTAAAGTTGCAATTAAAAAAACAAAACAAAACAAAACAAAAAACAAAACAAAACAAAAAAAACACTGTTATCAAGTCCTAGAGATATTTGTTCTCAATAAAGTTATTAAAACCATTGCTTTTCATTATACAGAGATGTTAGCCTCCCGTTACACTCACCAATGTATTTGGATGTTGCACATTCTCTGGCAGACTAATAGCCCTACTTTGGCAAGTGCTGCATGTTTTCTATGGTTAAGACTACAGCAGTAAGATCCATACTCAGCTTTGTCCTGAAACATCCCTTGAGTGTTCACAGTATGATGTAGCCACAGGCATAAACTGTACCAATACATTTTATTTACTTTCTTAGAGTTCTTGAAAAAGACAACGATGTCCCAACAGACCCTTGAAGACAGCACAATCATTCAAACTGCTTGTGAGTTACTTTGATTAAACATTTCATCCCTGAATTCAATTCCAGAATTCAAAAAAAGCCTCATCAACATCTGGTTGAGAGATTCAGCTTTAACATAAGGACAATGCCCTGTTTTGAGCAGTGATTCTAAGTGTTACTGTAATACTATCAACCAGCTTCGGTCTTTATTTTTATTTTTGCATACACAGCTGAGCAGTTTTAGCATTCACTTTTTAAATTACTTCTAATGGCCTTTACAGGTCTATTTCTCCAAGATGGTGATATTACTGAGATGTCTGAGAAAGAAATGGTTGTGCTAACTGAGCTACATTTTGCCACTGGATAGACCTCATATATGTGAGAGGGTTTGTTTGTTTAGTTTGCAATGTTTAAGTTTAAACCACTATTTCTATCATTAATTTTTTACTTTGTAAAATTTTGTCTAAAGCTACATCATCTGTGGGAGTAGACAGTATATTTAGTATTTCCCTTGAAAAAAGGTATTACTAATACAGCCATTGAGCAGTGTTTCTTGGAGGTGCACACTGGCAGCCATGTGCAGAGGCAGATCCTCTGGGAAGGATGGCAGCAGCCAGGCTGTGTGGTCAGCACTCAGCCCAAATGTGCTCGCAGGGAGCAGGGCTGCTTTCAAGCCCGTTGGTGCAATTGCTTTGGTTTTACTGATGAAATATTTCCATTAAAGTGTCATTATAATTGTTTTGATTTTTTTTAAAAAAGCTTATACATATGAATAACCAAAGCAATTTTTTCATTGTTTAAAATGGATACATAAAGCATTTGTATTACCATGTTTTTTTCCTCTTCAAAACACCATGTAGCTGAAGGAGAACTTACCCTAAGTTGGTAGATTCATGTTTTGTAAAAAAGTTTTCCAAATTTTTGAAGATTAAGAACTAGCAAATCACTTACACATATGCTTAAATTAAACACCTGAATAACTTCAGTGACCTATATTGGTATTACTTATATGCTTGTTCAAATACTTTGTCAAATTCAGGCCATTGCCTTCACAAAAGTATAGATTTTGTATATCTAAGTATTTATATAGTTGTCCTTACTTCAATAGTTGAATATCTCTGTGTACCACAATATTTCCCCTACAACTACCTTACCTACAAAGAAGATAGACAGATTTTAAGGGTATCTATCCTGTGCATTATTCACAATACACAGTGACTAGACCCCAAACCTTCACACAGTATTGTGCAAAACCTTACAGAAATACTGAGATTTTTATTTTTATTTTTATTTTAAATCATAAAAAACCTACCAAAAGGTAGCTCAGGAGGGACAGACACCACTTTGGATCTGTTCATCCCACATTCCCCTGTGGTACAGCAACAGGCTAAAACGCATAGACAGACATTTTTCTAACTGCACACAGAAATGAAATTGTGGTCAAAACCACAAAAGTAAACAGCTTAGACATGTTTGAAGCTATTCATAGAAACACACTCAATTTATAGCACATTTACCTAACGCCCATCATTTTTGAAACACAAGCTGGCATTTGGCTTTAGTTAACGTAGCAATGCTACCAAATGATGTCCACCCAGCAAGGACTGGCAAGTTTCCCAGCAGTGGCAATCCTTGGGACCCGCAGGTGCCACCTGCAAAAGGAAAAAGGGAGAGGTAAAGGCTCTTCTTGCCTGAGCTGCTCTTGCCACCTCTGAATAGCTGAGGTTTTAGGCTTTTTTCATTATTGTTGAAATGCAAAATAAAATAAAATAAAATATTTACATCACATTAGGATAGAACCCTTTCTGATATCTGATCTGAATGCAAAAGAAGTATATCAGCATAGGGTTGAACAGTGTTTATAAATCTTGTTTTGACTGAAATGCTTTTGCCTTCTGATAGTTATTCAGGACTAACTCCTGCAGGAAATAAGATCTGAGATTTTTGTCATTATATGCAGAGTGGAAGTGAAACATTCAGACCAAGTTTAGCATTCTCTGTGCTCCCTTACAGGGCAGATAGAATTAAAAGGGATTAAGGCCCAGCAGCAAACTAAGAAACATCTGCTTATTTATTACTTCTGTGGTGGAAGTGCTCTTACCTGCTCTGGACATAATTAAATTTCTGGTATCCTAGAGATACCAATATAAATATCTTTTGCTATTGTTGGGTTTGTTGGCTGGTGATCCTCACAGAATTCTATAGCCCTATGCACATCTCATTCATCTTCATGTTTCAATTCAGTCATTTCCCAATGAGCAATTGTTGAGTTCATATCGAAACCTATAAGCAATGTACTTGTTACTTCATCCCTTTTATATCAGAACATCTTTCAATTTTTGTCTTACAGTTTTACAAAAGTCAGAGTTAGATTTCCACATTAATCATGTTATATTCTTTTGTAGCAAACTTTTTTGCCAACAACACATGAAAAAAAAAAAAGATCATAACTGTTTACGCTGTTATACTTGTGAATTATGGTATTTTCTACTTTATAATAAGTACTGAAGGGATTTGTCCTCATCTGTACCAATTCAGTCTCTTAATTGCTGGGAATTGAATGGGAAGTCTTCAATAGCTATATAGAATAGTATTTATCCTAAGAGTAACATACAGTCATGTTCTTAGTTATCATTATGTATATTTTCAATTCTTTCTCCTCAAATGCTTTCTTCTCGCCATCTGAGTAGGTACACATCAACATCATTACTCAATTCATAAGGACAATACATAACTAGAGTGCATTAAACCACTGCTTGCTTAATTCATTTAAGAAAACATTTAAAATGTTACTTTCAAATATAGACAGATCTACTATACTGAGAGCAATTCAGGCAAAGTTAGCAAAGATTAGTAAATATGACTATTTCAGCCTACCAGTTGTACCAATCTCTGCCAGATGAGTCCACAACAATAAGTTGGAAACATTTTCTCATTTGTTGAGATAAGAGTAGCAACATCATGAATTTTTCATTAATGCCACGAACAATTTCATAACTCAAAATTATATTTATTTAAAAAAAATGTGGCTAAGATGATTGTTATTTGGCCATTTAAAACAAAAATACATTTATCAGAATAGCAAAACACACCATCCCCAAAAATAGTCATTTTCAAGGTAATTGCTCATTAAATCATAGGTAGGAAAAGACAACATTTCAGTACTGAGCAAATAAGTTGTGAGGAGTTTTCATTATTTCAAAAAAAGAATTTAATCTTTGTAAGAACCTGTCCTATATCAACACTCTCATACTTGTTTGTGCTTCAGTGCAGGCAGCTACAGCTACCAAAAGGCTTCTGCCAGTCTGGAAGGGAGTACTTGATCTAAAATCAAGGTTGCATCAGCTTTTAAATAATGTTGAAAACTAGGACAGGTGCACTTAAGTAGAAAAGTACTTAAGGTGCATCAAGCAGAAAAGTACTTATTTTAGTGCTAGTCACTGAACAATTGTTATTATTATTATTTTTATAACTAAATTTCAATCAAGCCGTAAGCATTACAAATCCTGGGGATTTCAACAGGTTAATGAATCAACATCCTGGAGATCACATATGATAATATGTACTTGTCAGTATATATACCGAATCACAGCATCATCTTTTATCAGCTCAATTTTATGGCAATCATAATAGTAACCCATTACTTCACTGACTTCTCTCAGTGTTAGCCCATGACAATGTACATTTTTCATGCCTGATGATTCATTACAGAAATGTCACAGAGTATGTGGAAAGACTATGTTTACAAAAAGCCACACTGACTGCATCGTGAATCATAACTGCTTTGCTGGAAGTACTGCAGAAGAAAGCATCGTGTTAGATTTCAAGATGGATTAAAACAAGATGTTTGATTATTTTCTGCAGTAAATGCTTTCTCATAAGCTTAGTTAGGTATTCTATTAAGATGACAACAATGCAACTTGATAAGCAATACCAAAAATATGATACAAACAGATTCTTCATCTCTAGGAAAAGCATTCTAATTTTTGCAGTGGTAAGAATCTCTGAAGGTAGCTAGTGAAACAGTCTTGTCCAAACTCAGCATTTTATTTTGAGGTTTCTTCTCAGAAAGGCTTTTTATCCTAGAAAAAAAAAAAAAATTCTAACAACAGAAATGCATCAAAATGCTCTTTATTTCCATTATATCACAGTCAAAATATATCTTTATTAGAACTATGTTTAAATTGTAAAACTGATAAGAAATTCAAATTCCCACATTTGTAATGCAGAGACAAATGAACTTATTTCATCATTTCTCTTGCCTTCATTGCCATAATTTTCAAATTCTGATATATTGTCTATGGGAGACCTGAACTGGTCTCCCGTATATGGTATACTCCTGCTAAAGGGCAGTTCTAAGCCATAAAGCTATCACTTTTCCTTGGAAAATGAAAGTAGCTCTTTCTCTAAACGAAGGGGGGGGGAGGGAAGCACAAAAAGCACAACTTTAAAGACCAGATATTTAGAACTCATTGCTAATGCTATGAATGAAAACAGGATTTGTACGTGGAGAGAAGCTACAATACAGAATACAAATCCGTTCAATTCTTTGGCAGGTTTTGTAGATCTGTACTGCTTCACAAGACAGGTTGGTCAGGAGAACACAATGGATATTGGGTAAATTCATCATCAGACAAACAGTTGAGAATCCTTATACAGGTTAAAATCTATCTCTATCCTCCACAGTACATTTGTAAGAGAACTGAGAACTGCTGGATTCAACCTAATGAACAGAATGCACAGAATATGAGGAACTTCTAAAATATCCTATGTGCTTTTCCTACATAGTTTCAACATTAAGCATATGATTACTTCAAATGTACTTGCAAACTCTATTTTATTTATTTTTATCAGAAGATCTAACAGCATCTATCACAGACAGTGAGTCATAGGCATTGCAGACACCGCAGAGAAAAAAAATTAGTTGAGAATAAACAGAAGAGGGCAGCATTTTACCGTGTTTTAAAACATAGCAGCTTGGCTTCCTAAAGCTGAAACACTTACAGGCATATTTTGGTGAATGCTAATTTTGTTCAAAGATGACCTACATTCGTTAAAAATTTCCCTTTTGTTAATGCACAATATATCACCTTGATTGTTATTCGGTTAAAAAAAAAAAAACTCTTCTGTAAGCTAATTGTTAATAACAGCTGATAGCATTTGCAAAAGCAAAGTAACTTACTGTTATGCATCCAACCACAGGTTCCATTTTACTTTGGTAAAAATGAAAATTCTAAATGGAAGCAGCACTAGAAGTACTTGAACTTAAAAATAGAGCCGCAGAGCTTTTTGCACTGGATCCGAATGCTCCAAAGTTTATCACACAGCTCCTTCTACTGATCAAGTTTTAAATCAGAAATATAGAACATATTGCCATGTGGCAAGTATCATAACTATAATATTCAAACATCTCTGTGCAATGAAATCTAAATGCCACTTCTGTGCTACTAGTAAACAAGAGTTGTGTTCATAAATAACATATCTAAATGCATATCTGTGAATGTTTATATTTATTACAAGTTACATGAACAGTTCAGGTGTTTCAACAAATGTTGTCAGCCACTTAGATTAGTAAGGAAATATTTTTGTCAATTTACAACAGAATCCTAAGTAATGGATTAAAGAAATGGTAATATCTGATGCGTTTTTCTGAAGAAAATCATCGATCAGTCTTTGACACATTTTTAAGACTGCATCCACTCTTTTGTGCTATATGGCAATATTTATCACAAACCCAAACTTGCCTATAAGCTCATCCTCTTAGAATTTTAACTTCAGATGGTTGTGCTTCCTTATACGCATGTTCTTTACACATTTTTGGAAAAATCTCTCAACTGATTTTATGTGCTTAATCCACATGCACACAAATGTCTCAATATAGGAAGAGAGCAAATAAAATTTTTATAAGCAGTTGTAATAAGAGAATTTATATTAAAAAAAATTTTTTTTTGAAGGGAAACATAATTTTAATCTTATAAATATATATTTTTAAATCAATACATTAATGTCTTATATACAGATGAATTTGTTTAGTAGGTAAGTTTATAAAGTGTTGTTTGTTTAAAAATATGAACTATGAGAAAAAAAAATGCAAATTTCTCCTCCTACATCCACAGATGACCTCCCATATGCCACAAGTGATAACTTCCACATAAGATGTGATAGGTTTTACCATCAGGATTTTCACTGAAATTGTTAGAACTGCATTTAAGACAGTTTCTCATAGGCATTAAAATAAATAAATGAATAAAATGAATCAACATTGAAATATTCAAGCATATATCTGCCTATGTTTTTAGGAATATTTTAATTTGATTCATTAAGAACTTCTATTTATTTATTTTTTAATAAAAACAACCATGTCACAGAATGCTACAGAGTACCTTAATCTGAATTTCTACAATGTTGAACAGAGATGAATCTTTTCACATTAAAATAGGTAAGATTTGAAATAAGAAAATTCTGCTGATGAAGACTTCTGCATTCAGAAGCTCTTCTTATAGGCATTTGGCCAATTTGCCCAACAGAAAGCATTAAAAAGTGGTGAAAGCATGAAGTGATTTTATGCCTCACTATTCTGGAGCAAGGCTCGCCATCAGTCACTACTCATGGCACCTGATAATAATTACAATTTGTCAATCAGAAGGAAGTCAGAATGAAAAAAAGGGCTATTGTTGGGCAAGAATGTTAACTCCATTGTTAATATTCAATTTAAAACAAATAAATAATTCACTTCAAATACAGCTCATGCAGCTCAAACTATTGTTATGTGATCCCCCATAACACTGTCTCCTCCCTCTTCTTACAACCATGCAGCTGAAGAATGGCTCAAGAATGAAGTAGGAATACAGTAGTTTCTGTTATGGTGTATTATGTATTCACAGGTAGGCCTACATAAATTTCTAACTTGCTAATTGAAGGCTTCTAATGTGTGTCTGTGACAACAATGTATTGCTCCATGCTGTTTTTCTTGAAGAATATGGAGTATTTTTTTGCAACGTTTGGTTAGGGTAAAATGCTGCAAACTATTTGTGGGGATGAAGTACAGCTTTATAGTACAGCTATGAGGGGGACCAATGTACTGTATCTTTGAGATTCACATTTGTAGCTTAGTCTTAAGTAAGAATCAGATCACTATGAAACAGCTTCACATCAAATTAATGAACAGAGTGCAAGAAAAGAACAAACATTATGTCTACAGGGAACATTTCAGGTTGTTATTATGTTCAGTCTCCACATCTATGTAATTTTTTTTTCTGGGTCTGCTCATTGTTTCTAGTATTCTTTTAATTTATTGCTTTAAAAAGGCTTACTTGATTATTTTTTTTAACCACAGAAATTATTTGACTTTTCTGTACAACAGAGATATGAGACCATTATAAAGACGTAGCTTTAGTCTGTTTTTTAAACAACTTTAATGCCTTGTCAGTTGTGTGTCATGATATTTAAGTACTTTCTACTCCGTATTGGCATTAGATGAGAAAAGCCCATCAGCCCATGATGTATATCATATGTCATCTGCAAAAGCACTGCATAACGCAGCATGCCCCAAATAGTATTTTCCTTAGCCAGTAAGTCAGAAAGCTTCAATCCTGCTGGATAGCCTCCTGAAATGGTAGAGAAGTAATGGAAGGCTCCTGAGGTACTCACCCCAGGCCAACAAGTGCCTGCAGCACCTCCCAGGTCCCTTCTTGAGAGCTAACTCCAGCAGAATGGGCCTCATTCCACCAACACAACAGGGCAAATAGGCTGAGAAGTGAAGACGCTATGGGTCCGGACCTCACCACAAGTGAGGAATCATCTGCTCTGCTTTTTTTTCTGTTCTTGCTTCTCTTGCCCAAACCATGAATTTTCCTCCACTTTTTTCAGCATGTATTTGTATTGGTCTTCCAAAACTAAAAACAGAGTCTGCAGTCTCTTCTGCCCTTCTATACCCAAACAGTTCCCATACAGTCACAGTGACTGTAATGGGAAAATCTCCAGATAGATGGACAGCACAGAGAGGCCTATGAAGAGTGTGTGAGTCATGTGCAGCCAGAACCAGCCTGTCTAAAGAGACAACCCTCCATTATGCGTTTGCTGTAGGTTGGTGACCATCATATAAGAGCTTGCCTTGGGCTCTTTTTACAGACTTCATATTTATGCTATTTTAAGGTAATTGGAATGCATTATTTATTTTGTTTGAAACTTTTTTTTTTTTAATCTACTTAACCAAGCCATCCAGTATGAATCATTTTCCCCTCTTCTAACATTAATCTTTAATGTACTTCTCCCCTAATCAAGTAATCAGTAAGGACAGAAATCTTTACAGTAGAATAACCTCATTTGTATGAAAAACATAAAATAAAACAAATACAATTGGAATATGAGATAACATAGAATACAAATTATTAATTTTTATTTATATACAAATGTACAAAAGACTATATTTTTGATAGTAAACATATTTTTTGTTATCGAATTTCTTCTTAGCACTTAGACCATGCATTTATACTCACCAAGGGATAATTAATTGCTTCAAGAAGCAAAAAGTTGAAAGTAATGAAGATGTGACATCCTTTTACTATTTTTTCCAAGTTTTGTCTGTTGAAGAGTGATTCTTATTGAGAAACAAGCACCATTTCCATTACAGTAAAATATGATATTAACAACTACTTTGTAATTGGAAAACATTGATGTCTAGAGACAGGTGGTCTTGGAAGATATGAATTTATTTTGTAATTCCATATTTGGGATTAAGCAAGGAAGAAACAGGTGGTTTCGATAATGAATTAAATTAATGAATTAACTTTTGGCGTCCATCAGTGCTGGTCAGTCTTTAAGCTCTGCCTCCTAAAAGCACAAGATCAGGCAATTCCAAAATATTGGAAGTCAGGCAGATGAAGCAGAAGACCAGCCTGGTTGACCAGGGATCTTCTACTGAAGCTTAGGCAAAAAAAGAAAGTGTGCAGCTGCTGGAGGGAGGGTCAGGAAACAAGGAAGGAATACAGGGATGCTGTTTGTGTTTGTAGGGAGAAAAATTGTGTGGCCAAAGCCCAACTAGAGTTGAAGCTGGCCATGTGTGTGGGAGACAATAAAAAAGTTTTTTTCAGATATGTGAACAGAAAAAGGAGAATCAAAGAAAACATAGGTCCACTACTTGATGGGGAAGGTCTCCTCACAGACAATGACATAGGCAAGGCAGAGACATTTAATGTCTTCTTTGCCTCTGTCTTCAATGCTGATGATGGGCTTCAGAACCCAGGGTGCCCTGAGCTGGAGGACCATGATGGTGGGAATGATAAACTCCCAACCAACCCACTCTACTCTGCACTGGTGCAGCCTCACCTCGAGTACTGTGTGCAGTTTTGGGCACCACAGCACAAAAAGGACATTAAACTGTTGGAGAGTGTCCAGAGGGGGGTGACAAAGATGGTGAAAGGCCTAGAGGGGAAGATGTATGAGGAGCAGCTGAAGTCACTGGGCCTGTTCAGCCTGGAGAAGAGGAGGCTGAGGGGGGACCTCATTGCGGTCTACAACTTCCTAGCGAGGGGGAGTGGAGAGGCAGGTGACCTATACTCTGTAAACACCAGTGATAGAACCCGCGGGAATGATGTTAAGCTGAGGCAGGGGAAGTTTAGGCTTGACATCAAGAAGAGGTTCTTCACCAGGAGGGTGGTTGCACACTGGAACAGGCTCCCCAGTGCAGTGGTCACTGCACCAAGCCTGTCTGAATTTAAGAAGCGATCGGACTGTGCACTAAGTCACATGGTCTAAACTTTTGGAGAGACCTTTGTGGTGCCAGGAGTTGGACTTGATGGTCCTTATGGGATCCCTTCCAACTCAGGATAGTCTACGGTTATCTATTACTCATTTATTCTATGACAAAATGCTTACATCATTTGCTTGGTTTGTGGTATTCTTGCACATTATAAATTTCTGCTAACAGTACAGTTTTTCCTATTCAATTTGGAAATAAAGTTTTTGTGTATAAAACAAATGCATATAATATGAAATAGACCCGTTCAACTTACGAGTGAATTTAAATTTATTTCCCAAAGTATTAAGGAATGTCAGATAGTCTGGTATTAGTCAATATACTATGACCATGTAAAAATTCTCTTCCATTTTGTTCCAGTCACCAAATCATTTTAGACGCCCAACAGCCAGAGGATTCATTATCACAGTATTTCCTAATAGCCACACTAACACTTTGGGGTGACTGGCCTTGGTTGGCTTTTCCTATGCATTTGAGGAATAGTCCCAGAGGACAAACTCCATAAATGGCTCAGTTTGGATGAAATACAAAAATGCTGTTTCCTTTGGACCCATGGGAAAGGCTGAAAGTGGAAATTAAAGGATCAGAGAGGAATGTATATGCAGCTTTCTAGGGGACCTGCATAGCTTACAACTATGACATGGTTCAGTATTGAAAATTTGCTGGTTCTCCCCACACTGGTACTCAAAATTCAGTGTATGGTAAAAGTCTATTTATTGCCATTGATAGAAGCATTTTCTGGCCCATTTTTTTTGTTTTGTTGGAATTTCTTTTATGTTTTAGTTTAGTTCCAAGCTGATTGCCTAATGTTCATGAATTTGTCACAGCTCAATGACTGCAGTTATAATAGGGGCATTTTTGGTTTTAATACCCCTCTTGCTAGAGGCTGTGTTGTTTTTTTTTATTTGTTTTTAAATTTTATTCCTTTTGTGTCTAACATGCCTGGTTGCTATTATGGTTAGAATTAAAAATAAATAAATGGTTAGCAGGGAGTAAGGATAAATAGCTGCTTAATTAAAAGAACAGTATTTTCAGATAATTTTACATTCAAGCAGGTTTATAAATTAAGATATAACTGGTAATTACATCTACTGTAGGCTTTTGGTTAAAAGAGTATTGAACAAGGCCCTCTGTCTCTACACTGGAGCATGATGCAATTCCCATAGTCACACCAGGAAAGAACAGGAAATCTGAAAGCACATAATTTGTATGGTTTTTGTTTTGTTTTGTTGTTTTGGGCATGAGGGTGGAGGTGTTAAATCACTTGTTCTGCCCAAGGACAAAATAATTTTGGAACATAAAAATTACCACAAAACTCAACGCATAAGAAACAGATTGAAAAAATATTAAAACTAAACTTTATATTGCCTCATTTCACTATTAAAAGTACTCCCCCAAAAGCACGAGACTGAATCTTACCTTATGTCACAGTATTTTCTCAGTCAAGGAAATATCATTGCGAAGCCATCAGTGTTTGGATGTTCCCATTTTCAAGGACTTTGCCTGATCACCACAAGAATAACAAAATCTGCTTTGTAGGATACAGAAGAAATATGCCAAGCATCTTTCTATACTGTACATTGTCTCTGTTTGGATGAGTTTTATTTTGGATAAGTTAACAAGAGACTCTGAAATCAGCATGGCAAAAAATGTTCTTTTCCCACCAATATTACATGGTAGGAAATTGTAGTCAGATGGCTTTTTACTGTAGTATCAGTTTTTAAATCTTTAATGAAATTACCCTTACAAGCATCCTGTAAAACTGTGAAGTGTTATCTATTCCATTTGAGTAACTGAGGTACTAAAACTAAATGACTTAGAGAAAAACTTGTGAAAAAAAAAAGGCTTAAGCTGAAAACTTTTAAGCCCCAGTCTAGTGGCTTATTCACCATGCCTCCTTTGAGAAATGTGATTAAATAAAATAATAATAATTTAAAAAAAAATCAACAGAGTTAGGTTTCCCAGACAAAAAAAAAAACAAAAAAAAAAAAAAAAAAAAAAAAAAATTGAAGGTCAACTGACAAGAATTCAGGGCATAAGACCAAATTTTTCACACTTCTTTGAACGGATCACTTACTAGCATGAAAACAACATAAGAAAGACAAATTTAGACATCTGCTTGTATAGCATGTATAGCAGTGAGATATGTCCTCAAGGACTTCCCTTTTATTTCTCCCAGTGCTAAGTGCACATGATGAATTAATTCCTGACCCCATTAACATGAATGGTGAAAATCCCTTTACTTCAGAGGAAAAACAGGTTCACCTGCTTTCAGGCTTGGCTGGTAGAGAACACTTGACAACAAATTCACATCTCACTCCACGGTGAGACAATCTCAGCTGATAGTTGCAAATGTTACACAGAAAGGCAAGTTTTAATACAAAAAATCTGTGCTCTGCAGAAGCCCCTAATGCAATATTAAAAAAGCAGGGAGTGGCACACTTTGGAGGAAATAGCAAATTAACGGAATTTGAAATTGTAGGGACATTTATCTTCACAAAATTATGTCCGTTTTGCCCAATAGGTTTATTAAATATATATATGAATATTATACATATATTTATACAAAGATGCTACAGTTTTTGTTCAGAATTGAAAGTAGTTAAAAGAAAATAAACTGTTTTGTTTCAAGTAAATATTTCACATTGCTCCAAAATATTTTTTCTGGTTTGTGCTTCATTGTTAACCTTAAGGTCATGAAACAGAACAGATCAATTATCTGACTAGATTTTTACAAAGAGATCAGACAAGAGATACCATATACATAGTTTGTGAATCTAGAAAATCATCAGCAGCAGTCATGATCAGCAGCTTCTGCCATGTTAGATAGGAAACAAGGTCAACTAACTTTCAGGAATGAGGTGAAAAGAATGGGTGCTTTCTCACTGAGGGAAGACACATCAGACCTGCTATGAGAGGAAAAGCAGCTGAGAATATTATTTTTAAATGACAGTTAAAGAAAATGTAGTCCAGATAATTAAACTTTCTTTGCTTTTTGTATGCAGGCACCATGGATTAGCTCCCTTGTTTTCACCCTTAACATTACTTGCGGATAGTAGTTACAGGATATTTTTCTCAAAGTAAATACAGTACTATTAGTGAGAAATGCAGTTTGCTCCTTTTGAACTCTTACAGTGCACCTCTGTTCTCTTTTGGATTGAAACATCTGGTGTCTTCCAGGCCAGCATAATAACCCAGTATTTTCAGAACTAGTAACTAGAAACTATAGAGACCTGCATTTTACATATCAGAGTAAGTAAAATATTCATAATCATTGGTTTTCTTCAACTGGAAAGTTTTGTGTGTATGCTTTTGTTCATTTGTTTTAACATAGCACTCAATTTCTAATTAGTTTAAATTTAATTAACCCTAATTTATAGCTGGTCATACACATTCCCCCTTCAGCCTAGTAACCATGGATCAATTTGCAAGAATAACTACTCTTTTTTCTTTAAACGTACCATTATCCATATATATGTAACTTTATTACAAAGCATTTTAATGTTAAGGAAAGAACAAGTCAATTGGAGCCATTTTCATTAGAAAGAAGATGGCAATTACCCATGAATGGAATCCCCTACAGTATAAAAATAGTATTAGGGATAACTTAATGCAAGACCTGTGTAATGATAAAAGATCCGAAAGTATCAGAACTTCCTATCCTATAACCCTCTCTAGTAGTTCCTATATCCACGTAATATTACAAATTGCTTGCAAAGAATGAGCAAGAATTAATTGTTTATCATCTCTTCAAATAGAAGAATAAGCTGTTGGCAATAGTTTCTAGACAGAAAATTCTGAACAGACAAAATTCACATGAAGCATAGTCTTGCTGCGGACTGACTTGTCAAAAAATGCAATGGACACAAAACATTAACCTCTCTGGTCACTAGTTCAAAGTCTGTGAATGGGAGGGAAATCCACCAGGGGTTACTGTATAAACCAGAACTACCTCTGGCTCAGGAAATTGCTGCTCCACAAATTCTTACATGTCCCTTGACATCCACTTTTGGCCACTGTCAGAATCTAGCATAATCCCATTTTTGCCTTCATTAAGCTCAAGCAACACCTTTATATTGAGGAATCATTAATGTATATGAACTCACTTATGAAAACCCTGTGAAAGGGTCTTCCTCTTCCTCCTTAAATTATTTCCAAATTTTGCTTCAGGAAGAAAATGATTGCCAGATAATGTCAAAAACAAACTATATAATAAAAAAAAAAAAAAAAAAAAAAAGATACCTAAAATAGAACAGTTCAGTTGGTTGGGACCTACCAAGATCACTGAATCCAACTGCTTGACCACCTTAGGGCTACCCAAAAGTTAAAGCACAAACACCTCTCAGACACTGCCTGGCATGGGGCATCAGCCACCTCACTGCAAAGCCTCTGACAGTGTCTGACCACTCTCACGGTGAAGAAACATTTCCGAATGTCCAGCCTGACCCCCTCCAGGGCAACTCCATGCTGCTCCTGCACCTCCTGCCACATTCCCTGGGAGTGTCCCCTGCTTAGAGAGCTACAGGGTCACAGCTGGGCCTCCCTTCTGAAGAATGGATGGCCTGGATGTTCTCAGCCTCTCCCCACAGAACGTGCCCTCCAGCCCTCCTTCCAGCCTTGTTGTGCTCCTCTGGATGCTCTCAAGTAACTCAACATCCTTGTTGTGTTGTGGAGTCCAGAACAGAGCAGTTGTATTAAAGACATTATTTTTATTATTATTACATTATTATGTAATAATAGTGCATGTGGAATTGCACATATAGCCCATATATTTTCAAAACAAAATTTCATCAAAGAAAAATAACTAGGAAGAGGGAAACAGGAAAAAACAAGGTTTCTCACAGTAAAGGTAATTACTGAAAGCATGCAGATGTTACATATTTCTTCAGTCAGATATATCATCTAACATACTACTGACTTGGCCTTAACACGGTGTAATCCCAAAAGGCGCCCTAATCCTAAATAAGGCTCTATGTGGCAGCCTGATGCATTGCAGCTAGATGCCTGTGCTTGCTTGGTTATTAGAAGCAGTGCCAGAGCACTATGTTTAGACTTCGAACATGCTGTTGCTATGGCCTACTTTAAAAAAGCATGATATATCAGCCAAAGCATCTTTTGACCTTCTGTAACAACCATTTTAGATTAAGCTAAACAATGAAATACAATCTTTTGGCTGCAGTTCAGATTTTTGCCAAGGACAGGTTCATTTAAATCACTGTGTAGTTTTCCAACTAAAATAATGGTTTTATACAATTTTTTATACATTCTCCTAAGATTTTTTTCAGTGGTGATGACACCTCAGAAATTTTCATGTACTTGGAATGCTGAATTGCATTTATTAACATACTTTTTTTTTCTCAATCATCTTTTAAGGACTTTTAGAAGTAGAATACTGACTGCAGAGTTGAAACGACCACAGTATGTGTGGTTTTTCAAAATGTGGACTCATGGAAGTTTGTAGGTATGTAGATACAGGTATGAAGGCATCCAGATACATACAGCATTATCTAAGCATTTTGATGCAATGTAATCAATTATTTCCAGTCTCTACGATGACAAATATATTCAACTCTTAATTTAACAAACCTTTTAGCTATAAATCCATATACTCCTATGACAGGTACTGTAGCAGCATGTGTTTGTCTTTGCTTTCTGTGCACTAGGATGATCCTTCTAAGAACCATGGGAGCAAAGGTGTAGATATCCTTTTTTTGTTATGACTGCTGCTCCTTATTAACAGGGAGAGCCCTGACACCCACTTAGACCACAATTATAATGATAAGGCAAACGTGATTTTCTGTCTTATACCACATTTACAACTTAAATTCCATAGCTCTTGCCACAGTTGAAAAGGTTGCCACTTTGAGGCAAGCAGAATGTCAGTGTGGAAGCACACATCCAGTTTTCTGTTGTAAAGAAAAACAATATGACATTTGGTCTGACTTCTATGGTAAGCGCAAGTTTAAGAATAATTACTCTGTATGCTACATTTCATTCAGGTGCTGTATCTACAAGAAAATAGTAGGACAAAAACAATTATCAACCTGTTGACTTAGAATTCATGTTTTTCATCCATTAAAAAAGGGCAAACATTTGATTTCCCATTCATCATGAAATTTTACATGCATTTTTCTTAAAATGCTAAAACAAGCCTCTACAAAACTTTGATTTAGAGTTAACCTTGAAGACAAAAACAGCACTACTTTATAAAACTGCCTTGTCATTTTCTGACCAAAGGAATTCCGTGTTCTAGCTAAATAAAATTAACTTCAGGATCATTGATGTGTGATCAGTATGAATTTTTAAAATAAACAAGACTTACGAATCATTGTCCATTGTTGACAATTCACTTTGCTGATTTTTCTATCAAAATGGCCCAAACGAGCTTTCCCGTTGTTTAATATATCATTTCTATACAGTTACACTGAAAACTGTGTCCAACCCAGAAAATAGCTTTGTACACGACTAAAATTATTTTTAAAAGTAAATCAGCAGATTAGATACCCTGTTTAAGGTTTTGCATTTCTTTTAACACATCTCCCCATCTTTCTTCAAGAGATTTTCGATAACACATTTCACAATAAACTGTGATAGCCCAGAAAAATATTTTCAGCTTTTCAGTGGAATGTAAATTATAACCTTCCATAGAAATGTTCGTTTATACAGGAAAAAAATCCTTTCAAATCTGGTCAGGCCTTCAAATCATTCATTATTCATTAAAAGTTTTTATTACCATGCCCACAAATCTCACTAAGAATATACTAAACAATCTTCATAGCTTTTTTTCCTGCCTTCATTTAGGAGGAAAATTGCTTTCAAAAAAGTTATTTGCTGAGTATGTCTTCGTATATTTCTGATTATTTCAGGTTAAGGTTTTCTTGACATTTAGAGAAAAACAGAGAAAAGGGGGGTTCCTATATCTTAAATAGCTACATAACTTACTGTGCTGGTTTTGAATGGGACACAGTTAATTTTCTTCACAGTAGCTCATATGGTGCTATGTTTCAGATTTGTGATGAAAACAGTGTTGATAACACAACAATGATTTAGTTGTTTCACAGCAGTGCTTACACCAAATCAAGGGCTTTCTGCTTCTCATGCTGCCCTGCCGGCAAGCATGTTGGGGTGCACAAAGAGCTGGAAGGGGACACAGACAGGGCAGCTGACCTTAACAGACTGAAGTGTGTGTGTACGTATTTGTAAACATCTTAGAGAGCAAGAATTCATTGGCATAAAATAAATCCTTGCAGACATTCAGGGGTACTGAACTCACATGGCATCAACAGATAAGTAATATTACCCTTGCCCAGTATAAAAATGCTGATATTATGCAAGATGCAACAAAATTACCTAGCTATTTCAGAGATGATATATAAGCAAAACAAAACCTTAATGAAAAATATTAACTTAGTAACACTAATGCATTATTTTCATGAACATACAAAAATTAAAACAAGTATCATCAGGTTTTGTTTTTCTAACGTGTCTAGACAGTGATTTCTAATGATGTAGTAAAGCACAGATTCAGTGATTAAAAACAGAATTGAAATGTTAGAAAAACATTTTTTCTTTGCAGTCCATAAAGATTTCACATTAAAATTTTAAATGCAGATTTTTCATTGATGTTTATTGATTGTCCCTAGGTTTAAGGATCATGATTTAATATATTTCCTACAGTGCTGTAAATGTAAATTTATCACAGTTATTTTATTGCCTATCTCAGTTAAGTTTAACAGCTTATTTTATGAAGATTTGGATGAAAGTAGAAACATTAGATATTAGAATGTATGGCATACAATGTAATTATACAAACTGTTATTTTAATATTTCCAGAACATTGTATGCCATAATTTACAGTTGCATTACAGACACTATCAGGTTAGATATCTCTAGAAATTGAGTTTCAAATGCATTTTTCTCTCAAATCATTTGAGGTGGACAGGAAGCAGAGAGAAAAAGACTACTGAATATAAATATTATACAATATCTACAGTCATCTATGGCTCTTTACAGAATGTATGTATTTTATCATTTTTAATGTATTTCTGGACCAACAACATTTTTGACTACACTCAAACTTCACTAGAGGGTACATTAGAATAAGGTAACAGCTATACATCTAACAAAGCATTCAGTTCTGTATTCACGCTTGCAGGACTGTACTACTTTAACTACGTGTGAGATAAGATGGCTCTTAATTTAAGCACGTCTTAAGTATGTATTCTTAAAGTATGAAAAATGTAGATAACTGAGGACCTGATAAATATATCAATTCAAAATTCATACCTATCCCAATTCAAAAAGTCTTTTCTGGATACACCAGAAAAGGTCAAATAACCATTTACACCATGTTTTTTCAATTTTGCATGTTTCCATGGTAAAGCTAGTTGAATAATTTATGGTCATGAAATCAAGTTTATTTTTCTTTAGGTTGTTATCATCCTAGATATCAAATTATTTTCAGAATAAATAAATAAGAAAATCTAAACAACAAAAAATCTAGTAGATAGTTCTTTTTATGAAAGAAAAAAAAAAAAAAAAAAAAAAAAAAAAAGCAGTATCTGTATTTATGGTCTTAAAATGAAACGTATAAACTTCCACATTTCATAGTTCTTTGTGAGGCAGGTCAACCTCAAAAAGACAGAAAACAGAAATGGAAAGCCTGATTCTAATAAATTTGACAACACCTTCAAGTCAAACAAAATAAAGAACATTCCCCTTTACCCCCACATACACATGAGCTAATTAACCTGGTATAAATACCCAACCTTTTTCATATTTTCTCACCCTAGTGTTGATATAAACTACAAATTACCTTATCAGCTCATTTTCTGTATTAAATGTGTAACCAGCATCCTGAATTTAATGTCCAATTCTAGTCACTGATATACAGATTAACACATTATATTAAACGGATCTGCAGTAATTAGTGCCAATTAATGTAAAGGATAAGTTAATTTACAAAGCATGTCATTCAATATACAAACCAATATGTGCCAAACAGAATTGTATTAATTTGATAGCCCTTATTTTAAAGGTCTTATTAACCATGGTTCACTACTCTCACTCTTTAGGGTCTCAGATCACTTGAAATATTATGTTTTTTAAAGCCAGGCACATGCAACTATGGTTCAGTTATAAATATAATTTCATCTTCTCTGAACTGACAAATTAGAAGCTTTATATAGACGAGAAAAGACTAAAAGGAAAAACAAACAAACAAACAAAAAACACACCAATTTCCAAATTTTTCTTCTCAAATTAAATCCTTTTAATCCATTTCTATTATAGGTCTCAAACAAATTTTCAGAGTTGTATACAAAAGTAAATATTTTTGCTCCAGTAGTCTGTTTTCCTATCATTTCAGTAGGAATTGCTACAGAGCCCCAAGTGCTTTGAGTTGATTCAGAACACACTCAAAGGTAGTTGTGGGAAGTATTCACATAGCATGATTTGTTCTTGTTGCAATATAAATATTACCAAATATACTTATTTTCCCCACATTTTATTAACAGAGTCAAACCTTTGTAAGGTTATATACATTGTATGTAGTTTCTTAAATCACTAATTACAAATGCAGTTTATTTGTAAACTGGAATATAACCAATAATTGTATTAGCGATTAAAACCTAAGAATAATGTTCCAAAATTGCAGGTTTGCATTAATGTCAGAGTAAGATTGGACCCAACTGTACAGAATATGTACAGAAAAGAATACTAGCAGGTGATGTAATTTAAGACTCATGTAGGGTGCAACTGTTCTTGATTGTCAACACTTGCTTGGATGTGAAAGAAGGCAAAAGTAGAAAAAGAACTTACTGAAGTTGAACAAATGTGGCATATACAAATTAGTAACTGCACTTACAAACTAGGGAGATTTATTCTGACACAGTGACCTTTTAAAATTGTCAATTGAGAATTAAGATTATATTCTTACAAAAGCGTGTTTTGTTTTTTTTTCTTTTTTTCCTCCACTAAAATGTTATTTGTTGCATTTCAGGGTTTAAGACACATAGCAGTATGGTAATTTAAAGGGAGCTCATATTTCTTCATCAATAAAACATTGCATAGACAAGATTTTCTTTTCTGCAGTGTGAATAGGAGGCTTTCTACGACTACCAAGCACCAGACCAGACAGCTATACTAGAAAGGGACATCTTGGGGTCTATTAGCATCTCACAACACCACTCTGCACTTCTGTGTCACTTTTTATAATACAGAACACTATGCAGAATCACATATTTCATGTCATTCTAAGTCTCTACCTGTAGTGAGAAAGGCATCCCACCCGCCCAAGCAAGACCATGCTGACTGACAGTGTATTTAATGGAAAAGTACAACTCAAGCCCAACTCCACTGCCTGTATTCTGACTGTCTGCTGAACACAAAAGAGAACTGCTGGACAAAGAAAAGCAGGCGTGAAAGTTAATTTACATGTGCATTAAGACAAGGGTTATAATACTCAAGAAAACATTACTTCCCCAAAACGTTTGGCAGTTACTACTGGCTGCGATTGAAGAATATCAATTTTCCGATTTGTTCTCAGCCAATTGCTACTTGGTACGTTAGTTTACTCCCACTGCATGAAGCATTTACCTGTTTCTTGAAAACACAAAAAATAGTTATGCCATATCTGAAATGGCTGTCGGCACATGAAGCCATGGTTAGAAAAAATGGTGCTTCCCCCTTGCTTCTTTCTGTTCCTCTTTCTGTTGCCACTTTCTGTTCTTGATCCTATCCAGCATTAGATTCAATATTGGAAGGCTTTTAGGTTTGAAAGCATCACAATTACAGATGAATTCTCAAAAGTAAGCAAAACCAGTAAAAATGTATGGAGGTGAACCATTGTGTTTTATAAAGAAACTACAAAGCATAACTTGATAATAAAAGGAAACAGAAGACAGCTAATTTTAAAAATCTATATGAGCCAGACAGAAGATAAGAAGATGATGGAAGACTGGCTACACTATCATGAGACACTGTCTGCTTGAGAGTGAATACAAGCTATTTTGTTTTCCTAACATGGATTTTTTTGTTGTTGTTAATATCTGAAAACTAAACTTGTTATGGTGTAATACTGCATCGAGTGGCCCTGAGAAACTGCTGGGTTTGCTGTAACGGTTCCAGAGCCCTTGTGAATATATACCTGAATGATATCATTAACACACCACACTGTCACGTTTGGAATAAGTTTACTCAGCAAAAAACAAAAGAAAGCTCATTGCTACTGGGGTCAAGGGGGGGAGGGAGGTTAGAAAATCTGGGAACACATCCATTCCAGAGGCAAGTTGTTTTCAGTTCAGAACTGCTATCTTTGTCCAAATGACCCTGAGAAGGTCATAAGGAATACGAATTAAATGATTACAGCCTGCCCAGATAAACAACACGCATGCTACAAGCTGCTCAGTAGCCTCAGCTTAAAAAGAAGTCTGAGAGTGTCAGAGTATCAGGAGTAGAAAAGAAAATCTACTTGGTTTTAGACTAAATCTACTTGGCTATTAGACTTATGGAGCTAAAATTAATTAATTAATTAGTTAATTAATTATAAGAGCAATAATAACAGAGAGAACACTCATTCAGGTGTAAGCATCTGTAATATGTACAAACTCATAAAAGAGATACGCTTAAATAAGTAACAAAACACTGTCAGTATCTTAGAAATACATCAGTATCACAGATGATAAAATAATTTGTCCATAACTTTCTGGGTGACTGTTGTGTGCTTTTTTAGAAAGGTGGTGTCCATGCTTCAGGGAAATTGTCAGCCTTCCGCTACTGAGTGTACTAACTCTGAATCATTTTGCCTTGCAAACGTCAAAATATGTACAAAAAGCTGGAGCTTCTGGAGTAAAGAGCACTGAAAGAAGAAAGTGTGCACATGAGCATGTACAGAATATGTGTGTATGTATATATATGTCTGTATAGCACAGGCTGTGTCCTAGAAGGAACTCCAAAACTACTAATTGAAAACAAAGAAATGACAAGATCATAAAACTAAAACATTAGTTAAACTTGAAATTTTACTTATATATATAAGAGCTCTACACCGTAACACACATTAGTGATTCTTTTCTTCATAACCGGTATTTAGCTGTATACAAAATACTGGCTAGTATTACCTCCATATATAATCTGTCACTAAGAAATTAAACAGATAGGAGTCTGAAGATAGCACTAAATTAAATTAAAATTACCTTCATAATTATCATTTCCACATTTCATACTGCACTGTATTGATTAATAGTTCTATGAAAAAAAAATCTCTCTTTAAAATAATCTTCATTATAACTTTCGGGACTTCCAAAAAGTTACATTCATGAGCGTTTCCTTAAAAAAAAAAAAAAAAAAAAAAAAAAAAAAAAAAAGCAAGGAAGCAAACAACCAACCTTAATACAATACAGTTTTATACCAGAACTGTGCTTGAAGATTCGTACTCACAACCATAGTATCTGACAAATTCTGTGGTTAAAAGCTGAAATCAGTTTCCTGGAGTTACAAATCTCTGCGTGTAATCTCATAACTCCTTGCTTTAAGCACGAGAACGGAATTTGCCCACCAACTTCAAAAATGAGAATCTGTTTACTCCTACAAGTTTGAGCCTGCAGCAAAAAGCAACATTAAAAGGCACACCAGTTAAATATTGTCTCTTAAAACTTTGCTCTGGGAGCCACCACTGTATTCATGAGGGGTTTTTTTCTTCCTTTTAACATTTAAAAAAGCTAACTGATCCCATTTTCCCGGAGTTTCCAGTATTTTAAGGGCACATTAAAGCATACTCAAAAATTCAGTTTTTGCCTCATAGCCAGATGCATTTAATCTGGTACCTTCATGCATACCAAAATGCAGATTTGTCTCTTAAAAGATAAGTTCTCTTACTAATATTTCCCAGTTAAGAGGCCCATTTACACAGTAACCTTTAGAGAAGTTAAAACTTTCCCTTTTGTTCGTTTCTCCCCTCCCGAGCCCAGGTTATGAGGGGGCCCATGCCCTACCCTGGAGAAAGCAAAGGTTTTTCTACATAAATCAAGGAACCATTATGAAATGGCTACCTTCAGAAGACAAAAGGTGGAAGTACACAGTGATTTTTGTTGTTTTTTCCTTTACAAACAACAAAACTGGAAGGTGAGGTTGATAGCTCAGATGGATATGGGGCCACTCAGAAAGGCCTCAACAGGCTGGAGAAGCCAATAAATGGGAATCTCATGAAGTTCAATGCAGGAGAGTGTCAAATGGGGAGGAATAACCCCGTTCATTGACATGGGCTGGGGCTTACTGGCTGGAACACAATGCTGCAGAGCAGAATGTGGCAGTCCTGGCAGACACCAAGCTGCCCACGAGTCAGCAGTTAGCGCTTGCAGCCAAAGCAGCCAGCAGGCTGGGGTAAGCAGAGAGTTGCTAGCCAGTTGAGAGAGGTGACCCTCTCTGCTTGGCACTGGTGAGACACATCCGCAGTGCCTTGTCTGGTACTGGGCTTCCTGGCCAGTAAAAAGAGACATGGGCATATTAGAGCAAGTTCTGCAAAGAGACACAAAGGTGATTAAGGAGTGAGTCTTACCAATATCTATGAATAGCAACAGCTGAATTAAATAAGAGCCAGAATCGCAGTGGTGTGCAGTGAGAGGAAAAGAAAACAATGGGCACAAATAGAAACAGGACTTTGTTTGTTTGTTTGTTTTGACCCTGGGAGTAGTCAAACACTAAAACAGACTGCCAAAAGAACTTGTGGAGTCTGTAACTTCCTACGTATTTAAAACCTGATTGCACTCCCCTGAGCAGCCTGCTCCAGCTGACCCACCGCTTTGGTGGTTAGACAAGATAATTCCATCCAGATCCTTCCAGAGGTCCCTACCAGTCTCAGCCATTCTGTGTAAAATTCAGATCTGTAATCTCTGTAGTTACATTTCAAGATGAGGCAAAGGATCTGCAGACACTGAACTGGACATCAGTGAATATACTGTTGTGGCTAGACAGCTTTCTTTCACCAATCTAAAGCTCTCTTATATTGACATTTGCCAAGTGGTTTCTGATGGGCACAGAAGCCTTGACTGAAGATCTGTGTTAAAACAGTACATGAAAGGGATTTGACTACAGTGGGACCATGCACAAACTGACCTGGCAAGGATTCAGAGAATGGATAAATCCATTATTTGACCTCTGAAATTCTAGAATGTTGTTCTGTGTCACAAAGCCAGTATTAACCAAATTAATGGTTTGGTGCTTTGATGCTTTTTGAGTACATGGAAAAACAGTGAAAAGCTTCAACTGCAATCCAGGAGGCATATTTTGTAAAAACAAAAGGTCAGGGAGGTTTGGAATTTGTCTTCAGAAATCATGGTAATGTTTCCAATTTGAAAAAAAAAAACAAACACTGGTATATTGAATAATACAACTTTTCTTTAGAATATTTATAATCTAGGCTGTTTCTAACTTTAATTCCCTACCTGATTTTTTTTTGTTTACGTATTCCTGTTCAAATCAGAGTATCAATAATATCACAGTTAAATTTATTATTAGCATTTTATGACTTTATAGTAAACTAGAATTCAGCTTTCTTTTGATTAGATTTGTTACTTTCCTCTGCAGCATTCTGATTAATGAGTACAAGTAAGTGCCCATCACAAATGAGTGGTAGTTTCTTTAATGTAATTTATTTTAATTATCTGTAATTAAATAGAACAACAAAAAAATAAGGATATTTGGGGGGGACAATTATGGGCCTTTATTTTTTCCTGAGCTGAGCCTTGAATTTAGGGCTTTAACAGTGAACAGTGCATACATGATTGGAAAACTTCATAAATAAGTAAAGTTATATCAAGTTATCAACAAAACTTGAAAATATTAAAACAGAACTGCTGAAAACTAAACAGGGGCATAGAAACCGGGTCACACAATACATTCCGGACTTAATTTTAGACTAAAATGTAAAGATAACAAAACTACAAAAAGAGATATAGATAGCAATGCAAAAGGTTATTTGTCCATCTTATAATTACACCTCATCAATTCTTATAAACGTACTGACAGCAAAACCACAACTTTTCTAAGTAACATATTCTAACACTCATCTTCTCTGAGGTATAAGGACTTTCCTAATCACTATTCTAAATGTCAGTTAATGTAAATTAATCCTACCCTTGAAGGTCATGAAGAGTACTTGATTCTCCCTTTTTATTAAAATACTTTAACACCCTGGAAGACTTATCAGCCTGCTTCTATCTTGTGTTTTCTATACTAAATAAACCCAATTACTCAAACCTCTACTTACAGGATTCTGGACTAATATATCTTTTAATACATCTATATAGCTGAACACAGTATTCATTCTTGACATACGTTTATGAGTTTACAACTGACTTCTACATCCTTCCCAATGCTTAGCATTGCCTTCTCAATACTCCCTCATGTTGTATTTGTGCTTTTCATTTCTCCTTGCCAAATGTGGTACTTTGCACTTCTATTTATTGAATGTTATCTCTGTGATTCGTATCATTTCTTCAATTTATGAAGGTTAATTTAAATTGTAACCTTGTCCTACAAATTATTTGCAGACCCTTCCAGGCCATTGTCATCAACAGGTTTGGTAAGTTTATTTTTTCCTTCTATCATTCAAGGTTAAAAGCATGAGAGAACTGAATCCAAACTAGCTCCCTCAGGGCTCCATATATGAGTAAATGTGGAAATTTAGAGAAAAATAATTTAATTTTAAATGACTGATTTGTTTTATTTCATAACACACTAAAAATGCCAAGTAAAATGCAAAACTTTTCATTGTGGAAGCATTTTGAGAATGTTGGCATTCTTTTTTTTTTTTTTTTTCCCTACAAAAACATAAAAATAACTGTACACATTTTAACCATGAAAGCTAAACTTCCGATTAAAAAGAGTATGCTGACAACTTTACAGTATTGTATTTATACAGCTAATTTAGTAACTTACTCTCAAAATAAGTTGCAAGAAAGCATGCACACATTAAACTTTTTCTGTATCTTTCTCGTTTTACACAATAACCCTGATGTTTTTGTTTTGTAAGCAGAAAGTAGAAACATCTATTTAGTTAGACTATATTGATTTTTGGAAATCAGATTGTAGAAGGTATACATAATAGACATGAAAGGATCTCAAACTGGTAATGTAGGAATCAATAAATATTCAAGAGAACTGAGTATAAGGCAAATCAGAGAAAATGACAGGTATACACAGAATTCATTTCCCTGTTCAGACAAGGTATTTTCTTATTGGAAGCTATAAAGCAAAATGAGAAACTGCTGAGCACTGATGTTATTGGGCAAACTTCCCAGAACTACTTATTCCACTTCCTTCTAGCCTTTCTTTTGTATAATTCACAGACTCTCTCCAGAAAGCAATGAAAAAGATTTTAGGCCAAAAGTAGGAAAAAACAAACAAACAAACAAACAAAAATAAATCTAATTGTTTGTGAGCATTTTGTTGTTGTTTTCTTTCAGTTGCAAACAATGAAGGAAATACTGTTACTAACGAATGACTGCCTCTGGATTGATGAATGATTAGTATAGATCTTTGATAGCATTTCCAAAGCATGATCAAGGTAAAAACATACTAGAGAAGCTAGTATATTGCAGTAATGTTATGAATCTGATCATCCATATGTATTTTTCAGATATAATTTAGTAGATACTAGAAAAAACATTGACTATCACCGTTTCCACAGAGTTTCTCCAATAAATTCAACAGGCTATTGTATTTCCTTAAAGTTTTTCATGCTTTTCAATGCCCAACACTTCCAAAGATTGAAGTTTCTTCTAATAAATTTTAAAATATTTAAGAAAGTATATTTTAAAAAAAAAAATATCAAAATAAAACACCACCATCTTACTATCTCTTATAGAAGATTGCCAGTTATCTTATATCATCTTTTATGCTAAGTTATCTATTTCTAACCCTGAACAGAAGATGATAATGAAAAGCACATTGGGGAGGAGCTGGGAGAGTATATTAGAGGGTAGAAGGAATAGATAAATTATATAGATAAGTTACTTGCTGATTTGGAGATGCTGGTTTGTAGCAATTTTTCCCCCAGCACAAACTCTTTAAATGAGGAAAACAACCACCTGATATTCTAACACTCAACTTCAGTGGTTGGTTTAGGTTATAAAAAGGAGTAAAGTATTTAAATGAGTTGTCTATGGCATTTTGAGTACAGAAGAGTTATTTTCAAATTTAGCTTTCATAACTGGATTTTTTGTTGTTGTTGCTCAGTTCAAATCCTTTATAAGGGAAAAATCTACACCAGATTAATCTTGTTCTCTTTATTTTCTTTCCTTTGTAGTAAGCTTTCTCACAATATTGAGAAGGCTCTTTCTTTACTGTCAGTATTGTTCTTTAGTTATCTCAGTTTAGAGCAACGAAGCATGTGTACTGAGCATGCTGTCCTCATTATATTACCATTGTATTCCCATACCTTACAACACTAATCAAACTTCATTTTCTTGCTAAGAAATGCAATGCAAAAGCAGAAAGCATTCAGTACTGCTCTTTTTTTACTAAATAATAAGAAAAAAAAGCCCTACACATTTGTGCACAGGTAAACTTTGAAGTTGATGAAATTCTGCTGCTACTACAAATGGGACAATGCAAAATTAGACCAAAAGACTAACAGCAAGCCTAGGAGAAGGAAATAGGAGAAGGAAAGAGTATGAAGAACATTTTACCAAAATACAAAGTGTCTTAACTTCACCAAATTAGTTTAGCTTTACCAAAGTACAGTGTCTTAACTTTGTTGTATGTTGTTCATCTGGGATTTACTTAATGACATTTCTTTAGTATTTGCCTCTGAAATACCTGAGGAAAAACCCACAAGTGTATTTATATATATTAATTCTTATTAATATTACAACTAATGAGCATTATTGTTGCCTGCATTGTCAGGTATTTATTTTTAAAATCGGGGTATTTGTTTAATAACAGCTGATATTAAAAAAAAAAAAAAAAAAAAAAAAAAAAAAAAAAAAGAGGATATTTAACTCAAGGGATATTTAATGGACATTGATATGTCCGTATTTTCTTCTCCTACCAAATGATACATAAAAAATAAAGGTACAATTTGGAAAAGTACTTTGCTCTCCCTTGCCCCACCAAGTATTTCTTGGTAGCCCACATAAACAAGAGTGATGTTTTATTACAAAGTTCTACTCCAGTTTTTTTTTTAATATCTTTTATCTTTTACTTTATGAATTTGGCCCAGACCATTCACATAAAAACATGGTACACACATGCAAAGTCATTGAAGAATTACAACAGCATTAACTTTTCAGAATGACTTATGTCGATTTTAATGTTATGCTGCTGAAATAGAAATAGAGAGCAATTTTTAATAATGTTTACTTGGTAAAATGTTACGACTGGTGGATTATTGTTCATATATTTTTTATACCCAGGGAAGAAGTATTTTATATCACATTGACGTTCAGTTTTAGAACTGGCAGTAATAAATCACTGAGAGTATAACAGTTAATTTCTGATAGCAACAAGCCATGATAACTAGAAAGTTCCTCATCTAAAGAAATTGTAGCAACCACCACAAAATATTTAGTAAGTAGAGACTTTTTATGAAACATGATACCACAGGCCTCAAAAGCCTTAGCAATGTGGAAATATTCCAAAATAAAGATCAGATAACGAGAAATACAAGAAACTTCCCTTCATATTGCTATATGCATCTTTTCAATGTTCATTATTTGTTCTTATAATCAGAATTATAGAAATGACTGTAAAAGATAAATTGAAAGAATAAAATAGTGAGTTGGATGAAGATTTAAACCAAAAAAAAAATATTCCATTGTGTTTTCACATTTCTGGGTTATAAACGTAAATTCCAAGTTATATTAAGTATGAACCTCCATTCATAAGAATTAAAGGCAGTTAGGACCATGTATTGAACACAGCCCTTTGGGGAGCTGATCAAGAAGGATTACTCTGAGCAGTGGCTAGGTACCAAGGATTAACTGTGCACCTTACTTTGAACAGTTGTAAATTTTCTTTCTCAACATCAGTCCTTATGCCTGGTGGAAGAAAGACTTCCTGTTTCTTTTCCATGGGTAGAAATAGTTTGCATATTCACTGCATGTCTTTCAAGTATACCCGCTTTCCTACCCTCCAGGAAAAAACAAAGACGTATTTTCAAACCTGTTCTGCAAAATGAACCCTTTAAGATGGTGTAGTCCTGTAAATGTTTTTCAACATAGTGAGAAAGATGATGGACTTTCTATCTCTTTCTACATTAAATCCACATGTTTAAATTCCAAATGGAGACAAATGATTCTACCTTCACATATCCTGCAGACTGTACTTGTAACAACCTCTTTCCAGTTTTAACCTGTTACATACTTGATGCTACACATTCTGTTGATATCTCCCTAGGATTATCATGAGCGATCAATCATATCTCATAATACAAAATAGTCAAAATGTTTACTCAAACATATGTGCCACTAAGTTTATTAAAATATAAAATAAGAACAACACTTGAAAAATAGATCTCAAATGTAATACAACTGTCTGAGCAACTGGTATTGTCCAGTCTCCAGTTACTACAGAATGGCAAACAATATGTGCATCTATTTCTAATGCACCAACTGAACATATGTCTGTCAGAGGAAGATGGAAATACAATGAGGCTAGGATAATTTAAACAAACAGCTGTCACTTTATGGAAGATTGCATTTGGTGAGCTTTGGTTTGTGTGCATACAGAAAGAGGAAAAACAGAATTATGGAGTAAAACAGAATGAAACAGAATCAGAAAGCTAAAACTTTATGAAGTAGAAAGGTCAGAATATTTGTCTCTTGTTTTTCTGCAAGCCACAAACAAATCCAAGCCACAACTGAAGAAAATATTACTAGTCTGTTTTGGTTCCTTCATTATACTCCTCATTGTCAATGATTTTAGTACACCGTCTTAGGCCAATTAAGATTCATACAGAATTCATCTGTGAACTGCAGTTCCTCAAGAGAAAAGTACGAAATCATCTTTTTTTTTTTCTTTTTTTTTTTCTTTTTTTTTTTTTTTTAAGGTGAAATGTACTTAAAGTCAACGAATTTTACATTGCTTATATATCTCTTTAGGGAAACGGTTGCATTTCTGTAGTTTGCATTGTAGAATGTATATATGGTTACATAACATATGTGAATTAAATTAATATTCCTTCTTCTTTAAATCTTCCTGAAAGATTCCACTGAAAAATGAGGCTCAAAAACCTATGAAGACGTAAAGTTTCTAGACCAGTAATGAGTACCATTTGAAGATCAATTTGCCAAAATGAATAAGCAAAGTTGAAAATCAACACTTCAGAACCTTTAAGGTCTTGAAGCATGAGAAACTTTTTTTTTTTTTTTTTTTTAACATGTATATAAGCCCTGATGTGTACATAACTGTCAGATACTGAAAAATGAGTATCAATAATGTAAAAAGAAGGCAAGAGACATCCCCATAGGGTATTACCGTAAAGGATCGTCTCAAATTAGCAATGGAGATGAGAAAACATGCAAGATTCCAACCTATCTGACTTATTTTCTTTTTTTTCTCCCCCTGAATGTAAACCCTCAGAACATCTTCCTTTGGAGTTGTGTAGTTGAGGCAGAAACTAGTTTTTAGAAGATTTTGGTGTACATTACTTTTTTAATTCAGTTTTTATTTTCCATCACTAACATCAGAGAACAACATTATGTGTTGTAAAACCCCTGTAAATCTTCATAAAATGTAAGGTCCTTTGAGCAAAACAGAAAGAATACTGGCATAGGAGCAGTTTGAATCAGAGACAAGGCCAATAGAAAGTGTCAGGAAGTTTTTTCATGTACTAAGAGGAAAAAAAAAAAAAAAAAAAAGGAGACAAGGCTTATTAATGATGATCTTTCAATGACAGCTTTAGTTATAAGTATTTAAGCTAATTTGAGGAAAAAAGACTTATTTAGATTTGTGATGTCCACGACCAGTCAACTTTCCTACTTCTGCCACTTTCAAACACTGCTTTGTCTCAGTTTCTATTCTCTTTCTGTACACCATATACGAAACATGCAGGAAATGTACTTTAAGATCCCAAGGCCTACTTCATCTATATTCTTGAAGAAGCAGAACACCAATGCTGTGTGTAAGGATTATGCCTTATAAACACTGAAACTGTTTCAAAAAGCAACAACTTTGGAAGATTAATTTGAACAACATCTGAACAGCAAAGAATATTGTCTTACATCATTTTCTTTCAGTTTCATAACTTTATCATGTTGTTAAAGCAGACATAAAAATAAGCATAAAACAAAGAAAAAAACTAACCGAAGTAAATTACTAATGCCTGCCCCAATTATCAACAATTTAATCAGCTTACCAACAAAAAATACCTTATTGATGCAAAAACAAAACATTTCCTTAGCAGACACACAGCTATATAAACATTCAGTTCTAGTAAAGTAAGCCTCAATATTCTTCAGATATGTAGTTATAACTTTTAAAGCAGCTGTGCATTAGAAAATTTTGGCAAACTTCTTGCAAGGAAAATACATTTTTTTTTCTTCAAACATGAGAGATAATTTTGATACTTTAATAAAAGAAGTGAACACGTGCGTTACAGTTTTAAATTTTCAGTAATACGGCTTCTTTGAATTCTCTCTCATTTTAACCAGGTTTGTAACTTTCTATAAAACAATTCAGTATTTCTATACAGGTGAATTTAGTCTCTAAACTGTTAAAATTTTAATGTTTTCCAGTCTTCAGAGAAACAAAAGGTGCTGTGTTTAGTTTTTTTATATATAACAAATTTAATATACAGATGAAAGCAAACTATAAAGGCATTTAAACTCAGTTTATAAATTAAATTGAGAAAACATTCGTTTTAAGAGCTTCATGAAAGAACAATATAGGTTTCATTTAAACATACACAGCAGTAGAACAACTAATGTAGAATTTAATACAGGATGGGATGATGTGCAGTATTACTTTTAAAAATAGTTTTAAATAGAACTTAAAATTCCATTTCCATATATGCTGTGCTTAATTGTACAAGATTTATCATAATATGCAGTGTATAAAGAAAAGTCAAGGATTTCATCCCAGTCATCAACTACAAATGTTGATTCCAAAAGGTGTTCTACTTCAAAAAAAAACATACCTGCACACACAGGAACTTCATGGAGAATATTACAAACATTATTCACCCACACATATAGAGTAGGTGAGCTTCACTTATTCCTATATTTTGACACAGAATAAGTCTGCAAACAGAAGCACCCAAGTGCAGAAGATATCATACACTAGTTTCCAATTTGGGCTGTGCAGTCATTTACATTTTAGTGTACAGATCTTTGCTTCTCTCATATAAGCAATAATTCCCATATATCTCATCTTTGCTTCCACCTCCAACTCATAAAAATCAGAGCTACTGAGGCTCTATTTCTTGTGCACCCTAATGGAAACTGTTTTTCCTCACTACTGTCCATACACCAAAAAAGATTCAAATGTAGAGAAATTCTTAAACTCAATGTGCATTTCTTCACTAACTTTGTTATTTAATATGACTAATCACATCTGATAGAAATAACCTATTATTTACCAGTGTTTGGGAGTAGTATGTGTGAATTCTTCCCTCTTCTCCCAAGGAAGGAAAGTCAGACAAGCAATAATAATTATTACCAGTTTTAGGTTGTTAGACAGCTATTCCTTGACACTGTGCTCCTGGAAGCAGACAGATGGCCTATTTACTAGACATCCAGATCTTTATGCTTGCCTTGGACATAAATACGTGTGGTATGTTTCATACATGGTTAAATAATCCTTTTTATAGCAACAGTCCTCCCACCTTAGGTTTAGACTGAAACATTGAAGTACCTTGAACTGGTTCATATGCTGGTGTTGTGATTTTAAATTCATTTTGAATCAAGTCGATAACGAACTATCAATCAAACGCAGAATAAAAGGAGATTGCCCAAGAGTAGACATTATGACAGCCCAGATGTATAATTACTAACATATTTAGCAACACCCTGCAATTCTGTAATAAAGATCAATGGCTTACAGAATAATTTGGCATCTAAAGCACAGAACTCTGATTGTATTGTGTTTGTAAACATGTTTTAAGCTGTTGATAAGATAAGGTCTGTCAAGCAGAGGAAATTGAAGTCACTGTGGCAAAGATCCCTGAGATAGTTAGCATCAGAAGAGAAAATGATATGCCAACTTCTCAGAGCATTCTTGCCATTTCTGACACATGCAGCTACACAAAAGTGGCTTATGGGAGATCCCTGAACTAGTCAGGGTAGACAGTGCCATTCAAAACAAAATCCCAGCGGTGAAGTTGCTGGTAGCATTAGGATAATGCTAGATACAGGAAAAATACATATTACTAAAAGCAATAGTTATTATCTTGTCACAAGGCCACGGCAGTAGTAAATTAGACATACAGTTTGCAGCTATGACCAGAAGCCATTAATTTCAATTTAGAAGCAGTAGCTTGATCATTACACAGTACTGAAGACCTATAGAAATCACCATTGAGCCACATTTGAAATTACTTTTCAGTGCAGGTTCCTCTGCTGCTATCTTCTATTGATGTCAAATTATCAGCACTGGAAGTATTTGGAAATATTTCAGTAATAGTGAATATTTTTGTCTGGGCCCCAAGACACAACTATAGAGAGCATTGTGACAGACTGATTAATCCTAGGGAACAACTGCAGAAAGCTACCATCATTTACAGATAGTTTTCCATGGAAGATAATTTTCCAGAAAACTGAGGCGATACTATACATTTCTCCTAGGAAAATGAAGATAACAAATGCAGCAGTAAAATTATGAAGCTAGATTCCAGAGGTACAAATTCCACCTATTTGGTTTTACTTTGTAAATACATGTACAATAGAAATGGATGTTTTACTAACACTATCATTGCAACTGAAAGAGTAAACTTACAAATAAATATTTAGATAAACAGCAAATAGATTACAGAATAATAACATAATAGGAAAATCGTGTGTGAAAATTGGTAAAATCCTCATTCTTCTGAGGAGTGCTAAGTAAAATAATTATTCCCAGCAGTGGTTTACAAAGTGAGTCACAGGTATTTGTTTGCAAATCTATTGAAGCAACTAATCTATATTTTCTCTGACCAGATTATCATTAGATTTGCATAGGCTGCAGGTTTGAACCATATGAATGCATGAAAAATAACTTTAATATCTGTTAAATACTAGAGTAGAATAGTAACACTACCATAGCAACAGTTGTGAGCTTTAGCTAAGTCACAGGGGTCTAGATGAAAAATATTCTTTGTATGATACGAGCATATTCACACTACTTGTCATACAAGAGATTGAAGTGAAGGAAGGAACAAAAAGCCAGTCAGTGATGGAGCCTGAAAGAGATGTGTCCAGATTTGTAGTATTTGGAAACATTCTTAATTCTTTACGTTCAAAACTTAGTATCTTAAATCAACAATATCAGCAATAATGGATTTCTGTCATTCCTTTTTGTTTGTTTGTTTGTTTCCCTTAAGGGAAGCAGGAAAGGACAAAAATAACTTTTCAGAACATACTCCTTTTAACAAATGGAGTCCTTGACACAATCCTACAGTCACGTTGATACGTAAAATTAATTTAATAATAATAATAATAATAATAATTCTTTACTCAGACATTACCAGAAGAAAAGACTGCAATTTAGCCAGAAACACTCTGCAAGCCTTCAGTAAATTATCATTTACTTCACAGAGCTGAGTAAGGAAAGAGATACCGTCATACAGTCAGACCCTGCTTGCTCTCCTGCACTCTGGGAGTCTCCACAGGGAGCCTTACAGATGATTAAAGTTATTTTGGCTCTACAGGTGATTCCCTAAAAACATTTTGTTACCAGGGCAGGTATGTCAGTAATACAAGCCTGGCAGCCAGACAATCTAAACCCTTTATTTCCATTCAGCAGTAGCTACATGGTCCCCCAAGGTGTCAGCCTGCCACAGCAGCTTGGGTGAGGTTATTTCTTACAGGAGCAAGAGTGAAGCAGACAAATATCAGCTGGTGCCGAAAACACTAGACATTAGACTTCATGGGCAAGCCATGATAAATTAAATGTAATGTTGCTTGTGCTAGCTCACCTGGCCTAGGGACAACCTAGCCATGAAGCAGATTTGCTGAGACAGGATCTTTTCTGTAAGCGTCTAGGTTAGCTACAAGCCATATCCATTTAATTATGTGTTTCTACAGCCTTCATTGTTATACTGTTTGAACACCTGAAGTCTGCCAGTGGTGGAACATGCCTCTGGTGGAGCTGTCAGGATCAGAAAAGAATGCTAAATTAACTATCTTTTTAAAACTGATAGGAGGAGAAAGGTACCTTAAGGTCTATCTCTTTTCACTAATTCTCCTAGATCATAAGAAACTCATTCTTTGGCAAAATTCTCATTCTGTTTGACAGTAACTGACCCCACAGCTATTCCAGCTTTTGAATTCATCAATTAGATTCCTTTGCTTCTCAGTTGTCCCTGAACTATGAGGCAGGAATAATTCCTGTACTGTCCAAACCTCCCTGAATATAAAAGCTTCCAGATGAGTCACGAAACATCAGGTTCTGTAAGAGGTTGCTTCACTCTTTGCATATTAAAACCTTCCACCAGTACAGCGAAAACACCCCTCTTTCAATACAAGGGAAGTGATAGTTTTCACTTAAAGGATTTATTACGTTTTTTCCCAAAGATATTTGTTATTAATTATTAACTATCTGGTACAGTCACATCAGGTTCTGGGTTCTATTGCCATGTTTCCATTGGCCCCAATCTGGAACCAAAAATTTTACATACTTATATTTTTATTAAAATACAACACTTCCATCTCACACTTACACAAATCTCTCATTTTCAAGTAACAGTTTCGTCTTTTTTTGTAGGCTAGTTTTGTTGCTGTTCATAGGCATTGCATATTTAACTCGAAAGACAGGAACAAAACAGCCTGTATGCCTTGCAAAAAGATATTCTACCTGCATCCAAGCCCCATAGACTGGATTTAACTCTAAATTTCAGATCTTGACAAAGTGAATATAGGAGGGGAAAAAAAAGTCTGTCTTCTTGCTGACACTTCAAAGAAACTATGAGCACCAACTCCAGGGCACAGATATCCAGCCTGAATACTGAGGACAGCAGACAAGGATGAACGTACCTACATCCTAATCTGATGACCATAAATGCTGTAGAGCAGGAGAGGGATGGACTACTGTCACGTTCACAAGCTCTCCCCTAAACTATATGTCGTTCTGCCATGGTTAGGAGCAGCAAACTGCGGGATGAGCCATCCTGAACATTTCTCTAGAGTATTTGTCTGTAGTCTTCCAATAAATCGGTAAAACCACTCATTCCTCTGTTCCATAATGAAACAGTAACCATAATGTAAGATTGGTCACATCTTACATCAAAATGTAAAGTAAACATTTTGTTATTAAACAATTACCTAAAATTGATGAATTACTTGGTACCAACCAATTCAAGAACTAGTACAACTTGGTTAACTTATTAGCAAGAAAAAGCCCTTCAAAATCATCTTCTACTTCTGCATTTCAGTTTCATCATCTTCCCCTCTTTGTTTCCCTGAATGACAGGGCTAAGCACTAGGGTTCACATCTATAAATATTTCTCTACTTATTAATAGATTCATCTGTGCTATACCAAAGGTTAGATATCCCAGTTGTGAAATCATCTTTTATTATATTTAAATAAAAGCAAATTCTTACATAGAGAATAAAATAATTCATCAAAATAAAACCCATTTTTTCTCACCAGCAAGTAATTTATGTGCTTGTGCTGAGCCATTATAGTATTCATCAGGCTTCTTCTCTGGTTATGGGCAAAGAAATATACATCTTTGACAATGCAAAGCTTCTCTACTGTCTATGCTGTAAGCTTTACCTCTCCCATTGGTAACATGGAAAACTTCACTTTCCTTAATGTTTTCCCTGAGCTCTTTATATTTGATTGTTTCTTCTGTTTATTTGCACTATTTGGAATTGCCTGTCTGATCTTAATTGACAGCACACTTTATGGCAGTTGGAGAAGAGAGAAGCATATAAGTACATGTATACTAAGAAGGAAAATAAAACATAATCTAGGAGAATAAATAAATAAATAAATAAATATCATTTCTTGTTGATCCTGGCCAAATGGAGATATCTTGGGAGAGGTAAATACAACCACAGCACAAAATTGTATTCCTTGTATCAGTAACAGATCAAACAAAGCAAGTGACCTGGGATTTGAATTAACACATCTATGCTATTTATTTATCTGACTACTCTGAGCATACAGATATTTTGTCCAGTTTCCAGTATCTGGAAAATGAAAAAATAAAATAAATAGAAGGGGGATTTTTTATATGGAAAAACAGGAGGTTCTTTTTTTTTTTCCCCAATTGATTAGTTGATGAGCACTAAGATTGTTTCAGAAAAATACAGCTGATTAGCATTTTCCAGAAAGTATGAAATCATAGTCTCCCCTATATCACCTGTTACACCAGCAGTAAGTTAGTTTTGTTGTTGTTACAAATGATGTTTGGAAATTCACATTAAGACAGTATACCTTTATATTATGCATTAAAACTAATAATGTATATATTATATATACTATGAGTAATATATAGAATATATTCAACCCATGTGTGAATGTCCTTTTGTATTGGAGTGCACCATGGCTGACCCTAGATAAGATCTGTTTTAGTTCCATACAAAAAACCCACAGTTCATGCTGTCAGACTGCTTCACAATTTGAATCAAAAAGCACAGCAAGTGCAGAGAACCATGAGAATCACACTTCCCAGGACACTCCCAAGCCCATTAACAAGATAACTTGGATGCAACTACTCAGTCCATGAGACCAGACTAGATTTTACCCCCTTGTAATGCAGTAAAGCTCAGATGTCATTTCCTTAACACTTACTCCCGGGATCCAGTCCTCCTACACACCTTCCAAAGGTGCACAGACTGCCAGATGCAAATGCTCTCTAATAAGGGAACTTGCCACAGAAGGTGCAGGAACCCAGCAGTCAGCCAGCATCTCAGCTGAAGCACTAACACAGTGAAAGTGAACTATTGATTTCCTGAATGAATGTGCTTTTCATTCGAGCACAAATTTGCACATTGCAAGTGTTATTTTAATCCCAACAGATTTCTCATGAATTCTCTCTCCACATTTTAGTTCCCCTATATAACCAGGGTGGTAGAAAAGATTGTGGTCAAGAGCTCTGAGAGTGGTGTAAGGCTTTATTTTTATTGTAAATTATAAACCCCAAGTTCATTTTTTGAATCTGCACACAAAGAGTAACAAAGAATATAAAAACTTGAAGGAGTACCTAGGAATAGGAACATGCCAAAGTGCAGCTTCATAGGCAAACTACTCTTTCAGAGAGGAACTGTCAGATATGTGTATAATAAACCACAATTGTGTTCAAAGCTAATGCTAATATTGCTCCGTGGGAGACTAGTTTTAAATGACATATTTTCAAGCCCTTCTATAAATTATCTTTCCTGAGGAGTACTTCAAGGGATCTGGCATTATAATGAACTCCTTAGGCCAGATTTTCAGAGCTATTAAGTGCACCTATGATCACTAGTGCAGTGGGAGACGCAGACAGATATTCAGGCTTGTATCTGGATAGACAGGTTGTATAAATAATCTATTTAAAGTATTCCCACCCAAGTGGAAAGAAAGTAAGAAAAATCAGCTTGAATGAGGATGAAGGTGGCAAGATGACAACACAACTCCTTACCTACCTGAAGCAAGCTAGCTCAAAATTATATGGAAAACACTGCTTATTCTAAAGATACGTACCTTTGCACCCAACTACTGCACTCACATATCACCAATAGATTATAAGAAAAACAAATAAAATAATCTGTTTTGATTATAAGGGGAAAACAAATAACTAAGTACTTTTACAATCAGCAAATGCAAGTCACTAAGTCAAAATGATTTTTTAAAGTATCTATATAATCACACCTATTTTTGAAATATTCTGACATTTGGTGGAACAAATTCTCCTAGCTCCAATGTAATTCAGAGACCCTGCCTACTACTGTTCTAGAACAACCAAGTAGGAAAGTTTGTTCATCTTAACCTGGCCATTCTGGTATTGCCTAGACAATGTGTATACAAATGTTATTGTGAGAAAAAGAGCCTCACCTGCATCTCTCACAACAATATGTTACTTTTTCTTGCAGGTTACTCCTCCTTTCTCTCCCATTGGCCTTCTGGTAGCTGCAACAAAGGAAATGCTTGCACAAAGAAAAATACCTGGCACTTTGCAGTGGATAAGCCAACAATGCATCAGAGAGACAGAAAAACAGGGAGTTTCATAGCAGAGGAGCAGTAACTGAGAGCCCCCAGCCCCCAGTGCTCCGATTTTCCTTTAAGTGGAGTTTGATGAAACAGAAATTCTGCTCAGAGCTGTTCATCACAGCTGGAGTAAACAACTGAACATGAGCCTCCTAGATGTTTAGTCAACAGGGAGCTAACTGCCTACATGTGCTTCAGCTGAAAAATATGAGATCTCAGAGACCAGAATACGTATCTATTCAGGATGTGCGACATCAGGACAATTTGACATTTGAAGAAGACTGAGTCCATATAAGCTCATTATTTAAATGAAGATCTCTAGGTACAAAGGTACGAATATTTACATATTCAGAGGCCTAAATATTTTCTGAACATGAAAAATAGTCGTCCCCCCCCTGAAGTTTCTGCTAAAGAAAAAAAAAAAAATAGGAGTAGCTAAAGAGCACTTAAAGTACAGTGAGACATTGACAATTAGCCTCCTAATTAAAGGATACGAAGAAGGATAGGCTAAAAACAATTTATTTTGAGTAGGATATTCCCAGTTGTTCCTCAGTGTATGACTGTATTCTCCTAAAATGTCACAGCATATTAAGTGCCAGAAGAGAATTATTTCAGCATACGATGAATGAAACAACACAACCCCAAGGAACTAAGTCACAATGCGACAAAGCTGTCCATGAAACAAACTGCAGCTCAAATTCCAGAGTGCAGGCTCCTACAGTATGAATACTACTGCAGAGGCAAAATAACAACATAATAACATTGTCATTTGCTTTGATACACTACAACCATTGGTAAATGAAGGTCACAATAACATTTTCAAGTATCCCAAGAAATTTAAGAAATCCAGGTTTGTAGTATAGAGATTTTTATAAGCATGAAAAGCTTTTCATGCTTCCCCCTGAAGAGAGACAAAAGGAAAGCCAACACTGCTAGTACTGCCCCTCCTTGGGGCTCTTTTTTCAGGCCACTGTCCTGAAATCAGACTATCCAAGTCTTATTCTGACAATAATATAGTTAATGACCTCCAGACTCTTCAATCTTCTTTATACTGTGCTTCAAGATATGAATTCATCCATGAATGATTTGTCCATGTGAAAAATAAAAGCCATAGACTATATCTACTGACAAGCTTCACTAAACTAAATCCGTAGCAGGATTCTATATATTATAGCTTATAAATTTGCAAACAAGTTTTGCAAAAAGGGGTGGCATAAGATTCATTCTTGAACAGTTTGAAGTCTTATTGGTGTTGCACAGAACCTCATAAAAACTGTTAGATAGAACATTTAACTTTGTGTAAGAATTTCAAACTTTGTTGGAAGAATAAGAAAGCCGTATAACTGCTAAATTAGTAAGTAGAATTCTTTGAATATGCCTATTGACCTAGAAACTACAAATTACAATTTCTGTGTGTCTTTTTTATTTTATTTTTTTTTTAAGAGCACAGTTTTGTCATGTTATTCAAACAGAAACTATTTCAAAAAAATTTTTTCAGACAATCTATTCCGTGTACATGGCTGCTTTTATTAGATGGTTGTCCTCAAGTAGTCCAAACAACAAATGAAACTGATAACTGATGACAAGTTATGAATTCCCTCTGTCATATACCAAAATAGACAAAAGTGTTCTAACACTGGTCAGTAATTCAGACCAAATTTAAGTCTGAATGCTAATTAAAAATCTGCTGGTCTTCACTGCTTTATGACAAAGAAAACAGAGCCAGTGGTTGAACTGAACTAATTTTACTAAGAAATGTTTGGCATCCCACTCTGCTGAAACTTCAGATTACGTAAAAACCTAACAGTATTTTTGATCAATTCTGAAACATGCCAAAACACTTGATTTTGTAAAGCATCTGTTACAAACTGCCTCTTAGAATGCTAATATTTCAATGTATGTTGATGTTCTGCTGAAAAAGCTCCATCTTGTGTAAGATGACATCCTGAGAAGTATGGAAGACATGCAAAATTTGTTCTGCTCGATTATCTTTAAAGTTAGTCTTCCCTTGGAAAAAAAAAAAAAAGTGCTTAGTTTCTTTTAATGTCTACTTATCTATGCGAAGAAAGAGGACATTACTGGATATTCCATTAATTATTACTTATATATTAATAGTAAGCTACAAAGCTAATTGCACACTTCCTACTGTTTCAGATCTGTTAACTCCCAGGCAGAATTTTTAAGAAGTCTGTATTTTTTAATTTCACAGAAAAGTAACAAAAGTATATTACCTGCAGACATATGTAAAGATGAAGGGACTTATAAATTGCAGATGGCATGGACAAAGGCTAGTGGAAGTGGACGTAACTCTTGTAGTTTAAATATGCTGTTACAGTATAAGTTTCCACAGATGCTATAGAAAATGTTATCACTACACAGAAGAAATCTTAAAAGGAAAAGCATAAACTTCTGTTAAGTGAAGCAATAGCAACTTAGGAAATTCTAACGATAGGGCCAAACCATGCCTTTCATATCTCTTTAAACATGCTTTGTTGAAGATAACAGAAGAAAATCTCCCGAGACCACATAGTCTCATGTGTGATTATTATTCAGCAGCATGTACTTACCTAGATCCGACAGTGCTCTGTATTATAAATCAGTATTAGTATTCTGGTATCTGACACCTCCTGAAAACTGAGACTGAATCTTAGGGGACAGTCTTTGCTGTAAATGATTTATACTGAGTTACACTGTTTGCTTTTCTGTTCTGGGAAAGAGCAAGAATGACTAGACCCTTGTGGCACATTTCTTGATTGGACTTAGCTTATTTCAATCTCTTTGCTTTATATCTATTACCTTTGCCAATAATAAGATAGAAGATAATACTCACTTGATTATTCCTAAAAAGCAAGCAGAAGAAGGAATGTAAATGTTAGCTGATGAGTCCTTGATTATGCATGCTGGCTATTAACCCTTTCAAATATTAATTACAACTTTTAATAACACATTCCTCTTTCCATTGAAAATAGGTATGCTGTGTCCATAACAAGAAGAATTGGTGCCCAAGTCTATGCTCTTCCAGATCTAGTGGAGGTGAAACTGAAGGTGGTAATGACCATGTTTGTCTGCTTGATGGGCAGAAGAATGAATTGAGTATAAAAGGGTTGACCCATGTAAAAATTAAAATAAACACCAAAACACAACAAAAACCCAACCTGCCACCCAGGGTGCATGAGTATCAGACTGGCTGTGTCCATGCTGAAATGCTGTTGGCCTAGGAACTGTTGAATCACAGAATCATCTAGGTTGGAAGAGACTCCAAGATCACCTAGTCCAACCTCTGACCTAACACTAACAAGTCCTCCACTAAACCATATCACTAATAAGCTCTACATCTAAATGTCTTTTAAAGATCTCCAGGGATGGTGACTTACCACCATTTTAAAGACCTAAGGGATGGTTCAAGTTCAAAGGATGTTGTTTGCTTTGCAAGACAAAATCCCATCAACATTCTCAGGGAGAGGAGTTTTAACCAACAGATGTTCTCTTTTCCCAAAGGAAAGTTTGATTTATCAAGTCAATACAATCATAGCACCTTCAACGCTGCTCTGGAGCTGTCTGTTTTCACCACATTATGTCTCTGATACCTGGTGTTGTCCCCACCCCAACCCCAAGGGCTCTGAGGTGGCCAGTATGAGTTGGAATGGGAATGGATCTTATTTCTATCTGTAATCCTGATTAACTGCTGTCATTTGGTACAAACTCATTCTGGGTTTGACCACCTCCTTAACTTCGCAAAGTAGGAACACAAGTAGGAACATGCAGACCAGCTCACGATGCTAAATGAGAAAGGAGTTTTTGTTTGTATTTTAAGTTAAACTATATATGAGAATACCACTATACTTGGACTAGTCCCAGTAAGACATGATTGATACCATGTTGCTAATGGCACAGTTGCACCTGAAAATGAAAGTGAATTAACATTTGTATGTATTTTGTTTCAGTTGTGTGTACCTAGAACATAATTTTTACAAAAAATATGCATGAAAAATATAACTTCTTTATTTAAAATTTTGTTGGATATAAAACCATACTACATTGTGAGGAGGTTCTTGACAGGGAAGATGCAAATGTTATGAATGGTAGGGTTCAAGAACCTGAAGAGCAAACGTGATGGAACATAAAATTATTTTTATAGATAAAATGAACCATTGAAAAGTAATATGACAGTAGTGTTGTTTGAACATGAAGGTTTTACAGTAGAAGGTAGTTATGAGTCTATATACCATAAGGATATAGCTGCAAAGTTCATTATTACTGTCATGAAGTTGTCCTTAAAAGTGATTCATTTGCAGCAGAGAGGGGGAGGAGGGAGGGCAGTGAAAGGTCATATTTCAATTGATTTGGGACCAACATTACCGTCAAGGTTTCCAATTTGAATGTAGGAAAAATTCAAAGTACTGCCAAAAGAGTCTTATACATTTACTATATATTTACAGGATTTATTTAATCAGACTACTTCATTTCAAACTACCGCAATATTTTAAAATGAGTAGAAGCACCTTTCATTTCAGACCTTCTCTTCTTCATCACTCTTGCCTCACAGTTCCGCACGATGCCTCTTCTTTCTTCGCCACCGGCTGCCGCTGCAAAGGAAGAACAACACGCTTAGACCGGCAAAACACCAACTCCTCTGCCAGGAGGACATGGGGAGCCCCGTCCCTGGAGGGAGCAACCCACAGCACTGCCTGGCCCCCGGCTCACCCCCTGCCACTCTCCAGACCCCGTCCTTGTGTGTCACCACCCCCCCCACACACACACCCCAAGCAAAAACAGCGCAAATCAGCGTTTCTCACCTGAAGGACACGTAGTAGAGGTCCAGCTGGTGCTGGAGCTGGGCTCAGAGGTGGGCACCCTGGGCAAACGGAGCTGGGCAGGCAAAGCAGCAGCCAGACAGGCTGCACCCCTGCTTACAGGGGGCTCGAGCCGCTGCCCGGACCACAAAGTGGACACCAGGGCACTGGCTGGGCCCCGAGTTACGGGGCAGCCCTGGTCCCAAAGGCAAACGGAGGCTCCTTCTCTCCAATTTGCAAAGCCGGCCAGGACACCAAAGGTGCCAGCCACGCTTTTCTTACATGTCCGCAGACCTGACGACCAGGACAGCCATTTGCCCAGTGTGCCTTTCTCTTTGCTCCTCTGCTCCTCTTCTTCACCACTCTTGCCTCGCAGTTGATGCCTTCGCTTCTTTCTTTACCACTGGCTGGTGCTGCAAAGGAAGCACGATCCACATAGTACAAGTAAGCACCAAATTTTCTGTCTGTCCCCAGAGTCTAACTGAGGGATTTACCTCTTATTTTCCTTTTTATTTTCTCCATTTTCTCGTGTATGTTACCTTGAAGTTTCCCTCCTCTAATGTTACTATTTTTACTATTTTAAATTTACTATTTTTATTTATTTATATTTATTTACTATTTATATTTAATATTTTTTACTATTTTAAATCCCTTTAAAATGCTCATTCTGTCTCTCTCTGTCCGCATTACCTCTGATTTTCCCTGAAAAAACGTGCATTTTGTCCCCCTCCCGCGTTGTCTCTGTTCCCTTTAAACCGCCTGAAGCTTTTTCGGCTGTAAAGCTCACTCTGCCCTCCCCGAATGACCTCCACTTTTCTTTTAAAAATCATCCCCAAATACTACGCTGTTCTCTAATATAACTGTCCAAGGTTCCTAATTAATTTGTGCCTTCTGTAACATCCCCCAGCTCCTCACACGGGTGACTTTTTCGGTTTATTATTAAACCCTACGAGGCGCACCGTAGCCGCGGTTGCTCGGCTGACCGGCGCGCGGGCAGGGCTTTGAGCCAGCGGCCCGCCTGGCGGGAGTGGCGCGAGCGCCGCTTGCCGGCAGGCGCGGAGCGGCGCGCGCCGTTCCCGCGCTCCGCGGCGCTGCGCGGGAAGATCCCCCCCACACCCTCCAGAGGGGCACACGGGGCACCCACAGGTAACTGCCCCCCCCCCCCCCCTCCATTTTTGCAAATTGATATACTGATTGATTTTATATTCCACTATCTGCTCTGATATTTAATCAGAAATTGTGAGAGAAGCATTCCAGGGCTGCTTCATAACCCCTTTCAGAACTGGAATGGGGGAAGGAGAAACTCAATAGCAGGTAATAAAGTTGATACTGCTTTTTGTTACCTTGTTCTACGGAATTCTAGGGCAACGCAAGTAAGTACCCACAGATTAGCTGCGTGTCAGCTCTCCGTAGGGCGGTAGAGGCAAGATGCTAACTTATGAATTGATCTGCAATTCCTAGCTAATGCATTGCCCCTCTGAACCAAATTGCCAATGCTCAAACAGTTTAACAGCGTCCTGAGCCCAGGCAATTTTGTGAGCTGCTATTAAAGGACTGGGAAGGCTAGAAAGACTAAATGCTTTAGGAGAAATCAGATAAGATAGATGGTTCTTCCTTTTTGCTAAAGCAGCTTAAACCAAAGCAGAGCTGAGACTACATGAACAGTTTCTATGCTGCCATGGGCTTGCATTGCATCTAGGCTGTGCGCTTGCTGGGTCTTAGCCCAGGCTCTGAGCCTTATCTTGTACTTTCTGCCTGTGCTCAGGTACATGCTGAACATCCTCAAGGACCTGGGTGATGGTCAGAAAGCCAACAATGACATTATAGTCAGCTGGGTAAACCAGACCCTGAAAGAAGCTGACAAGTCCACCTCCATCCAGAACTTCAAGATGCATGTTCCCCTCTTGCAACCAAAAAGAACACAAGCTTACAAGTTGTGGATTTAATTGATGCTATTCAAACATCAAGCATAGTCTCACCTGATTATTACTAAAAAGCAAAAAAGGAAGAGGAATGTAATTATTAGCTGATTAGTCCTTCATTGTGCGTGCTAGCTATTAGCCCTAACAAATATTAATTGCAATTTTAACTGTTGGTAATGTGGACCTGACATTCAAAGGTCAACTTGTGCATTAAAGACCATTTCCCCTACTGTGGAAAAAGAATACGGCAAAAGATCAAAATACCTCTATAAACAGAATGGTGTGGTTGGACTGCTGCACTTCATGAAGACAAAACTGAATCTTACTAAAAAGAGGGTGGCAGGTGAAACTGTGTTGGATAGGGCAGGAGATGCTGACCTGTCATTTAACATACCTTTGGGAAAAGACCCAAAAGGATGTTTAACGTACAAAGAGCTCACAGATCTGAACCTTCATGACAGCCACACCACGTACAAGATGGCTCAGTATCCCTAAAGTAAGCAAGGAAAATTCCTCCAGTTTCTCAAACAGGAATCCTTAACTCTTAGGTCCCTACTTTGTGCTACTTTTTACTCCCCTTTGGAGAGGAGAAGAAATAGTGCTCACGTGGCCAGGCACCAGTCTGCACTGGGAAGGGGCAGTTACCATAACAGTTGCCTACCAGCTGGGTACACCACCACCACTGTACTCACACTGCTCCTCTTTTCACCACAGGATTCAGCCAGCTGCCCCCATTTTCTGCTGGGTGAGTGGAAGAGAAATTATGGTTTTAAACTTTGCATTTAAAAATCTCTTGTTTTCAACTTGCTTGACTCTTGCTAAAAAAGAGACAGCAGTAAGGCTCCCTCAGGTGGTAGGTGAGCTAGAAAGTGCATTCAGTGCCTGTTCCTCATCATGACCATCTGTGTCCCAGACTGAACAGGCAGCTGTGTGGGCTTCTTAAGTGAAATTCAATTTACTCTTGCGTCAGGCCAAGTCCAAGTGACTTTTGCATTGCAGGTGGTAGTCTTGGAGCTTGCTCACCAGCACTGCCCCCAACTATGACAGTAACATAAGTTCCAGGAGTTCAAGCCCTACAGGCAAGTATAGACACAGTCATTACATTTGTTACTATGAATTCACCATCTAGCTAGAAAAAAATCTAAAATAATTGCCTCATTGATGGGCATTTTGAAGAGCTAGCAATGTAGTCCATAAACATGTTTCATATTTGTAAAACAAATTCATTTTTGCAGCCAAACGTGACATTGCATATTGTTGTGAGATGGCCTTTACAAAGACAATAATAAATCACAAATACCCTTAATAGGATAATACTACCATGAATGTGAAAAGAAATAAGCATCTGTAAACCACAGATTAAAAGAGGCAGCATATTTAATACAAAACAATGTAATGTAATGCCAACACGAGACGAGAAGATTACAAATTTCTTCAATTAGTCATACAGACAAACCATGAATACAAATATTCAGTATCAGCACTCTAATATAGAAAGCATATCAAAAATAGGTCGAAATAAAATGCATCAAGACTACTCAAACAAATGACAGTAATGTGAAGATAATGCTTTTTCTCATTTCTTGTATACTATTGAGATGTGAATCTGGCAGTACTTCCTGAACCAACTTCACTGTTTGTTACAGTCCTTTTATTATTAGTATACTGTTATGAGCCTAATTCTTCCAAGATATCTCAATGGCTATCCCCTGTTCCTTTTTGCTTGGAGGTGGAGGGAGGAATGGGATATATTCCATCATTTGCCTGCCAGCTTTGCAAGAGAGAAAGAACCTTCAGAAACAAATATTTTCTGCTAATTATTAAACTGTGATTGGCCAATTCAAAAAAAAAAAAAAAAGCTCAGTGTGAGCCCATCTTGTGGTAGGAAAGACTCTCTTTATGCTTTATCATTCATTTCTTCATGTCTTTTGTCTCCCCTGTGAGAAGAAACCTATTATCGTGCAATAGCCAAGAGAAAGGAGTCCCAAGGGTAAATATGCTTGATTTGGTAAATACACGGCTTGCATCTAGCTTTGTGTCATCTGATTGACTTTCGGCAATGTGTTATGGCTGCACACCCTACCCACATGGATCAAATTCCTTGTACTTTAAGATGTATAGATACAATTTTGTGAATCAAAAACTGTCAAACCAAGAGAAAAATAAAAGCCATGAAATCAAACTCAGTGAGTTTTCTTTCAGTTTGCCCTGCTCTGGTACAGAGTAGCCCAGAACCAATATTCTAAATGAAAAGTGTGTGCAAGTGAGTGAGTCTCATTATAAAAGGTTACCACTTAAAAGGAAACTTCAACTCATGCCATCTAATCTCTGTTAAACATTGAATTGAAAATAAAGGAAACTATTCTGGCACCAGATGTTTGAACTCCAGCTGGTACTTACACTGACAATTTATTATTATAAACCTTCACTTTTCAATCAGAATGGCTTGAAGGTCTCTCCTGTAGCAGCAGAGCCAGCACCTGCCTGCTAACTCAGTAGCAGTATTGCCACTCATGCAACAAGGAATTCTGTAATTTTTCACCCTCATTTTTCTCAGCAGTTGCTGCTAATGAAAATGATAATCGAGAGACCTATATTGAGTTACAATGAGGAACAAGGAGAGTAGTAGAAATTTAAATATTCAAGCTGCATAAAATAGTCTTGATTTAATTCATTTGTAGATAATTACACATTTTAGCAAAGAAAAATGTTGATAGCTTAAAATTTATGGTGACCCAGAATATTCAGTAGTGATCTTATGATGTAAGTATGGAACCAAGGACCCCACATTTAATGTTGTTAAATTTATTCTAATAGTTCTTACTTATATTCCACATTGTCTCTGTATTTGTCCTTCACAACATCATGTCTTTATGAAGTTTACTTTCCACATTTTCATTTGACCCATCCCAAGCTAATCAATAAAATATTACATATAACTGATCTCAGAGGAGTAAGCTTCCAGTTCAAGACTCTTTTAATGCAAGCCATAGCTGTCTACCATATATTCTGACTTAAATTGTATAAGCTTCCCATTCTTCAATTTAATTAATCTTTTTCCACCCAAAATCCTGAGATATTTCTGAAGATCATATAGATGAGATCTATTGCATTGTATTTGCTTAAGAAATTATTTTTCTTATCAGAGATAAAGCCAACTGGATAACTTTTATTTTAACCTATCAATTTTATCTTGTTTCTCATCTATGTACTTTATGCACTAAAGTCAGACCAAGACTTAAATGCACTAAGTAGACATCCTTCTGTTGTTTGTACTCAAAATTGACGTGGGATCAGTAATTACATAGGTCAAATCTCTCAGAATTGTGGGAGAGAAATTATCCAAGTCCCCCGATTTCAGGGGATGAACTCCCAGAGCAATGATTGCACATTACAGGTATAAGTATCTATTTCAGTGTGTCATACCAAGTCATACCAAGCCATCTTTGTCTTAGTGATCAAAATCACTATCCTCACTGAAAATCAAAGCTTTTCCTACTTAATCTTTTTATGTGCAGTAACGTTTTCTCCAAAATATCTTTAAAATAGACTGATAATTAATATACATCAAATGTATCACTTGCTATCACGAAAAATAGAGCTCATTTCAGCATGCTGAAGGCAACAGTTGCTGAAACAAATTCAGTAGCTGTTTAAATCTTTGTGATATCTTCCTTATTTGAAAAGCTTATTTCAATTCATGGGACAATTTTTAGTTGTTCTTTTCCAATCATATATATATTTTTTTTCCATTTCCAACTTATGCCTCATTATGGGAGACTTGGTCAAAAAGCCTTTGAAAGAAATTCTCATAATTCAGTCTTTGTCTTTCATTTTTTCTTTAACTAATTTTAAATTTAACATAATTTAGCAATGTCTGGGAAGAAAATCCGCCTATAGGTGTTATTCCTTGTAAAACTGTAAAGCACTGCTTTTTATCTTCAATTCTTTCTGTTCTCCAGCTATAAATCAAATGCCTTTTTCTAAAATATTACAGAGCCTCAGAGCTATGAGTACAGTTAATAAAGGGCTGGTGCTATTCTCCATCCCAGGTGCCTTGCACTGGAATGCTGAAGTTAGAAGATTCACATGTAACACCATTCAGTGCATGTGTTTCAGGAAGAAAATGGAAGTGACTTGAGGTAGATCAGAATTACTGATTCTCTAAAGGATTTTCCTTACCCTCATCCTTCGGAGTTTCCTAAAAAGCAGCTTTTATTTTAACGGAACTCATCCCACAGCTAAAGAGTGGTACAAATCCATTCTGACTGCTATGAATTACTTCCTAGCATTGGCCACCGGCTTGTGACCATTTTAAATTCTGCAGATCAAGTTGCAAGATAAAGTCTTCTTAACTGAAAATTTATGCTGACGTGCATTTTTGACATATGAAAAACAATGGAACACACTTAGTTTGTTATAAATTATCTCTAGATTATCCAAATTTGCATCTTCTAATATCTCATCAGAATACTTTGTAGAAAGGCTTCTGTTTCTGAAGAATGATATTTATTCTTTTATTGAAATGTTGCCATCAGAAAGCATAGTTTGTTCCCATCCATAATTCAGAGTTCCCTTCCGAAACGGCAGAAGCTGACTGTTCAAATATATTGAAACTATCATAGCCTGCAGCACCTGCTGCAATGCATTACTGATTTTCAGTGGTGGCACTGACGCATTTCAATGAGCATATGCTTTCCTCTATATTGGGAAACTTTAAATGGAAATCTACTTCCCGGGGACTTTATTTTCCTGAGACTTCCCCAAGATAGATACTTGGGGAGAAGAAAAAAGAAAAAAAGACCTCTGGACAATTGTACATTGAGGATAGAGTCTCTTAAGGAAGCCTCTACTTTTTATTTTACTTTTTTCATTTTTACACAGCTCATCTTTTCCATCACTCCACAAGGGAAAGAAACCAGGTCAGAGGGAGCCAGCAAGTCTGACACAGCCATGCAAGTGTTGGTGCACTTGTGGCCCTGGCAGAGCTTCTGTAAATCTACAATTCATATATGTTTAGGGGATAGATTCTATAAATCTTACCCAGCCTGAACTAGTAGCTCTACTCCCAACTCTCCACTACCTTCCCCCCCTCCTTTTTTTTTTTTTTTTTTTATAATGTGTTCAGTCAGTTATGTTTTTTCTTGCTAAATTAGAATAATACATGGCTTTCCTCACAAGTTAAAGCTTAGTTCATTGCAGATCGAGAGCTATCTAGCCTGTTCCAAAAGCAGTTCAGGTTCCTAACAAAATACCAAGTTCTCTCTGGAGCAACAGGGGCTGGAGGGCCTGCTGGCATCCTTAAGTCCCTTAGATTACATCATTCGTGACCTCAACATTACAACAGCAAGAGGTACAAGTAGAAACAATGGAGAGGAGTGAATCTACGATATGCAATTTATTGCTTCAATTTTTAGATCCCAAGTGCATTAATTTTAAAAAGGATGCATGGTAATTATTTAGGGGGGGATAGGGTTCCCTGTTCTTGACTGGAACAATGAATCATTAAATAAGTGAATGCTTGAAGACACCATGCTGAGGAGAACTGTCTGGCATCAGTAAGCAGAGAAAAATCTGATTCCGACAGCAGCCTCATCAGCTACTACATAATTTAAATAGAAGTTGAATAATCCTAAAGGGTTTTAGAATCTCATCTAAACAGTACTATTAAACATTCTCAGAATATTTTATTGCAAATGAAGACCCTTTTATGCTCTCAGATAAATTTAAAAGGATACCTGTAATTTTATTTATGGTGTAAATATGTCCTTCCATGATAAAATGCTATGAGTTTTAAGAATGTAGAATTCTATAGTTTGGTAGCATATGAGCGCACTCAAAAGAATCTAACAGCAGTGGAAAGGTCTTACTTTCAATTTGAACACATCCATTTCTTTCTCCCGGTTCTTAATCAGTCACTAAGTACTATTTACAAAATTCGTGCTCAGTTTAAAACTGAAAATAACAATTAAAAACAAACAGAGACAGAATTTCTAAAGTATGACTCTGTCTCCTAACCCCCTGCACACATCTCCTTGACTCACTGTTTGATCTTTCCAAGCTTCCTCTTCACTGAAACCCTAATGACTAATTTCGTGCTTGGAGTGAAAAACAAACTCCCTGGGTGAATGGCAGCAAGCACATCAGCTTTGAAAAGCTTCTGGTACACACTTTGAAACCCAGGGAAATAATTATTTTGGTTGAAGCAATAAGCTATACATTACTGCTGAAACAAAGCTAGTGTCAGGTTAAATAGACTGTCAATTATTCAGAAAATCAGAATTTGAATAAGTCAATTGGAAAGTATTCTGATTTAGCCTCAGTTGTTACAGAATTCAAGGAAGTAACATCATAGACAGTTAAAATGCTGTACATTCACAGCTTGATGCACTGTTAGGTGCTCTGTGACATTGGTTCATGCTTTTAAGACTTTTTTTTTTTTTAAAGAAAAGAAATAATAAAAACAACTTTCAATTTTTAAAAATATTTGAAATCCACCAAAAATAATGGGCAGGAGAGTGAATGATTATGAAATACAAATGTCTAATGACAGTTAAAAATATGCAGAGCTGTAAAGGTTAAAGGCCTGATTAAATTCATGCTCCAGTACTGTTACCAATTTTGTAACCAACCAAAAACAAACAAACAAACAAAAAAATCCACAGAATTTAGTTTATAATACGTGTGTTATTGTCTCTACTAATTTTGATTATTTTGCAGAGACTTGCAAGACCAGAGAAATATAGTACAGTGATTTATTTTTCACTATTGCAGAAAATATGATATTGGTATAGGATAGAATAGATGTGGCTAATCCAGTGCTAAATATTTTAATGCTGCTACTCTGCCATTTTACAATATATTCACATAAGGGAATTTTCCCACAGCTGTGTTCTAACTATCACATGTTGTCTGTAGAAGCTGAATGAAAAGGTGTTCAGCTGTGATCACGGAAGGATATTTTGATACGATGTCCAAATGAGAAAATCTACAACTGAAATATGTATTGCACAAAAAAAAAAAAAGAAAGGGGGGGGGGGGGGGGGGGGAGGGAGGTAAATGTTGTTAAACACAGACATGAGCTTTTCTGCTCTCTACACCATGAAAAGAAAATCCAAAAATCAGATGGAAGTGCATTTGTAGGTTATCTGACATCTCACAAAAATCCTAAGCAGGAGCTAAAATAACTTACTGATAAAAATCTTTTAGAAGAGTATGTTTTGTAGAAGTACATTATGAGACTGACCTGGTACAAAGACCTCCATAGTAATTTGAGGTAGCTGAATCACAAATGCATCGTTATCATAACGCAATTTTCAAAATGACAATCTCAGCAGTCACTGCATTTATAAGAAGGACCTGGGTAAGAACTTTGGAGAAACAAAGTACCAGAACAAACAGGTCACAAGGCAGACAGCCTTGTCTCTACTGCCAGCCTGCTGAGCTGCAGCATTCAGGGTGGAAAGGGGCTCCACAGGCTGCCCTTCTCTCATGGTGCGATGTCTTTTCCTGTGGCTCTGTTAAAGGAGGAAGCATGCATGAGCACCAGGAAGCACTCATGAAACTAACATCTCAAAAGTATAAAGGCTTTGAAAGTTCTCTCTCTCCCTCTCTTTTTAAACCTGAAGAGATCTGTTCAAATGAATATAGCACTTATGATTTATGATCCTGTCAAGTTTTTGATCAAATGAGCTTAAGCACTTGTCTTGAACCTGCCAGGTTAAGGATAAAGGAATTCAGTTCCTATAATTATCTCCTGTCTCCACTTTTATTCCCTTGTTTGTTTATATGTGAGAGGTTACAAAGAGTAAGAAGTCAGCAGTGTCTATGAAGATCTAACATTAACTAGAGAGAGGTTTCTAGTTAGATGATTTTTTTTTTTGCCAGTAAACATAAAAAAACATGAGATCACATAAATAGTCTTTCCTAATGATTCAAAATACTTTCTTTTAAATGTTTTTCTCTCAACCACTAAACAGAGCTGTAGCAAATCAGTTGTAATTGTTTCCAAAGGACAGTTCAAGGCTTAGACATATACAAGAAGTTTTTTATTCTGAATTCAGAATTTTCCTGGCCACATAGCTCATGCATGTATTGCTGGATGAAGGAGGCACATGGTCACTGTTAACACTGCATGGGTGATGATCCCTGTTGTTTTTAACTATTTCCCAGGAAGATTCAGATATAAATTCAAAGTACAAAAAAAAAGAAACTCTAGCGCTGTTCTAAGCCCCTCACTGTTTGAAGCATTCTCCTGGGAGCTACGATATTAAACCTGAGTTTAGGATGAAATTAAAGTTAGGATGTCTTCTGAAATCAGGAATACCCCGTAGTATTCATATGCAGGATATACACTACACATTATAAATAAATGGCAAGCAGGGCAAAACTTCAAACCATTAGTTACAACAAAACAAATAAAAAGTCTGCAGTCAATCCAGAGCAAGCAGAAGTACATATTTTTTCTCTACTTTACGTGTAATACATTAAAGAGAAGATTCACAAATGTTATGCCTGCTTGTAGAGAGGATAGATCCCCTCCCTTGCTTTCATCCCTCTTGCTCTTATTTCCCTTCATCCATGCCAAAGTTACACTGATTATGGGACTATTCACAGCAGCATGTTAAAGCACAAATCTATTCATATTTTTGGGCTGTAAGAGAGCTTTCTTATAATGAGGAAGGAATAAGTTCATCTCTTGTGAGCAGACTACATAAAATGTCATATCTATTATCCTAGTTCTCTCATTGACAGATTTAAGAGAAATGAGTTATAGTTTTGAGTAAATGGAATTACAGGTGACTGTAGTGATTATAGGTTTATTACCTATCAACTTTCTGATTAGGATTCATCAGATTACTAGGCTAAAAAATCTAATATCTAATCAAATAAATCTAATTCCTGTTAGCAGTTCATTTTTAGGGAGGCCTGTCTTAAACAGATGAAACCAAATTCATGCAAAAAGGATTTTGCCTGGAAAAAATCTGTTTTATTTTTCATTATGTATCACAAAAAGGTTTGCAATAAACAGTTACAGTACAGTATTATATGGCACAGAGTTGAAATCCTATAGATATTAAAGTAAATTCAGGGTAAAGATCAGTCCAAGGTAGCGTAATCAGGGAGTGTTCTAAACAAAGGGGGAAAAAGTTGTGTGTGAGATCCTACCATAATCAGGAAATTCTCAAGTGGTCATTTAATCCATTTAGTTCCTGCCACTGCAGTGATGCCAAGCAAACTTCTTGGTGCCAGCAATCTGGTCAACGACTACAAACCAGATGCTTAGAATACATCAGCCAAACAAAAACATCTGTATAAAGCAGTCTTTCCAGAAACAGGCTAAGACAAAATAACACGTATTTCATAACATTTTCCCACATACATTTTCTAGATCCATTCTTGTTCAGAAATATCCACCTCACCACCTTTGTGTGTAATTATTATGTATGCATTTCCTGCTCATTTCCATAAAACTGCTCATTATTATTCATTAACAAGTAGAACTGGAAACAAAGTACACTTAAAGCTGAGTTCATTTGTCTCATAAGAGCTGGCAATGTAAAATGAAGCAACCTCTCTTTGTACATTAATCATTTGGCTCAGCATTATGCCATGTTAGAAAAATATGCTTAATATGGTGATGGTTTAGCTACTGTGTGTGTATCATAATCCAGAGTAGAATAATTAGGGGAACAGGTTAAGTACTCAAATAACTTTTTTTTTTTTTTTTTTCCTACCATGAGAGCTTGTACATGGTGTAGAATTTTGGTCTGATTTTCAGATGTGTTTACCAAGTGTCAGGTTTTGTTTTTATGATTTAGGTAATTATTCCAGTAGCCTGTTTACTTTCAATTGTCCAAAAAACTTTGTGTTTGAGCACTCAGGATTCTAACAGAAAAAAATCAACAAAAATATATAATTGATCTTAGATGCACAGAAAGAATAGGGGGATTTATGTCACAAGAGCAAGGAATATTTTTGCCTTTTCCAACAACAGATTTTCAAATGAGTAAGCCTCATCCAACTGCCTACTGTGAAACTCCCCAGCCACTTTTTGTAATGCCCTGTAATCCACTTTGTGCATAACATTTGGAATACCAGAAAGGCAAACACAGAACCTCTCAAGGATTAAAAAACTGAGAGATCAAAGTATTTATCGTCCAGATTCTCCCATGAAACATGGATAGCGTCAAAACAGCAACACACATTTTTAGGATTATGCAATATACTTAAAGCAACAAGAACCTTTTCTGAAAGTTTTTACATAGTGTTGACAAGCTAATATATGAAACCATTTATGAAAAAAATTATTTCTTCAACTTCTTCATTTCTAATGACAGATTACTTCTTTCTACTGAAGATTAGAGTATGGTTTCTCAAGCATGATGCAAGTGTAAATTCTGAAACAAACTCATTCTAACTCATCAGTAATACATCCTTTTAAACTTATAGAAATGCCAGACAGAAAAAAGGAAGTTTTGATAGATAAGAAAAAAACAACTCATGAATACAGCCAGGCTCCAAAAGGACATATCCATTTAGTCCACTACTGGTTTTGTTTGTTTTAAAGAGGGTGCAGATTTGGAGTATTAAGTTTTAAGTCTTTCACCACAGGACACAGACTCCTGACAATAACATCACTGACGTTAATTTAAAAGGGAAAAAAATAAAAATAAAATTGAAAGTAACTGCTTCTAAGAGTTACTAACCACATCCAACTTTATCAGGAAGTTACAAAAGTTACGTATAAACAAAATTCTGAAATAGAAAGAATAAAGCAGAGTAGAAATGGCATTCTGAAAACCAGAAGCATGTATTTGTAAGGATACAGACACAGGCTAAAAATCAGTTTTGCAGAATGCATACCTGCTGTGCACACATTCACACATCAGATACCAGCCACAGCTAGTGGCTGGTATCTGATACCAGCCACAGCTAGTTTCACGTAACGGTAAGAGTTCACCTACATCTTGCAAGTATTTCAATTTGTATTCATCTGACTTCTGTCTCTAATGTTAACAAGCCAAGCATATTCTGTGGCCTGAATTAGGACTTTTATTTATGGGGACGACAGAAACTGAGCATGAAACTTTGTCCTCTTATTGGAGGAGGACTAGATGATCTTTGAAAGTCCCTTCCAGCTGAACTGCTCTATTCTGTGTGGTGGGAACTGCTGCAGTGCAGCTGTGGAACCAGCTCCACAACTGAAGCATGAAGTGCCCAGTCAGTAGGGTGAGCGGTTAGGATGGGGCTGCAATCATTTAGAGTCAGCTCAGCCAAAAATTGTCTGTGAAACTACAAGTATAAACTACTATACTATCTTCCATCCTAAGCCTCTGATATGAATTTGCTTTTGCTATGAATTTGCCCCTATATTTATTTCTTAATCTCATCATTACTCAGTTTTGCATATTTTCCAATATTTATCAAGTTACGCAAAAACTTCCAAACTGGCAGGGTTTTAAATGGATTAATTAAAACATTTAAAACCAGTTTAAAAATAGTAGTTACTTGTTCAACTAAGCAAAAATTTAAGAATTAATTGTTAGCTCTTCCCCAAAAGTTGCAAAGGTGAAGTAATACTTTCAGTTGCCCTTGTAACTGACCACCCTCTGCTCAAGCTCACTTCAACTTCAGGTCTGACTGCTGTGCCCTGGGATACACTAAACAGTCTGACCACCTTGCAGCTAATTGAAGCACAGATTAAAGGTACTTCAGCCATTCTTATCACATATTTATACATATTAGTAATCACCTACAGGGTTGTGTTAATGTTTTTTGCAGGACTATTTTTAACCTCATTATTTCAGTGGCCAAATTCCAGCCCTGTAAGTTCTAAATGACATTAAGAATGAACTATGAAAACTTCCAGAACGGAAACAGGAATCCAAGGACCTTTTAAACTGTCTCTGGAACCAAGAAAAGAAAGAAAAAGAAAGTTTGCCAGCACTGAACTGAAACTCCACAATAGTTTACATGATCAGGAACTATTCTGTTTCTGGAATTGATGACTCTTTTTTTTTTTTTTTTCAAAACCATTTTGCAGGTGTGTTGCCTATAGTGTGATTAGCAGTTCAAAATGAGACATGCATTTGGAAGAGTTTGTCTGCAAGTACATAAAGCCTAGGAAAAACCCACATAGCTTTTCTGTGGTAAAGACATCTGTGCCACAGCAGATGCACACACAAACTGAGTACTGCCCTGTAGATCTCTTGAACCTCTGCTATCTCCATTCATCAAGAGTAACACTGTCAACACAAAGGAATATCTGTTTTGTTTGAGATTCCTGCTTCATCGGTAGGTTACATATTCAACATTTAGCCCCTAGATTTATTTTTCTCTTAAAAATCATTAATAATTCATTTCATAGATCAGATTTGGATGCCATCATGAATGATGATGTCACCTTCAGAAGCAAAAATGATGAGCGACTGCCATTACATACTCGGTGAGCCCTCATTCTGTCTCAGTTTACACTTCTGAGCTGTCAAACTTAATTTTCTACCAGCTCCTTGTCAGACTTCTGCTTGATGTCAGATATCAAACAACGCCCTTGAAGCTCACAGAGATGCCACATACTTCTCTGAGATGGTGCTCCCTCCACCTTCTGGAGAAGGGAGGAAAAGGGTGACATTTGTGATTTTGCTTCAAATACAGAAAACTAATCCACCAACTCATTTGTAAACATTTTGTTTGAAAAGCAATACCAAATGATTAAGTACTAAATAAATAAATCTGCAAATAGCAGAAATTTCTGCTTTTTCTGTCCTTGAATTACTTTCCACACACTTGGTAATCAGTGGCAGATTTGTTCCGATTATAGATTATTGAATGTGACCATTTTGTGTTTAAATTCATGTCTACTTTTAAATTTAAATATATTTTAAATGGTATATTCAATGGAGCAGACAAACACTTGCCATCAATACTGCTGAAAAAACACCATCTTTTAGAATATCAGTTTCTGACATAGTGCCTCTATAGAAAGTGAAAGAATATTTTACAAGTAGTCTAGTATACTTCATAGAAAACTATCTCTGTGATAATATTCCAACTAGTTCCAGCCTTCTTTAAGTATGACAAGGGGACACCATTAAAAAGAATCCTAGCAGTAGTCTTAGATGTCCCCAGGTAGACACTAAGGTTAGAAATAAAAATACCCTGCATCCATAAAGCTATTTTCACAGAATCACAGAATTTTCTAGGTTGGAAGAGACCTCAAGGTCATCGAGTCCAACCTCTAACCTAACGCTAACAGTCCCCACTAAACCATATCCCTAAGCTCTACATCTAAACGTCTTTTAAAGACCTCCAGGGATGGTGACTCCACCACTTCCCTGGGCAGCCTGTTCCAGTGCCTCACAACCCTTTCAGTGAAGAAGTTCTTCCTAACATCTAACCTAAAACTCCCCTGGCTCATCTTAAGCCCATTCCCCCTCGTCCTGTCACCAGGCACGTGGGAGAACAGGCCAACCCCCACCTCGCTACAGCCTCCCTTGAGGTACCTATAAAGAGCGATAAGGTCGCCCCTGAGCCTCCTCTTCTCCAGGCTGAACAAGCCCAGCTCCCTCAGCCGCTCCTCGTAGGACTTGTTCTCCAGGCCCCTCACCAGCTTTGTCGCCCTTCTCTGCACCCGCTCAAGCACCTCCATGTCCTTCTTGTAGCGAGGGGCCCAAAACTGAACACAGTACTCGAGGTGCGGCCTCACCAGAGCTGAGTACAGGGGGACGATCACCTCCCTAGCCCTGCTGGCCACACTGTTTCTTATGCAAGCCAGGATGCCGTTGGCCTTCTTGGCCACCTGAGCACACTGCTGGCTCATATTCAGCCGACTATCCACCATCACTCCCAGGTCCTTCTCTGCCTGGCAGCTCTCCAACCATTCCTCTCCCAGCCTGTAGCTCTGCTTGGGGTTATTGCGCCCCAGGTGCAGGACCCGGCACTTGGCCTTGTTGAACTTCATGCAGTGCTATATCATGCCTACATAGCTCTGTCTATGGAAAGCAAGGTCCCATACTGAAATGGGACATTCAGACTTCATGTATGTTCTGCAATGGGCTATGTCCATTGTTTTCAGAAACCAATGATCTTTGCCCATCCTTAACATCTGCTTTCACTTGTTCCAACTTTCCAGAAAGAGATCAGAAGAAAACTAACATCTGGTAAGTGACCAAGAATACTGGATGCTTTTATTCAAGAAATACCTCAAGTTTCAGAAAAGGGAAAATTTCTTACAAATTAGTAACAATGTACAAAACATGTTTAAGAGAATACTTTTAGCATCAAGTCATTTTACACTGTCCTCCACTTGTGAGGTGAGTATATGGTCTCCTTCCCAAAATAGGTTAGAGAACGATACCACATATAGACTGAAATCATAAAAAAGAACCAGCATTCTTTACTTTCAAAACAATACAGGGGAATTGGTAACAAATGATATTTTAATTATCACCAGTACTTTAGACGTTAATTTGAATAAATTACTAAAAATGGCTATTTTGTTTTCTGAAAGTAAACATTAATGTGCCACAGCCTCATACTCCTCTCCACTCATTTGCAAGATGGCAAACTTGCTGTTAGAGTTTTGATTCTCACAGTTGCAGCCTCAAGTCGCAGAAATACGCTAGGTCCTGTGCTGCAGCTGCCAGTCATACAAGCCACAGCATGTAAAGTCTTAAGTTACACGTAAGTCTTGCGTATGTTACAAGCCCTGGGCTCCTGAACAAAGTTATTTTCATTCCAAAGAAACCAATATAACTGCCAATGAAGATATTTTGACAGGTATCCTGAAGAATCTGGGATATGTTCTTATTTGTACACTGCCACTGGCATTTTATAATACCAAAAAAAAAAAAAAAAAAAAAAAAAAAAAAAGTAAAAAGAAAGAAAAAGAAAAAAAAAAAAAGAAAAAAGCATGCACCTATAAAGGATTATTTCCTGAAACATACAGAATAGGACAAGAATACAGTAGGACAACAGAAAAAGATGACCTTCCACTTCAAGGGGAAGAAGTCCCAAGGCAAAACCAAACCAACTCTCTTGAGCCAGATAACCAAGCTACATAACAGAGAATTTTGAGCCTTTCTGCTGCATTGCTAGGATCATGTTCAGGCGTCCTGCTTGTCTGAGGCAAATGGCATTCAAAATACATTTTGATGTATTTTGGTTTCTGATGAACTGAATAAGAAAACAGTGAAACAGAAGTCTAATTAGAAGGCCACAAGTACAAAGAGATAGGTTAAGGCAGGTTTTCCTACAGAGTGGAATCCTATTAAATTAATAATTAGGGAGTCTTTGATTCTGCATTGTTTCTGCTAATAAGAATTGGTTCCATGTACTAGCTCCAAAGGGAGCCACATGCTGACAAGAAGTAAAAGCTTCATAAATACCAGTCCCAATGTTTCCCAGTTATATTGTTTGATCTGAAATGGCTTAGAAGTGCAAGAAACTCACAATGGACATGCACTCTGAACGCCCAAGGATTTGTGAGAACTTTTTCACTGACTAAATGAGAGTCAAGGTAATAGCATATGCAGCTTTTGTATTACAAATGTCTTTATTGTGAATTATCTGCAACAAAATCTAAGCAAGCGTTGCCCTTTTATTAATCTTATTTCTAGAAGTTGCCCGAGCTGCTTCTGTGTGGCTTCCACAGAGTGTTTTGAGGTCTGAAAAGTTCTCCTAGGTACTCCCAGTATAAGTTTTAAGCAAATAACCAGCTGACACATTTTAAGAGGTGACCTAATTTAAGATCCCTTGTGAACCATTAATTAATTCATCATGTTGATTTATTCCATCCATTGCCTGCTTTGTCTATTCCCATTACTTCCTAAGAAAATTAAAAATTCTTTTAATTATTAAAGACTAAAGAAGACTTATGAAGTCTTTAATTTATTAAACTATTTTTCATGGATTACAAATACATCATACGCAAGTGATTTCTCTATATTAGTTCCAATAGTAAGATAATTCATGCCTCCAGTGTCCTAGAATAATCCACTCAGAGACTGACTGAGCGTATCCTATACACTAATTCACACCACTGTTCATGAGACATACATTGTAGGCTGTTTCTCTGACTACAACTGAGAAAAGCAAGTGGCTTCAGTGGACCATTAATGTTTTAAACAAGGTTCAGCATGTTGTAGAACAAAACATATATTCCTGATTGTCCATGATACGTTACTAACAGTAACACTTCTAGGAAACAACTTCATAAGCAAGCTATATTTTTAAAACACAGCTACCATCTGCTGCTTATGTTTCAAATTCAGCATGTTCTAAATTTTATTCATTTGGACAACAAATGCAGTTGAATGAAGTCTCTCAATGGAAGTCAAGAGTCAATCTAGTATTTCTCCAAGATGTTGAGGAAAAGTTCCTGTAAGTGACAAACTTAATTCTTGCTTTACTTTAGCTGCTTCTCTAAATGCAAGAGAAAAGTAGAAAACCAGGGTTGAAACTAAAGAGGACATTTCCTACAACCAACAGCCTGTATAACAGATACTATTCCATCTATATGACAGAGATAACACTATGGATAGCATTATATTTACATTAGAGTGAAGGGGGAGGGGAAGGCATATTAATAATTATGTGAATTAATTGTGTTATATTTTAGGCTTTCCTTCAAACTGTTTAATCAGTTTCAACTTCTCCTGTTCTCCTCCCCCAGACATCTAGCTCTTCCTTTTGATGAGAAAAGTTTAATTTGGGAAATTGAAAATGAAAGAAAATAGTTTTTTGTTTTTAAATCTCACCTTTTCTGACAAGTAATTATTTTTCTTGTCATCTAACTAGATGTTTTTGCAAAGATTAGGTTTAACAGGAATTGTTAGCGTTGCATTGTACAGCAGCATGAAAGAATCAGAAACCAAAGAGATCTGATATAATCTGCAAAATCCCAAAGGTGAGATTTCTCAAAACATCTACTGCAGAGGCTGTAAAATACCCCAACATGCATATTTACATGAAATGATGAAATTGAAATTTAGAAACTTCTGCATCCAAAGAACATTAAGAAAAATTAAAGAGTTAAATACACTATGATATTAAAAAAAGCCCTTGGAGAACACCCCTTGATTTGGTAACACATTCTGCCTCTAAATTACCCAAGTTACATTCGCCTGCTCCTGTACTTCCCCGAGTAGGAGAATCACTAAGCTAAGCTTTAATGCAGTTCACTATGGTGGTTTTTTTTAATTATTATTTATTTATTTATTTATGAATGCCTTTATGTAGAAAAGCAATAAAAATCTGAACCCACTGAGGCTGATTTTTTTTTTCAAATAGGAAAACACAACATTTTAGAGGAGCAAGCACACTACACTGAGCAGGTAACTCCAGCAGAAAGATTGTTATTAAAACACCCCCTGGAAATGCTTAAAATCTTTTAATAGAGCTGTGTCTTTTAACAAAGGAATACAAGACTTTCTGAAGACATAGCCAGAAACAAGTGATTCAAGAAAGCAATTAAAGCTTTGATGCATGAATTTACCAATCATTCAATTGTAATATCCTATTAGCCCAATCTAAAGTCATCTAAAACTTCTAAAAGTGGATTTGAACTCTTTTCTGTGGTTCTGCAAATAATGGATTACTTTTGCATGACTAGTCTAGCTATTGAGTTCAACCTTTTATTTGAAAATCTATGATTATGATTGTAAATGTACTAGATTATTGAAAATAATTTAAATTGCTGGAAAACTACACCTAAAGAATTTCCTATTGCCAAAAGTAGCTCAGAGATCTTTTCTGCAGAGATAACACCTTGCACCTACAGACTTCATCTTACATGGGAGTCATAATTCCCACAGTTTCAAAGTAATTCAGTAACTCTGGAGTGAAAGGCGTCTATTGTGTGCATGCTGTTCTGCTTCCCAGCTCCTTGCTCAACACCTGCACCTATATATTGATTTTAGCTGTTTTCCCCTCTCCCCTCTCAACTCTCTTCTCACTAAAAGTGGAAGAAATATTTTCTGATCCTCCTGTCTGCCTTCCTTGATAATTTTGGAAACAAACAATGTTTGTAGTGTAGTGACAGGTGCATATCCTACAGCTTTCTGCTGGAAAAGCAGTCAGTAGCTAGGGGTTGTGGGCAGGGTGGCTGCTTTTCTTTCCACCCTCCCTCCCTGGCGGATTTATTTATTTATTTTGTCTATTGCCTGAAGTAACAAATAAACTCTTCCTTCTTTTATATATAATGTGACATCTTACATACCTATTTCTGCACCTATTTCTGACCACAGGGTCTAGTGCAGGCTTAAGCAATTAGGTTGCCACAGTGGTGGAAAAGATTGAGCAGCAGCATGTAAGTCAAAGCCTTCTTTGTCCACTGTCACCAGCAACTGGAGGCAGTGAAAGAGATAAAAGAGACACAAAAGGTACTGTCTTTCATGTTCAAGCTTTTCACACAAAAATACAAATGAAGTACCAATGAAAGATGCACTCTGTAATTTTCTGAGGAGTAGCTCAAGATCTTTTCTTTTCTGTTTAAAACTTGAAACAAGAAACATAAAAGGGCACTTAAAGTTTTCTTCTACTGTTTATTTAAGACAACACTCATAATGGGGCTCAGTCTTATGCTTCATTACTTGGCAGATGCTGAGTTGGAAGGAAAACAAAGTCCTAAAGTTACTTGAGACTGGTTGGGGTTTCAGGTACTTTTCAGCCACGTTCTGGCTATCTGGTAACATTCTGCAAGGGATGCTAGGTAAAGAAATCATTGTGACCTATAGCAGCACCACATTTTTAGATTGATTTACCACCGTGTTTGCTTCAGAGAAAATCTACTGATTTGCATATGCTACAGATAGTTTTCTTTCATTTTCATACACTGACACTTACTTTAATAACTTTCCAATTATACCCTTATTTCTAAGGGGAAAGGAGTAATGCTTGCTAACCTCATTCAGTTATTGTTTAAATGGGAAGTGAAGTAAATTTTTGTGGCACAAAAATATGTTGTTGTTTTGTTTTGTTTTGTTTTTTATTTTAATATGTATATTAAAAAAGAAAATATCATGGCCTGTTCCAAGATTTTATTTGGAACATCTTCAACATTCTGTTCTTTGGTAGAATTAGTCCTAAATCTTACTGATGACTAAGTTTGTTTCTCCCCTGTGTGCCATGTTGGCATACTGCCACCCTTTTCAGAGGTTTGTTAGGTTTTGTGGGTTTCTATTCAGCTTTGTGTTTTCTAGCAAAATGGAGAGATTTGAAAGGGAAGAAGCAAACAAACCATTTTTTAAGCCAAACTGCATTTTGAACCATTCACACCAAGAAAAACATTATCTCCCTAAACATAAATCAAGAACCCTACTAATTTATATTACTAGAACTTGGTTCCACTGGCTTCATAACCATCCTCCCCATAGTTGCAGACTGCCACCCTTGGCCTTTTCTCTGCCAGACAGAGGAGTCAACCTGTCTCACGAGACCACGACTAACATCTTTACAGCCCTCTAGGGCATCCTTTCCAGTTTTTCAACAACCTACTTGAACTGTTTTCCAAGTGCTTCACCTGCACTGGGCGATGGAGTACAGCCTTGGTCTTACTTTTGTTTTACCTTTATTTTAGGTATACTTTCTTTGACATTGATGACACAAACTATCCAAAAAACACGCAAGTGCAGGAGTTATTGGCAAGCAATCAAACTTTGTCACAGATGACTGTAATGACTTAACCAGTCAATGACAGAGAAAAGGCAGAATTTCAGTCTCAGCATTTAATATCTTCCAGTTCAGCTAGAGTTTGGTAGCAGGTGAGGGACAAAAAGATACATGTAGACTGAGAATACCTCAACATGTACATCGGAAGCATAAACAACAAGTATTAAAAATGATTTCTTCTTTGTTTTGCACAACACTGTGTAGTATGACATTATCTGATTAACCATGAAGAGCTGCTTCTGTAAGTGTAAAAGCCAGAAGGGAGTTCAAATATAAAGCTACGCTGTATATATTTAAGCTCTTTGAACTTGTAGAGTTCTTGCATTGAATTTGATTATGTCCAAGCTTGCAGGGTTATACTTAGCCATAGGCTGAAAAAAAACCTTAGACAGATTATAGTTTTGTGTAAGATCTAATAAAAGTATTTTAAGACTTCAGCTGTCAGATTCCAAACTGTAAAAGCAAACTAAATAAATATTTTATATTCTCATGAGATATTTTAAAATTTATTTTCTTTTAAAATTGCTTCACTTAAAAAAATAAATCACAGCATGCTACATTTCTTCATGCAGCTATAAACATAGCTGTTAAGCTCTTAAATGTTATGACTAACAAAATATATCTGTATCTATTCTTCTATATAACTTAAGGTACTAGTAGCTAAAATATATTGATATTAACTCTGCTTCAAAGCATCTTTTTTTGCTTTACTATCAGCTTTAGCACTTTTCCCTGATTTATGATTATAGACAGATAGAATAAGACAAAGTTACAGACAAGCAGCTCATTACAAGAGGTTTTTCCAATGAAGTTTATCAAAAAAATAAGTTATTCATTGCATATTTCTCAAAATTTAACATTAAATGGTTTTCTTTTTATTGAGGTATATTGACATTGTAATTCCTGTGAATTAGAATTCGGAGTGGCATTCTGAAAAGAAAAAAGTACTTAGATTGAATCACTCCAAGTGTAATACCTGGGTGAGGACAAGATTCCCCTCATTTTAGGGCTATATTCAGCACTTTTTATTTTGCAAAAGCCAGCCTTACAGGAGGGTTATAGTTCCTTCCTAGATGTGAAAATATTTGCTCAAATACCTTCCCCTTCACAGAGATATTTTCAAACAGTCTGTCAGTGTGTATCCACTGTCACAGTTAGAAGCTGAATGGTCCATCAACACAACACGGATTTCCATATATTAATTTTTATTGAAATTCACTATTTATTTGTAAGCTTCTCAGAGCCTTGTCAGTTTCCAACAATCTAATGGTCTAATCTGAAAATTTTCTTGAAATCTAGATATCTCAAGGACTCCCTCCAGGCTGAAATCATAAGAACTCGGTAAATACTTCCTTTCTGACTTTTGTTTACTTTAAATATTCAAAAATCAAAGCAGCCTCATTTTCATTTTGTTGGCGGTTACGTGGTTTGGGATTTCTTTTTAAACAAAGTATTCTCATCAGAGCACTACATATTATTTATCCCAATTATTTATCCCAATCTTGTAGTTTGGATTAAAAGATAGCTTTGCAGAAGTTAGATGACAATTCTGAAAGTCTACCAAAGCGATTTCCTTTTCAATAAAAAGATACCAAACGCAACTTTACATGCAATAACAGAACAAAAGTCTCATTATTTTACATTGCCTGGGACAGAGACTGATTCTCTGCAATTTGTTCAAAATACCTAAAATTTCTAAATAATTATCAGCTTAATTATTGAAATAGCAAAATTTGTAGGCTTAGAACTAACCTTTTCACTGACTATGAAAAGTATTGCCTTTTGTTTATTCTAAAGCAACCTTGCTAACTTCAGTGACTGCTCCCCAGTTGTATCATTCAGTTCCATGCTCACTTTCTACAAATCAAAGAGTTATTAGTCTCTTCTTGGAAGGCAGCTGCTGCATTTCCTTAATCATTTTAGTTGCTTTCATCCATAAAAGGAATGGTGTATCCCAAAGAATAGGAAATTGGGGAAGGGGGGCAGGAAACCCACGTGGATGAGCAAGGAGCTCATCAATAAGATCAAAAGGAAGAGGATGGTCGATGAAATGTGGAAAAAGGGCCTGTCCTCTTGGAAGGAGTATAGATGTGTTGTCAGGGCCTGCAGGGACGTGACAAGGAAGGCTAAAGCCCACCTAGAGATGAGGCTTGTGAAAGAGATAAAGGATAATAAGAAGGGTTTTTTCAAGTATGTAAACAGCAAGACGAAGACTAGGGATAATGTGGGTCCCTTGCTGAATGAGGGGAGTGTCCTGGTCATGGGAGACGCTGAGAAGGCAGTGAGACCGAATGCTTTCTTTGCTTCCATCTTTGCTTCAAGGACACTCCCCCAGTACTCCTTGCCCCTGGAAATAGGGCAAAGGGTTTGGGAAATGGAGGGCTCCCCCCTAGTGGATGTGGGAGTGGTTCAGGAGCGTCTGAGTGGGCTCAACGCACACAAATCCATGGGTCCCAATGGGATGCATCCACATGTGCTAAAGGAGCTGGCAGATGTGATCGCTGAACCGCTATCATCTTTGAAAGGTCCTGGAGAACGGGTGAGGTGCCTGAAGAATGGAGGATAGCCAATGTCACTCCGGTCTTCAAGAGGGGCAGGAAGGAGGATCCGGGAAACTACAGGCCAGTCAGTCTCACCTCTGCCCCTGGAAAGGTATTGGAACAGCTTGTTCTGGATGCCATCTCCAGGCAATTGGAAGAGAAGGTGGGTACGAGGAGTAGTCAGCATGGATTCACCAAGGGGAAGTCGTGCTCAACCAACCTCGTTGCCTTCTATGATGGCATCACCAGCTGGGTGGATGGGCGGAGAGTGGTGGATGTCATCTACCTTGACTTTAGCAAGGCTTTCAATACTGTCTCCCATGACATCCTACTAGCAAAGCTGAGAAAGTGTGGGATAGATGAGTGGACGGCAAGGTGGGTTGAAAACTGGCTGACTGGATGAGCTCAGAGGGTGGTGATTGGCGGAGCAGAGTCTGGCTGGAGGCCTGTGACTAGCGGTGTTCCCCAGGAGTTGGTGATGGGTCCGGTCTTGTTCAACATCTTCATCAACGACCTTGATGAGGGAATAGTGTCTGCCCTCAGCAAGTACGCCGATGACACATAGCTGGGAGGAGTGACTGATGTGCCAGAAGGCTGTGCTGCTATTCAGCGAGACCTGGACCGGCTGGAGAGATGGGCAGGAAGAAACCAAATGAGATTTAATAAGAGCAAGTGTAGAGTCCTGCACCTGGGAAGGAGCAACCTGAAGTATCAGTACAGGCTGGGGGATGACCTGCTGGAGAGGAGCTTTGACGAGAAGGACCTGGGGGTCCTGGTGGACGACAGGTTGACCATGAGCCAGCACTGTGCCCTTGTGGCCAAGAGAGCTAATGGGATCCTGGCATGCATTAAAAGAAGCATGGCCAGCAGGTCAAGGGATGTGATCCTCCCCCTCTACTCTGCCCTGGACAGGCCTCAACTGGAGTACTGCATCCAGGTCTGGGCTTCCTGATACAAAAAAGACAGGGATCTCCTGAAAAGAGTCCAGCGGAGGGCCACAAAGATGATACGGGAACCTGGAGCATCTTCCCTATGAAGAAAGACTGAGAGACCTGGGTCTGTTCAGCCTGGAGAAGAGAAGACTGAGAGGGGATTTCCTCAGTGTATGTAAATATCTGAGGGATGGGGGACAGAAGGATGTAGCCAACCTCTTCTCAGTGGTTTGTGGGGATAGGACAAGGGGCAATGACTGCAAGTTAGAGCACAGGAAATTGCGCACTGACATGCAAAAGAACTTCTTCACGGTGAGGGTGACGGAGCATTGGAACAGGCTGCCTAGGGAGGTTGTGGAGTCTCCTTCTCTGGAGATATTCAAGGCCTGTCTGAACGCCTACCTGGGCAGCCTGCTCTGAGAAACCTGCAGGGGGGCTGGACCCGATGATCTTTCGAGGTCCCTTCCAACCCCTACAGTTCTGTGATTGTGTGATAATTTTCTCTAACTTCATTATATTTCCTTGAGAAGTAGCAAGCAGGACTGTACACAACACTATAAACTTAGGAATGCCAAGATTTTATATATTAGTAAAGCAATGTTCTCTGATGCTTGAAGAGTCATATGCAGTGCGGTTGGGGAATACACAAAAGGAAGGGATAGTAGAGTTGTATTTGTTAAAATTATCCCACTACAAGTATGTACTTGTCCTTTTGTAAATAGTTCCCACAAATTCTGTTTAGCAAACGATACACATATTTTAGCAGAAGTTACTAAATAACAGGATGTTAGGAATGTGAATACTCCAAAACAGGGAAGAAAGGATAAAGAAGTTGTATTGCCATAGCTGGAATCACAGCTGCTCTAAAAGTCAATATTTAGGATGGACCAACATACCGACAGCCCCAGACAAAAACTGTCACAAGCTATTCAGAAGCTAAACAATGTTTTTTGGAAAACTCAGGTAAAACTAGAGTCATCTCTAACTCCTTCTGTTTGATAGAAACTGGGCAGCAAAAAAAACCTTGCCAAGATCTATCAAGAATTCTTCCTCATCTTTTAAAAGTACAGCATATCTTCTATGAGTACTTTCCCTTAGGCAACACCCACAAAATCTTATGGCTAGCTGCTTTGAACCCTTTGATCCCATACAACTTCAAAAAATACCTAACCCTTCCTTTGCTTTCAAGAGGGAGCACATCTCCTGAAGGCAGACAAACAACACACGGGCAGCAGGAAAGCCATGCAACTAATTTATAAAATATGGAGGTACGACCATACAATCTGTCCTCACCAAATCAAAAAGGGCAACAAGAAACACAGAAATCCTCAAGACCAGATTTCACTACACACCTCTGCAAATTACACTTACTGCTTTTAAGACTATGCTCATACATTATGAATAGCTGTAAAAGCAGCAAACATTTCCAGAAAGAAAATCAAAATTATTTGGGGGAAATTAAAATTATTATTTTAATTTCAAATTTTTAAATAAGTAAATAACTCTGTAATAAGTCCATATCAGATTTTAAACTAAAGATACAGAGTTTGTAAACAAGAAGTTAGATGCTCACATGTTCAGAAACTGGTGACACCCTCTGGAAGATTAAGTTTGAGGAAAATAAGACTATGTTGTTCACACTGAAAAGCAGTGCTTGGCAAAGCTGTGTATGGATGAGGGCTTAAAACTTGCTCTGCTTCACGTGACTCCTTCTGCAGCCAATTGCAATGAATACTACTTCACATGCTCATCTACAGCCATAATCACAGATGGCCAGCACACAAAACAACAGTTAAATGCAGGGAGAACTGAAAAAGTTCTTCATCTCTAAGCATTTACCCTTCTACTTCATTATGGGAGAACATTGCTGACTCCTTCAAGAACTAAACACACTTTAATGAGTAGTTTTACAGTATAATAATGTAACACTGGTACTGTATCATAATGAAAAATCTATACCCATCTTGCAGCTCCAATAATTCAAAGATCTAAAACAGCAATTCTTCCGTCTGGATGTCATTGACGTCAAGGCCAAAACTCCTTTTACTCTAGTAGGCTGAGAAATAATAAAATAAGGAGATATTTCTTGATATTTTCTGTACTTTTTTTTTTTTTTTTTTTTTTTTTTTTAAGAAGAAAACTGTTGCACAAACTTCTGTAGGAATCTCACATACACTTCAGTACTCCTAGCTGTACAATCTGTAAACTGGTTCAGTACCAGAACATGTTGGGATTGTTTGGTGTGCCTTATAAGAAAAATATTCCTGTAAATAGTAAATAGCAGAAATATTTCTCATTTCTATTTAGACTTCTAAAATTGTGTACAAAAACAAGCTTCCATCTGACTGCAGACATTTTTCTGAAGAGCAGAAAAGACAGGAGGGATTTTATTTTTCAGGCTACACCAATCAGAAACAATTAGCTTAGTAACTGTAAGCCTTAGCCTGAAAATTAACATGCATAAGGTTTATCTCAACTTTCAATGAAATATTTCCCAGAAGCATAAGTTCACATTCAAGATTCTTCAGCTGTGTTTATACTGCCTTAAAGTGTCCTTGTCAATGTGGACTGGAACCTGTGGTAGCAGAGGACAATCCACTTTTCTTGATTTCTATTCAAACTAGTCTCAGTACCACCAAAAAACATATACTAACATTTTCCCAGACAAAGTCATTAGATCAACAGTTTTTCAAGCATAAAGCGTACAGATTTATTTCAACATTCAACATATTTTGGCTGCAATAGAAAGACAAGCAATTTTAGACTACTTTGCAGAATCACTTTAAATGAGCTGCATTCTTCTGCTAAGCAAATATGCATGAAATTTAAAGACTCAAAGTTTATGGTCAACTCTACAGAGCTTGTAAATCATACAAGTTCAGTTACTCTGCAATGACAGAAATAATAAAAAACTATTTGTTCATCATAGGAATTTTACATGTTATAGTTAATATTTTTCCAGCACAGCCATTCATTTTGATGATTAAAAAAATTCTCATTGGTCTGGCAAAAGTTAAATAAAATACAGGATTAAGTATTTAAAATATGAGTTCCTAAGACCTTAATTTGTATTAATGCCCCCCTTTTTTAAGTTTTTGACAGAATTCCATTCATAATGAAATGTTCAGAAGTAATTATTTCTCTTTCTTCTGTGTGAATTATGAGAATTATTTATATACTCAATCTTAATATCATAGCTTCATTGCCTAATAGGAAAAATCCACAGGATATGAATCATTCTGAGAAAGAATTAAAATCTTTTCTTCTGTTTTAAATAAAAAAAAAAAAAAGAGAAAGATGAAAAGATTTCTAATGACATAAAATCCAAACTGCTGCAGGCTCTGCTTGCAAATCAGAGCTCTTCCTATGTAAGTCGGAGTTACTGGTTAATACTTCTAGTCTCCTTGTCTGTAAAGCTATAAACTGCAACGCTGTAATGATTAGTTAATGAAATAGTGGAGTGATAATGAGGCTATAAGAAATGTAAGTTAAATTATTAATTAAAAAAGGTAAAGAATAAGTAATGAAAGCAGCAAGTTACACAGCCCTTTTTGTAAAAGAATGGTCAAAAGATATAAGCCTAGCAGCAGTTTAGCACCTAGCCTTCAGCCTGCAGTCACATTGTAATGAAACTCCTGACATTACAAACACATTCATTTGACAGTTGTTCTCACTCATAAAATAATGGGCCATGCACAAAGCTTATTACAAATTGCAGATAAGCTGTAAAAGACATAAAAATTTCTACTGACATTTATTGCCAATGAGTAGCTTGAGGATGTTGATACATATTGATAACAGTCTGCTTTGTGACATTTTGAAAGTTTACTCCTCATTCACTTGCAGAATATGCAAATATATTTTTCTACCATATCTTCAAGTCATTAAGTCATTGCAATAGCCACCTGTATTTTTAATGGATTTTTACCTATTTCATAGGTATTATTCCATGTGTTGTAGATGCTTATCCCCCACAAGACAAGAAATTTTCTAGCAAGAAAAAAAAAAGTAGATTCTTGTGAGCACTAAAATAAATTATAACTGCTATGAGAATTTGTTTACAGATAGCTTGTATCAGCAATAAATATTAGTGTTTCTATATAAAATCCTTTGAGAGATGACAGGATTGTATGTCTGCCAATATATATAAATAAATACACATACATATATACACATACATGAAGCTGCCAGACAGCTTCAAATGGAAGCAATTCTACCTGCACTGCCCCCAGTTTTATTTATTGTATAGCAACAGCAAGGAAAGTATTTATTTCAGACAGGTGACCTCAGTAAAAAGCTGATCCTATTCCCCCTGAAGTAACCTGTATGTTTGCTATTGTCTGTCTTAGCACAGAAGAATCCAGTATCAAGCATCCAGCACACATGCAATTCAGCTGTGCTGAGGGCAGAGACTGTACATCGTCTTTGCTCCTTTGAAACAGAGCTGGTAACAATTTTATTTTTTAATATTTAGAACACTACAGTGTTCCAACAGTTTTAATCATTGTAACTGAAATTTGGCAGTGTTCTACCTTGCACCATTTCACTGCCTGATAAAATTTCATTTAAGGAATTTAATTCTCTGAATTTGGGAAGAACATTTAAAATCTCTGTGGACACTACACTTCTTTTCTGAATCTGGTAGAAATTTGGCTATGGATCTTGTTTTAATACATTGCAGAAAACATTGAAAAGCAGGGTCTGTGGAAACTGGAAAAAAATTAACCATTTCTGTGGTAAGATCAACACACTGGCATGTGGAGGGGGGAAGGAGTTTGTTTGTTTCAGTAATATCACAATTTCCAAAACATGGTTCACAATGTATTAAGGCTAGAAAATGTGTTTTATTATTTCAGAAATTAAAAACAAGTGGACTGAACAGAAGCGTGGTTTTCTATTAAATGGCATCAAAAATACCAAGGGCAATATTTTGTCTGTCACACATAAAAATACGTTTAAAGTGGGTACTGATCCAGTCATTGCTTTAGTATCTATAGTCCCTTTAGGAAATGTCACAAATCCACAGGATGTCCTTTTGCATTTGGATCTTTGATTTAACAGATAAAAGACAAACCTACATTTACCCAGAAAATTCCAAAATTACTTTACATCTGTGTAAGCCTAGAAATAAGTTATTCTAGTCAGCATATTGTATAAATTACGATCAATTATTTCACTTTCAAAGAAGCTTTTTAAACCAGTCAAAAATAAATTTTCTCTGAACGATCACTAGGGTTCCACACTTCATTTCAGAAACTCACGACACAGTTGGAATATGAATCATCTGTTTATTTTTAAAGACAAATTTAATGTCCCCAAAATGTAACTTCTGAGTGGCAATTACAGCAATTTTGATTGCTTTGAAGTGAGAGACAATGAAATCAAGTGTTCCAATATGAAAAAAAAAATCTATTAAATTGTGTGCAACAGCTTTTTATTAAGTTATTTACTACCTGCTACTTATACTTATGTGAACTTCCCAATAAAAACTGAGGGAGAAGAGTTTGGTCCCCCTGGAGTTATAAAGGCAAAATGGCTAGCCCTCTTACCTGCATCCTAACCTTTCCAGAAAATTAGTTGTGTTCTACAGATCAAATGACCAAATATAATTGTACGATATCCCTTCTTGCAATAAATGTATTAGCAAAACTACAAAAAGCTTCCTCTGGTCTGGGATGAGGGACAGCTAAAAGCTGAATACTGACTAGAGACTCAAAGAGAAAACATCCTTTTTGAGCACAAATCACTCAGCTCCAACAAATATGCATTAATTAGGACTTTTTGGTACATCGCTCCACTGGGAGCCGTCAAAAACATTTGCTACTTACAATCCAAATGAAAAAGCCAGTAAAATAGAGCATAGGTATAAAGAAAATGAAGGGAAAACAGAGCTTTCTGCCCCAAATGAATTAGCCTTAGATTTAGAAAACCAAGTTTCAATTTAGGATAACACTGAGAAAAGTGTTGCTTTGAACTCTAAAACTCCAGTTCTAATAGCTATAATAAGTCTTAGGAATTATAAATAGTACAGGCCAAAATAACTAAGAAATTTAAATATAGATGTGATTTATTTATTTATTTTACTTTTGATTCCAATCTTGTCATAGAAATCCTAACGCTGAATAGCGTCCAGCAAAGCCTTTCCTTTGTGACAAAGCCAGCCTAGACTTGGGGACTAGGAGGAGAAGGTTAAACTAAAAACAACAAAACAAAACAAAACAAAAAAAAACCAGTGTGTTACTCCAATGGAAAAAGCAGAACAATAGAGAGCAAGAAATACAAGTTACTGTGATGGAGGTACACATTTGTTGTAGTAAATTGCTAGGGCTTTCAAAACAGCAATTTTCAGGCTACAGAAGGACATCAACGCATTCTTTCAGATACAAGTGTTGGAGAAAAAGGACTTTCTTCCAGAGAAGTGTTTTTCCAGAGAAGCTTTGTTTGAGAGGCAGTGGAGTAATTCCTGCACCTTGGTCACAACCTAAGACTGCTTACTTAGTGTAATTGTATGTTCACAGCTAGTCACTTCTTTTCCTTAAATAGTTGCTTTCTTTTTCCAACCACAGAAAATGGAATCCCTGAGAATGAAGTAAAATCAAAAAGTACTCACATACAAAATATGCAATTCAAAATAAAGAACTACTTCCAAGAAAACTTTCCCTTCAGGTCAGATTTTTTTTTCCCCTTTCCTTTCATCCATAACTGCTTCTATTTTACCCACACAATTTAAAAATCTGAGACTAATATGACTGATGTTTGAATATGATGATGAAGATGGCACCTCCCCATTCCCAATTTAGAAAAGCATTGTTATTCTTAAGGCCTGAATATATTAATAAAAATGTAAGTGTTCTAGGTTGTTTCTACTGACTAGAATACATACCGTGATTCACAAATAACCAACTCTCACAGACTTTCAATACCTCTCATAAAAAAAAAAAAAAAAAAAAAAAAAAAAAAAAAAAAAATCTTTTTCAGTATAGCTGCAATGAATTTGGGGTAGGTTGAATTCCAAAATGTCTACCTTTGTTTTAAAGCAACTTCATGAAGTATTAAAAAATATACAAGATTTTAAAGCCACTGGACAATATATATATAGGGTAATCTTTGAAATTTTTATATAGTTCTGAGCACTTTCTTATCTTTCCTTGCAGCAAAGAAAGTATTCAGAAGGAAATAGAGTGGAGTTCAACAAAGATTATTGCTTGCATATGAAGACTTCCAAGGAAGTCTCTCCCTGTTGCTCACAGAAAAAGCAGGTTCTCTTGCTAAGTTACTGCTTCATCTACATGACAGAGGGAACAACATAACCTAAGTAACTTCCCTGAGCTCATTAATCATAGACAGGCATTCACTGCAAAAATATCTACTTCGTTTTAACACAATGCACTCATTACTAACTTAATGCAATTCCTAGTTACTATCCTGCTATTGAACATACAACCATGGGAAACAAAAAAACAACAAACACCACCACCCACAAAAAAAAAAAAAAAAAAAAAAAAAAAAAAAAATTAAAGAGACTTTTTCTTGTCTCCCCATCCATACAGCAGACAAACATTGAAATGATCTCTGCTCTCAACATTTTCTGTGTGCATTTTAATGGATTGTCAGGAACACATGGTGAGATATGGATCTTGATTCCATTGCCCAGATATCTTCCTCTTCCACTCTTAGCTCTTACAGTTTATGTTCAATAGGATCTCATTTCCCAACCCCCCCCCCCAAAAAAAAAAAAAAAAAAAAAAGAAAGAAAACAGAAGGATCCCTGGACCAACTGATGTTTCCATGCACAGAAGCAAGTGATGGTCATCATTATGTCTATAATTGTCTTGCAGATTAAAAACAAATGTAATTCAAAGTGTCCTGTAAAGTTTTCACCAGTTCAGTACCAAGTTGCAAAATCTTGTATATAATTCTGACAAATAAGTGTGAGATATGAATTTGATATCAGACTTTGCATAGCAAGACACTCAAAAAAAAAAAAGTAACAGTTTATTCTAAGTAGTCACAGCCTTAGATATTTGTTCATATATATTTGAATTATTTTGAAGATATTTCAGAGTATCTACAGACATTTTTATTAAGATACAGAAATCTTGTCTTGTTTTGGCACAAAATACATGTATTGTTTCATGTTCATCTCAGAAGGTCCACACCAGTAACAATCCTGCAACAGCCTACTTTTTGAGACCTCCTATCATTGTGGGGAAAGATAAATCTAAAAAGCATTTCAAGCATGAAAATCTATTACATTTTTATGTCACCATCACTTTTCCTTCCAGGACAGAATGCTTCAGAGAACATTTATACTTCAGTATTCTTCTTGTTTTCTTCCTTGCTCATTTTCCCCATGGAAACTAGCTAAAGATATTGTACTAAGGGATTAAGCTCTTCAGCCAGATGAGTTGCACTGAGCAGGATGTGACCCAGTCATTATCAGCTTGTTTCCCATTTTGCAGATGTGTTCTTAGCTGGGCTTCAAGGAGCTCAATTTCACCAGCTGGATTGAGTAGCCTAGTTTATTTGTCCTTAAACTGCAGCAATGACCCTTTCATTTGATAACAACAGTGGTGACAGCACTGGAACAAGAGAAAGACTGGGAAAGGGAATTCTGACAACCAGAGTTTTACTATAAACTTTACTCACCTTAGGAAATTTTCATCTTCCTCTATATCTGACACCTTCCTCTACAGCCCTCTAAACATTTGGGCTCGAACTAGCTTAATGAATCTCATTAAACCAAAGACAGACTGGAATGTATCTGATATCTACACATCCTACTTCTTTGATCAATTATGTTTCTCACTCCTGTTCATAAGTTCATACATATTACAGCAAATCAATGTTTTGTTTTTAACTCAAAGATACACAAGATCTTTAGTACACATTTTTTGCATGATATTTTGCAGAATTATTTTTATCAATCATTTTTGAAAGATGCATTGAACAGATTAATTTATATTATTTCAGTAAAAATCTGTTTTAAACTAGTAGTTTTATTAAAACTACTTCCTAATTTGAAATGCTGCTTTTATACTACAAGCATTTCATAGCTCTCTGAGAGAATAGGTTATCACAAAATTTATTTTATTAATTTTCAAGGAAGTTCTTACTCTTTTTAAGACTTACAGAGTAGACATCTTTATTGCATAGTTAGTGATACCTTGAAATTACTATTTTATTTCAAATTGCTATACAAAACATTTTTCTTTTATTGGGAGGTGGATTTTTGAAGGTTATTGCTGTCATGAGAAACAAAAACCTTCCTTTCAGGGGCCAAATAAGAACGTACACAATAATCCATATAATAGCCTACCGACTGTTTCAGTTTGAAGTTTGGAAGGATTAGAGGTAGTTTATTCTTTGTTCTAGCATGCATTTGCAATGCTTCTGCAGTTTGCCAAAGCCGTATAAAATTGTTTGTGACAATTTCATAATATTTATTACTGCCAGTAAAGATTAAGCTGAACCACCTAAGTCATTTTATTTATAAGTACAGAAACAATTGAAAGTGAGAGACTGCTACTAATTCTTTGATTACAGAATTGTCTGTTTCAAAAAGTGTTCTGCCTAAGGTCATTTGAAAAAGTGTACCATAAACTACAAAAAAAGAACATAACAGATAAAAAGTGGGGACAAAACTGCCAATATTTGCAAACAGCCATGGACAGCACTGGCAATCGTACTGCCTTGCTGCCAGGCCTCATAAATTAAGCAGTGCTATGTGTGGCAACTAGTTAGATGGCAATCCTCTAAGGAACACAATTTTTATAGGCAGTAGTAATGGAGATTAAGTAGGTCTTCTCTTTTCACAGACTCACTACTGCATTAGTGCCCCAGCACTAGTAATAAGGTAACTAAGAGACACTACACTATACTAAAACAGTAGTTCTAGGGTCTAACTAAGGATACTTTAAGTAAGGATACTAAGGATTAAGGATACTTTTTTAATATAATCATAAGAAACTTGAAATAAATACAATATAAATTTAATTTGGTTACTGCTTGTTTACTATCTGCATCTTTGTGTTGGTTCCAGTGACCAACTGCCACTTACTCACTGGAGGATTTGGGGTACCCTCTAGTTCTTTCTCACATTTTATCATGCAATCCAGAGACACTAAACACTCTACAGATTAACAGTCCAAAGCAGTTGGCTCATATACTCAACATATAACTAGGACAAACAGGCCTATAGGCTAAACTCCCACACACCTGATAAGACACCCAGAGAGCTTCAGACAGACTGCTGAGGGGACTAACCTTCAGGTGTGCTGAGTTACTGTCTTCCAATCCCATGCCTTTTCCCTGCTTCATGGTTTCATGCTACTATTTCTCCCCCCGCCCCCTCAATTCTTTAGTTGCTATTACCATCTCAATAATTACACTTCTGCCTGTATTTTTAATTTTACTACCTTCTGGCATAGCTTTAGCTTATCAACTTTAAACATCCTAATTTTCCTCAGTAAAACCAAGTTTAGGTCACATAACCACACTGCACTGAAATAAACCTTGGATCACAGACAGCTGAATCCCTGGGCTGAAGGCTGCAAATCCATTAAAATTGCTACGTGTCTTCCTGGTAGCTATTCTGTCTCAGGAAATGGAATAATTAGAGCTGGAAAATCTTGCCTATATACCTGTCTCAATTGACAAATAGTGAATTGCTCATTTCCCTGATTGTAATTTTGGATCAATGTGAAATACGGAGCAATAGACCCTTCTGTAATTTAAACATTCATAATTTGATCCTGGAGTATGCATTTGTTGAATTGAATAATTAATTTGAAAATTACGTTGTATAGAAATAAGCTTGTCACAAGACAGTGATGGGTTAAAAAATCAAGGAAGTTGATTTGCAACCTTGCAATGAAAATATATATTGAATACTACCTTACCCTAGTGCTTAAGCGAATATCCAATGCAACAAAAACATGGGCTCATTCTTCTTTAGTGGCCCAGATCAAATGTGTCAATAGAAAATATAGACAGCTTCAGTGGGTCTGGCTCAATGCATATATCCACCCTTTTTTTCACTTGATGCTTATTCCCTTTTATTATTAGAAGTAAAGCTGGTGTTTCTTTTCTCCTTTGAAAATCATGCTTTACAGCCTTATGCATTCTTGAACATTAACTCTGATACTAAATCAGATCATAAGTCTCTTGATTCCATTTCCACCAGTACAGAGATTACAAGAAAACAGAGGAATTATGTAACTTTGCCAATGAGAATTGTTTTCCCTGAGCAGTACACTGCATTGCCAAAACTAACCTTTAAGCAGAATGAGTGTATTTTGGACCTTGAATTCAAGCTTACGGCAAAGCCAGAAAAAAGTTAAAATTTAAATAAACTCACAAAAATATTTGTAAAACCTGGACTTTTGTCCCGGTCTAGCAAAACTAGAAAAACTGGTGGCAACTTGCTTATTCTTAATGTACTGATGTGATATGTAATCTATTCAATCATTTTTGTTTTTAGCTTACAGCTAGAAGAAGAGAAACATACCTGGGCAAGTACCAGTGTGCTACTGTGTGTGCTTTGTGTTATATTTTAATAAAGTGAACTCAGAATCCATGCATTGCACTGGTTCAGTATATTTTTTAGCCATTTTATTAAGTTTTTTTAAGCTTTCTGCACCAAATCAGGTGAGTTAAAAAAATAAATAAATCTGAAGTCAGTAGAAGTAGTGAAAGACTGCTGCTGTTTATGAGGAAGTGAACAACATTTTGTGATGGTTTAGTTTTTACTCTGTGTAGAATACACAAAAGGTCAAAATAAATTGCCTAGAGGCATATCAGTAGCACAAATTGTATACCTCCTGTTGCCTAGACATCATAGTGGTTTCTAAATTAGTCTACTTAAGTATTGAACACCACGCCTGACTTTATAACAAACCACACAATGGGATTATTGTCCTGTCAGTCAGAGGATAAGACTGAATACAACTTTCGCCTCCACATTATAGTGCTATGTAAGGTCACAAGGCCTTATAAACTCTCCAAAGATGCATCCCAGTTTGATACAAGGAGTTCAAAGATATCTTTGTTAGTCTGTTACTGTTCTATATAATGTATACGTTAAGATACGTGGGTTTCAGATTACTATGCCTTAACTCTATTTATTATATTGATAGAACAGAGCAAGTATTTTTAAGGTGTTACTGCATTCACTATTTAGAATTAAATTTATTTACAGACAACAGTGACCAGAAGAAATTAGAAGAACTGGTTATAGAACCGCTACACAATATTTTTTACAGCTCTTTCTCATTGAAGAAAAAATGTAGTCATGTGGAAGTAATGTATGGCATTAATAACAATGCAGATTTGTAAAAGGAAAGATGCAATAGAAAGGATCTCCATCCATTTCCTTTTATAACGTCTTCAGTTTGGAAGTGAGGTATTTTTTATTTCAGTGATAAATCTAGAAACACTTAAGCTATTACAAAGAATTACATCCTATTGATGAAATGCTACAGAGCTGTTCTATTGCAGTCTAATGGGAAAACACACAGTGAATAATAAGAAATCATATGAAGACAAACATCTTAATTAGTTAGATTGTACCATAATTCTATTGCAAGTTTTGCAGCACTATTACAAACTATTCCATTTATCTTTGCAGTTAGAAATACAGTCAACCAGTAAATATCTATTACAATATTTTACAATGCAGGAGACTAATCCTATTCCCATTAAATACTCATTGACTATAGAAAGAAACTTCACCTAGGATGTAAAGTCAGCTATAATTCCATGATTTTCCTTTTTTTTTTTTTAATTATATGTATATTTATAGTGAGAAAATCTGCCATATCTGGGAATCTGCCATATATAAATAAAATTACCTAACATTCACATGATTTCCCTGCTTCTTTTTGCCCCATCCCACCTTAATAATCCATACAAACTTTTTGAAGATGGGAATGTTTTAAGCACTACATTTTTGAGATTTTTCTGGAGCTGTTTTTATAGGATGTATTTGAGCAGTCAGTACCTCTCCATACCTCTCAGCTAGAAATACTTTTATAGTTGCTTTCATGTCTGGATTTGTAAATTAAAAAACATATATGTTTATACATTCACTATACAAAAATTCTCATTAAGCTAAGCAGCTGAGAGCAGGGAGAAAGGGTCAGAAATATATAGCTCCTGCTATACAAGGGAAGTTTCCTTGCCCCTGATATCAACACATGACTGCTTATCCCATTTGTAATCCCTTTTCAGTTAGAGGCAAACAAATCAGCTTGGTATAAAAAGAGCAAAAACAAGTTTTTTTTTTTTTTTTTTTTTTGTTGTTGTTGTTGTTGTCGTTGTTTTTGTTTTGTTTTTGAAGGATCTTCAGGAGTCAGGACAGAAAAAAAATCTTTCAAGAACTTCATATATGTGAGTGATTTATTACTTACTTAAGTAGGCATCAGTTACCACTTTTACTTGTCCTGAAGGTGTCCCCTATACTGAAATTTCCTAAATCTTAGTTGTCTTCCTTTCAGGTCTAACACATTTAAGGGCAATAACAAGAGCTCATGGCTTAAGAAATTAATGTTACTATTTTGTTAGATGCAAAAATCTTGGAGTTATAGATTTACAAGTCTGTAATGCAATAGTACAACATTATGTATTAAAATATACATTTATTTTAAGACTGTTTACTAAAATTACAAAACACTAAAAAGAAAGTCTATCACAGAGGTCATCACCATGCTGTGGAAGAAGCTGAATTTCAGCTCAGATCTCCCAAATGGGCATAGTCCTACCAGTTCTTGCAAACACTGTTGCAGAACAGCATCAAAATCAAATTAAAAAATAAAAAGAAAGCAAAACCAAAACTTACTCACTATTCTATTACTTAATTTTGTTGTATAATCAGCAGTACATTACTGTGGTACCACTGTGCTAAAGCAAGCACTTAAATATTATAGCACAGTAGCATACTAAAAGGATAGAAAATTTGAAAGTGTGGACAGAAAGGTGCACATTCTGGAACAGCAATCAGCTGGTTTAGGTTAAAGTGAGTGTGTCTCAGTCAATAATTACTATTTAGTCATAAATACTTAATCAGATAATTAAGTAATGAAACCTTTTCCAAGGCTACGCTAGGCATCAAAAGGACTCTTTGACCTAATATGCTTAAAATCACCCAGCAAAAAGAGGCAAAATAAATCTGTATGGGTATGTTTATACATGTATACATACACACACTGTAGCATTACATTGATGAGTTGTGCTCTAAGAATAAATGATCACATAGAAGTAATTTGAAGTGTTGAAGTATGAGGTAGAGAATGGAATACGCTTGATAATAATGGAAGTATAATGTTTATATTTGAGTAGAAGAATGTGAGTTTTTCTGTTACATGTTTAGCATCAGTATACAATCAGGCTAGTAAATTAAATCAACACTAAAGTTACAATAACTCTTTATGATACTTTATTATATAAATACAGATAGTTCTACAGATCCTGTTGCAAAGTCTACTGATAAGGCAGCCTAGGCAGCCTGCTCTGAGGAACCTGCTTTGGCAGGGGGGTTGGACCCGATGATCTTTCGAGGTCCCTTCCAACCCCTACAGTTCTGTGATTCTGTGATGCTAAGTCAATAGTAATTACTGATTGATTAATTAATTGTTGTTAAATTGTTAAATGTCAGTTAATGTCCATTAACTGACAGTTAAGTTATGGACATGGTATCCTACACAAACAAATTTTAACTTGATTTTAATTTTAATGTCATAAAGCACTTCAGGGACATAAGCGAGCTTTAAGGCCTTAAATACATTTGTAATATTCAACCCTCTCTCAAGAGCTCCAAAGTTCCAAAAATCTTAATTCCGAATAGATGACTTTGTGGAACAATTTGCAGTACTAAATCCCCAGGAACCTAAAATTCTGCAGGGGTGAACGCTCAGAAGCATCTTAACTTCATAAAAACTAAGCATTTTTTGAACAACTCTAGATGTAACTGCACTGTTTCATTTTATCAGAATCCACAGATAAGCCTGACTGCAGTCCACCTAAATAGAAATTCCTCATTGCCTGCCATCAGGGCCACCATCTAATACACATTCTCAGTGCCCACCTACCACATATAAAATGAAAACACTTTTCAGAAAAATGCATCAGTGTAGTTCAATCTATATCTCTTCCTTCCCCCCACCCACTGTGTTGATATAGGCTTTTAATCCACATGTTAGTTCAGTTAAAGTATTTGCAGATACCTGGGAATCTGGTTTATAAAGCCACTGATTAGCCTTAGCACAAATTCAAAAGTCAATTTAGAGAATAAAATCTCTGATCATGAATCTGGTGCTACTACCCATGACCTCTGAAGTGGACCAGAGACTGTTTCCAAGTCTAAGATAAATTTGATTTTGCTTTTTTGGTGCATGTGTGCACATGCACCCTGCAGATTTCTTTGTTTCCTTACAAATGATAATTTCATCTTGGAAATGAGATATACCTTTCAAAGATTATTTTTATCAGAAAAAAAGCTAAAAAAGAAAACATTTATTTTTACATAGAAGCGCTTCATAGTGTTTCAATACCTCAGTGAGTCTTATGGGTGTGACTCCCCCCAGACTTTTACCCATGTGGTCATTCTTGTGTATGCAGGCTGAACATAAACTATCAAACTCCACTGTGGAAGCCAGACCACTCGGGTCTATGGATGCTAGTGTTATTCCCTTCCCCTCAGTCATCCAGAACTACATCCTAGGCCATATTATTTATCCTTTGAAATAAAGATACTGCTACATTAAACATCACTATAATCCTCTTTTATCTGCTTATTATCTTTTTTCTACTGAACTTCTGAAGTATCTGCTAGTAAGATAACATTGACTGCTTCTTTGAATAGCCTAAGTTTCATGAGAAAATTAATTTGAGAAATAAAACCTTTTATCTGTAGATTATTATCCAGATTCAAGTAGAATGAATTAGGTATATGTTTGCATGCTTGAGGAAAAAAAAAACACCTCTTTTCAGGCTTGCCCCCTATTTTGTTTACACCAGTTATCCTTTAAGAGGGAGGTCTACTCCTCTGAAGCATCCTTCCCAGAAATCCCTTAATTGCTCAGCAGCAAGTTGCAAAGGGACTATTTTAAGTACTGATCTCCATTAACTACAGAAATTCATTTTACTAACAGTCTGCGGTGGAATCAGAAAAAAATGTAAATGTACATTTTTTCCTCCTTTCTTTCACAGATCTAAGAGATGATATATTGTTGTGTTCTAATAGACTAGAGCAGTCCTATAATATGCAAATACTACCCTAGTAGAGGTAACATTTGAGATAAAATTATTTGAAGGGTTATCTATTGAGAGAACTGAAAGTTATCATACAGTCGTGCAAGAAAATGTTGTGAGGCGCTTAAGTATCCCAACTCTAAATAGTACCAGATAAACTGTGGGTTTCATATATATATATATTCCTTATAAAAATACAGTGTGCGATAAGTAGAAAATCCCTTCCATTGTCATCCTGATTTGCACCAGAACATCGTGTGAGAAAGCCCACATACTTTGCATATCTGAGAGCATTTGATGCTACACTTTTTGACACTACACCTCTCAGTTAAGTACTATGGACACTAAAACCTAACACAATCTCTTGACAACTTTGGTTCAGCCAAGCTGAATGATAATTCTTTGAGAGAAGCTCTGCATTAAAGGACAGTGATAACTGGTTAATTTGCTTTCACATAAGAAAGCAGAACTATACCTGTATCTCGATGGGATTCTGGCAGAAAAGTTGATGTAGTTACCATCAGGGCAGCAATGGAATACTTAAACACAATACACAAAACCCCATCTGACCACAGCCTGCAGCCTCAGCCTCCATAACACAAATACAAGCAGATAACAAGGTAACGGCAGTATTTCATTGCTTTTTGTCACTATTTCTTTTCTTCTGAATTTATAATACAGAAGAAAATGATCTAATATTCAACAAAATAGTATTTCTCTGTTCTTAGATCAAGAACAAGTTTGGCTACAGTTGTATTTACACTAAAGCAACACTAAACAAAGAGCGAGTCTCCTCAAAAAGCAATTGCTCTTTTGAGTGCACCAGACACGCACAGCCACAGCAGGCATTCTGGCAGGAGTACAAGGGAATTCGGGTTGAAGAAAGGCATGCAGAGTGTAAAATCCATATGAGACTGTCTTCTGTCACCTCTCATGAAGAGTTTGGAAGGCAACAATGCGAACAGATTATATAATGCTGTTAAAATGTATTATATTTCTGTTTTTAATCTCTACCACAGAAGCTGTAATTGTTATTAAAGTGTAGCTTGAGTAATATATTGTCACTGAATGTATCATGTGCATTTGTGTAAGTGTAGTTGTATTTTGGAGCCATGACAGAGCAGCAAGGAAGCTATGCTTTCACATACATAATTGCTGGCCCTGTGCTAACCCTGGATAGCATATCTGACCTGTGGACCTAGACTACAATGAAAAGCGTCTTCTGGTCTAAAAGAAGGAAGGAGACTACAGAAGTACAGCCGAGGGTCCGCTTGCAGATTCAGGCTGCATCAGTTGGATGAATATTTAATAAACTAGGTATTTGGTAAAGAATGCTATTACTCATATATAGAGAAATAATGACCCATATTGCTATCTGGTTAAAAACTATTTATGTAACTAATAGTTACACGTGGTACAGTGATGCATCAAATTTATATTATGTTTCATACCCACTGGTCAGTATATAAACCATACTCACAGCTATCATCAGAGAACTCCCAGTAAATCCTGTGATCTTTGAGTGACCTCAAGCAAGCAAGAAGAAAATAGAGTAAATTAAAATTAACCCACAACACCATTGCACTGTCAAGCTTACACTGAATGAAGTCAGCTTTGATCTCTTACAGCTGCAGGTCTGTCACCAAATTTGCAGTTACGAAGGCAACTTTCCTCTGACAGGAACATGCACTATGTACGGATGTCTTAAGGAACACATTCTGTAAAAACTTCTACAACTGCTGTAATGTCTGAATGACAATACATTCTAGGAAGGAAATCTAGAGAAGCAAAGCACACCTTAGGCATGAGACATAAAGACAAAATGGTAACAAGTGGAACAACAGGGTGCTGTACTTCTTGAATCCAAGTAATATGATGCAAAAGTAAAGACAATATAACAAAAAGAGAAATGATATGTTTATTTTAGATGTGTCTTAGCCACAGAGAATGCACTGTTGTAAAAAAAAAAAAAAAAAAAAAAAAAAAAAAAATGGGATTAGGAGGAAGTAACTGTTACAGAAAGCATATATTTATATTCTCTTAAAATACTCAAAGACTCTTATTGAAGAAAAAGATTTCCCCCCTTCTATGACTACCACAAAGATGAAAACAGTAATGCCAATTATTTTTCTATATTTGATGAAAATCAACGTTTTTCCATTATATTATTTCCAAAAAATTAAACCCTGAGAGGTCCCAATGATATTACAATTGACTTCTTGTAGTAGGTTTTACTTAAACAAAGGAAACCACACAAACAGGACCATATGCTATTAAAGAATTATTTGGATGTCTTCAGGATGGTTTGGTTGTGTATTGGCAACCTGAGGCAAATATAAAATACTATAAAAAAATTGAAAATGACTAGAACTTAGGAAAAAAATGGAATACTATGGATATGCTGAAGTGTGTATATACACACACTATAAAACTATTATCCAAGCAGTGATGTACAGAAATCAATAATACGAAGTGGAGATGTTAAATAGGAAATTGCTAGGTCAGAATATTTTGTTACCTTTTACAGATGCATTTTTGTTTTTGTTTTGTTTTAATCTACTACACTAATTAGAAAACAAAACAAAGAAATAAGTTTGTTTCTTGAATCTTAATATACATCAAAAAATACTGTCTTGAATATCATTTTCCTGTACTTGGTAGGAATTTGCAGCCTGGCATATCTGTATTTCCCAAGGCAAACTAGAGAAATACTATTACAGTAGGATTTTTTTTTCCTTGAAGAGGACTTTGATATCCTCTATCCATTGTTACAGTAGTCTGTCTCTGAAAGTCATGAGAAATTAAACTCCAAATATTTTTAAATTTACCTGTAAATAAGCCCATGAAGAAAGTAAATATCTATGATTTTACTGTCCCACAATGCAAGTCCAAAACAACTAAAATTACTAACCTTTGGAAGCATGAAGGTTAGGCACCAAATCTCTAGTGACATATTTAAATACAACTGTATATTTTTTCAGCCAAACTTCTCACACACAAAGAAATACTACAATACATGTACAATGAATCAGAGATGCGTTCAGAGATGCATCTGTGCATCTAACTAACAATCTGTGGTTAGTTTTCACTGCCTTGACTGAAAAAGCTTAAGATTAGGCAGGATTAGGCAAGATTTCCTTTAAAGAAAGAAAAGACACTGGACCTCTTCGATTGTTTTTATTTCCTGGCTGACTAGAAGTCAGTCCCAATAAAACTTTCTCTCTTAGGGCATATGAATCACAATATAGAAACTACAGTTACTTTCAAATCACAGCAGCATAGTTTTCTTGGCTCCTGGAAATTAACATTTCCTAGAAATTCTATCACACTTTAACTTTTCAAGAAATTTAAATGTTTATGTTAAACTATATGAATAATTTAATATTTGTAAATTGTCCTCCTCCTATACTGACTGGAAAGGAAAATTAAATGAGTTACACATCTATGATTTATCTAGAGCCTGTTGTCTTAATATCTACCCTCGTATCTGCTTAAGTTCTACTTTGGTTCATAATGATATAAGAACATCTGTCTGACCTTGCTAGGCCACCCACAACTACATCTGTGGAAAATTTTGTCAGTTCAGCCTTTAGCTTTCACAATGAAAGCTGATTAAAAACCTCAGTGAATGTATTTATGTACACTGCTGACCATATTTGATTGCTCCAGTTCTCAAATATTTAGTCACAAGGTAGAATATCCCTATATCCTCAAATTTATTAGAACACCCCAAAAATAATTCAATATCCAGGTCATCAGGCACAATACCTTTATGAAAGGAAACAAAAAATAGCAATCCAGAACTACCTGGAATCATCAATACTGAGGTTGACAGAAAGCAAAGCAATGTTGAGATGCTTGTTATGCAGTTGGCATATGACTACGCTATTCATCATGGAGGCAGTTATGATGTCCAACAGCATGTTATTTCACAGAAGCATCACAGAAATGCCAGACAGAGCATCAGAGCAGGAACTGACAGATCTCTGCAACACAGGCCTGTAGTTCAAGATACCAAGCAGATGCACTTGTGATGTGTCATCAGATTCTCTTTTACATGTACTTATTGTAGATCAAAGCATTGACAGAAGAGATGAAAAATTGCTGGCTCTGTTCTATCAGCAGGATTCTTTGATCAGAGGCTACACTTTTTAAAAAAAAATCAATTTCTTTAGTATGCCTCAGTGTACTTACTGGATCCACGAATCTCTACATGCATTGTTTGTCAGTTCGCATAAACAGTGGTGAATCCTAATTTGCACCTTCATTGGATTTCCTTTGGACATTGTCATGGACTCACTGACCATGAAAATAGTTTTGTTGTCATCTAAATTTGCAAAGGTGGTAAATCCAGTGTCTGTGAAATTACAGCATGAGATAAGAAATCATCAATATGCTTGAGTCGATCTCTGCAAATTCAAGAGTTAATATTCTTCTCATCCCCTACTCTAAGATAGCCAAAGCAAGAATTTTAGCAGAATACATTGTAAAGCAAATTTTCCAGTGTTCAACACAGCTGATGCCTAAAGCTGTGCCATGGTGTGTTTTTTTTTTTTTTTTTTTTTTTTGTTTGTTTGTTTGTTTGTTTGTTTTTGTTTGTTTAGAAATTCCAAGTTATTAAGAGCTTCTGTTACATTACCTCTGCTCAAAGTAGCCAAGCACAGTCAATAGGTGGAAATGCTTGCCTGACCTCCAGGAGAGACTAATCTCTGCCTTGCGCTTCAGCCAACAAGTTAACATCAGAGGTAAACTGTAGATAATGGCCCAGCCTCCTCTTGCATGAGCACAGCTGTACAGAATTAATTTTTTAAACTCCTACTTGGATGCATCAAAGCCTAACATGACATCAAACAACGCAAAATACATTGGCCCTGTTCTGAACAAAAGATTGGATCAGACATCACTCAGAGGTTCTTTCCAGCATTGTCCATAAAGCCTCTCTATCTCTTGGTATAAATTCAAGTATGAATCAACATTTATTGTTAAAGTACGCACAAAATATCCGAATTTTTGATTCAAATTTAAATTCTGTTCTAAAACTTACTTGTTTGTACAACTGCAAAAACTTGGATGCAACATTTCAATTTGACTTTTTAAATTTTAATCACTATTAGCAGCTTCCTTGCTCCCAGCCCACCTAGTCATAGCATTAGGATGTAGTGTTAAATGGAAAATTATCAGGAAAGTTTGATTATTTTAATGTATTTGAGGAAAATACAATCTGTGATTCTTGATACTATCCTTTCACTTGTTTTATTTTCAATAACCATGCCACCTGCTATGCTAAACATAAAATACATTTGAATAGTGTAGTGCCCAGCCTCCTCAATAATATCATTTCAACAAGGCTATTGAGGAAAAAAAATTCCAGTGTGCAAGAGTCTCAGACTAAGGCACTACCCTCCTGGTTTCTCTATCAAACATATCACAATTTCCCTGTTACAAATGCGACTAAGAGAGCTACACTAGTTTCAAAACACAAAATGTGTTCTGGGGCACCAAGAGGCAGCCATGGCCTGCAGGCAAGCTGGGAACTGGAAGATGACGATCAATAGCATACAGGACTTAAAGAGCAAAGTTTCAACATTCATCTGTTGCAAAAGAAAACATTTACTGTGCAACCAGAGAGAATCATGACTTAAACAGTTACAGTACTATAGGTCAGAAAAGAAATTTCTGGCTAGCTACATTCACACTACTTGGAAGCCTTTTGCACCATGATAGGCTGCTAGCATATGGCTACAAACTAAGTAGTTTAGCTTTTGCTTCAAGTGCTAAGCATATGGATGAAGCTGTGCAAAGAAATTTTTGTCACTCCCTGCACTCCACCACCCACATAGATGTTCAAAGGATCCATTCTCCCAGACTCATTTCCCATTTTGATAACAATTTAATCACTAATGCCGTGCTTTTATGCCATTTTAATCAAGTTTGAAGCCTTTTTACTACAAGCATGTATGAAACTATTTGTTCAAATAACACATTCCCAACTTTCCTCTTTCACTGCTATACTTCATCTCTTCTTTGTAGATGTTATCATGATCACAACTAAGAAGTAAGAAAGGCAGGAATCTCACTGTATTCAACTCTATACCATGTAGAAATAATCCTTGACCCCAAAAAATTTGTAGTATGAAAGAAAGACACATAGTATAAGGAGTGTCATATGGGCAGAGATGACAAGCCATTGCACCCAACAGATTAGCATTTTAAAAGTATTTTATTTTTTGCACTTGAAATAGACTCCATTCTAAATAAAATTAAAATAATAAAACAAAACAGAAACCCAGCAATTTCATCATGTTTCTGAATATCTGCATCCTAAGGGGATGCAAAGGGGTTTCATGAAAAGCATTAGAGAAAAATGCAGAAAGTATTCCTAAAAAGCAGCCAGAAAATTCCTAGGAAGTAGTTCATGAATTCTTATAAAGCATCATGAAACAGCCTTAGAAACCATATGCGGCATTCACAGAACACAAGCGAAAATATTTCAAGAAAGCTCTTGAGAAATTCATAAAAAGCAGGTGAAATACTTCAGTATAGGGCATCCCCAGATAGCTCATGTTGGAAATTCACACAAAGGTTTTAAGAAAAAGATGAAAAGATGAAGAAAACTTCCTTTACAAGAAGTTAGTTGTTGTTTTTTGTTTGCGGTGGTTTTTTGTTTGTTTGTTTGTTTGTTTTTGTCACAGTATTTGTCTTCCCAGATTGAGAAACTAGATTTTATTCAAGAAGTAAGAAAGTTCCTGATCTTATAACCATTTCCATTTTTGTTCCCCTCATTCTGTATGTGCAAATAGACAAATGGCTTTTGCTGACTTGCAGACAGAAGAGTATGAGAAACCTTTTGGACACTGAAGACAGAGAGTTTATAAGACCTTCTTCCCCAAGTAGATTTATGATAATCCACAGAAATATTAAACTAAAGGAAACAATAAGCCTTTGTGTCACTGGAAAAAAACAAAACAAAACAAAAAAAAACGCCCAGTTTGACAAAGAGACTAATGGAAATTGATATTTTTTCTGAAAAGTGTTCCCTTTCCTCAATATTGACAGGAGTCAAAATTTTAAAGTGACAAATATAACAAATAAAAAAAAATCAGTAGACCAAAGGCCAAACACTCACTCTAACTTTATTTGCCTGTCACAACTAACATGATTATCTGAATCTAAGTGTGACATTTACCAGAAATGGTAGCATTAATAGGTCATGTAATACGACTAGAAAATGTGAAAAGATTTGAGACTACATCAAAATATTTAATATCATTTTTAATCCAGATGGCAAGCAACGCAGAAAATGATAAAAATAAACCTATCCTGGTGCTTAGGGTACAAGCACCCTTAGATGAGTGCCAGCTGTTCAGCTATTGCAGTTTTATGCTTCTTTGAAACACTCAGGGGCCTATTAAGCACATAGACCATGTGCTTTTTTTTTTTTTTTATTACTGAATAGGTACTGCAAAATCCTACGAAGACATTTAACATCAAATAATTTTAAAAAGATACAGCTATAAATACACAGGGAACACATGCAAGTCCAAGAGCAATGAAGTGACAAATAACATTACAATTTCTTTGTTTTCTATGCGTATTTGCATATGTATTAAACCCACCCATGAATCAGACAGACCTCTGTACATTAGCAACACAAAAGTTGAGCTTCCAAAACAAGCTAGATAGTCTTGTAATGTCCTGCCAGGGTTAAAAAAAAAAAAAAAAAAAAAGTATTTAACCAGTTACAGCAAACACAGCAGCTCTAGCAGTGGAAGTTATTAGGATAATAACTGTTTATCCAAAAATAACTCATAATAAAGCACTCATGAAACCCACCTGGCAAAGACAGGTTCAAGGCCTTAACCTGAAGTAGGTAAGTCAGACTTTCACATGGAATACAAGTATATTATCTATAAACAGCAATAAATTAAGCCTATCTTCCTGACTGCTACAGGTCTTCAAATGCTGTTCAAAAATCATTTATCTTTGCCACTAACAAAACTTTCAAAAGCAGTACACTGTATTATTAAACAAAATAGATTCAACTCTGGGTATGCAATAGAAGATTAGATAGCAGTAATGAAAGAATTCTCTCATTTCTCATAATTATACTATAGCATCGTTGAAACTTGCACCAGAAAAACCTCCCTTTACCTGCCTGTAGTCTGACCTCCTGTGATAAAGTACTTTTAATATTATATTCAATATTCTTAAGTATTCGTTAGATTATATTTAGTTCTCAACACTTATAATCCAAAGAGGTTCTCAGGGGCATAAAGACTACATGACAAATTTTAGGGTCACATATTCTCAAGGCTTTCTTTTGAAATGTCATCCTTTCTACATTATCTAAAATTGTGAGTAACCTCCAAAATTACTTACAAGCCACAATCTTACCCATTGGTAAATTACATGCTATTAATTAGACAAGATCAATAACAATCATGTAAGTTTTGGCCCTACTGTTACCCTGTTATCTATGTCATTGTTTCACAACAGCTTACCTTGTGCTCATACACAGGAAGAATACTCTCAGAAGTAGTTTACTTGTTTATCATTCAGTTCTTTACTTTGTGTCCCTTTTAAAACACACACAGTCTTAGTATAACCTATGAAATGACCTGCCTGATAAGAATAAAATTATCAGTGACAACAATTTCCCAACAATTAAGTTGATTGACCAATTCAGAAAAAAAGCAAAAGTATTGGGATCCATGAAACTTTGCAGGATAGCCAAACCTTATGTAGGCAGCCTACAGCTGATGCTTCCCAAGATCATTTACTTCTTTGTGGCACTGTTCAGACAAAGTGGTAATGACATCTGTAACTAACATTTGCTTCCCAACTGAAAAGTCAGTTACCTCCAGTTTCTATGAAAACTATTTTATTTCATAATTAGCCTAATCTAACTGAAAATTTCAGATCCACTAGATATTCACATTAAGAAAGGCCCAGTAAAACTGAGTCATGTGACTATTACGCTTAAGTAACAGAAGTAGAATTTATTTACTATCAATAATGTTATTGATGGAGATGCATGAGAAATCAATTAATTCATATTCTGACAGGTGATATTTAGACATGGACTTTCACTTTAGCAATGTTAAAAACAAAAGCAATGGCTTATCAGCCTGCAAACATCCTTTTCAGTAACTCAAAGAAAGCAGCAGTGGGAGAACTGATCACTAGTGCTGATAAAATACCAAACAATCCAGAGAAGTGTAGGAATGGAATAATACTGCCTCACTATGTTTGTTGTCCATAATCATTCCCACCAGAATTAACTTTTGTCATTTATTTTCAACCCCCTGACGGAATCTTGTAACAATAGCTGTTGTTGGATTTTTTATTTATTTATTTTTTGTGGTGGTGGTGGTGTTTTTGTTTGTTTGTTGATTGTTCGTTTCTTGTGTAGGAATGGAAAGTAAACTTCCCTCATTTTAAAATGAGGTCTTTTATCTTCAACGTGATAGTTGTGCAGTTTACATTTGATAGATATTCAAAATGCATTTGGGATAAACAGTGCTTTCTGAACTTGTAGCCTCATATGAGGTGACACACTAGATATGATGTCATCTTATTGTAAAGTAGTTGTAAGTAGCAACTTATCTGAAATCAGTTTGTTTTATTGTTTAATTCTTAGTTTTACCTTATATTTATTTTAGCACATGCATCTCTGTAGGGGACAAAAAGAGGCTTTGTGAGACAAAAGTAATTTTTAAATTCTATCAGGCAAAGCAATCAGTGGATGGAATAAAAAATGGTACAGGTAATATTACATTTTAGTAAATACTATAATCTTATTCTTAATGAAATAATCCTTTCAAGAATAATTCAAATCAATTTTGATGAAAGTATTTCTGCACAGTTTTTAGGTACCCTGGAATACAGGAAGGGAATAAATGCATCACTAAGCTAGAAAGATCAAGCTTGGAAATAGTCCAAATAAACTATCAAGTGATATGAACATTATAATCATTAGAAAGATACCATAAGTCCAGAGTTAGCTGTATTTAATTCTATTTTTAAACATCATGCTTTCTGAGGAATCCAACTGGGAAAACAAGAGCTATTGCAAAGTTTTAGAAAAAAAACAGAAAAGTTAAATTTCATCTACATAGATTAATATAATTTTCTTAAATGAGGGGAAACAGGAATAGATAAAGCTAATTTCTCCCAAAGAAAATGTATAACACAGCCTTGGGAAAAACAAACAAACAAGAAAAACTACAGTAAGCACTAAAGGCCATGAAATTTATGGGTGATATTGTTCAACATGTGATAAACTAACAAATTAATTTTGTTTACACACAGAAGCAAAACACAGAACTTGAGAACAGAAAGGGAAGCTAGAATATCAAAATCAATATGAGGCAGGTAATTATTAGAAGTGTGCAAAACCTTGAAGTGAGCCACAGAACTACAAAAGGGTTAGCAGCAGTAAGAAACAGAATTAAAAGCTGACTGACAAAAAAAAATTACTCCATCATTTTCAGGTGATCCAAGGCTAAGCATTGATCTAGAATAAAATAGAAAACATTACTTAAGATAATAAAGCTATGCAAAGCCAGAAATAACTACGAAATGCAAGACAGTGAAGTACCAAATGTTAAGTCCCTGGTAAACAGTTTTGAAACAGAAGACTGATGGATCAAAAAACATTAGATAACAGACTAGACTGCTAACTGAAAGCACATAGTGCTACAATCTACAAGCCACTAAACCAAAGGCCTTGCATATCACAAGTGACAATGAAGAAAAACACACCTGAGGAAAAAGTTGTTGAACAAGTTATCAAGGAGAAGTCTGACCAGTGGTGTGATTAACCAGTGGCATTAATTAACTTCACCAGGTTAATCACAGAAGTGCTGGCAAAAAGAATTAAAGCAAGCATGTTACACAGATCTAGAAGGAAACAGTTTTTCCTGAAAGACTGAAACCATGTTAGACTCCAGTTAATCACTGAAAATTAAGTCAAGCTAATTAAAAATTACAAATGTTCAGGTAATGTAAAAATTGCAGAAAGAGTTGGACTGATTTTCACCTCAAAGAGATCCATCATTCTAAATGGAGCACTCACTCTCAAGACTCACCCATCTGGTTACGCACTTAATAAGCCTGTGTATTCTGTAGTAAATACTATCTTTACTAAACCATTGTGTGAATCTAGATCCTTAATAAGAAACGCAAGGCTCTTCTATACCTGATAAATTCAGAATGTAAGTTTTCAAAACAGCAGCCTTAACTTGTTTAGGGACTTTGGAAGTGTACCTATAGGCTTGACAGTATCAGAAGAACTACAATAAAAGTCTACTCAAACCCTTTAGTAGGACAAAAATAAAGAGCATGGGGTAGAACTGGAGGGGTAGGAGTACTCCTGGTGCCTTCTCCCAGTAAAGATCCAGTGACAAGAGAGCCTGGGTACGAGCACACAGTAAAGGAAAGTGCTCTCAAAAACCATACCTCAGCTACATGCCCGTACATTCCCACTTCTGCTGTTTTAAGGAAGTTGTTAAGGATGTTAAGGATGTTCTGCTGTTTTAAGGAAGTTGTTCTTAAGGGAAGCTTGCACCATTGGAAGAAACAGAGGTATGCAGCAGGAAGATTTATGTCTGGGTAACTGCAATCCCCTTTACTTTATACTCAGGATGTTCTCCAAGCTCCTTAATTTTGATCCTTTACATTTTGCTCTGCATTCGGGGCTATTGTCATTGCTCACTATTTCTAGGGCATTTTTTTTTTTCCTAAACAGTTACACACTGAATTGGAATTGTAAGTAAATACACAAGGTCACAAATTAAAGCTGGAATTGTATGCATCTCCAATGAGTAGTACTTGGAACAGCTTTCTGTTCCTTTTTGAGAATGCATCCACACCAGACATCAAATTTTTCAGCTTTGCAATTATTCCCCGACTTCTGCTCTTTGGCTGTATCTTTAAGTCTCATTTCTAAGGTCAGCAGATACCTAGTTGGTTTAATATACAGGCATTTATTTCTGGCAACAGTACTTCAGTCTTTATTCTTTTAATTAAAAAGACAGCAGAAAGCATTGCCTTCCATTTCATGACTTTCATATTTCATTTAAATATCCCTACCTTATTTAAAAAGTCATTTCCAATTTTTCTGTTTAGCATATAACTTTAATAAATTTCATGACTAATCAAGAAGTTGAGATGAGGATTATGAAGACACTCAATGCACACAGAAAGGAAAGACAAGGCAAAACAAGATTTTATGCAGAGGTCTCAGCTCTTTCACTTGCTCATCCACATTTGAAATGATTTATTGGCTGTTGTACCAGATAGTAGAGAAAAACTAATTTTATGCTGAATATATAAAATATTTGAACAGAGACAGAAGTTGCATAGAGTAATCTCAAAAAGAAAGAGTGAAAATAATGAACTTACCAAAGCTGTAAAAATTATCAAAGAACAAAATACAAGTCCAGAAGATTCCAAGCTTGCCAAATAACGCACTTCTCAGTTAATCTAGGAGTGAAATTGAAACAAAAGGTATGCTTTTGTCTGACGTTTGGTTTTGCATTTGTCTGACCTTTTCTGTGTTTGTTATTGGTTTATAACAATAAAGACATTCAGATGATCAGCCCTATCTGAGGAATTATGCAGTAGATGAAGAGACACTACCATATTATGACAATATGCTGCAAAGCTGTATTAAATGCCACTGAGTATGCTTCTTCAGGCATCTAGAATATGCCCTCCAACTTATCTACTGCTTCAGTCAGCATTAAAATAAATATACTGCTTTTTCTAGATATTATCTGCACCTAGCACTTTCCTATATGCCATAGGATGTCAGATATTCAGAACTTTATTTTTAGAAGTGTTTTGAATATTTTAATATGCAAAACTCAATTTCTAACAATGTTTTTTCCTCAATTTCCTTTACCTTGGTAGATTTTTCCCTTCCAGGTCTTAGCTTTGGTTCTGTAAGTCAGGAACAACTCCTCAACAGTAAGCAAATCACCCAACAAAAACTATTATTAAAAAAAATAATAATAAATAAAATAATAAAAAAAAAAGTCTGGAAATATTCTAGAAAGGTGGAAAACTGGATTAAATAAAATCTAAAACAAGAAATATAAAACAAATCTGACAGTAGAGTCTATACTGTTTTACTTACAACACACTTGTCAACATTATGTATGCACATGAATGCTTGCTTTGGTTTAAGATTAGAAATACTACCAGCATCATTGTAAAAGCATGCACAGAAGCCAAAAAATAATCATTCTATTCCATAATGTCTGTGTTATGCACTACAGTATCACACCAAATAAGCAGGAGATACACCAATATCTAATTCTAATAGAGAGAGTAGGAAAGTGATGAGGTTTAATGTTTTAGTAGATGTAAAATAATAAAAACCTCTAAGGATAACTTTTAATGTTATGGAATTGCAGTCTTTTTTTTTTTTTTTTTTAAGCCATTTGGTTCATAACTCAACTTTTCGGTTGCAATTACAGAGAAAAAGGCCTTTTTATGGGCCACACTGAGAAGGAAAGGACAGGCAGATTTCAGCAACTTAATTCACTGCAGCATGCTGGAGTGAAAGAGATAAAACATTCCATTCAAGATCTTCACTTAGCTACATATAATCCTAGTTTTTATTATTTTTGAGGATAAATACATTTTTATGTTACAAAGGAGAAATGTATTTGCATTAGAAATAAGTGCTAATGGTATATATATGCAGAATTCTCGCTAAGACATATTGACCAAGACTGCTATGATAACAAGGTTATATCAAACATTCTGAATCAAATGCTATTCCTGGATATATTCAGTTAATTCCTGGCAACTTCAATGGAAATTGTATGTGCCTGTAGAATTTGCACAGTTGCCTACAGTTTCCATATGTTTGGAAACTCTTATGAACAGAAGCCACAGCTTTTACTTGGTACTCCCCTTCTCAAACTTGTCATCACTGAAATGATCACTTCTGAGACACCAGGAAAGTTATACAGCTTTAGTATGGCATTGTAGACAGATCCATACCATGAATTTTGTATTTATCACTTAGATTCTGAAAACTTCTACAGCCCCCTTTAATTTCAAAATGCTTCTTAGACTTGGTTCTGCAGAAACTGGCCATACCTGTCATATCTCAGTGAGTTATAGCAGAGTGCAGTAGGTCTTATGCATAAAAATCTCAGTTATAAATGTCTTCTGCAGTGCATGAGTTTGTTTTTATGACTAGAAACTTTTCCAGATACAAAATTTATATTACAAATATTATTTAATTTTTAATATTATTTATATTACAACTCACACCTATTGTATCCAATTTTTATTCAACTCACCTATAAACTAGAATTTTTTCCTACATATAGAATTTTAAGATTCCCTCTCAGGGATGCCTGTTCTTACCAGCCATCATTTTAATGATATATAATAGTAACCTGTCTTGAGAGAGAAGGGTCTCTAATGATGTATAGCAGTATAATAGGTTCTCAGAGCACACTGATGACATGTTGCAACTATACATCATCAGAGGAGCAGACATCAAGATCAAGAGTTCAGAGGATACACATGACCAGAGTACAACCATAAAGAAAAATGAAAGAGAACCACAAAGCCATTTCTGGTCATTCTGTCAGTTTGTGGCTAAAGGTATCCCCAGAGCCAGAGGTTTAAACACCACATGAATTCAGGTACAGGCCTAAGATGACAGACCTTAGGTGATAAGAGCAGCCTAGCAAGAAGAATATTTCTTCTAACCAGAGTAATGCTTCTAACCAGCAACAAAAGTTTCATTCTCTCTGCTCCTATTATGGAAAGATCTTCCATTCACTAGACCTTGCACATACTTTCAAGTGCAAAAGCTCTGAAGATAAAGTGTTTAGTTATGTGCAAGAAAATAAACAGAACTATTAATTATTCTTTCTTACAATATAAGAAGCCAGAGCAAGCATGGGAATCAGCATGTTGCAGACTGAAAACAAAAAAAAAAAACACATATTTGATACTACACAGTGTATATTGGTTGCAAAAGAAATTAGATTAATTCTAGAGAACATTAAACAAAGGTTTGAACTACTTGTTTTAATTTTTAATATGAATAAGCATGTGCAAGTTTCTGCAGTATCACAGGAACGGCAAGTTCACCCTTACTGAATGAATATTAAAAAATGTATTATACATAAATGTGCATTTACTAACATAAACCTATTTTTATTATACATATACACATTTAACCATGCAAAGATTCATAAGGACTTATGACTACATATGAAGCGAGAGCCACACAAAAAAAGCAAGACTTAACTCTAGTCTCGGCTTAAATCAATAGGAAATATTTCTATTAGCATTATCTAGCTTTATGCACTACTACGCACCTCTACTTCTTAAATATAGAGACAAATACCTTAGGACAAGAGCCGATAACTTCACCAAATAAGAGATAGTAATTTAGACATCCATCAGAAGAGAATTTGATTTATGCTTCATTTCTTAATTAAGAGATGTTAGTTTTTATGTGTTATATAATTCTGTATAGCAGAAGACATTGCTGTCACTAGCTTGTTTTGTGAGATTCCTTTTTCTAAAGGCAGGCTTCAAATTATTTACCAGTTTGAGATTTCTGTCTACCTTAAATATATATAACATGGACCTTGCTTTTTTCCAGTGACCTAATAAGTCACTAAAAGTACTTTGTGAATAATAACATAGTGCTTCCAATTTGATATCAGATGTTATGAGTTAAGGAAATTTTCAGGTTATGTCATCAATATTAACATTTTTTTCATCATTATAACTCTTGAAGTTTGTCCTATTTACAGTTAAAACAGAAATGACTGTTCAGCAAAAAACAAATTTTTATTATACACTGTTTTCTTACAATGTTAGTCAAACATTTTATATTAATTCAGACATTTATATATATATGTATGAACTTATGTTCATGTTTTCTTCTGTCATAAATTCTTTGAAGCTGCTCATTCTTAAGCATCTTAAGATCTGAGGTAAGTCCTTGGAAAAATATTGCCAAAATGGCATCAAATACCAGAAGTTGGAGCTTCTGCGAGTACTCACAACCCAGAACAAAATCTTATGCGGAAATGCTTACCAGTGTATTTGTGCAGTTAAAAGTCCACGTTTATACACATTAACCCAGAAAATCTGTACAAGGGTTTCCAGCACAGATCTGAATCAGTTTCCACTCCCAACCTGCCCACCTCACATGCAGCCAAGGGTTCTAAGGGGCCAAAACAGCATGTCCTTTGATATTGGTATACTAGTTTCAAGCACATTTGTCATAGCTTAGCTGTATTAATGCAACTTGCTACCATATTTTAAAAACAGAAAATGAACATCTATCAAATTTTGACTGAAACATTTTTGAAGTTACATTTAGAGGTTTACAAGTTTTCTTTACTGTCTTGTTGACTCTATTGTGTTATTCTTTCTTTATTTGTTTTTGAATCATGACAAAACAGGAAAATTAATTATGGAAAAAGGGGGACAGCAACACAAAACTCTGCAGTGTAACCAGTTGTTTTGTCTTTTCCTCTTGCCTTTTTCTCACCTAGCATAAGTGAAATGAAGGAACACTCAGAGAAGTATTATAAAACAAATGTTTTGAAACCATTATTAAAGTTTCTTATCATTATCACATTGCTGTTATTAATGTTGTAGCCATGCAATAGTAGTAGTAACGTAGTGTAGTAGTTCATGTAAATGTAAACCCAACATATAACAAAAATATAATTTCATACAACAGCTTTTCCCCTTTGCAGACAGAAACAGATGTGGAAATCAACAAATCTGTAACACAGTTCAAATTGACCCAATTCTGTGATTGTCAGACAATTTTCTTGCCAAGCTATCCTTACTATTAATGATAATGATCCTTTAAAGTGATTTTATGCCCTACTTGCATAATGAAGGTTTGTGTTGGCTACGACGACTCTTACACAGATTTGATTTGAGAAGAAAATTGTAAGGACTTAAAAGTAATCTCTTTTTCAAAGAAAGTTACAACTCACCATTCCCTCTGAAGTTACAGGTTACTTTTTGCAGGTTTCAGCAGAGTATCAGGACCAGTTCTTGTGAGCATATGCGCATTTATCAAACAAAGATATGAGGAATAAGGACTTCTAATTTTTGACTAAAAAGCAGCTTGTGTTCCACAAACTTGTCAACTTTTAAGTTATCGACTGCAAAAGTCAGTATTTAGGTGCATCTGACTTCTGAATTTTGAGGTGATTTTCTATCTTTATTGATGAAGTAAAATGCAGTAAATGAATTAAAAACGTTGTGTTATACCTTAAGGAGTAGATTTTCAAGCACTTTGTATCCCCCCAAAAGGCCAACAGAGATAAATTAACAAAGATACATTTACCTTAACTGAACCAAGAGGCAGGACAGAGTAGCTTCAGCTCATAGTCCAGTAATTCTGCCACATGGCTTTTGAACAAGAAGTGGTTTGTATCCAGCTGGTTTGGAGCAAAAACAATTGTCCACACCTATGAAGACAAATGGTTTATAGGAAGATTTTTTTTAAAGTTTTTCTTAAATCAGGCTCTTCAGTCTTTGACATAAGATGCTATAATTTTAACAGAAAAAATAGCATTCCAAACTTCAGACAGAAAGCAACACATTTTTTTTCTCATGTAAAAGAAACCCCCTAGTTAAACAGGTTGAAGGAATCAAAGGTACAAACAGATTTATAAAATCCTTTCAAAGAAAGTGTGTGCACCATCTATGAATACTGTAGATATCAAAAATAACCTAGTTAAAAACAAACAAACAAAAGAAAACTGCTTCTTATACAGGTCTTTATTTTCCTAATAGGACTATTCACAGAACTTTGTTTGGAGATTGCTTTACACAAAGAACAGAAGAGTCCCGCAGTATTAATTTTATCACACAATATAAAGAATGTAAGGGAAGAGAGAAAATACAGGGAAAAATAAAACATTTTTAAGGATATGATTATTGCATGAACCAGAATTTCAGCAGACTAAACAGAATTTACATCTTTTTATATTGTTTTGAAAGCAAACAATACCTCTTGCATCACACATTAAACAGGCTAAGTTCTGTTCATAGAATCACAGAATGTTTTGGGTAGGAAGGGATCATCTAATTCTAACCCCCTGCCATGGGCAGGGACCCTCTCACCAGCCCAAGCTGCTGAAATCCCTGTCCATCCTGGCCTTGGGCATTTCCAGGGATGGGGTTTCCACAGCTTGTCTGTGCAGCCTGGGCCAGGGCCTCACTGCTGTTATAGTAAAGAATTTCTTCCTTACATATAATCTAAGCCTACCCTCTAAGTTCAAAGCTTACTCCTTGTCCTATCCCTACACCTCCTGACAAACAGGCCCTCCCCAGCTTTCCTGTAGGCCCCCTTTAGGTACAGGAATGCTGCTATGAGGTCTCCCCAGAGCCTTCTCTTCTGCAGGCTGACCAGCTCCAACTCCCTCAGCCTGTCTTCATAGAAGAGATGCTCCAGCCCTCTGAGCATCTTTGTGGCCTCCTCTGGACTCATTTTAATACTTCCATGCCCCTTTTGTGCTGGGGACCCCAGAGTTGTATGCAGTGCTCCAGGTCAGGTCTCATGAGAGCAGAGCAGAGGATGAGAATCCCTTCCCTTGCCCCGTTGCCCATGATGCTTTGGATGCAGCCCAGGATGCTGTTGGCTTTCTGGGCTGCAAGCACACATTGCTGGCTCAATTTGAGTTTCTCGTCAACCAATGCCCCCAGGTCCTTTTCCTCAGGGCTGCTCTCACTCCACTCTTTGCCCAGTCTCTATTTGTGCTTGAATTTTGTTACTTTTTTTTTTTTCCTTTACAAATCACTTTGCATTCTAGAATCTTCATGCAAATTTTATGCTCTTTAAAAATCTTGGAGTTTCACATAAACAGCCAGTATTGTCAAGAAATTGTAGTTCTGCCACTTCTTCGTGTTTCCTACCTTTCAGGTCTCTGGAAGTTTCAGAAAGCTGTATTTCCTTAAATGTTTGGGTCTGAAAGCAATTAACTATTTACTACCTTTCAATAGGGCAGATTTGGAAGATTTTTAATATGGGATTTTAAACTGATTTTTTCTAATTAACTTTTTTTTTTTTTTCTGATTAATATCTGTTTTATGACTGCTGTAAAATAGCCATAAATAATTGGGAATACTAATAAAATATTAATGTTTCAGCAGCTTTGACAATGTTTCCTTCTATGGAGGAACTTGTTTGTACTACAATTACATGGTAAGTGTATGTTTTTCCTGATGTTCTGTGTTGGAATTAATAAGAAAAAGAGTTTCTGTCAGGCAGAGCAATAAAAGCAAGTAGCACTGTAAGTTTTGTATATGCAATATTACAGCTCAGCAGATGCAGAGTTAGACAATAGAAAATTGGCAAATATTTGATATATGTCTGGCATTGAATAAAGAGAAGAATCTGTATTATACATACTACATCATAACTGCCATCATTACTGGAAAAGCAGAGCTACTTCTTTTCATTTCCTATGCACGTTAAATTAGAAGGCCTATCTCTAAGGAGATAGTATTCTTTATCAGCCAAGTATTATTCTTCTATTGACAAATATTTATTTTTGCTATACAAAAGCAAAAACAAATCACATTTGATGAAATCTGTAAAACATATCTTACATACATTTCTCTCTCACAAATCACATAATCAGATTTATTTTAATATTGATTAAAAGAGAAGGTACTTTATTAAAATTAGTCTAGTCTACAGAAGGTCTTTAAAAACAGAAGCATTTGAGCATTTACATGGAGAATCCAGATGAACCATATACATATTAGAACAGTTACTCAGCTGCCTCATGTTCTCGCTGCAAAGCTGATTTTAGCTGAGGTATTAAGTATAGTTTGATAACAATTTGGTGCAAGCTGACCTTACACCAAAAAGAGCTTTCGGCCACAAAGGCCACTGCTTTATGGACCCCTATTTCTCATCTGGCATGACAAACCAGGCAGAATAACAGGAATCTAATCAAAACCTTGCTCACCTAATCTCTTCCTCTAACACTATCTAAGCAAAGAGACTGCTCTCATCTAACCCACCACTTTGTGTGCAATTCAGCTATCAATCAAATCCTGAGGTTTTGAGTTTTTAAGTTGAAAACTTAAAATCACAGAATGAAGATACGTTCCTGATTTCCACAAAAGCTAACAGAGCTTTGATGTAGAAGAACAAGTTTCTTTTCTAAACAGACACTTTGTCCCACATTTTCCCCCATTATGTATTGGAAAGTGCAGAAGGACAATAATCAATTATTAGCAGCACCCCAGTATTAAATTAAAACTCTACAGTTTAAAAAACAAACAAATAAACAAACAAAAAAAAAACACCTTATATTCTACCAAGTTACCTCCTTTGATTTATACCACTGTGACCACATTCCAGTCATAACAAATCACTTCCACCCACTAACAACATCAAGCATATTCTCCCATAGGGGACAACATTTTAGAGTTAAACACACCACCTCTAAAAGTTGACAGGTACTATTTATACTGCACATTGTTATCCTACAGAAACAAGCATAGATTTCTTCACTCTTTCACTACCTTCTGTTTAAAGAGAAGCAAAGATCCTTTGCAGTTCCCCCTCTATCCCAACCAGTATCAAGGTCTACAGTTACTTTTCCTGCTCAGGTGCTACCAACTAGGAAACAAACACACAAAAGAGCTGCTTGCCACTAATAAATCCTATCCCTTGCTAGGGTGAAGCCAATCAGAGGCAGCCTTGGAAACTGAGACTGATGCATATTCATCATCACAGAAAATGTGCTAACTAATTGCAAATGTATCTGAGGAGCACTTGTTTGATACAACTCATTTCTGATATTTAAATACTTTAAAATAAAGTATGTTTTATTCAATTTATTCTTTCTTCTAATGTTATGTAACTGTCAAAATAAAGATATTACATCCTTTCAATTTCAGTGAAATTCAAACCTGTTAAACACTGAGGCAAACTTTCTGTTGATCTGGATTGGTATTATGTGGAGAAAGCTAACATGCACAGAGCTGCCCAGAGTCCCATCCACTGTGAATCTAGTCCTCTGCTGCCTACTTTTTTTGGGGGGGTTGGGGGTAGTGGAGGGAGAGTGGAGTGGAGGGAGTGGGGGTGTTAAATTTAGTGTGAGAAAAGCAATTGCTTTTAAACCAAAACATAAGCTTGCAGGCTTAAGTTTTATTCTGGGATGAAGAAAATAAAATTAAAAAAAAATAAAAAAAGTGAAGCTGTAGTTGTTTGGGCAGGTGTATCAAAATATGTTTCCCAACTAGCCTGTACTCCAAAATATACCTGTAGGCAAAAAAAAAAAAAAAAAAAAAAAAAAAAAAAAAAAAAAAAAAAAAAACTAGCTGAAAAAGCCTTTTCTCACCTTGCACCACCAGAGAAGCCCTTTTGCTTGTATTGATTTTTAAGGTGCTATGGCACAGAAAGGACAACAGTCAGGGCATATCTAAAAGATCCAAACTTATCCCCTCCAACTTTGCTAACAGAATGCAATTCTCAGGGAAATGAAGGCCGTGTCAGTGATAAGCCCAGAAAAGCTGTATGGGAACTCTGAGACTTTCTGGCTCAAATTAAACAAGCAGAAACTTGCAAAGACTGGCTTGACTATGAGGAATTTTCCCTTTCCTCACAGGCTGGGGAGCTGACACCACAGAGACGACAACGTGGAAAAGTGCGATTTGAGAAACAGCACTGGAAACAGCAAGGCCAGAGTAGGAGGACATTGTCCACTCCAAAAGGCTTCTGCTTCAGCAGCCTGAGCAGAAGTCAGCCTGTCTTGGGCCTTGGCTTCCTGAGTATCACTGGTGGCAGGAGAGGCTGAGGAATGCAAGCCCCTCCCCGTGTTTTAGCAAATACGTAGAAGTGTGGGGGGGGGAGAGGAGGGTCTTTTTTTTTTTTTTTAAGACCACCAAAAAAATTAGACAAAACAGGAATTGTTCATTTAGTTAAAGTCAAAATGCAGAACTTCAAATATCCACAGATTCATATGTCATCATTTAAGTATGACTCATTCAAATTTCATGCAAATGTTCATTTCACTACTCTTACTTTGGCCTAGAATTCAAGCTGAATACTTCACAGGGAAATGTGGTCCTGGAGCACAGTGTGATTATGCTGGTAATGGTATTTCCATGTTTCGATTTCCTGTGCTTCACAAATGGGAGATATGACAGTCTGTAAGATAGAAAAAGGGATATTTTGAAATCCAAGAAAGTCTGTGGGCTAGACTTGGATTCTGATGGGTTTGAGGTACATTTCACTTTGTTTGAACAGTTTCTTTGATAAGGCTATCCCAAAAGGATATAAGGGACAAACAAAACAAAACAAAACCACCAAGCCATAGAACATTTTTTTTTTCTCATCCTCCCTAGTTTATTTATTTTACTCCTTTTCAGTGTGTGGCCAGGGTATGTATGCTTTATGGCTGGGATACTTAAGTTTAATGACATCAAATTCATATAGCAGCATCTGTTAGAGAAGTTATAATTATAGAATATTTAATCTGTTATTTTTGCTTGTGTATATCCTTAATAGCTAATGTTTTCTGTGTGATTGTGGTAAAGTCAAATCTGTCAGTCTGCACCTGATCTTTTCTGACACTATGCTTAGAAATTTGATGAGACAATACCCAATTTAACAAATGACAGCTCTGCAGTTTGCTCTGTCTCATTGCAGAGAGATGTCTTTTTCTGAATAACTTTTGCTCAAAATGTCATGTGTTTAAGCTGCTGTGACCAGCCATTTTTTTCTCCACTATGCACTGGGGAAGGTTCAAGAGTGTGCTCAGTATGACACACACGGTGAATTAAAAAAGTTAACAAAACTGGGGTGGGGAGGCAAACAAATACCTCATAGGGAGAGAAGAAAAAAAAAAAAAAAAAAAAAAAAAAGTGTTTATCTTCATTAAAGGCACTTTAATAATGCTAACTTAGAAAAGGAATTGCCTCAGAGTGAAGCGAAAGCCTTCAGGATATTAGTACCTGTGTTTTAGACCGTTGGAGCTTAATACGGAGCCTTACAGCCTGTTACCCATGCTTGTTTTAAAGCAGCTCTAGATTTTACTGGGTTAAAGTACTGTTGCGGACATCTTGTTGCTGTGCTATGTCAGCTGTTCCCTGGCCCCACTAGAGTTCTATGATCCACAATAAAAATCACTTTGTTTTCAACTTACAGGCTTTCATCCAGCTACATTAAGCAGCAACTTACTTCATGAATGTAAAAGTAATGGAAACAGAATTTATGACTTTGATGGAAAACTTTCCTGTTGTTTGTATAGAGTTCATTAAACCTCAGGAGGCTGTTTTCTCTGGCATGAATTCACACTTGAATTCATGTACTGCTCCACAGGTAGCTCGACTCACTTAGTCAAGTGTTCACTTGAAAAGCTTTTGCTATTTCTGTTTTTGTTTTTTTTGTGGGTTTTTGTTTGTTTGTTTGCCTTTTTTTTTGGGGGGGGGGGGGGGGGAGGGGCAGTTTTTTGTTTGGTCTTTTTTGTTTTTATTTATTAGGAGATTTAACTAGAATGTCTATTTCTTTTGCTTCTTCAGTTTGTGGCTAGTCTGTGAGACACCACTAGATACATGTATGAGCTGAGGTGAGCTCGGCTTACCTCCATGAAGTGGAAGCACTTTGTCTATGGCTACCAGTGCAACCAGCTCCTCCACAGCTACTCTGCATACTTTTAAGTGCCCATATGGCACTACAGTACCTGGCAGACAGAGGTGCTTTCCAGAATATATCCAGCATGATTACAAATGTCCTGTTTCCTCAGCTATTTAGCTATTTGCAATGAAAAATTACAAGACCTGTAGTATGAAATGCTGACATTTATCCTGTCTGGGCCTGTCTGTTATTATTGTCCCACCACTCTTTATTCTCCATCATTCTCAAATTTGGCTTAAGTCACCAGTGTGAGCTTGCAGCCCAGCCCTGGGCTGCATCAACAAAAGAGTGGCCAGCAGGGGAAGGAAGTGATTGTCCTCCTATGCTCTGCCTTTGTGAAGCTGCACTGGAGTGCTGTGTCCAGGTTTGGGGCACCAGCCCAATAGGATGTGGACCTGTTAGAACAGCTCCAGAGGACAGCCATGAAGATGGTCATCAAGGGCTGGAGAACCTCTTCTAGGAAGAAAGGCTAAGACAGCTGAGGCTGTTCAGCCTAAAGAAGAGAAGACTCCAGGGTGACCTCATTGCAGCCTTTCAGTACTTAAAGGGGACTTATAAAAAAGATGGAGAACAACTTTTTGCTTGGTTAGCTAATGATAGGACAAGGGGGAATGGTTTTAAACCAAAATGAAGAGGAAATTTAGATTAGAATTTAGGAGGAAATTCTTCACTCAGAGAGAGGTGAGGCACTGGAATAGGCAGCCCAGAGAAGCTGTGGATGCCCCATCCCTCAAGGTGTTCAAGACCAGGTAGGACATGGCCCTGGCCAATATGTTCTGGTGGCATCCCTGCCCATGGCAGGGGGTTGAAACTAGATGATCTCTCTTCCAACCCAAGCCATCCTATAAATAATAATAATATAGACATAAATAAAGAAATAAAAAATTATCCACAGCATTCGTCTGGCCATGTTGAGAGGAGGTCCATCTATCACATTGAGGGGTGGTCTGCTTCTCTGTTTCAGTACATCAGATAAGAAAAGCTTTAATAGATAAAAGGTATAGACCTTGAAAGCAGAGTTTTGATAATTCATCCCACAGAGTACTTATCTACTACTTAAATGTAAGTGATCTGTGATGCATCAGGATCATGGGAGCATATTGATCATTAAACAAATTTATCAATTTCATAAAAATGAGGAATAAGCATTTATACAATTTCTAATTGCTGGGAAATCTCTTGTGCATACACATACATATGTAAGAATATACTGTCTTAAAGATTTCAACTTTTTTTTTTTTCTCTCTTTTAATTATCTTAGGAGTTATGTAAAGTGCTATTCATATTTTTCAGCTATTACAAATTTTGTCTAAAACTATATTGTTACAGACAACAAGAAACTTGAAAAAGAAACAAACATATGTCTAATATATGCTAAGCCTACAGCTATGTTGAATAGTTAAATGAAAATACACATTTCTACAAATGCACTCATTTTCCATATACTAGTGCACACGGGGCTTGTTAAATGCGTTAGAGCTTCAGTCTGCAAACCACTTAACCACATATAAAGCCACATATGTACTTGTTTTCTAGTTGTAGTTTCACTTAAATCAATCGATATACCTCCTATGACATCTGCAGTGTAGCATAGAGATATCAAAACTACTATAAATGAATTAATTTTGTAACTGTACACAAACCAGAAGTGACAGCACAGAGCTCAACACAGGTTAATTTTCTTTTTTGAGAAACTGCAAGCATTTAAAGATAGCTCATATCTCTATGCAGTAACGGGATCAGCAGAATGGAGGCACCAGATGTCTTGAAGCTCCAAGTGCAACTCAAGTGAACACGTATCCAGTTTAGATTATTAGTAGTATGCACAAATGACTGTATGAAAAAAACTGAGTGCTAAATTTTAACCAAAGGTGTCGGAGCTTCTGAACATGTCCAGTGCTAATGGAACAATATCATGTTTCTGGAATACTAAGAAAGCCATTATCAACTTTGGAAAGAAGTGCTGTATCACTAATAATACCAGGAAACACAGTGGGTAATATATAATTTCTCAGAAATAAACATTTAGTTAGAATACAAAACTTGTAGAATATTCATTTCTACCAGCTGAATAGAAAAAAAAAAAAAAAAAAAAAAAAATAAAGGTTGGTAGGGGAAGAAATCCCTCTTGCAGATGATGAAATTGCAAACAGGTTCACAACAATGTATGAAAGTTTTCTTTTTCATCTATGCTGCAATTGCAAGCCAGAGCAGATGCACATATGAGTGTAGTATTATTACCCCCACCATGACCTGCGTGGCAACTGGAGAGGTTAACAATAGCACAAGAGCTGGCCCAGAAAGACACTACTGAACCTCTGCATCCCAAGTGTTACTAGGCAAACAGATGTGTGGTTTGGGCTATGGGCTATATGTGGTTTGGGCTATATAGGCCTTTTTTTTTTTTTTTCTAACACTGGCAGAATAAAGCAAACAAGCCTTAAAGGAGATTGATTTAAATTTCGTACCCAAAAATGAGGGACTTGACAGATATTTAATCTGGCTTTGTTTGCATTTTAAATTAACAACAGCAATGATGTTTCTTACTCTTTCTTGGAAAAACAGACTCTATTATTCTTAATACGCATTGGGTCTAAAGTAACACTGGAAGTCACTGGAGGTTACTGGAAGTAACCTTTTAGGTCCTCAGCTTCAGAAAACAAATTATGCTGTTTACTTCTAATTCTCTGTGGTTTTGTGTCAATAGAAAAAGTCAACTGTGGACTCTGCACTATAGATTAAAATTTTTCTGAGTAGCGCCCTCCCCCCCCCCCCCCCCCCCATTCCCCCTTCTTCTTTTTCCTAAATACAAGTGTTTGTGTTTGTTAATTAATATTTTTGCATAGATAACTTTATTTGTGACTTGACTGGTAAAACTCTAAGGAGTTGGACCATCTGGAGACCAAAGTTAAAATTACATTCCAGCGTTAAATGCTGCTGGAGTTTGTTCCAGATGGGTTGCATAAAATCAAACTGCTGTTAGAAACACTGCCAGAAAACAGGTCACTTGATACATACAATCTTTGCAAGAAATGTTTATATAAATTATCATTTTCAATATTGTATTTTAATTGCATAAAGAGCTTTGTGTGTGAAGCAAAACAATGGGTTTGGCCTTCTGCTATCAGAGAGCCACAGGTTAAAGGAGTTAATGAGAAGAACAACTTGGGTTAGTTTTGTTGTTATATCCTTTCTGAAAGGGATTTGAATAAAGTTATTTTTGACTTTTCATTTCTTCTTTTTACATATTGTTTCAAAATATTTGTGAATTTATATTTTCAGAAACAGGCCAGAAGAAGTTGAAATAAACATTCAGTTGTAGCAAACTATCTCTTTTTATTTCATCTATTTTATACTTAATGTTAATTTTCTGTTGTTAAGCTATGTCCTATAAAAGCCAAATGATGTACTGTTTCATAATATGAACTCAATTTCATCTTTTTTAAGACACGCTCTTTTATGGAACCGAGAAAACTACTCTGAAAATGAACACGGCATACCATTACAGTATATGCATGGGAAGTACAAAAATTGATAGACTGATGACCACAGCAATTCTCAAAAGACGTTTAGCCCCTTAGAGGATGACCTATGATAAGAGCATTTAGAGGACCTGTTAGTTCAGTGCTGGTTCAATTTAAATTGAAATCAGAAGCAGCGTGAAATACATGTTCCTCAATTCATAAGTCTGTGTACTGACTGAAGTAGAAAAGTCACAGTTCCTCCATAGCCTTCTCTTGTTAAACTTCCTAATTGTCAAAGTAAAAGTAGATGTAAAACAACTAATTATGCACTCACTGTAATGTAACTTCACAACTGACAATGTCTTCATTGGTGCTAGGTTGCTACACTGAAAGCATCTGCTCCCAACAAGAAATTGTGCCATATGTCAAGGGGAGATAATGACTTACAGAACAGTTCGGTATAACTCTTCTTTCCTGTCTTCACAAGCTATAATACACATGAAGAACTTAGAGAAATATGACTCATCTACAAGACTTCATTATAAATAACTATTTTATAACATATGCTTTCCTGAAGCACACAAATCCCCTGGCTTCTGTGAGTAGCTCAGTGAATGGGTGAGCTGTGTATGACTTCCAGAGGCAATTTCTATGATTGCTAGCCTGTAACATAATCATACACCAGAACCACCGGGGCCTGAAACAATTTCCCATCTATTACTCTGCATTGTAGCTATCCTACATCGCAGGGTGTCATGGTAATGTACAGGATGCATGGGGTGAGGATGAGAATATGCTTAATCAACCTATTTTCATTTCTTGCACAAAACATTTTGTTTCAAAGACAGATAGAGCTAAAAAGTTGGTTTACTGAAATCAGCTAAGAGGGTAAATAATTTCTAAATCCACTATTGTCTACCCCATGACCCTTCCCTGTCACACTTTTTCAAGCATAGCTTTTTTTCCTTTTACCTCTGGAGAAATCAACACAGCTTTCTAGTTCTTGAACAAATTTATGCTCCTTATAGGCATTATTTTCATAGGAATGTTTGTCTTGAAACTCTTTATATGTAAAAAAAAGTGTTTTGTTTTATCAATATTTGCTTTTTTTTTCCCTTATAGGTAATGCATTCACTAAAATTTTTTGGCATAAAATCAAAGAAAGCAAGTGTAAAATAATTAATAAAACAAAATAATAAGTTATAAAGACAGAAACAAATGAGTCCTAAATGCTAATGGCCATGAATGATTTTCAGATCAGTACCTGTTGTTGCAAATAGCATTTGTATTCATGCCAAAAACTTAGACCCAACTCAAAATACTGTGTGAATCTCATGGAAGTCAGACTCCTTAAGCACATGAAGGCAGTTAATTCTTAATTTTCACTTTTAAGCATATATTAAATATTCATTAAGATAAAAAAAAAATAGTCAAATTCTGTTTATCATCAAGAAATCAGGAAGATTTTCCCCTGCTTTAAAACATAATATTTTTCAGATGCTTGGCTATACCTACAAGCAAAGAGACATGATATGTTCCTTTTGATATTCTTAATTTCTCCTCCTGCAAAGCAGGTACTAGAGTTGTTAATAGACAATTTCCATAAACCATAAACATAAACATATAACAGAGGGCTGATGGAGAGAGCTGGTGCTATCACCAACTTCAGGTTCCATCTGTGCTGTTCCTTCATACTTGAGGTACTGCTGCTGCACCTCAAATAATACATTTCCTAATGGTATTGAGCTCTCTCTACCGGTTGAGGTACAATTATCATGCTGATGCCATGGGGACTGGATCATTCTCTCTTGAATATTATAAACTTTCTCATTGAACACTCAAATATGTCCATGGCCAGTGAATATTTTTCATGATTAACCACAAGATTAATCACATAAGTGATGAAATAGTTCAGTGTGTCAAAAGTTTAAAATATTAGGTAAACAACTTGAAAATCTCTTGATTTAATAATAACAAGTAGACATATTCCTCAATGTTCTTTCTTACTGCTTTGCTTTAGACAGCAATGTGCTGAAAGCCAGTCAAAGTAGGGGTTTGGTGGATTTTAAGGAAGCACTATATCACTCACTGGAACTTAACACTATAATACTTTGGCTGTTGTAGATAAGGTTACCTGGGATATATTTAGTTAGTTTCCTTGGCATTGGGATATTTCACATTTTAATTTCATATTTCTAACCTTCAGCAATTATTTTATCCATTAATTTTCATCTTTCTTTCTTTCTTTCTTTCTTTCTTTCTTTCTTTCTTTCTTTCTTTCTTTCTTTCTTTCTTTCTTTCTTTCTTTCTTTTTCTTTCTTTCTTTCTGGATCACACAAAACCACTCTCCCAGATTTTCTTAACAGAAGGCTTCTATTAGAGTGATGAAGAAAATCAATCCCTCTTCATCTAGATTGATAACTGTTGTGTCTTAGTTAGCAATGTTTGTAAAGCACACTAAAGCAGCAGCTTGGTATCTCTCACAGCTCTGTATCTTCTTCTTCACTTGGCTTCTTCAGTAAATGAAAGTTTGTGTGTAAATTAATGTCCCTACATAGTACTTGTTTGTTTTCCATCCTTTAACCACTTCTTAATGCTTTATGTTTCTTTCTATTTCATGATTTCTTTCCTTTGATATTAACCTTTGATGTAAAACATGAATGCCCAAAGGGGGAAAAAAAAAGAGCCCAACAACCTTAAGTACAATTTTAAATGTCTTGGCTATAGTAATACTACCTTCAAAGGATTCAGTGTATTTAAAACATGATCTCCATATTTGAAAGAGCACACTGTTGATCAAGCTGTGACATTCCAAGGATTCCTCAACTGATGTCTTAAAATGGATTCGGTAATTTGTTCTGTGACTGATGGCAAACTGATTGAACTGAAGCCATATCTGCATGCATTTGCTCTGTACAGTAATTGAAAGAACATACTGTAGTTCTGCTGCAAAAAAATAACTTGCAGCATGAAAGCCTTCTGCATGTTTTCCACCAGAAGCCTCATTTATGTGGTTAATTATCTTCAGAAACCCTGCTAAAAATTGAGACTGCAAATGAGAATACTGCCTTTTAAATGATCTGAAATACTGGTTAATGATATTTCTTCTTGATATAGTGATAATACTTTAGCTTTAGCTATATTAGTTAACTTAATATCTGTGGGCTTGAATTTTATCCTTTATTAAGTACTGTTTTCCATTTGTTTTATTTTTGTTTTGTAACTGTATTTGAAAACTTTTAATTTCCACATTGCAGTCTTACAGTACATCTAGTCAATCAGCCTATAACTAAAGAGTAATTATTCTGGAAAATCCTTCAGATAATTTCTACAAGAAACTAACTGCTCAGAACTAAGTACCTTTTAAAGAATGGAACCAAATCTGTGAATACACTTGGGAGGCTCACGGGAATTTTCCAGTAATGTAGAGCTATGGCAGATATTCCTGTGCTCCCTGCTATCCAAACTATGAATCTCTACATCAATAGAAATTTATCATAGAAGAGAAATATAATAGAGAGATCCAACAGAATCCCTCATACTTCCTACATGCACTTGAATGAACATAACCAGAATCTGCATAGGTGTTTGGAGTAAGAAAAAGTCTCTTATACATGTCATCCTTTGGACCAGGATCTCTTTGGTAGGTCTGATAGCTGTAGCTGCGTGGTGAAAGAGAATAAATTGGTTAGATATTTTTTTTGTCTACTGTACAAAATAAGGGTATTCAAATGAGGGATAGAGTGGGCCCAGAGACTGTTCCTGTGCCTGTGAAACAGGCTTTGTGATCTGAAAATAAGTATTCTTCACCGATCTAAATGGACCATCTGAATGCTGAGACAAAATCTTATTTGTGAGATTTACGAGCAGTATGGTTTAAAACTAAAACCAACCAGCTAGTCCAGCAATAATTAACTAATTAACGATGATATATTCCTTAACGTATAAGTAAATATGACTGCAATCCATACAGATAGAAGAACAGAAGCCATATATTGTTTAGCAATGGTCAATATAGTGCTGACTTCCACAGACTTTGCTTAGAGAAAATTCCAATAAGAATATGGCATACTAACTGGGTACCTATTATATCCAGTAGGGATAATAGCATGAGCAATAGATCTGAGCATTTACGTATGCCAGTTCAGTAGCTGGGTCCAAATCTGAATACATATCTATGGCTTGGACCCTGGCTACTTGAAAGCTATTTGCACTCAGATCACATTGTGACCCTGAGAAATTGAAATATTTATGTTGAAAAAGAACTGGATGAAATATTTATAAGGCTATTGTTACAAACAAGAAAAATTATGATATAAATATGATTACACTGTATAAATCAGATAATATCTACCAATATGTGCTTCTTTAAAGACGCCCAACATGATTTGGTTTCTGAAGTACACATAAAAAGAATTTCAATAACATTGTCTTTTCAGACTTTATTGTTCAGGGATACAAGGAAAGCTTTTCCCTGGTTGTAATATTTTCTTTATAAAAGCACTATTTCAGACAAAGTAAGCTTGGCTCATTTAAAGTCCCCATAAGGGACAGATTTGTTTTCAACGATATTTTGAATGTTTTTGATTACCTAGAGGAATGACATCCCAGTTTATGAGATCCCAGCGTGTCTTTATTTTCTGGACAACTCAGTTATTTTCTCATCCTCTGACCTTATTATGATACTGTTTTTCCCTTCTCTTCACTATATAGTTTTCAGTGAGAAAGCTCTATATAAATTCAATAAAAATCTAGTTCACATATCTGCAACTTAATCAACTGCACACGACATAAAAATAACTTATTTTCCCTTATGCCTTCATTCTTATTCTTGTGCAATATCGTTAACCAATATCAAGTGCTGTGAGTAGCCCTACAGTGAACTTAAAAAAGTAAAATTAAAATCCATTATAACCACATCAACTATAGGACAAAAATTTTGTTTCCTGGGTAGTTTTTGTTGTTGTTGTTCTTATAATGTATCAATATAAATGCAGATGGCTAAGTAAAAAGAACGTTTCTTCACTTCCATTGTAAACATACACAGTGATTGTGAGATGACTCAGGGATAAAGCGTGCCCCTCTTTTGGTCAGGAAGCTTTGAATGTTTTCAGGTACACAATTAGATCCTATAGATGAATTTTATTTTGCTGTTAAAATCAGTTAAAATATTTTGTAGGTCTGAAAGAATTCTAGATGATAATATATCTGCAAGTAGATAGTTGATACGTTAAACACTGCCTTGATTTAGATTACAAGGAGGTACAAATTGTTATGACTTCTCCTTATTTGACTGCTGGAGTATTTGAACATCATGTGATGATTTAGACCAATATTAAATAACACTGTTCATAAACAAGGAGGAATTATGATATAAAACATGATGGTGATATGCATCAGAGTTACCATGCATCTGAATTTGATTCTGAATTCTTTCAGTTTTGGTATTTGTCATTGCTCACAGATATATCTGTAATCCTCTTCTAAGCCAACATTTTCTCTAGCATACAGTCCATATATTTTAGGGCTAAGTTAAACATTCTGAAGTTGTGATTACTTGTAACTCAGCCTACAGATCATTGCAACTACAGTGAAGATAACTCCACATTCATTATGCTTAACTTCAAATCTTCATAATGAAATTACTCAAAGCTTGTTGGGTTTTGTTTTACTGTTCTTTTGCACATAATTGCTTTGTGCATGTATCAATAGCTATAATATGTATCTATATGTGCTTGGAAACTATTATACACATTCAGTAGAACATTAGAACCTGAGATGCGTCTCTAGTATCTTCACTTTTTCTGGTATTTTTCATGCTTAATATGTAGACTTATTTTCTCTTCTCCATGCCCATGTTCATAACCAGAGCCTGATGACATGCACACTTTTTAAAAGAATGAACAGAAATCCTGTTCCTCTTTGCATCTGAACTGAGAAACCAGTGCATTAGTCAGTTCATAGTTCAGCAGCTGTTTAGTATTCTCCCCCATTTTTTTTGTTGACCAGTTATATTTGGTCAAATTTATAGATAACCAAAGTTATATATGAAGCTTTATTCTGGGACTAAGCAGTAAGTTGGTGACCAAAAGATGCCTTCCTGTTTATAGGTATTGTTTTCCATCAGGAGGTGCTGGTTCACTGTGAACCCAGTAAGGCACTCAGACGTAAGGTACCATTTAAAGTGCTATTTATTTGCACTAAGGCTATAAGAAGAGAACAACATACATAGATAATCTTATGCCCCTTTAGAAGCTGGGAGCCCCGAGCTGTGTAGCATCGAACAGGACTCTGATCCATGTGCAGCACACCATACAGACCCCATCAATTATTATCCCCTTTTGGTCTTTCAAGCTATTACAGGATTTTCGTACAAGAAAACAGCTCTATTTATCATTTATACAGTCAAACAGAATCAATGCTCTTGGGTGAACTTTGTGCTGCACTGTTACATAAAGGCAAAACCACCCAGGCAGTGTAACACCTCCATATACAATGGTCTTCTCGCCAGCATCACAAGTATCCACTTTTTTTCTCTTACTATAGAGATTAGTGGTTTGTTTAAACATAGGGTTCTCCTTGCAGAAAAAACATGATTCTAGAAATCATTGCATTATATATGATTAGTATCTTATTGCCATACATTTATTTAGACTGTAATTGTGCTACCATTGTACAGTTTAAACATTTCTCTGCAGGCATCTTCATTAATTTCATTCATTCTGTTTCTCTCCTTTTGGCAGAATGCAGTGCAACCTCCCAGGGATTTTGTCAAAAGTTATGAATCTCCAGTTCTCACACAGTCTTTGGGTGGAATTGATAATGCATAGTATGATTACCAGAGTGGGATGAACATGCTAAGAACAAAGGGAAGGGAAGCACAGAGATTTTTCCAAAAAGCCAAAAGCTGTGTGATTTTTATTTATTTTTTTCAGTGATCCCAGATACAGCTGTAAGCAAAGCTAACTATGAAACTGAATTTCAAGATAGTGTTGAAGACATTGCTTTCTCCATAACCTTGTCTTGGTGGTTTTACCATTAGATGAAGGAACTTATCTTTCAAAAAGACCTGAAAAGTAAAATGTGGCAGGAGTAAATCCAAGTGACGGTATTGGTGTTTTCAGCAGGTCCCCCACATGTCAAAAGGAAGATGACAACTACCTGTAGGCACTACCAGTCTAAATTAATCAGACAATGCAGATGAAAAAAATAAATAAATAATGTCTTAGGTAAACCAACGAAGGTAAAACTCAGCATAGGTAAGTTATCTTACTGGGCTTCATGGAAGAAATAAGTTTATATATGGGCTGCCTCCTCTAATTCTGAATTCTCAGAGTTTAGGAATGATTGTTTACCTGCTAACAGCCTGCAGGGATCTGGTAAAACAGCTACAGCATAAAACTGAAAAATAATTGAAATAAATAAAGTACTACCTGGCACTATCCTTGTTTATTCTGTGCATTTGATATTAACATTCTGATGCCTTATGCTCATAATACATAATAAGAAACAAAAATGTCATAAAATCAATACCTTCTAACAGCAGAGGGAAATGTCACAAATTATCCCATTCTCATTATAGTTTTCAGACAGTAATTTCATAAGCCTCCAAGGGATTAGGAAAGCTAAGTATATTTTTGCTCTACCCTCAGATGTCAGTTTTATTGTACATGATCTAGGCACTGAAGGTTCTCTGTTCAGGAGGAAGTCAGAAATCAATTGTTTTGCCTATGAGACTCTTTTGTGAGGCTGTTAGCTGTCGTTGTAAATGAGAAAGTACCAAATTCCATGACCCTGCTTAAATTACTTTGAAATACAAAATTACACTCTAACCCATTATGGGGTACAGAAGCATACTCTATGCTCATACAGAATACAGAACTGTGTTGCTAATGAATAAAATTTGCATGTTCTGAAGAAAGTATTTGAATGAGTTATATATATAGCAGAATTCATAACAGTTCAATATTTCCCTATGATTTTTTTTTTTCTTTAAACTGGGCCTTAAAGTCTGATCAACCCTGCTTAGCTAAGCATGAGACTGTCATGACCTCACTGACGGCACTTGCAAATCCAGTACTAATGCTGTTGTAGCGGCAGTGGTTCCAGCACCTAGCCGGAACCTTTAATCTATAAAGTGAGACTGTGCTGTCATCTGTGCATATATTTTACCAAGTTGATTCACTTGCTGATCCTAATCCTCTGATCAACCATGCTTCATACACATCAGTTTGCATTCAGACTCTGCTGTGGAGAGAACCAGGTTCAAAATACAGTGAATTACAAAGTCTGTTATCACAGACAATATGGAAGGCCAGGCCCACCTTTATCACTTGGCTTTACTTCTTGTAGTACATAGTAAAAAGAGATGCAGCCACTCATTTCACATAAGCCATAACCCCAGGAAATTTTATATCACATTAAGAAATCCTGGAAAAGACATTCTGATGAAGTCAAATAGATGCTATGGGCCACCATGCTCTTAAATGTTTCTTTTACCTTTAAAGCTGAATTATACTTAGAAAAATAAAAACAAACTATGCAAAAACATAAATAAACAAAACCACTAAACTTTGGAGATTGTTCTCATTATATCTACAGATTCAGTACTGCATGCTACACATAAAATACTGCCATTGCAGTATTTTAGAAAAGGATAATAATACTTTGGGACTAATCCCCCAAAATAGGAATGAGTGAAATGAGTCTTTTATTGTGAAATATATCCAGTTTTGTTATAACATGCAAAGCAGGTTATAAGGTTATATAGCCTAATATTATCTCAGATTTCCTCACCAAAATATGAAGCAATGAGAGATATAAAAGAACAAAAAGAACATAACTTATACAAATACGAAAAGGTTATGATTTTTAATGGTAACTCCTTCCCAGAAGAAAAAAAATATCCAGAGAGTTAAGGATTTATTAGATTGGAGGAGTCTGGAAGTTCAGATGGCTGCATAGTGTTAAAACCATTTGGATGGGATCAAAGATTGTCTGTAAGGGAAAGGCTCAATCGATTACTACAGAGAGAATTCATACAGTTCAGCTGAGACTTCCAAATAGCTCTGAAGCTCAGTATAGCACATTATTTCTTTGAAAAATCCACTTCACAAATAAAGTCTATATTAGTAAAATACACATTAGATTTTTATTTTTTCTTTAAGTAATGTTGAAGTACATGGGAAGCTATAGCCAAGTTCAGCAGCAAGCCCTCACTGTACATTGTATGGTCAGTCTCCTTTTGTTACATAGATGGTGTCTAGCAAGAGGCATGTCTCACTGCCTCAGGCTAGATGTGCACATCAAGCATGCGCCTTTTTAGGGTAAAACCCCAAGTACACTATTCCTCTGCCCTATCAGCTGCCTTATGGGAAGGAAGAAAGTAGTATTCATCTATGAACAGGAAGTGAATAATCAGAGCACACCTGGATATGCCTCTGTCCAAAACTTCACCTGTGGAAAGAGAAGCAAAGGTGAACTAATAAAATAATATTCCACTGTGTTTACTATGCTCTTCTGTTAGTACAAAGCATTGAAGACCCAAATTCTAATTTGTTCACCTACAGTGAGACACTTAGATGAAAAAGATGAGTGTAGTCTACAACACAGGTCCTGCTTGTAAGAATAAAGGCTAAACTCTCTTAGTGATGTGAATGAACTGAGAACAAACAAAAAGAGAAATAAGAAATTATTATCTTTCATTAAAAAATCTGAAAAATATAACCATCCAGTCATTTCTGACATTATTTGCTTAGACTGAATGAATTAGAGACATATTAACTAGGCATAGATGACTATAGTAGTGAGCAGGATGGCTCACGATATAATGGCTCAGATGAAAATGACAGCTGTTATCATTAAATTCAGTATTTATGTTTTTCTAGTTAAAACTGACTATTTACAAAAAACAGTAACTCACAGCTGAGAGAAAAAATACTTTGGTTGTATTTAATTTAGAGGAAACACTGCATGAAAAGCTCCTTTCCTTTCACATGTACATTTTTCTTATTTTTATTGGTTCCAGATCACCATCTTTTGTTTTTATTTCCGCACGAGTTCATTTCAGGCACGTGTGCTTGTGAGGATTTATGTGCCACAATATATAAAAAGGCCAGAAAATATACTCAAACGGAGGGAGCTTATTTTACAGATGATTCTGTAAGTTACTGAAATCAGCCCAGGAAGGCACCCCACTTTCAATTCTGTCCAAGACTTTTTGTGGAGATATCTCCTATGTATGTGTATCACTTTGTCTACGGAAACTTTTATGAGTAATGAAGGACCATTTTGCACAAAGGAGAACAAGATACAAACAATCTCTCTCATTATGCATATCTCCCTTATACATGCCGGTGTGTGAAATCTAGGCCATAATAAACTGTTGCCATTGGCTTTGATTTTGTGTGCTGTGCTTGCCCACTGTCAATGCTTATCCAAGAAGCCAGTCTTTCTGATGTAATTATATGGTATGGCAGATAACAGAACTGGCCTGCATTACAAAGACACTTATATTACACACACTCCTTCTAAGTGTGGCAGAGCTACCTCAGGGCAACATCCTTCAGGAATGCTGAATTTTTATTCATTATTTTTATTTTTTCTTTAAGCTAGGGTTTTGGGTGGGTTGGGGTTTTTGCTCAGGCACTTGGCAGCACATCAACTCCAGAAATTGTGCCATTTTCATGACCTTTAGATTCTAAACTAGGTAAAGTTTGGATATCCTGGTTTCCTCATTTCTCTGTATTAGTTTCTTTCCCCTCTTCTGATTGTATTAGATATATATATAGTTTTCATTCAGACTATAACCCCAGGATTTATCAAATGAAATATTGTTTGTTCGGCTTGGGATTTACAGTCTTAGATTTGTTGCTTATGTCCTGAAAGTATTCCTGCTGAATGCTGACTTACTATTCTTTAAAAAATGTTTAAATCTTCATTATGTCAAGCAGTTCATGAGCAAAAATAGGTAAAGCACAGCATATGAATAGATGTACATAGTGATAAGATAAACATAATTTCCTCAAGGTTGAAAGTTTTGATGGCTTAACATCATATCAAAAAGGACTTTGAATAAGCTTATGTTTTTGTTTTCTTTGAGCTTGCTTTTGATGATTATTTCTGCTGCACAAGAAAAATACATAATTATTGTTTATTTTCAACATGACTGACACCTGTAGAGCATGGATGGATTGGCTGTGCAATTACGTCAATGGTGTGCATTGACCTTGAATTTTAGGAGGGCCAGCTGCTAGAAAAAGAAATCTTCAATTTCATTGACTCATTAAATTAAACTCATTTTAACAAAAATAATCATTGGTGAATCACCATATGTTCTTGAATTTTAGGAGACTGAGAAGATTTTTAAATAATCTGAGTTTGGAACTATTCTTTTGAATAGAGTGCTTTCAACATTTCCATTTAATCTACATTTGCTATCAAGTTAAACATAAAGTTTTGAAATAGCAGGCAAAAACCGGTAAAAATAGGAATGATGCTGGGAGTTATATACTGTTTGCCAGCAGATATAAAGAAATAAATAGTAATTTTAGTATTATTTTTTTTGAAGTACTTTAGAAATCATATTATAAAAAAAAATAAAAATATAATGACCACAGTAAATACATATGAAAACCTATGAGGTTGCAGAAATAATGCAAAGTTTTCCATATTGTGTCCTGAATTAAATGTAATATAAGTTTTAGAGTTGTTGAATATGATTCAAAAATGGAGAGGAGATGAGCAACAGAATCTGCTGTAAGAGATAAACAAAATCTTGGTTGGAAGAAAATCCAGACGAATAGGGGCACCATCTGTTCTCCTGCAGTTGTTCTGACATTCATCACTAAACAAATTATGGCTACTAAAGTGCAGATGCAGAAATCACATCATGCAGAACACAGAGAAATGGGTAGCCTTTGACCCAAATGACAATATTTCCCTGTGCCCAATACCACCTCCTTTTCCTCTACCCATCCTCCTATGAATCTTCTAGGTACACAAATTTTTCACATTTTCATATTCAAGAAAGCTCTATCATTGTTCATGAATTTAAATTAAACAAAATGGATCCAGATAATTCTGGTAAAACAAAGTCTATAATTTAATGAAATTAAATGCATTTCCTGAAACTTAGATAACTAGAAATCGAAAAACTTCCTTCAGAATTAAACTCTTGAAATGATTTACACAGACACACAGAATTTCAGAAATATCTATTTTTGTCCTCTGTCTTTAATATCTACCTAAAATATTCTTTTTGTATTAATTCATATAGTAAGTAGCTATATTGTTCCAACTCATAGGATCACATCTTTCATAAGTCATTCAACCCTTGCAACACTATCAGGGGTTATCCTTGTTATCAGTGTTGTCTTTGATTCTTCCTCTTTTCCATCCAAAGATGAGTTCATCGGTGAGCTGTGATCAGCAGCGTTCCCTGACAACCAAAGAGCTCTTTTAAAGGAATACCATATAGGCAGGTCACTTCTTAGGTTTGTTGGTTTTTTTTGTTTTTTTTTTTTGTTTGTTTGTTTGTTTTTTTTTTTTTTTTTTTTTACACACACTATTTATGCCTTAAGGAAGACATAAATCCAATTCTTATATGCCTCCCTAATCAGATTGATTTCTGATCACAATCTGCCTCTGAACTTTATTTTCTGAGACTGTTTCTGCTGTTATTCTAAGACATGTCATCTTCCTCAAGAGAAATAACAGCAAGCTCTGTATATCACTCCCAAAGAAAAAACTCCTGGAGACCTTTTTGTAAGGCAATGCCTTACCAACACAGACATCTGTGCTAATCAGTGCTGAACTTTAGAAGAACTGATTTGTTTTGTTTAATACAAACCCCTGTGGTTTGGGAAGGCTCAGCTTTTACAGAGTTAGTTTGCACAGCGTTTGTTTCTTTGAAGTAATCAGTAAGACTGCCCATTGATCTCTTGCTTTTTGTTATGATCACTGTAAAAGTTTTCCAGAGTGCATTGTGAGTCATATTGCTGACTTATTTCTGCAAAAAACAAAACTGCAGTGAGCTTGACTGTGAAAAAGAGAATAGGTGATAAAGAGAATATTATGTTGCATTAGATGGGAAGATGTGTCAACTTCAAAGTTTAAATCAAGATCATTATGCAAGCTTCTTTTGTTAAATAAATGATGTTTAGAAGAACAGAAATAGGAAGGGGAAGTGAAATTTAGGTATTATAAAAATACAGGAATTTGTTTCAAAAATATATTATGCAAATCTGTACATATTTTTTTTCTTTAAAATCTCAAAATGCACAGATATCTTTCTGAAACATAAATTGCACCTCCTAGACTGAAATGCTATGTGCAAATTAATAGCCATGTTAATTTTTAGTTTTAGCCACAGCTCCTTTGATCTACTTTTCACCTTGGACACTGACATCTTGCTTTTTTACTTAGAAGCTATGAACTTCAGCAAAACCAACTGCCTTTACGGCTGTATATTTTTGGTTTTTAATGAAAAATTGCTTAAAAATATTTGCAAAATAGCATACAATTTGAAGTTGATTTGTTGTCACTTTCCTCTGTTTCATTGCATTGGAAAGATTCTGGCAAAGTGAGTAACTAACAGAAGTAAAATTAAAGTATTTTCCAGTGAAGCTGGAGGGGGCAGCTGACAGCCACTATAGCAAAAGAAGACTGATTATGCACCAGACTTTGAGAGATACAACATCTGAAGCACACAACAAGTAAGAATTTCTGTAAATGAACTTGAAGTATCATGTGAAGCTCATGGTAGGGTTGCTATGCTTTGGAGCTTTGGTTTGTGATTTTCTGTTTTATTTTTAAGAATGCTCCTCACAACTTTGGTTCTAACAAAGATGAAATGAAGGCCTGAACACTAAGCTGGCTGAATGGCTGAGACAGCATTTCTCAATAGTATTTCAACACAGAGTGTTGGGGTATAAGCCACGTCCAGGAGAGCTGGACAGAGTATTCCTACAACAGAACCAGAAGAAAATATATCAATGTCCATTAAAGAATCGTGTTAGATCCAGTCTATTTTTCCAAAGATAATATATTCAAATGTGTTCTTTTCTTTCAGTTTGACTGAACTCTGGTAAGGACCCAGTTGCTATTTTCATTGGAGCACTTTCCAGTTTACTCATGGCCCAAGCTTTCTACTCTTTTTTTTCCTGGATGAAACACCCCAGGTATCCATGATGTGTACAAATTCCATCTTGTTGCAATAACTGGCTACCAGTCTGATTGCTGGGAAAGCCTCTGAATATGATAATTATTTTACTGTATGTTTTGATGTTTCTTCTGTTTGGAATTAAACCAAAATATTGCTTGCAGTCAAGGAACACTTTCAAGGCAATCACTTTACAGAGTATGCTATTATCACATATTTGCTCTTTGCACTATGTAGAAGGACAGAAGAAATAAAAACTAACTGTCCATACGGCCTAAAGTACTCAAAGTCACCACTTTCAGTTCACTGTGAATGCTGTTTTTTTCCCTACTGATAAATTCTTAAACAAGCCAGGACAGTCGGATGACAGCATTGTGCCTGGAACTGATGTAGGTTCTATAACCTGTGCAAGTGTATAGTATGTATGGCCACACTTACAATTTTGCTTAGAAAAAAAAAAAAATAAAGTAAACAATTCCATTGAAGAGATCACACCTCTCCATTCCACCTTCCATTCAAATGGATCAAGAAGTACTTTCCAGAATAATAGTTGTTTTTTTTGATCTAGGTGGGAAGGAATAAATGCAGAATCCTTTCTTCCCCATCTAGACAAACTCTGACTATGCTGATAGTGCTTCTCATCATGCACAATGATGCTTCACAATTAGCCTGGACACAGACCAACAAGATTTTCCAGTTCTAGAGCTCATGCAGTCAATGGTAGTTTGGGATCCCTGCAGTTCATAGCAACCAAGAGCTTTGACCTCTCTCAAGACACTGATTTTTTTTTTTTTTTTCTGAACTGGAACAAAGCAGCTGCCACAAAACCTATGGGCAGCTGAAAACAGAATAAGAAAAAAATCCATAATTGCAAAAGGAAAATCCTAAATACTACTCGATGTGTCAGAAATAGGAAAAAAAAATCCAGAGAATGCCAGTACAATTTATTAATTACAGTTCCAGTACATCCAATAAATCCATGGGAAATATTATAATTCTCTACAGCCAACAACAGGGAGAGGAGAACACAAGAATATGTAAGAGAGTAAGAAAATATTTGCATTTTCATATGTATTCAGATGGGTTCAGATGAGTGAGTTCAAATGGAAATATATTTACAAAAAGCACAGAATATTCTGTAAAAGTCATAGTTTCAAGTCAAAGACTGAACTTAAGGTCCACGTAGTTCTTTTAGCAAAGCTTACTAACCAAGAACAAGCATAATGAAACAATTATGTACACAGTATTGCATATATAGTATTTTATGTGCATTAATCCAAGCATCCATGCATACCTCCAAGCATACAGTTTAAAAAAATAGAAATATTATTAAGTAACAGATGAAAACACCAGCTGGGCACTGATTTTATTTTATTTCTTTCAGTTTGGTTAAGAGAAAGAACATTGTATGTATTAATCTCTAAAGGGAAATATAAAACTGGTGTTTACAATTCCAACAGCAATCAGGACTCAGGGAAACCAAAGAAACAGCTATGCAAGCTGCAGTATGGGGAAAGGGAAGGCAGGAATACAATTCATTTAACCATGTTGACAACAGCAACAAAAAAGATCTTTTCTGTTGAGCTAGAAGGATGACAGCCTCCCTGATTAATTTTGTCCTTCTATTACCTTTCTTTCCCTGACAGAAGGTCCCGAGCTATCATTCCAGCTGATCGACTGCTTGATGTTCTGCATCAGAACTTGCAACAACCATTAGCATTTAAGAGGCCCTCAAATATCTTTGGTCAATCAATGTAAAACATGACCAAATATTAATTATACTGCATTTAGCCTACCTAAAACGTACTGAGCTCTGAAAAAAAGATTGTGTTTTACTAGTATTATTGATGTTCTGTTTTACAGTTCTCAAAGGCTAATGCAGTGATTTTAAAAACAGATTGAATGCTTGTACACAATACCACATCATTTTAAATGTTCCAGCTTTATCTTTTTGGAAAATGGTTTCACCGAAAATATAGGTCTAAAAATATGCCCCCAATCACTTGAAAATTATTTAAAGAAGCATCTTGAAAAGTAGGTTATTACATACCATATTTCATATTACAAAACAAAAAACAACTCTGTAAACACTACAAAAATCAGAACAGGAATACATAGGACTGTAGACAGATAAGGTTCAGCAGAGCAAACTTTCATCTAACGTGTATGTTTACCCTGATAGTCTCTTTCTTCCTTTGCTATTTTTCCTTCTTCCTTCTATTTTTCATGTCAGAAAAATCACTCAAATACCAAAGCTATATTTCTATGCCAGCATATTGTTATCTCTATATTTTGTACTTATCCTTATGGCAGACAGCAGTATTGCTTGTCTATGTATCATCATCATTATTTAAAAATGTAATGAAACTAGCAAATAACTTTATAATTAGGAGAATGGATTGTTGCTAAAATTAAGTATAACATTTTCAGAAATGTTTGATTACCAAACATCTCTGAAATTTAGCACCATTGTGCTCTGAGGGTGGCAACTGGAAAAAGGGATCACCTCTTCCCACCTTTGTACTAATTAGCTTTTGTTTAATGCCATCTAATCTCTGTGAGGATTTTGAGTTGTTTTGTATTTTATTTGGGCACAGGCACAGGTAATTAGCAGTATAAATTTAGCCTTATTTCTTTTTCATATTTGCTAGTAATTCCAGGGAAAACATGCAAAATATGTGTTTCTTAAAACCATGCAGGTTAGGTAGTAATACTGAGTAACTGTCCAAAATTATTCAGAACTGGATATCTGTTGTATTCAGTTGAATCTCATTAAAGGTGAGGGACACAGGCTGAATGTAAATCCCTGACAAAACACAACAGACGGCATGGAGGAAAGATTTTTTTTCTCTGATACAAGTTGTGTGAATTTTTTGTGAGGTGAGGAAAACAATGGAAGATGAAGCATCCAGAACAATTCCGTATGCCGGCATACTTCTAAATACCACCCACTGCGTCAAGCTAACTTCATTTTGGCTTGCTAGTTTGAACAATACACATAACATGACTATAAAATTGAAAAAAAAAAATCACAATATGTAATGAAGACTACAGAATTGCATTTGAAACTTTTATCTACAGTTGTCATGGATTCAAAGTTGAAAGAAAATGAGTCTGTAGAGTATTTATTTCTGCTTGTGAAATATTTCACTGAAATTGTGACAATTTTAGAACAACACATCCTTACACAAAATTATTCAATGAAAATATGTTAGGCTAATTCTGTTTTGTGGGCTTGACTGATTAGATAAGGTTGGTTATTAAAGAACCAAGCTGAATTCCTTGCTCCTCCTAAAGTGCCCCATATGAAATCAGGTCAAAGCCATAAAGGAGCTCAAATCATTTAAAGCGTGACTTCAGTTGCTTTTAGATACTTCGGCTGTAATCCTCAAAACCACACTCAGCAGCACACTAGCATTCTAGACACATCAAGTTCATAAGTCACTTCCTTGGGAAACTACAGTTCTGCTCTTGCTTATACCTAGAAGTATCTCAGCCTGGTAAGTACTTAGCTTCTTAGTTTATGTCAAATCCTTTCAAGATACATCCAGCTTGGCATTCTTGTTCCTGACCCAGTGAAAGGCCAAGAGCAGTGTATGCACTGCTGCTACATTTTTGGGAACATGCTGTTCAAAGACCTCCGTTCCATGTGTAACTTCCAAAATAGTGAAAAAAATGAAGCATAAATTCATAGTATCCTTCACACAGTGTAAGTACAATGGGATAAATCTGTGTGCAGGAAGAAATTACAAACACACACTTACAAACAATCTGTGAGACTACTGAAATACAGAATGCCATTAACTGCAATAGACTTCTAAAAAAGAGAATCATTAGTTTATTAAATTGCAGTCCACAGTCTAGTAGTAGCATAGAAAAATATTTAGGTAAACTGAACATCTGTGCTTTTCAAAAGCAAAAGAAAAGAAAATTACTTCTAATAAAGAATACAGCAAGAGCAAAATATTTTCCTGTTGCCTCAAGTTACCAAACAAACAAAAGCACACTCTATGACTGTTTTTAACACTCTCACTTCTGGTGTCTGCCTCAATAAAATAATAGCTAAGACGCGTATATATTTTTCAGATTCTGAATCCTGTTATCATTTTTATAAGGCCACATACTGAACATAAGAAATAGAAATCCCTGTAGAGGAAAAATACTATTGCAAATGTGATGAGTCCTATGTATTTCCCCCCCCAAATTAACTTCTGTTTCTCCTAATACATTACTCTGAAAACATCATTTTTCTTTAGAGTTCTTACTATTTGAATTGCTTGATATTCGACAAACCATACTTAGATATATTTCATCTGATGTTGAAATTCAAATATAGTAAAACATAAGGCTCTGAGCCTTATAAAGCCTCTGACACAAAATATCTTCTTTCTAAAATTAGATGAGCTTTAGGATGACAATCTTCTGCAAAGTTTATTGAAAGCCAGAGTGTTTTAGTCTTGTTTCATTTAACCTTATTATTTTTGTTGATTTTTTTTTTTATTGCTTCAGAGATGACTCTGCTGTGATAGGACTTCTAGTTTCTGCAAAATCAGTTTGCTAGCCCTAGTCTGCAAAACTATGTATATTTTAAAAAGTTTACTCACTAATTCTCAATGAGTTTTTCATTCACAAACAGGAAAGAACTATAGCTTTTCCTGAAAATATGATGGATATTTTTTTGGATATTTTTTCTAGTCATATTTCAATTGAACTAAACAAAGAGAAACTCATGAAATATAATGTGTCTGAACATGTCTTTGTTAACAAAGATATAAGAACATACAGTTCATAAATGAAAAAGAGATAAGCATCAAGAGTTTAATATTTTTATCTTTTAATGGAGCATTTATTTTATATTTATAGGAGTAAAAAAAAAAAGAAGCAAAAGCAACATCTTTATAGAATTATATGTAATCTTTTCATCTTAAGATGAAGTGTGATGATCTAACATCTTCTTCCAACAGTGAAAGAGACTATAGGTATCTGTGCGCATCCTTTCAAACTGTAATGAAAAATTACTAAACCTAATTAAACGCTCATTTATTCCCCCACTCCCCATAGCTCTATACAAGCAGTTTTAAACAAACAGAGGTTATTTTTAATGGATGATATAAAGTTATGATCAATACTCATGTAAAATTTAGCATTTGATTTAAAACATCTTGATACAATGCAAAAAAAAAAGCGAGTAATACATGAAACTCTTCCTCCATGAGTGCTGTTTCACCACAACTATTGCAAAATATTTTAGCTTTATAGGAGTTCACATTAATTTAGAATCCAGTTGCTCTAGAAGCACAGCAAAAAATGAAAAATTAGAATCTAGAACTATACCTTTCAGGACGAAAACTGTTCACTCATGTCTTCAATGATAAACTTTTAACAAGAGTGGTTGTAAATATACAACGTGTGGACAAGTAATACGGAGCACTGTATGAGTGTTACCCTGCAGGTTCTGAAATGATTAATAAGCTGCAGGACTCAGTTTTTATTGCATTAATTATAATTAATCAAATTTGCCTGGCTACAGTGAAAGGCAACCAATAGCTGGCTGGGCACCATTATTTATCAATTTGAGGTGCTAGTTATTTGATTTGCTAGTTTTTTGTGATATCCATCTCATCCAAACTTAGTCAACTAACCATTAGATAAACAACTAATTTAGTCTAGAAGAGTTTTAACTATTTATAGATTTATTTTTTGTGTGTGCGTGTAATTACTGAAGAGACAAACATCTCTGAAAGCTGATTTTTCTTTTCTGGTTAGATTTTTAATTTAGAATCCTCTGGGATGACTTGCACTCTGCATGTTTTTGATATATCTGCTGTAGATGTTGAGGGGGAGCTTAGACATTTATCTCAAACTAGTTTAGATGACTTATATTAGGTGAGATAAAACAAATCTTGGAGAGTGTTGGAGATCTGCTTTGTAGCAAACTGGATTTGTGAAGCTATTTAAAACACATGTTTTTGTAACACTTTAGTATTAAAAATAAAGTGCATTCTATATAAAGCCCATGTATTTGGTTTATATGGCAAGATTTTGGTAGGGGAGGGCCTCTGTGAGAGAAATCCACAAGCTGCCCCAAAGAGCCAACTCCAGGTGACTCAAAGGGACCTTCTGCTGGTGAGAGCAAAGCCAGAGAGTGCCGCTAGCTGCGCCACTGTGAAAGCATATTTAGGAAAGGGAAAAAGTGCTGCACTACAGCTGCAAGAAAAAAGGATCAAGAAACAAAAGAAACAGCCCTGCAGACCCCAAGGTCAGTGCAGAAAGTCAGTGCAGGAAGTCCATGCCCAGAAGCAGAAGTTCCCCTGCAGCCTGTAAGGGAGGCCCTCGGTGGAGCAGGTGGATGTGGCCCAGAGGAGGCTGTGGCCCATGGAGAGCCCCCACAGGATCAGGCCCCAGGCCGGAGCTGCAGACCATTGGAGAGGAGCCCACACAGGAGCAGGGGACCTGGGGGAAGCTGTCACTTGTGGGGGACCCGTGCTGGAGCAGTTTGCTCCTGAAAAGTAGACCGTGTGGTACGGACCCATATGGGAGCAGTTCTTGAAGAGCTGTAGCCCATAGGAAGCCCACATACAATCAATTCAGGAAGGGACCTTCTGGAGCAGGAGAAGAGTAACCACGAAGGAGCAGCAGAGATGAAGTGCTATGTACAGACCACAACCCCCATTCCCCTGTGCCACTCAGGGGGGAGAAGGTAGAAGACGGTTCATGAGGGGGAAGGTACTTTTACTTTGCTTTTAGTTTAGTTCTCACTGCTCTAGTCTGTTTTCAGCAGGCAACAAATTACATTAATCTCCCTTATACTGAGACTGTTTTGCCCATGATGGCAATTGGTGAGTGGTCTGCCTGTCCTTATCTTAACCTATGAGCTTTTTTCATTGTATTTTCTTCCCCCATCCTTCTGAAGAGGACTGAGAGAGCGGCATGGTGGTGCTTGGTGCTTAGCTGCCCATTGATGTTAAACCATACCTACCATATTAGGACAAAATTAATTGTGTAATTCCAGGCATTTATTTTCCACTCTTCATAGTCCTTTATAAATACCAGTCCTTTGAAATACCTAGAAAGAAAGAAACAAACAAACAAACAAAAAAAAAACAACAAATGAGACGATTAATAAGGGACTTTTAGTCTTAAGTTAGACACTGCATTCGAGATACCTACTCAAGCAGCCACAGAGGGTGTGTGTCAGAAAATATATCCTATAAGTCATTTTAAGGTTAGACAGGACAAGTCCATTTTATCCTTTCAATATAATGCTATTTCTTCCAATAATGATAGCTGTAGCAATTTCTCTCCTCCATTCTGTTATTGAAGGAGGATTAAGATATTTCTGATGTCATAAAAGAACTCTTTGGGAAAGAGTGATGGTTATTAAAAAAGTGCTCTAAAATTAGACAATTCAAAGATGTCAGGATTCATGCCTAACAAACAAGTTTAGCAGTTAATGACTGGGACAGACAGAGCTTATACTGGTCTAGACAGCTCTACAGATGGAAGCAATTTTTTCTGAGGACAAGAAAAAAGAATCATGGAACAAAAATACCAAAGAATATTGACCTTCATCTCTCTGCCAAATTGAGTTAATTGTATTAATACAGTCTAGGCAAGGTTTAACAATAGCTTACAATCCACCTTATTTACCACAGAAAAGACACTGAACAAAAGGGAGGTGTGTTTTCTTTTGATGGTGGTGGTGTTTGTTTTTTTTATGGAAAAAGAGTGAGTTATGTTGGAGGGTTTTGATCTAGCACTTACAATACTGCTTTATAAAAAGGCTACCTGGGTTTGAAAAAATATCATATAAAATAAACATATATACTACTTCAGCAAGATGGGAAATGAGGAGTAGAAAACAGCTAATGTAGCAAACTAAGAATCTTTTTGTTGAACAACTGTGAATATGCACCATTACCACTTCTAGTATAAATACAATGCAAAGAAAAAAAATACTTACAAAGAGCAACCAGTTTGTGCTATACAAGTATAATCTTCCATCAATTCTAAACTAGTCTTCACTTTCAGATAACTGTGGCCTTATGTCATAAATCTATGTTTCCTACCAGTGCTGTGTTTTTGTATCTTGTCCTAAGGGCCCGTTATTACTGGGGTCAGTCAGTTGGTCTCTCTCCCACACTTCTTTCCCAATTTAAATTTCCTCAGACCTGTTCACTAGGTTTTAGCAGTGCTCCCCATATCTAAGAGAGCTGCCAAACTGCTTGGCATTAAACCTCAAAAGCGAAAACACATCCTAAGGCAAAGTTGTTTTTCTGTTCTCCAGGAGTTTTCATCATTTGTTCTGGGCACCTTCATATTTCCTTAGATAACGTTTTTAATTACTCCTAACAATAATATATATTTTTTTAAATGGGGTATTAATTGTACTGGCAATTCTCATGTGTGAACTGGGAAGACCATGTTTTTCTGCATGAAGCTATCACTTTTTCCTTTCTCTTCCCTTTTCTTCTTTTCTTTCTCTTCCTTCCTTTATTAAAGCTAAATAGCTAATTATACTTCCAGGTAGTTGGAATCCTTTCTTACTTTTTTTTTTTCTTGATTTTCTTTATCATGGTAGGTTCCAGTTCTGGATTCTGTTTTGTTTTTAAACAGTCTTCTCTTCTGACATAGACTTTTAGAATATAGCATGTATTTGCATTTACAATTCTGATTCACTCTGTGTGCATGTGTTCATAAATTGCTTTCTATTTTTGTGTTCACATGTTGTTCCTTACTGACTTATTCTGTTAAAATGAAGGCTTTTCAGTCTTCCTGAAATTGGATATCATTACCATGACCTAAAAAATGAGTTGCTTGGTTGTTTCAAACACTGATCAAGTGGTATTTGTATGGCTGCAGTGAATGTTGAGGTAAGTCTGATCAGGCTGATTCAGTTTTCATTAATGTAAATCATTGCTTGAAAAACTGCTGAGAAATGTAATTATCTTCTGGAGCCTGGAAGGTGCATCTTCTAAAGGTGAGAATGACAAGGTTGTTGTCAACACAAGTTGAAAACACATTCTGAAGAAAGTACTTCAGCTAAGTACAGGATGTAAAGCCTTTTCCAAGGTTCAAAAGCTAAATAAGAGGATAGAAACATTCTTGTCGTGTCTCCTTCCTAAGATGAAAGTCAATAGTAGACAGACATTCTGTGTGAACAGCTTAGCTTGGTGTGTTAAATAAAGATTCCTACGGCCATTATCAGATGCTAGTTTGCTTTTTGTAAACTCAATTTGATTGTATGAGCATATGAAGGGAGAGTTTTATGGTGTCTCAAGGACAGTGTTCATGATACCTTTTTAAATACTTTTGCTTAAGCCTAGAAATTTCTAGTGAGGCGTGACTTTTGTTGATCTCAGTGTCTTGAACAAGGGCTCAGGATTGGACTCTTCAATAACACTGCTATCATGTCTGGAACATCTCTCTGTCCTGCCTCAAGACAGTGTCAATGCGGCACCTCATTGAAGTTTACATTTCTAATAACTTAAATTGCAACTTACCATTAAAAAAATAAAAAGACAACTGATAGTACACAAGCTGTTAATCACGGAAGAACACCTAAATATACACAGGAATTTCTGTTTCATGAGTACTGAATAATAGAACATCAACAGTCACAGTATAAATAAGTGCATAAAGATATTTTATCTTTTATATACAGAAATGCTTCATTCATTCTCCCTCTGTAAGTCTTTTTTTTTTTTTTTTTTTTAATGATGATACAGTCTTGAATGCATTTTTGTAGCAGTACTGCAGCATACTTGCATGCAGCTTTGTGTGTGTGAGTGTTACAGAAGGAAAACCTCTTAATCTTTTTCAAATGCAGGTTTCTAATACTATGGCTAACAACAGATGGGCTATAAGATTTTGGTGCTTTAAACAAAGGGGAAATTCTGCCCAAAACTTCTGTGTTGTGCAGACTGTACAAAGTTTTGGCAGTTTAGTTTTGTTTCGTCCTAAGGACCAGTTGTTTCTTGTTTTTTTGTTTTTTTTTTTTTTTTTTTTTTTTTTTTTTTTTTGTTTGTTTTTTTTTTTGTTTGTTTGTTGTTTTGTTTTTTGTTTTTTTGCTAATGATCATCTGCAGGCTCTATCTGAACTACAATCCAGATCAGCAAACCTGAAATGATCTAACTTCCCTTGCATCAATTGTCATATGAACTAATGCAGAGCTTACCAAAGTGTTAATCAGATAACTGTATATAGACATTTGAAAAAAAAGCAACCAAAATATATTAACAAATGTCAGAGCATGCAAATGTGCTTCACTTCCTCTCTAGGTTCATTGACACAAATGATAACTTGCTCCCCAAAAAAAGAGTGCAGTACAGCAGAGATTCACTCCAACTCAGGTTTAAAAACAGATCAGAAAAAACAAGGGTGAATATAAGTTATGTACTGCTGTTGCCTGAAATATTTACAGCCTATATTCAAAATTTTCTTTAAATTTATATATATGCTATTTGAAAAGGTTTTTGTATTTACAAAGAAAACAGTACTGCTTACAGTGAAGTACAGTGAAGTACTGCTTACATACTCAGTACGTGAAACAATAAATTTTTCAAGCTGCCACTAGAAGTATGAATAATTATTTACTGGAAATCTATAAAGAGGCAACTTTTAATTGAACTATTCAAGAAACACAACAGTGACTGGATCTATAGTTTTACAGAGATAGCTTTACAAACTTTTCTTAGATCCAATAAAATTGCTTTCTCAACTTATATAAATACTTACCACAAATAGTGGTAAGTAGACTATGTATAATGTTTCTTCAAAAATCCCAACACGTTTTTACATAGTAGAGATTATACAAATATACTGAAAACCATAAATTCATGCTAACACTTTCTTACTTGTAAAATTTTAGAAATGATACTCTGAAATCTGCAATGCTAATTTGGACTTTCAAAACAAGAGATGATTCAGTAGGAACATTATTCAGAAAAACAAAAGGCCAAGATTTACCCTCTCCCATCCTTCCTTTGCCAAAGATTTGCTCTGTAAACCCCTTCTGGTAGCAATGGAATCAAAACAAAAATGGAACTATAAACAAAACATGATTATACAAATATACCTAAAAAATGAGGTACTCACAATCCCTTAGAGGTAGTCCATCAATATTTTTGTTTTACCCAGTGAACTGATCCACACCAGCTAAACAGATGGATGGGAGAGTCTGAGGGCAATTAAGCACAGAAAAATTTTGATGGTTTTACAATTTCAGAAACACCTGTGCTGCTTATTGCAATGCATTGTGAATATTCACTGAGTACCAGAGACTGCTCCATAGTCCTCAGGGGCTCTCATTTCCACTTGTGTTGTGGAGTCCTAATGGCTCTTTTGTTCAGTGGTCTGTTAATTATAAAAGAAAAAATTACATGCAATGATGATGTGGAGGTAAACAATGAGAAAAGGAGGATTTCCTCTTCTCATTTAGAAAACAGCTTCAGAAATGAAGGGCTCTAGCTTCTGTTTCTCCTTAGACTACAAAAGGTACCTGGGGAGGAAGACTTCACAGAGGAGAAATATGAAAAATAAAAACAAACAACAAAAAAAGTAATGTTAAGCCTTGTTTGAAAAATGAAGATTTTGGGGATAGAACAAGCTATTGGATTTAAGGCCAACCTTTCTTTCCTCCCTGCAAACAGAAAATAACAAACCTATCACAACGTTATGTGAAGGAGACGTTCAGCTCTGAAGAGACTGTGATGGGGCAAAGTATTTAGATAAAATTAAATTTGCAGAAGCATCCAAGCATTTCTCTGCCTTACCAAACTCATTTTTTCCCCATTCTGGCCCAAGTTCTTCCCTGTGCACAACATACATGTAATGCTGACACAGGCTCTTTGTTTTGACAGAAATAAATTCTAATGGAAAAAACGATCTGCCATGCTTCTCTCCATCTCTCCTGCATGCTATTTTCTTTCCTTCTTAGTACTCATTTGATTCCTTCATGTGTTTTGTTTATCATAGCCCTCCCTTCCACACTGCTTCCTTTTACACTCCCAGCTAGGCTTTCTTAAGCCAACAAACGTCCCCTCAGCATTTTGTCCCACACATTTCTTCCTGTAACTTGATCATATGCAACCTCACAGGGCATTCATACCACATGTTTAATGGTATGCAATAAATTCGGTCTGATTATTCCATTTACTCCTCCTCCACTGAGATCCGTCTACATCACTGCAGAGCACCTCTATTTCCTTCACAACTTATTTTTTTTTCCAGTTAAATTGGTATTTACGGTTTGTTTACTACTTTCCAAATAATTACGTGAAATTTGAAACTGTCTAATAAATGGTATATGACATGCTAACAACATAATAATAAAAATTCCTGCAAATCAAATGTTTTGCTTTATAAAACAGTTGTAAAAGTGGACTTGATGATTTTGTCACATTTCCATGTATAATATATGATGAGCAGTACTCTCTACATTTAATACAGATTACATTTTTAAAAGAGTTCTAGAGTGTTTACTGAATTGTAGCTTCTTATTCATTACAGTAAATCCACTCGTAAATCCTCTTTCACTAAGCAGTATTAGTTAATCAGTACAAAGGAACATAGCAGCATCATATTTTAAATATTGATGACTGTCAGTGTAAGCAGAGAATAAATTTCTCTGGGGCTCCTGATCTTATGGGGATATCACTGGCTGTAGACCTACCTTAAAAAAGAAAAAGAGTAGGCTGTTTTCAAAACAGTAATAAGCATGGGCTTAATGAATCAGTCAGGACACGTACTGGGTCATCAAAATTCCAAACAAAAGCAAGTAGGAAGTAAAACTTAACAAAATGGTGAAAGAAAAATGTTTATAGGAGACTTCTATAAAATGTGAACATCAACCATTTTACCAGACATGATATGAAAGACTATGTCTTGCATAGACATTTACTTGGGGCTAGTAGTATGAATCGCATATTTTCCCAAAATTGCTTCCACAAGGATTGTTCTTGAGAATTGCACTTTTAAGAATACTGTTACAGATGTAAGAGCCTGGCAAATGATGGAAGTTTTATGCAATCTAAAATTGATAGGTATATTTATATAAATATATATATATATCTTATTAATATTGATAAGAGCAGCCTATTGCTGATACAAAATTGGCTTTACTTATCAATAACTTATCTCCACTCACGTGAAGCTAGCAAGTCACATACTGTAGGACTGTATGTGGATCGTGCAGTAGTCACAGAAGCAGCTATTATTACATGAGAGAGACATGATTCCAAGGTCTGAGAAGCAGTAGCAAATGAAGAGTAAGAAAACACCTGTCAACTCAATGGGCAGCTCAGTGTAACTCTCTGTACAAGGGTAAAATAGCATTCAGAGCCCAAGCAATGAAATTTCCTTCACAGCAGGCCAGAGCAAACTTCCACAGACAAATCAGCACATCAGCAATAGGCCTTTCAAGGACTGCTTGTGCTGTGGGACCATTTATAATCTTTCTTTCTCTGCTCTCCTCTTGCAGGGAAGAGTTCTGGCTGGAGGACAAGTCGAATGAAAGCAGGACGCTTCAGAGAGCTCTGTGTTCCATCCAAAATCTGTTCTGCTATGCATTTTCTTTGTTCTTTCATTCATCCTGCTCCCTTTCTCCCCTCAAGGGAGGAGCAACAAGCTGCAAGAACAGATGTTTCTAATTTCATTAGACACTTCATACTGATACACAGAGCTTTACTTCCTTGTTAAGCAGTGACAAGGCTCACTGTATCTCTTAGGAGCAGCATGATTCTCGAGAGGGGCTAATATATACATATAATGGTCCAAAATTGAATATCATATGTCTATAGTAAAACATAAATAGTATTTTTATACACTAAAGTCAGTGCCAAAGATTACTTGGTAAGAATATGTAGCTAAGTAGCATAATCAAAAAATCTTAAAAAACTAACAATGCTCCCCCCAAAAAAATTATTGTATGAAATATAGGTGCAAAATCCTGATAGTTTCAGAATACCCCTCACCCGAGCATCTAGATTTTTTTTTTTTTTTCACTTTTATGCATTTTCTGAAATGTTAAGTATAAAACAAGTTCAATCCATAGATCCCATTTTTTTCCTAGTATTTATTCACATGCACCTTTATTCCTCTTTATCTCAATTACAGAAATTTTCTAAATAGCTAATCCAGAAAACAAAACAAAACAAAACAAAAAAACCAACAACAACAAAAACAAACAAACAAACAAACAAAAAAACATGCATACTAACTTCCTAAGAGAACCCAGCTGGAAACATTGTAGTTTAAGAGACAAAAGCAAATCCAAAATTAACTTTGTTCTTCCATATGACTTGGTCTATCGTGATCTAACAGGACTGCATGAACACAGAGGGATTCTGATCCTGGTTATTCAGCCCTGACAACAGTCACCCAGATTTCAAAAGTCTTCTTTAACATGTATGGCTTGTGAAATCACAGTCTTAAAAGCTAGGGAAATCTGCATTTTCTTATAAATCAACCTTTCTACAGGAGGATATATTTTTGTTAATTTTAGATTAAAAAAGAGCTCATTTCTAAATCAGAATAAGTACCTGAAAATGGAGCAGTGAAATCTTACTTGCCTGTTTTGTAGCTTCAGGATGCATTTCTTCATTCTTCCTCTGGAAGGATGGTATGGATGTGTAGTTCAGCAACTCAGCTGACATGAGTAAAACTTGCAATCACATTTAGAGTGTATGCTTGGAGTTCCCAGAAATTGCAGTCCAATAATTTTGGCTCTTGTCACAATAATTTCAAAATAAGAAGGATAAAAGTAATATTACACTGGTGTATTTATGACACAGCAAGACCACAAATTCCACAGTCTTGTTGTTTTTTTTTTGTTTTTTTTTTTTTCTTGTGTGTGTGTTTTTTGTTTTTTGTTTTTTTTTTTTAAAAAAGATCATCAGTATCTCCTGAATATGAGAACCTACAACAGCTAAAAGCATAGAAAATGGAAGATGTATGATATAATAAGATTTATATATACAGAGTATTATATGATGTTTATAAATTCTTTAGAGTCATTTAGGAATGACAGCAGGGATCATTTTAGCAACAAGGAATATGATCATTAAAATAAAACCAAAATAAATATATAATTTTAACTCTCTACAAGAATAGGAGAGGAGAAACCACTTACCACTTCTGCAAGAACAATAGAATGATCAGAATCAGGATTAAAAAAAAAAGTGAGTTAGAACAACTAATCTTCAATATTTATAGAATGATTCAATACTATTAGAATCTTCAATATTACAATCTTCAATAACAGAACAGATTTATCCAAAAATTTTGCTAAAACATTGAGCCATGTTAGAAGATAACATAATTACTGGAACAGCTATTGAGGAAGGTTATTAGAATACTAATCTAAACTTTTTTTTGTAATATTTTGTTTTTCTTATTTGTTTTAATCTAAATTTGTCTAGTTCTAAGAATGAATTCAGATAACAGAATGTATTTTTACTTCACTGACAATATACCCGAATTAAATGGATGAATATTCTAAAAGCTAAATTAAATTTAAAAGAGCCTTGCCAACTGTCTACAAATTGCTATGTGTACATCTCAGAATCTGCAGTAAGCTTTCTAGTATAAAAGTTTTAAAATAAAAAAAGTTTTAAAAAGTTTTAAAATAAAAGTTTTAGTTTAAGGGTTGTTTTTGTCAAGCATCAGATTTCAGGGTAAAATCTCTTATGAGAGAAATAATCTGGATACCTTCTTACAAGGAACAATCAACATAGAGACAGAACGTGGTATCAGGTATACCAAAGGGACAAGAATCTTATTAATTGTATATTTAATTCAATCAAAAAATTCAAATTCTGAAACATTTATCTGAACAAGTTAAAAATAAGCAATACAAAGAAAAAAGAATATGATAAAGTCTTTCTAAAAATCACACACACAAAAAGCATAGTTTTACCTTGTATTTACTACTTTTTGTATGTCAGAGCAAAGCAAATAGAGTACATTCTGTGGAAAAAAACAACAGTGTGAATGGAACATCTTGAATACGAGAAAAGGCCATTCGGCCTAAAGAGGATTGGCCTTCATAATGCATATGTTCCCTTAGGATGGTGTCTAATTGCTTCCTGAATGACTGCAACGTTTGTTCCAACATCTTTACCCACTAGGCCATTCAAACTATGCATCACAGCCTGAGTGAAGGAAGCATCTTTCTAAGTTCCGAAATTGTCTTTGCTTAGTTTCCATTTAAGCCCTCAGCCCTATACTTTTCATTGTAGTTACAGTGGTAAAAAGTATTGATTTTATCAACACTACTTAGGATTTTATAAATGTCAATTAACTTTTTAGCATATTTTTATTTTCTATTCAATTCTATTGAAATTCATACTGCTAGTATTTTCCCTCCAAATTTATCCACCTGTTTGAATAATTAAACAAACTACTGTATTCCTCAGTCACACAGTGTCCTCAGTATACCATCTTCATCCACAGATGTTGCTTGAAAAATAACAAATATTGATTCCACTGTCTGGGATTAAAATAACAAATCAGGTATTATATTCAGTATACATTTATCTTGACTGAGTGCCCCTAAAATGAGAACTCTGAAATCACAAATTTTTAGCAGATATATGTACCAAGAGAAAGTTGGTACATTTTTCAATCTTCATGGCATAAATTACTTTCTTCTGCATGTGCACATCTTTGTTCAGCTTCTTACTTTATAATAACTCATTTGTGAAGCTAAGTTTATACTGGTTATAACATTACTTACATATATAAGGGAGATACATAAAATTACTTTCTCATATCTGCTGCAGTTGGAAATTTCATGCCCATCTATTGCTAGCCAATCTCCTTTGAAAGACTGCACTTGTAGTAAAGGTGGCTTTACATTTCTACAGCTGCAATAAATTGGTTTTGTCCAAACAATTTTCTACGTTTTCAAACTCTTCCTAAACATCCCAAACAACTGCATCCCTGCTTTATCTTTAAAAAAGGAAAAATCTGAGTATTTTGAAGTAAAAAGAATTGAATTTTAATCTAAACAGGTGTTTTTTTGAATTATAAAACTGTGAAAGAAAATTTAGAAATGTAATTACATCCAAATTATCCAATTTCATGCCTATTAATACTATGAAGTTGAATTGTTTCTTAATATACTCTGAAGGGCTGTTTTGATGTTCAAATTGCCACTACAGAGAAAATGTGGGTGTTTAGTAAGATACCAAGTGGACTTCTGCTGAGCCTCCAGTATTCACAGTCATATAGTTATTGTGAACGTAGGGTTTTACAGTAGCCAGCATTTTGTGAAACGTTTAGATTTCTGACAATATTTCTCAGCTGATGGTATAACATTTTAATGAAAATCATAAAGAAATATATAGAATATATCCATGGGGGGGAGAAAAAAAAAAAAAGAAAGAAAGAAAGAAAAGTGTAGCATAATTAAAGCCAAGATGTGTATACTTATTTGACAACAGAAAACTGTTCAGATGCAGAAACCTGTGCATCTCTTTGGGAGTCAGACACATCTATAAGCTCAATAACAACTGGAATAACTTATAAATGACAGTGGATGAATTGTCATAAGTCCTGAATGCAAGTTTGACCACATTTTTAAATGCATCCTCTAGTTTAAAAAAAAAAAAAAAAAAAAAAAAGAGGATTGAAGAAATAATAATAACTAGACAAAATTTGCTAGTCAATTTGAAAGTTGTAATGAGGACTGCATGACCTTTGGCCATAATCCATTTAACTATCTTACTAATATTAAATATGCAATCACACACACCACTGGTGCAACCACAATTATCCAAGGTACTAAAGTAAAGTCTGAAGTAAACATTTTTCCTTAAACTGTTACGTTATTAAATTGTTCGCTTTCCAAAATCTTAAAATTTTGCATATAAAACACATGACTTTATACCTACAACACAGAATACTAATATTTTTATTAAAGAAACTAGTCAACTGAAAAGATCCTAAAAGGTAAGCCAAAATCTGCATTCTTAACTGGGAGAACCGCGTTAGGAAAACAAACACCTTGTCCCAATAACTTAACTTTGTCTTCTTCATTTTCCAAGTCTGGAGGATTATTCGATTTCTTTTTACCCTAAGAATCTCCATCCAGCTAGGTAAAACGTAAAAGTTTAATTTCTTGTGTTGTAATGTCATAGTTGTACCAAAATTGTTAGTACTGCAGAACCATGGGTTTGGAGCAAATAAGCAGGTAGGAAAACAAAGATTTACTGCCCTAAACAGTAAAATAATGAGGCATAAAGAGCCACAAACCAAGAAAAAAACACTTGCACATTAAGTGTTTGAAAAGAGTGATACTGTCACTTCTTTTCATAAAGAAGTTAATTCCCAAATGTATATGTTATTCTCTTACTCAACATGGAATACTCGCGTGTAATTCACTGTGAATCCATTTCTGTCATTCATACACAAAATACGCTATTCCTTCTCAGCTCCATGAACAGCAGCTATAGCAACAATTTTGGATGTGTAATCCTGATGCTGCTTCTTACACATTGGAAAAACTGATGTAAGTTCTCAGGTGACAACCTACTTCTGATTTATAGCTCTGTATGAATTTACTTCTGAATTACACCCATACTGAAATTAGTCACAACCCATGTTCTTACAAAGCGGGTTCCTTTGCTTCATAGTCAGGAAAACAAACATCATGATAACTTCTGGTCAGTACTGCAAGTGCTGCCCTATGAGAATCCCTTGGTGAGCTGGAAATGAAATAAGAAGAGAGACAGAAGTACATACCAGTGTCATCAGCATAGACTTATATCTCCATAATTGTTATTCCATTCCACTTGCAAGGTAAGCCACCATCATTAATATAATTTATAGTATTTGGACTATTTACTCCTGCTATGAGCTACACAGACAGCCCAACACCATCATATATAAAACTAGATTAAAGTTTACCTCGTCTCAACCTGTTTTCTGTTTGCCTTTCCTTTCCTTTCCTTTCCTTTCCTTTCCTATTGTGTTGTTATTTGTTTGTTTTTTTTTTTTTTTCCCTAGGACAAAGAGCTCATAAAATAATGGTTCTCTGATTCTAAGATTCTTAGTGGGTTTTGGAAATTGCCCAGGTACCACTGAACTGAAGGGGAGCTATGCACTTACATACAATTCCACAGTCACTTAAGAACCTCTACATAATGTGTTTTGAATGGAAACAAGATGTCCAAATGCCTTGTATAGCATTAGTTATATATGCCTACATACCTATCGTTATAGTTATATACCAGTGTAGACATCTTTCATGTTGTAGGCTCTCAACTACATCAAAACAATCTGTTAAAATTTACTTTTCTGTGGCACCTTGGACTATGTGTATTATTTCAAATTTAATTTCTCTGTGTATTGGGAGGGGGAGGACCTTCATGTGACCTTGACTGAATACAGTATTCATACGTTATATGCAAACTGCAACTGGAGAAGTGAGGGTGAAGGCTACTGAACACAATCTTTTCAGTGAATCATAATGACAGAAGCACCTCTCCTGATACATTCTGAGAGCAGAGTGCAGTATTCTCCACATTTCATCTTTTTTTTTTTTTTTTTTACCTGCATGGGAAGGTTTAATGGCTTTACATGACCTATGTTTCAACAAAAAAGAAGCTTCTGAGAAATAAACAAGTAAAGATCTATAGCATATTGTTTTGTAAAAGATAAATTTCATTGAGCTTAGTAGAATTACAGCACTGCGGAGACCAAGGGAATATATTCAAATGTACTGCAGGTTATGTTATAAAAGCTGGATTTAAAATTCTTCAGTGATGAAACTGTTCCTACTTAGTGAATAACAGCTGCTCTAAATTAATCTATATTGATTAAATTTCATCTTGGCTCACAAAAAAAAAACAAAAACAAAAACAAAAAACAACACAACAGCATTTAATTTAGAACATCACTGGAACATCTCAATTGAAACAATTGCAAGATGAAAGCAACCACATGATGTCAGCAAGTATTATCACCCTCCTAAGTCACACTGAACTTAGTCTTCCAGAAACCAGAAGGTTCTCTCTCCATTACTTCCTCTAGTGACTCTTGATACGCTCTGAGCTACGTTTCCAAAGCAAAGTGTAGTTTCGGTTTTGCCATCCTAGTGATATACAGCCCACCTAGCCCACTTTTTACCCTTTCAATTTTCAAACACCCTTTTCTTCTTCATTTAGCTTTATGTTTGTTCATTGTTCAAAACAATGCACAAGATGAGGTGGGCCCATCATAAATAATGAAAGGAATTATTCAGGATACAACCATAGAGCACACTGCAGGTAAATAATGGATGTTGCTGCACACCCTCTGAACAGGGAGTGGGCTAATGTGCTACACAAGTAGACTTAGCAAGGGATTTCTGAATTTGAGCTAAGACAGTCTCATGCCCAGCACACAGGGACTGTTGCAACTGCAGCCTCAACTGTTAGATAAAACACCTAGTAAAATGACCCCTAAAAAAGTAGATATGTTTTATTTTTAATAAGCTCTTTTGGCAACAACTCTCACAAAAAAAAAAAAAAAAAAAGCGTAGCAGAAGAAAAAATTACTCTGTACAATAACGAAAAGCTACCAATTATAAATTCTATATTCAAGTATAGCTTATACTTTTGATGGCTTTTGTAAGATATTTTGGAGATGTTATACCTGTCATTTAAGCAGGGCTGCTCACCTGAGTAAAACAAACAGGATTTGGTTACTTGTTTATTGGGCTTTGAGTCTGGTTTTGCAGAAAGATTGTAAAAGTCTTGTTCTCCACTGTAAAACTCTGAGATATTTTCATTAAGAACTGTATTATTTTGTTTTATAGTCACATTCATATGTTTTTATTTACATATAATATACCACTTTGAAAGTAAAAATGTTGATTATTCCTTCTTCTACATTGAAATGTTCATGTTTTATTTTGCAGTATCTTGGGTGTGTTGATGTATATATTTTAAGTGTTCTTTCCATCTTATATAGAATGAAATAAATAAACAATTAGAATTACAGAATTCTCCTTTTATCGCTTTGTGCTTTTATTTGTTGGTATGTGGTTGTGTGTAATTTTGTATATCTGACACCAAACTGTACTCAATAGCTCTTTGAAGCTTTATTAATTGCCAGCTTTTTCTCTTTCTGTTCTATACTTTTTAAAAGTTCATTTTTCAAAAACAATAACTTCCACTTGCTGAATTTAATATTCTTTTCTAGAAACATAAAATCATATCCCAGCTATCCTTTTTGAACAATATACAGTGTTATTTTCCTATCATCTGCAATAAAACACTGCGAGATAACACATAAATAACTGTATTAACACTAAACATGTTCATTAAGTGCCTCATTTTCAAAATGTGTTACAGCTGGCCACTTATACTTGGCTCGAAATCAAATAATACAGGACAAGCAGAAAATAAATAGCTGACTCCTGATAAGCTACTCAGATAAATAATTCCAGGGTAATCTATAGACCACTTACACAAATGAGAAGAGTAAAACAAAATCCTCACTCACTGAACTCAACCCCTGTGCAAACAAAGCTTCATTCCTGCAGTATAAACAAAGTCCAGAGAATTAAAAATATTACGGAAAGTGGTACAATTGATAGAGTTGAATGGTCAAACCAACTATTTTATATAAAAATAGAGTTCAATGGTCAAACCAAATGGTCAAACCAGCATTTTTAGTATGTACTATGATAGATGGCAGATCTGTATTTTATAATACCAGATATCACTATTTTTCTAGGTGAATTTCTAGGTGAACCTACAGACAAGTGCTGACAAAAACTTATCCAACTCAGTCCTCTACTCTCACACCAAGTATTAAAGCAGCAGTGAAAATAACTTGATGCTCCATAGTGTGGCAAGTTGTAGCTTATTTACCTAAGACTTCACAGCTCAGTGTATTATTTTTGTTTTAAAATTAACACATTTTTGTAATGTTCTGCCGGTTTGGGAGATTACGGTGGAATACGAATGTTTAAAGAGGATAAATTGCAGAAATATAGATGGAGAAAAACAATCTAAGGCTTCCAAGCCTGTGATCATAATATTTAATTTGCTAATTCATTTGCAGGTATAATATAGTCAATATCCAATACCACCAGTCCAGTTCTTAGATCACTTATTTCAGTGAGTTTTTTTTTTATATAAACCTGTTCTTACTCCTCTTTTTCCGATCAGTGCGCCATGGCATCTTCTTTGCCTAGTTAACAGTCAATTTGAATCAGATATTAATGAATTCTTAATTCTTTCTAGAAGAAATCATAGATCCAATACATTTGGAGCTTAATGTCTGAACCTAAAGTATTAGATCATTCTTCCAAGGTGGCCTTAATGCACTGTATGTTTTAATCTACTCAATGTTTCTGTCAGTTTATATTTATTTACAGCTTTCATATGTTGAGTAATTAGTAAGTTGGGGCCTCATTTTTATTTATCTTACTCTTAATTTTAATATGATTTTCTCCACTAGAATCAATGGTGTTACATTCTCATATTGATACTAGACCCTGTATTATTAATATATTTATAAATATTGCAGGGATTATTTAATGCATTCAGGAGTTATTTCAGATTTCCACTTCTCATTTGCATTAGGGAAAAATCACTCTCAAAGTGTTTTCAGCATCTCTATTTGTTTTTATTTCTTTAAGGCGAAATGTCCTCATTATGTTTGCGAGTTTATTTATCTCATTAACATGATCAGTTGGTATAAAAAACAAAACAAACAACTGTGTTGCTTAACAGAGTAAATTCACATCAACATAAACAATATGTTTCATTAGGAATACCCAGTATTAGGTCACTGGAGATATCAAAGATCTAAATCAATTTCTTCAGCAATTCCATCAACATCCTCTTTCAAATCCTAGTGCTCTACTAAGTTAAACTAAAAGCAAAAAACTGAGGGGTAAATTCAAACAACACATGAATGTTTCTGTAGTGTATTGCACCATCAGTTTGTGTCTTCAAAGCCATGGCATTTTGTTTTTTGATTTACTGGGTATTTTTAGGTATATAATGAGATTTAATAAGATAACTGAGGGTCAAATATGCTGTTTACAAAACATAGCTTTATCAGTGCTTTTGTATAGAAATCCTACCCTAAAAATAACAGCATATAAATAGACTTTTAATCTCTGCTGTAATGTTTGTACACATTTATCTTCCTTTTCTTTTATATTCCTAATTAGTTGCAGTTATCTTATATTCAAGTAAGTAGATAAGCGATAATTATAAGAATTCATAGTTTGATGCTAATCTAACATGTGTCAGTTTTACACCAGGTTACATTACTGACTTTCCAGCATTAATTCAGAAGACCAAAATAAGGATTTTACTGCTTAATCTACATGAGTAGCTATACTCACACTTGCAAAGTTTACAGCTATTTCTTTGAATCAGACCAATGTGAAATCATCTTCTCTGTTTTAGGATATCTTTGTTGTACTCCTTGTTTTTCAACATTAATTATGCTAATCATAATTAATGAGCTTTCAGTGTGATCAGGAGAAGGTCCCTTCTGCAATGTCTGTTCCAGTAAATGATCCAGTGCCAGGAAATGCTGTGTAGCCTCAAGGCCAAGTGGCATAGCCTGCTCATAAAATTCTTCCCCCCTCTATGCACAATCTGCATGTTGGGAATGATCTCTGGCCTGTGCAAATCTCCTAAATTGTACACAGGAATCTGTTTGGAAAGTGTCATTTGGTACTGGTCAGGTTAAAGCATGTATTAGTTCAATAGTAAGATGACCATAATTTCAGTTAACCAGTAATGGCACAGGTTAGTTTATCAGCATGAGTTCAAACCAACAATTTGGGTTCAAAAAATTCAGTGGAGCTGGAGTCAAAATATCTGAAATAGTCTCTAATCCATAGAAACAAAATTACACTGAATTCATTCTAATCCATCCACAAGGATGAAACAATTACATGTATTTCCCAGAAAGTTGAGGACTTATTTACTTCTCATCCCCACACTTCTCCCTCTGCATATGACTGTGCAGCTGATTTCCTTCAGTCCCTTCTGAACAACCTTGTATAAAGTAATGCTCAGTCAAAAACTGATTTTAAATAATTTCTTTCTCCATAGGGAATCTTGTACATTAAGTCCCATAGAGGATATTAAACAGTTCTTTGGTCTGCAGAGGACCAGCTTCCTTACCAATCGATTTTGGGCTAACCAGGAATTCATTAAGGCCTACATAGGGTCCTTTTTGGTAAGGGAAAGGGGCAAAGGAAAAAATGATGAGAAGGGCACAAAGCCCTGCTTCAGATGTCTGTGTTTACACCTGTCAAATTTCATCCAGGGACTGAGCCTTCCAAGTGCATTTTTGTGCATTTTTTGTCTGTATATTTTTCTGACACTGCACAGTTCTGCCTTTTACTGTCTGCAGGATTCAAATCTTTTTTTTTTTTTTTTTTTTTTTTAAAAAAAAGAATAGTTTCCCTTTTCCTCTCCCCTGCACTGATTTAGCACGTCATGAGGGTTGTTATTTTTTCTCACCTTTGGAGGAAGGCTGAATGACCAGAGATGAAGCAAAAGCCAGTAATTCTTAAAGGCCAATCACCCGCTGGCAATTCCATCATTTATTGCTCTTCCTTATTTCTCTCAGACCTCTCTCTCTTTTGTGCTGCTTCCTCTTACTTTTCCATCTCCCTTCCATTTCATTGGTGGTTTTTTTTTTTTTTTTTTTTTTTTTTTTGTTATTATTGTTATTATTAAAAGAGGATTCATATAAAAGTTCTTTGGCTTCTGTGAAGCACAAAGTAATATTTTATGCAGAATAAAATGAGAAATTTTACTGTATAATTGAGCCCTTTAACTACCTACAGGAAATTGAATTTTGTAGAAGTACTGCTCATGGAAATGGTGTTGATCTTTCTTCTTGTTTGAACTACATCAAGGAAATCAGCAGCCTAGAGCTTAACACAGGTTAACAAGACTCAGCAGCCTATCTTTTAGGGACTGCATCATCTGATTTTGTGTACCCAACAATACTGCAGGCTAGTTGCACTTGCCACAGCAAGTCCAGCATGGATTGCTACTTGTGCAAAGTGAAATAAGGTTTACAGAGAGCTGGTCATCCAGGCAGTGACCGGCCCATTCTGTTAGAGGACAAATGCTAGGAATACAGTGGCCAGTACCAGCCACCAATGCTCTGTACCAGGCAACCATTATGCTAGTGTAACAGTGCCATTGTTTAGCTTCAGATTCCTATTTATGCTAAGTTGGAAGGACATGCTTTTGCTTTTTCTGCTTTCCTTGCTCTTGGCCTGTCTCTGTTAGCATTAACTCAGGATTGACATCCTCTGGATTTACATAAATAGGTAAGCCTCTCTCTCTCTCGTTTTTTCTTCCTCCCCTCAATACTGAAGATTAGAGGATCGAAAGCTTCCATTCCTATAAAATTTTATCCCAAGAAGAGCATAAATGTCACTGGACAGCAGGCAGAATAGAACTTGTAGTTTCACATGGGTGATTACTGTACCAGTTTTATCAATATTTTGCAAGGCTTTTACCGAACAAGCTATTTCTACAGGGTCATTCATATTGAGATTAAGCAGTTACAACACATCAAGTCTTTTATGAAAGACCATTTTCAACTTTGTTTAGATCTTTCACAGTCAATCCAAACTCATGTACCTCAGGTTTTGCCAGGTTTTTCTATAGATAGATGCACAGGTTCATCAGCTTCCAAGGGGTTTGCATCCTAGATAGGTATTTTGATTCAGTGATACCACCTGCTGTCAGAACTGGTTATGCTCTTCACTAAGATGGCAAAGGAACTTTTTTTTTTTTTTTTTTTAATATTCTGAGCAAATACTGCCCACTGATTAGGTGAAAAATCTTATTGTTTGTCTTATGAACCACTACAACAAGCTCACAAACCTGGGAGCCAGACAAAGCCATTGCTAGCCCAACAATTTACCTTCTGCTTTCTGAGATGAAAAATACAGCTAAATCTCTTCCCATCATGAAGCATACACAACCAGGCAATTACAAAACTTGGTTAGACAATCCATAAAAGTTAGTTTTTATTCTCAAGCAAGACATAATACTGAATGCATATATTAAAAGAAAGCAGATTTTTTTTAATGGAATTCCATTACAAAATTCCTTTGGTCCTTTAATATCAGGCAGTTTGTATGTGCTAACGGATATGTAAGTTTATTTTAAGATTCATTAGTGATTAATGATCAGTGATGTACACTATTGTCAATTTAAAATTTTATAGGTATTAACATTCTATCAGTAGTACCAAGCAAGTCCTAATACATATTTATCACTTTAAACATTCTCCAAGAACTTTTAAGATGTCAAATTAGAACTTGCAATATAAAAAACATTAGCAAAATATTTAATGGTTTTTAAACCTCCCCATTACCTACTGAAGCTACTTATACTACAAGCTTAAGAATTCAAACTTTGCACATGCTATAATATTCAACACATCCTACATTTTCATAATTTGTTCATTTAATAACACATAGTTGTTAGACACTGAACATGTAAATCTATCATAACTGAACAATACCTCATTTGTTCAACATACCAGGTGAACAAGAAGGGTTATAAATCCATTATCTAAATTATTACCACTTAATCATTAAACTATTTTATTAAGGTACTTTTTTTTCCCCACCCAACAAGATACATTGAAACACTAATACCTAGGTTGCTTATCACTGTACTGGCTTTCAATAAAACACTTTGCATTTTTTCTGTTATTAAAGAGTAAATTCTGAAACAGGAGAGACTATTAATTATGCATTCATTTTATATCAAAACATGCATTTAACACTTTTTTTTTTTGGTAGAAAAGCAAAAACTGGCAGACAAATAACTCATAAATGACACTAATGAGCACTGGGAGATGGAGTGGAAAGGTTTTAAATGTGTCCCATTATTTAGCAGGATAATTAAGACCACAGCTCTACCATGGCATTTTATTACAGAAATAGATAAGATCCCATCTTATTGCAAACAGGTGTTGTAATGAAGCAAAGCGAGATCATTTTTATGTGGTTCTTCTGGTCCAAGAAATATTGCAAATTTATTTTATGCCACCTTAATTTAAAAAGTAAGCACACAGATCTTGGCAAACAACACAAACTGTAAAATATGATATGCAAAACCATTTCCAATACTGTTGATTTAAGTTATCTCCAGGGAAAAAAAGAAAATATTTTCTCTTACACCTTGTAAATATAGTTTGGTTTCTCACAAATGTTTGGTTTAAGTCTTGTATTATCAAATAATACTCACTATACACAAATGACATTGCAGTTTAATGTAAATGAATCATCATGCCACATTCTTTACAATAATGTTTCTGATGTTTCAATTCATCATGAATCTTTAATCCCCCATAAATATTGTCACTATACTTCTGTGACGTATCTGTTACAATTTTATGCTTTTGTCAATATTTACTGCCAAGTGCTGCAAAATACAGGTAACCCTACATGGTGATCTACAAAAGATCCTTTGTTAAGTTGAGTGATGCAATATTTACAGTGGTGTAATTCTAAGAAATGTCTACGCTAACATTTGCCATTAATAAGCTTAAAGAGTATATACAAGACTCACAGTGGAGAAAACTGTAATATCTGATTACCTTGACCACAAGCTATGCTTCCTTCATATATTGTTGTAGAAGCACATTATAGTGAAACTGAGAGGCTGCTTTTTTTTTTGAGTGCAGGTCTTTTCATTTTAAGATAGACGCTCAGTTAAAATATGTGAATACAGGTAAGAAAAATTGCAATTTGTCTTTCAAATACAATACCTGGGAGTAAGCAATCTGTGAAAATGACAGGGTATGCTGGAAACCCTTTTTGTGTTCTTATGGAACAGGCTAAGAAACACTTATACTGGTACTCAAAAAGATACTCTACATAGTAGAACAGCAAGACTAGTGCTTGTAAACCTATGTATCATAAAGGTTAAACTTTCAGAAAGTTAAGCCCCTGGCTAATCTGTAGAATTTGGAGAAATATTATATTCTGTGGCACTCTTACAGCTAGAGGCAGATAGTAAGATAGTAAGACTGTTACAAACTTTCTTCTTTAGGTGGGGGGAAAAGAAACCCCAAAAATGGCCCTTTCAAAGGCAAGAATAAATCTCAAGAAAAATGAAAGGGTTATGCAGCTGGACAAAGCATGAATGGAAGATAGCACTCTCTAAGAAATACATTACACAGACTTTCACTGGAGCACTGACCTGACAATGGATGGATCACACTGCAAGCTGGGATGTTTCGTCTTCTTGGTTCAGCACTCCGATGATCTCAGCATGAAGACAGCAGACTGTGGCTTCTGCATTGTGGTACTGGGTTTTCAGGTTTTCACTGGAATGACAACATTGGTGAGATTATGCATTTCAGTTTTGAAACCACCTTTTGGATATTCTGTGTAAATAGATCAACTAAGTGCTCCAATTATCTGCAGGCACAACTTCGAAATTTTTTTCTTAAAAGAGCAAAAACTAAATAACCATTGCAAAAAATATTTCTAGGGAGACAGGAGTGCAACAGTATACTTTTCAAAGTATACAAAGTAGTTTTGTTCTAATTTTGAACAATTATTTATAGAATTATTTTACAATGCTTACTCACACACTTACCAGAAACTTGATTTCAGATATTTCCTGAAATACCTGAATATCGTTTTTTCCTGAAATATCTGAATATCTTTTTTTCCTAGAATCATACAGAAATATAAACAATGTCATTTGATTCAAGTTCTGTGAAGAGAAAGGACCTGGTACCTTGATGGTGTCATCAATTTTACAAAGCATTTTGAGAAAGCATCACCAGTTTATAAGTACATATGTTACAAGTTTTCACTTCCACTACTTTATTCTCAAGGGTCAATAACTATTGATGAACAAAGTGAGAAAAATCGCATAGAGTAGCAATATCCGCTAATAACTATAGAAATGGCTGGATATCATCAAACCCCAGAAAGCTTTCTGAACTTTGGAAACCCAAATTCAGAGGCTCACGATAGTTTCCTCTTTTTTTCTATTTCACTTTATTCATTGGAGTTTGAGATTCGTTACACTAAAAATCTAAGGAAGTTTGGTGGTGAGATGAAAAAAGGAGTGAGATACAGAACGAAAGAACTGTGGAAATTGGAATTTAAAGCATAACTAATGTCATTTGGCTGATTTTGCTTCAAACCTACTGGAAGGAAAAAAGAGTAAAGTTCTGCAATATGTAAGAAACAGCTTCTTGAAATGGTCTTGATTTTCTACCTACCTGTTAAATATTTGAAAGAGCTTGAAATTAATCATCTAAGGTGATTAAAGAAAAAATTATGATGCATGATAACCTGCAACTTCTTATACGTATAATTAAGCGTATCTGTAGCTCCAATACAAAGGAGGAAGAGAGATGGGGGAAAATAGTGGATCTACCACATCACACGCTTGACCTTTCATCTTGCATTTTTAACGAACATTATGGTATCATATTTGGCCACTTTCTCTTCTCCTCTCTATGAATTTTTGTCTCCGACAGTCAATTTAGGTGTATTAATTTAAGGAAAAATTTCCAGTGACTTGAGTATTTCATATTTTTAATTTTAGCATAGTAAGGGATGTTGGTCTAGGAAAAACTGTAGCAGGAGATTTTAAAACTTATTTAAAACTTATTTCATTTTCTCTGCAAACCTTTTGTGTTGGCTGTAGGTATCCAGGAGCTGGCAGCAACCAGGCTGCAGGATGACTTCTGTGAGGAGAGGTCAGAGCTGGTCCAGGCCCGACACAGCTGAGCTCATTAGTGAAGCTAGTGGTGCCTCCATAAAAACATTCAAAAAAGGGCAGGATACTGCACAGCAGTTAAAAGTGAGGGGGGAAAGCTTGAGAAACAGCTCTGCTAACACTGAGGCTAGAGTAAAAGGCAGAAGGCGAGAAGGAATGTTCCAGGTGCTGGAGCAGAGCTTCCACCACAGCCCATGGAGAGACTATGGGAACCATGCATTTTCCTGCAGCCCATGGAGTTTTGCTTGCCCACAATGGTAATTGGTAAGTAATCACCCTATCTTAATCTTGACCTATGAGCTTTTATTTTCATTTTCTCCCACTGTCCTGATGAGGAGGGGTACGGAGAGCAACTTGGTCAGCTGCCCAAGGTCAAACCACCATACCTTTCTTTTCCACCTCCTGACTGCCCTGATGAACTGTTTCATCTCCTTGATAGTTTTTTTTTTTTTTTTTTTTTTTTTTTTAAGTCACACCCTTTTTCACTCAATAGTTCTGTATGAGCTTGTTTTCAGCTCAGTGCTTGCAGCTCCTGACAGTGTACAGACAGTGAGAGCTAAGAGAAATACCAGGCTCAAAAGGCTTTTGTCATTCATTAAATAAAAATAAACTTCTCATATTTAAGTTATACAAAAACAATTGCTTTAAACACATAGCTTCTGCTATACACAGTGTTGCTTTGAGAATATAAGTTACTCTTTGGGTGAGCTTTAGAGAATGTTGCACACTTAACTCTTACCATACTATAAACTTGGAATGCTGTTCAATTTAAAAGTTTGAAACAATAACATCTAAGGATAAATTCCTTTGTTTGTTTGCAGTTACTGTTTTGCTTCACACTTTATTGCACAGTCTTCACTCTGTATCCATTAAACCTGTTGCAAGCCATAGAGGAAAATATCAAAGTTTGTCTGTGGGGAATAAAATAGTCTAAAACTTTATATTTATTAAATTACTTCATATTCTGTGTGGTCATTCATTCTCAAAATAATAGCAGTAATGACTGTATACTAATAAACATGTACTGTATACTAATAAACATGTCTTGAGTTAGAAGAGTATTCAAATTATCCAGCTTTGATAGTACAAAAAACTTGCTGGAATGTATTAACCATTTAAAGCTTCAAAACAATACAGAATTGACTTGTGATTTCTGAGATCCCTCCTTTTTTCTGAAGTGCAATGAATTTAAAATAAAAGCGTACTAATTTCCCAACCTTTCTATAGGGAACAGAGAACATTAGGGTTCTGAATTAGCCAAATATATATATAAATTGCTGGGAATGAGTTGCTAATATAAATTGTACCTAATTTAATTGCCAAAGCATTTAACCCTCAATTTCTTATTGATAGTTTATATTATATAATTTTTTTTCTATGATAACGGCAAAGGACACTAAGCAGCAATTGATGTCATGACACGTGTAACCCAAAATACTGAAGTGTATAACAAGGTATTGCAAATATAAACATACACATTACATGCAAGGGGCACAAGGATAAAAACAATCATGATTCAGTTATAATGCAGTATATATTATAAGCTGTTGTTGTTATTATCATTATTATTATAAAATTACATGCCACAGAATCTCCAGGAAATCAAACAGCCCCAAATGACTCCCACCAGCTGCTCACAGTTACTTAATATTAAGGCCCTATCCATTAGCAGTCTACTCTCAGCTGTGGCTCATTTTAAACTTATTTTTCTCCACATACTCCTTCCATATCAATGACATTATTCCAGCTGATTTATGCACTGAGGAGACACACTTCATCAGGTTAGATTAATTCACTAACTCCTAGGTGCTATTATAGGCAGATTCTGGCTGTGTGCATGTAAGGTAGCTAGCTAGCTAGCTAAGGTTAGCATCGGACATGACAAAGATACTTTTTTTTTTTTTATAGTTAAGCATACATTTCATTCAATGGTCAGAAGTGAAAAAAAAACATATAGACCCAATTATAAAACCCTGGGACTTGGACTTGCATAGTCAAAACAGATTACTTCTATTGTAAGCTAATGAGAGTTGAAAGTTCTAGACTTATATGGAGGAAGGGATAAATAAAGGAGAAGTAAGTTCTCATGCTGCCACTGAAATCTACAACTACAATGAAGTTACACAATTTTCAGGAGTCTGTGGGTTTGAAAGTTTGTTGTATTGCATTAAACTGCTGTAGCAGATCAGTAACGTGATATGGTGTAAACCTGATATTCACAGCTATCAATAATGCATTTTCAGACTGCAGAGCTTTATAAAAACAGAATTATTCTTTCTCAAAAGAAAACTAATTTTAATATTGAATCCTCAATAAGGTAATAAAAAGTTGTAAAAAGACTTCTAAAGACATTAGCATTAATGTGTGATCACCATATCTTCTCCAAGTTTTATTTGTAGATGATTTCAGTCTTTTTATAAAGTCTCTTAGATCTCTTTCAAGCTTCTTAATGAAAACCAAACAATAAGAACAGGTTACCACTAATATAAATATCTGATTCAATAACTAGGTTGGTCAAAACATATTAAGGTGCAATCTCTAAAGGCATTTCAGAAATCCTCCTAACTATTGCAGTGGAAATGTCCTTTCAGCAGGACAAGAGATGGGGCATTTAATTTTATGTTTAATATTAGAATCTTTTTATTTTGTGTTTAATGTTGGAAACTGATCATGTGTTGTCTTCTACTTTTAACTGGAATTATGAGATCTCACTCATTTATATACTCAAGTTAGTAGTTTTCTTCATCCCAATTTGGCTTTACTTTTTTCTGCAGTTATCATAATTCTTGATGTACAAAAATGGCAAATAGTATGTTCTTTAATACCCTATTACAGCTGTTCCTGTTTTTTTTTGGTAAGGTATAGTGAATGCTACTGGTGTGTTAAAAATGTTAGTGATAGATCCAGTAGGAATATACTTAAACATCAAACACAAGCAAGAAAGTAGCAAACTTTGCAATAGTTACTAGTCAGACCATAATCTTTTACTCCTGTGTGTAGATCACACAGCACCTCAGGAAAATAGTATGTTATTTCATTACAGATTTTACTATATTTCACAGAAACCATGGATCAAAATAAAGCTAATAATCAGAATAGGATTGATCTAGATGATGAGGAACTGAGAAAGAACCGCTGTAACTTGAGTGAATTTAGACACAACTAAAAGCAACTGAAGAATGCTTAAGAAGAAAGTATCACTACAATTATTTTTAAACATTATGCATTTTTTTCCGTCATTTGAGTAAGACGGAGTGTTTAGAAGATAGAGTTTTCTATGACCTCCTACGGGGAATAGTCTCATGCAAAGCTGCCTAGTGCTTTATGAAGTATAAAAATAGGGTGACAAGTTACAGCTAAATTTAAAAGAGGAGATGTCAACTTCAGCATAATGCTTTAGATCTCATTACTTACAAGATTTTTATGTGATACATCTACAGCTAAGATCAATGGAAATTGAAAGTTGCCTCATTATAGAAGAGAAATTGCTGTTGGTATATCATTTTTCATTAAAATCTCCCTAAACTGGAGTGTGTATCCTTCCCAACTGTTTTGCCAGAAAATTTATGACACTCCATTTGAGCTATGATTATTGTTATTTTTTGTACATAAGGACTTGTGTTGAAAATTTAAAAAAAAAAAAGTTAACACATTTCTATGGCACTCTTCATCACTCTATTCAGTATTTAATAGTTATAATTACTCAAAAAAAAAAAAAAAAAAAGACAATTGGAGTTTATAGTTAAAATTGCAGATGATTTGACCTGAAGGCTTACATGAAGATTGTCCACATATGATAAAGAGTACAAGAAAGTTATATTATACATAGATATTTAACAGACAAGCCCGTGTAAACATAATTTCTCCAGTACTCAAGTCTGAAGTGCTGATCAGTTTTCCCATTTCTAACAAACTGGTAGATGTTGGCACCAGGTCAGCTTATATTTTTATACGTGCTAAAGAACAAGACTATAAGTGTGCCTGGAGCACTGCATACAAATACATTTATAAATAAAAAAAAGTCTGTAAGAATAAAACGTTTACCAGTTTTCACTGCTTGACAGCACAAGATTCTTTTCAGCATTTGCTAAATGAATTTTCTCACCTTCTCTGTTCCTAAAATAAACTGCTCTTTACACCTACTACACACTTTTCACTTTTCTTAAATAGTTTCACACAGTGCTGCCTATGTTTGCTGTCTTTGTCTGCTGGTGTGTAAGTCAAGTTCTTTTCTCACTGTGTCCAGTCATTAAGATGACTGCTACATCATCTGATAAAACCCTACTTTTCATTATGGGTATTTCTTCAAGTAGGATGCATCACTAACCTTTGTAGTTTGTAATCTCCCATTTAATTGTCCTTGTTTCCAAGATTTCTTGCACTGGAACTCTGAACCTACCTAATTTCCATGTTTATATTACCATAAATGCCTAACAGCTCTAACCTGCTCGCCTTGCAGTCTGTCTATATTTACTTTTATCTGTGGTATCTCATTAACAGCACAGACCACAAAAACTCAGTGATAAGGAGATGATTCATAGAAAGCAGCTATAACAATGGCACTTTGTGTTTGATTAACACAGATCTTGTGTTTGATTAACACAGAAGATGTCTTCAAGATAAAGTAATATTTACCCGTAAACTCCTGATCCCTCAAGTTGCTTCAGGATGACTGAACTAAACCTTTACTATGCCAATTTGTCTAGATTACTCTGTATTATGAATTTGATGATTGAAGATACAAAGTTTGATGCTGGAAAAAAAAAGAAGTAATGAGACATTACAGTGCTGCCAACTTGCTGGGAAGAAATTGGTAAGTACTAAAAAAAATTTGCATACCACACTATTTATCAATTGTCCAACATTAGGACAAAAACTGAAATCAAATCCAACTCACTTTTTGCTGTTGTCTTCTTTGTTACAAGATCTTCACAATTGGTTTACAGATAGCTACTAGATGTATTGGATCATTATCTCTACAATTCCCTTATAATATTCAGCTATTTTTATGTGATACAGAGAGTGACTTTTAACCAGGTCTCTAGCGATTAAGTATTAGATAGATATGTGTAATATCCTCAGCTTGTGTGAAGTTTTAGATAAAAAAAAGAAATAATAATAAAAAGTAATAAATAAGTCAGGAAGTAAGAAAAGACGACAAAGAAATGAAAACTTTCTAAGCTAAAATTTGCTGCCAAAGACAATTAAAAATATCAAAGGTAACTAGACTCTTATCAGGATTTAATCTATGGCTTTGTCCCATTTCTAGATCAGCACTGTGAAAAGGGACATTTAAACTATCCTATTTAAAAACCTCTTTCTCATAAATAACTGTCTATAATTAGGTCAAACAGTATCTATAACTTATTTGTTTATACAGAAAAAGATCAGAAATCTTTTTTTTTTTTCAGGCTTTATCATTATATATAGGAAATCATTTTATCTTTAAATTTCAAACAGCTTTGTAAAACCAAATTTAGACAAAAAGTATTTAAAAAATAGTTCACAACTCAAAACAAATTCATGTAAATACTTTTTTGAAGTTATCTTTTAAATAACCAAGACTGAAATATCATTTTAAAGTATAAACAATTCCTGCTCAAAATATTAGCCTGATATTCAATAGGAATAGTTTATTCACATCAGAACAACATAATGTTGAAGCCAAACTCAAATTTTCAAACTCTTTCTGAGTTTTTATATTCACCTTATTAAATCTCACTTTTAGACTTCAATTTCAATAAATCTTTTTTTTAATAATTAAAAGCAGTAGCTTTAATGGAAACTAATTTGAATTTCTAAAAATAACTGTTTCCATTAAATGACTATCTATCAATCAATCCCTTTGAGATAAGAGCCCTACTTTGTCCTGATAGCATTACTAGATTTATGGTATCCTCAGCTGAATTAGTTTGTTTCCTGTAAAAATGGACATCCTTAAAAAGACACTGACCAATTCTAGAAAAACCTTTAAACCAGAATTTTCATCGTATTTGTGTGTTCAAAACATACCATGTTCGAATAGTAGTTCTTACTTGCACTGCATTCTATTCATAAACATTTTTAAATGAAATCATGATAACCCTGACAGAGTCATAGGATGGTTTGGGTTGAAAGGGACCCTTAAGGTTCATCTAGTTCCAACCATCCTGCCACAGAGTGTTGAATGGTCTGTAACAAATTATTAACATTTATTTTAGCATTTTCTATCTGCTTTGAAACATCAAAATATAATTTCTAGAGAAAAAAGGATCCTTAATAGCTAAATTTTGCATATAATATTTAAATGAAAACTGGACTCTGTACCTACTGTAGCAGTTTGTTTAATTTGCCTTTCCTGTTACATATCCTTGTTGAAGATAAGAAAGTTGCATTCATTTTACTTAGACAGCAATTATTAATTAGGTGATTATTAAATATAGGTACAAAAGTACCTATAGGTTACAGCTGACCATTCTATGACCAATCTGATGATGAGAGCACCAAAAAAATTTGATAAGCCATCCTCAAAAATAACTTAAACCAGCATAAAAGTCTTTCAGGATGTATGGCATGTAATAGAGAGCCACCTTCTTTTGTTTAGAGAACTTAATCAGAACAACTGAAACATTCTTAAATTCAACTTCTGGACATGGATTTTGATGATTAAATAAACGTTGATTGATTTTTCTAAGAAGTAAAAAAAAAATGTTCACATAATTGCAATAATCAGACAGAAATCAAACAAAGTTTAAATCAATACCGGCTTCTCAATATTTGCTAAAGTTTCATAGTACTGGAGTCACTCCACTCCATCCTTTTATAAGTGTATAGTAACTCTGTGTTATTACAGACAAGATTCTTATGTTTCAAATAAACAATATTTATTCTAAACAACATCAGCAACCACACATTATTAAAGTGTTCCAAAATTAAACTGAATTAATTTCCTTAAAGCATCTTTTCCAAACAAAATATGGTTAAAATGAGTATTTGGCTCTGGGCTTTGTATTTGGAAGACTGCCAGATTTACTAAAAATGATTGCAGAATTTTCCATTTCATTTCCTTACCTCTAAACAGTATTTAAGGCCAGCTTCAAAATAAGGCACGAGATTTTGAAGGAAAGTAATTTACTTATATCTTTTAATTATGTTAAATTAAGGGCATACCTATTATTTAGGATTTTCAACTAGTCTTTAGGGTCATTAAATAGCTTAATTACAAGATGGGTTTGCTAAGGGCATACTTGACTGAGAACAGACATTTCTGATGTGGGAAAAAAAAAAAGGTTGTGACTTTGTGACATGTAATAATTCAAATGGAATAAAACCCAGAATAACACATCCCAAGTGAAAGCAACTCTTGGAGCCTGGCTACTAACTAGGTGCCACAAAAGTACAAAAACACAAGGGGCCATCCTCAAGATCCCACACTAAGTGTCCTGAAATCTCTGTAAAGACTGACTGGATCAAGCCTCCAATGTACAGTGTTTAATATTGGTAAAGAAAGACTATCTCTTCCTGATGAGAAATTTTAATCTGATTTGGACCAAATTGTCTCTTGTTACTCAGAGGTCAAACGCCTCATTTACATGCATATACCTAATTTCTCTCTTGATCCTGAAAAGCTTACAACATGCCTTTCCCCACACACTACTGCTCTGCAGCTCTTCTGTTTTCTGCATGTGGATCAAATTAGATGATCCAGAAATATCGGTCCAGAACTCTACATAGATTAAAAGCCAAACAAAGGTCATAAATAATGCATGTAATGTTAAGTGCTATCTATCCTGTTCTTGGATGTATGTATCTTGTAAAATCTATTTCTGCATCTTGCATACAAATATACATTAATCAGTTTTACAGGATAAATTGGGATGTATTCTTGACGGCATCTGTAGAAGCATTGTTGAACTCACACTTGTTATAGTGAGATATAAGGAAAATAATTTAAAAAAAATCTGGTCCCTTGCAATTACATTTATTAGTATCACTTCTGTGATAACTCATACTGAAGATTAAACAGCTTATGGGCTACAAAGGGCTACAAGGACGGTGAAGGGCATAGAGGGCAAGGTGGATGAGGTGGATGAGGAGCTGCTGAGGTCCCTTGGCTTGTTCAGCCCAGAGCAGGCTGAGGGGAGGTGTCACGGCAGCCTGCAGATTCCTCATGAAGGGATTGGAGGGGCAGGCGCTGAGCTCTGCTCTCTGGGGATAACAACAGGACCCAAGGGACAGGCATGGAGCTGGGACAGGGGAGGGTCAGGCTGGATGTTAAAAAAAAGATTATTCACTGGTAGTCTGGTTCTGGAACAGGCTCCCCAGGGCAGTGGGCACAGCACCAAGCTGCTGGAGTTTAAGAAGCATTGGGACAACACTCTCAGACATCGGGTCTGATTTTTAGGTGGCCCTGTGTGGAGCCAGGAGCTGGACTTGATAATCCTTGACTCCTTCCAACTCAGGATATTCTATGATTCTATATCTAGTATTATTTCACATAATACTTGCAATATTTTAGTAACAGTAATACCTAATTTACTCACTTTAGGTAATATATAATTCTGGTTCTATAATAATCAAGTAATATAAAATGTTAAGTATTACAGCTGGGAAAATTTTAGTGTAACAGTAATACTAGCTATTACTGTCATATACAGAATAAACTGTTTCATTTAGACTCTCTTTGTTGCCTGTGGAAAAAAATGTCACCTTTTGTTTTCAAGGAAAAAGCATCATAAATAATTCGATACCTGATGCTACAGTTGACATTTGTGAAAGGACAGAATCCAAAACTTTTATTTCTGAAGCAAACAGGTTTACTCAAAGAGTAGAACTTCTGGGTGGTGCTTACCTTAATTCTTATCTGTTGGTAGAACTGTCTTCTCACTTTCTCTCACTGTCTTTTCCTAAAGACACAATCGATGAAAAATGGCGAAGAAAGTGAAGGGAAATTTGTCTTCATTTTATGTGCACTGTATACTGGTGACTCGTTGAGACTCTAAAAGATACTGTATAGCAGCACTCAACTTTCAACAACCTCCAGAGGGCTTCACTGACTGTGTTCTACTTGTTAACTTCTCATGCATTTGTAAAATACTTAATCTACAGGTTAGCTCTGCTGGGTATTTTCCCAAGGAAATGCATTGCATTTGAAGACAACAAATTAAGGATGAGACACACAAATCAGGAAAAGTACAAAACACATCCTTAATAAAGGTAGTTTACATGCCACTTGATGGGCTTCAGTTTGCTGAGGCTACGGAAGGTCTCTCTTAATTTAGCTTGTATGAGATTAATTGAGTTGACAGGATTTGAGTGTGATTTCAGAGTAATGCTAAAAGGGAAACGGCAGGTTGTCTGCTTTAAGCACACAAAGTTACTCACGGAAAGTAAGAGACTAAGTTTTGTATGTCTAGATACTTTCCCTTCTCTGGATTTTCCAACACCCCCCTCCCTGCTTCCCACCTTTTTTAACTTCTTTTGCAAGTATCCAGGCTGACCCAGTAGTCAGCCTCGTATACAGAGCTGAGACAAATAGCCATACTAAAAATCAGAACAGAAGATCTTCCCTGATTAGCAGGATACTGCAAAGGGTCATTTCTTCCTCTACAATAAACTCATTCACCCGCAGGGAAAATTTCCTCTTATAATCAAAACAGTTGACTGAAAAGCACTAGTAAATATGCACGGCCAACATCTCTGATGTCCTCTTACGTGGTTAACAGTAAGAATGTCCCTGTCCTCTTACATGGTTAACAGTAAGAATTCCATATTTTAACAAAACTGGAATGAGACCCTTTTCAAGGAGATAATTAACTGCCTTGTATTATTTTTGAGTGATCATTAGAGACCTTTAATATCCTCAAGAACAAAAATGCAATAGATTCTCTCTAAGGAAAAACCATACTGTTCCCAAATACAGTTTGTAGCTGTAAAATACCTAACCCACTATTTTTTTTTTTTTCAACAACTAGAAGGTGGATGCACACAGTAGCAGAATTTGCAAACTAGTTACTAAAAAGCTATTTCAGACTATTTATATATATTTTTTTTTGATGTTATGACAGTTTAACACAAAGTTATATCATTTGGAAGAAAGAACCAGAAATAATTAAATAGAATATTGAAGTACTAAATCCCAAAGCTACTGCTGTGATTTATTTCCTTCTGTTTCAAAAATTCTGGTAGAGAGAGAAAATTGAAATGGTGGTATGAGAGGAATCTGGTGGTGCACCATGAAAGGATCTGAAAGTATACTGAGCACTGGTTACTGACAGCCACTCTGCATGGCAGATGCTGAGGAATTAAAGGGTTCTCAGAAAAAAAAAAATCTTAAAAATGAAGGAGTAATAGAGATAATACTGATCAAAGTAGGAAGTAGGGCCAGAAATTAGAAATGAACAATTAAGTTGATAAGAGATATGTAATGTAAAATGAAAAAAAAAAAAAAAAAAAAGTTTAAACATGAAATAATGATGGATTTCTAGCACCTGCTTCTCTAAAGTTAATTCTTTCATTTGTGGGACAACTAGTTATTTGTTTACCTTTGCATTTCTCCTAGGAATTACTGAGTCACAGGAATTAATGCAATAAAAAAATTATAAGGCAACGACAATCTATCAATTTATAATAAAAACCTGATTTATAACTGACAAAGGGAAAAATATCCTCTCTGAAAAAAAAAATAGGCTGCCTTAGATGAGCTCCACCGGCTCCCTCAGCACCCTAGGGTGGAGCTCGTCTGGTCCCATGGACTTGTGACATTCCAGATGGAGGAGCAGATCTCTAACTGTCTCTTCCTGGATCATAGAGGGTGATTCTCTACCTGAATAACAAGGGTCATCAAGGTCAGGGCATAAAGTAACCTGAAGATAACTGATCCAACTATTAAAGACAGATGTAAAGAAGGCATTAAGAACCTCAGCCGTATCCTTATCCTCAGTGATCACATTCCCTGCTGCATCAAGTAAAGATGGAAATTTTCCTTGGTTCTTCTCTTGTTAGTATATTTGTAAAAGGATTTCTTGTTCTCTTTTACTGTAGTGGCCAATCTAAGTTCAAGCTGGGGTTTTGCTTTTCTAACTTCCTTTCTGCATATCTTAGCAAATTCCTTGTAATCGCCCCAAGTAACCTGTCCCTTCTTCCAGAATATGTAGACCCTCTTTTTTGACCAGAATCTCAACAAAAGTTTCCAGTTCACCCGTGCCTTCTACTTAAGTGCCTTCTACTTAAGTGTCTTCTACGTGGGAAATACAGTGTTCTCTGCTGATACTTCTTTATCACATCAAGCATATTTCTAAGAGTCAACAATTTCTTGTGTGAAAAAAAGACTGTACTGAATGATTAGCAGGGATCACAATAGATTTTCTGTCATCTATTATTTTCTTTCTTTTGCAACTCCATTGACTCCTCCAATATTTGTATCAAGACTGAAAAGGTTCAAGAATTCTAGGAAAAAGAAAATATGCAATCTTTGAGCATTACATTTACTCTTGTATTACTGGCTACATAAATTTAGAAGATATTTCAATATCATATATCGATATTTTCAAAGAACCCCCTACCAAGGACTAGAATAATATAAAATTCATATGCATTATTCAGGAACTGCAAAAAACATCATATTCACTGTCTCTCATTACAACTGGAACTTCTTTCCTTCTCATTCTATCCTGATTTCTCTAACATAACTCATTCAGAAAAATATTCCTTATAAGGTCTTCAATCAACAACTTTCCAGAGAGTTGTCTTTCCCCAGCCTCATTGTCCCAGAGGAATTATAGCAGCTTCAGTCTTTATCAAGATTTTCTGTATCGAGCGTCTTTTACTGTTGCTCTGTAAATGCTTATAGCTTTGTGTGTTCTGGCTCTAAGCTAGGGAAAAAAAAAAAAAAAAAAAAAAAAGTTAAAAACAAAAACCAAAACAAACACAAGCAAAAAGAAGCTTCTTACCATTTTCTCTTTCAATACAACATTCTTAGATTACATGCCCACAGTATTGCTAAAGTCATCCCTTAGTTCTTGACTGATTTGTTAGCTTGGCTTGTTACACTGGCTTAGAGAACTCATTACCTTGTTTATTCCAGGATAATTATAAAAGATCTAGAATATACCACTTTCTCCCAGTCTGAAATTAGTATTGAATCAAATGCAACTAGAAAAAGCAGCTCTGTTTTAGTGGCCATCACAGGTCATGGTACATAAACCCTAACACTCACTAGTTCCCCCTAAAAAGTTAAATTAAAACTGACAGGCTTTTTTCCCCCACATCTAATTTTTCATTACTAGTACTTCCTGGAAATGTGGAGTTAGATATGGCTCTTCCCACATCACTGGCAATAATGCCATTCATACTTCTGATGCAGTCATGAAATGATTATTGCAAGCATTCAGAAAATAAGCTTTGGGAAAACACTAACTTATGAAGACAAAAGATCAAAATAAGCATAGGATATTTTGATAGTGTCCTTAGTGTCTGAACTTACATGGTTGTTGACAACATCAGAAGACTAAACTGTTAAACTGCCTTAGCCATTCCTAGATCAGTATTAATGCAGAATCATTTTTTCCTTATCTGTGCTAACAAAAAAAATATATTTTAAAAAGTGGAGTTGTACATCCTACTAAACTTTTTACCTGACAGCCTTTGAAAGATGAAACAGTAACTTCCTTACAAAGAATGGTATCATACGCAGAACTGTAAGATTAAATGAACCTTTTGGTTTTGATGACTTAATTGGTAAATAAAATAGACATTTATCTTCAAAAGTTTGTTTTTATTTAATTAACATGTTTAACATAATACAATTATCTTGTGAATAGCAGTAATTTGATATTTTGAATGAAAAAAATGAAGTTTGTACTTCTGGGAAGTCAAAAGACTTTCTAGTCCAGAAAACATCTCTGAAAAAGTGCACAAATATTACTTTGTTTTAAACATCTCTGTTGACAGTTACTCTGTTAATTTTTATTTTTTTTTTTTTTCATGGCGTCACTATCACTACCCCATTTTTCTACATCTGTGAAAATTAAGGGTTTTTACAGGTTGTGTAATATGTTTTATTCTTCCTTTGGAGCACATGCAAATTCAACCCCCTTCTTTTCTCTCTCGGTTTCACATTCTTTGCAAATAGTATATGACTTCTAAGCACCAAGCACCTAGTCCTGAGAGATGGATCTAATCCCACACTCATAAGAATGAGGAATGTTATAGATGAATAGTTTTTGTTTGTCTGTTAGCCTCACTTACCAAAATAACTTTATGCGTGTGAACCTCAGGTACATAAATCAGTAAGAAATCTCAGAACGTGGAATTATCTCATGTAAAATAGAGGAAATTCATTTATATAACAGTAATGATGCATCTACTGGCTTGCCTTGAGCTAGCTACATATGAGGCAAGAGAGCATTAGGAACAGTGGAATATTATCTTTCTGCCCTTACAAGAAGACTCAGTGATCTACACGGCCTTCATTTATAGACCCAATACTTGTACATTCCTACCAGGAATACTTATTTTTTATTAAACTGTCCATAAATCTAATGCCAAAGCCGTGGTGCTAAGGATAGCACAGAACTTGCTTTCAGGGGAGAACTGTGTGAGAATATCAAGGTCACTTCACAGCTCTCCCAAGTGTGATAACACTGTGCAATTCCAAAGTAAATGGACCTGCTCACACTTGTTTAGTTTTAGGATTTATTTATTTATTTATTTAAGTCAGCAGTATATTTCAGCTGCTTAAAACCTAATAAAAATACAGCACAAGTCATTTATTATCTGTCACTTCCACATAAGTAATTCTCATAAGAAGTCAAATTTAAGATACTCTGTAAAATAATTCTTTTAGACTTGACAGTCTTATTATTTTAAAATTTAAATGTCATATGCAGAAAATTCAACACTGAATACTGTGGATCAAAGGCAATAGTACAATGGAAGTCAAGTTTAGTGATTCAAAAAAAAACACAAGTGAAAATCAAGTCCAGCTGTCGATACTTTTCAACAGAGGTGTACATCAAGCCACTTTAAACTTCTCTCATAATTCTTCAAGTACTCTGGTACAAATCAGATCAAAGTGTATTCCTAGTCAAATCTCCTTTTTCTTATAAGATTTGATGTGTGTCTGTTGGATGAATTTCAAAAATTACTCACAGAAAGTACTCTGCAACTGTGAGACTGCTAAGTAGAAAACCAGTGTAGACCACACTAAAACTACTGCCTAAGCAATACCCAGATGGCTCCTTTCCTTAGCGATGAATTTATTTCCAACAATGTGTTTCCTATTCTGCCAAGGAAAGTAGAATTAGATAAGAATGAGTTCAGTCAGTTGGCAGTTCCCTTCTCATGACCTTTACCAGAAAAAAAGAAAAAACAAACAAACAAACAAAAACTATAAAATGATTTGTATAAACTGGTTCAGAATCTGAGGTGGTCAACAGAAAAAAAAAAAAAAAAATCCAACACCAGACCACACTGCAGGGTTCATCTGATTTCTTAAACTGATTTAGGGTGAAGGCGACAATAATTGTGACATTTAAGACAGTGGTTTAGGTTTTTGACTTAACAGTTCCTCCAAACAGTGTTCCTGGACTGTTTTTTTGTGCCTATGTTTAAATGGAACCAGGATGTATCTACATCAAAAGGTGAGAAGTGTTTTTGTTTGTTTGACTCAGTAAAAGTAAATATTGAAGAAAAAAAAAAAAAAAAAAAAAAAAAAAACCAAACCAAACAATCAGATCAGCTCACTACATACCATATAAACCAGCTTTACTTCCATGGCCTGGACTGGGGGCTGATGCCAGTTGATGTTTGTAGCACAACTGCATCTTTAAGGTTCATATCCAAAACAAATCTACATCTATAGCATACCAAAGAAACAGTGAATGAGAATTTTTGTGTATTTATCAGAGATATAACTATGGTATCATAATGTCACAGTACGAGAAGGTGCATATTTTTAAATAATGAGGGAGGGAGTATATCCTTGTGTAAAGAAGAGCATCTTATTCTATCACTACCGTAGCATCACTGCAGTAAAAGTATATCCTAAAGCACTTCTTGTGTCTCAGTAGGTTTCTTTAAATAAGAGGATTCTTTAGCAGTAAGTATATGCTTTAGAAATGAAGGCAGCCGTAGATATTATATAGTGGGGCCTGATGGGTCAAGATTAATCATTTCAGAGAACTTTATATGTCTCCTGAAAAAATGATGCCAGCATGTACGGCACCTGGTCTTTGCATTCTTTTAAACTGTATAGCATTGCATGTGTAAACAGAAATACTACTGTTCCTGTTGGTAGGAAAATAAGAGTAAAAAAGCATGATGTCCAACTAACTTCTGTATGAAATTTTAGTGTCTTCAAATGCGCTGCCTTTGTTGTATCCAAAATACATATTTAACAGTTGATCTTTGTGGGCTTCAACTCAAAAACTTGTTCAAATAAATCAGTAGGTACTTCTGCTAATATAATTTAAGACAAAAGAGATGTAATGTTATCCCTACTGGAGCCTTGAATTTCATTTTCATTTCTGTTTTGGCAAAAAGACCACTCTTCTTCCGGTAGGAGAATCAGCTTGCTAAGTGAAGATAGCTTATTTTGCATGCACATCTGTGCAGAGAGCCAAGCAAGTCTTTGGTTCAGGTAGATAAATTACCAGCTTTCATATATGACAGATAGTTTAATGCACAGTAAAACAACTGCTGTGACTATTCATTGTTGCTAAGAGTAACAGCAAAAATTCTCTATAACAGAAATGTAGTAAAGAAATATGCTACAGTGTGGACAGATGTCCATAGGCCATTAAAAAAAAAATCTGTGACCTCTTAAATTTAAGCAAACATCTGTAGTCATATGATTTATGGTAATTTGATTTTTTTTTAGCATGTTCTATCTTAATAATGCTCATATAATAACAGTTGCATATTTATTCTTTCTCATGCTTTAAGAGTCCATTTAACTTTTGAATGAAGGAAAGAGCACTTAGAGGAGCAGTCACTGATGACAGACTATTGTTAAAAAGCCATCATATATTCAGATCCATCTGCTGCTATCCTGGGAGCAATGTGTTATAAACTAATAAAATTACTGCAGGGGTAGAGAAACCAGCAAAGAGAATTTAAAAAGAATCTCCATTTGTTTTATAGATAGGAGCATCATTCTTTTTAGGTCACACAACACTTTAAAATATCTTTTCTACACAATGATCTTCATTTTCAAAATGCTTGTCATATCCAGATTCATATTAGTAATTACTTCAATTTTCCTTAAATAACAATTACCTAAAAATATCTTTGTTGCACAATGCTTAGACATTTCTCAAATGTGACAATGAACGTAAAATGTTTTTACATTTCTGAAGTGTAAGCCAGTACTAAAAATGACAAACTGAGTTAACCATATCATTAGGACAATGGATACGTTTAAAAATATTCTGACCACTGTTTTTAATTATTTATTCATCCTGTTTGTTAAGTACTACAGAATTTTTGAATATTTCCTTAGCCCCTTCAATGGAAGCATTAAAGAAAAAAAAAAATCACAGTAGAGCGTTGTGTTGCCTTTTCTATGCTGTTGGCAGACACGAGCATGAATTCCAGGTTTTTATAAATGCCTTAGAATATATTCTTCTAGCTCCAAGCTCTCCCAGTCATAAATGCTTATTCTTCTTGGTAAAGAGAAAATCATGGAGAAAACATAAAGCAGAGTTGGAATCTAGCTATGTAAGGCTTTGTTTTCATTGCATTTATTTGAATGGTTTATATTTAATTGATGAATCTCAGTACTTGTGTCTGAATGACTTTCAGTTCCCCAGTGTCTCAATCAACGCAGTGCAGACACACAAACTGCAGGTGGGCTTCCTCACACTGTTATGCTGATGCAGCTTCCCTTTTCATCTTAAATGACCACCTGAGCTGAATGTGATAGACATTTTATCTGCAAGTTTATGCAGTCTTTGGCCTTTTCTGAGGCAGACTGTCAGTTTTTTTCCCCTGTATTCAACACATACAATTCACAAAGAGTACAAGTTCAAAGTGTAATTCTTATTTATTTAGTTCACCACTGCTGCCCATCCCCCTCGATTAAGGGCAGGTTCAGACCTGAGCTCTAAGAAAAGAAACTCTGAACATGAAATATGTAACATAGAAAGTGAAAGGGGTATTGATGCCCTACCAAAACATATGGTTGGTAAAAAAAAAAAAAAAAAAAAAAAAAAAAAAAAAAAAAAAAAAAAAAAAAAACACATATAAATTTGTTCATATATATATATATATGAAACTATTATTTTTAAAGAAGGTATTATTACACAAGGGCATTTATGTTTGTTACTGGCAAACATATGGCTGGTAAAAATAAAAATGCATTAACAGATTTTGTATGCAATTTCACTCTTTAAAAATAGTCTTATACCAGAAAATTCAGCATCTTTCCTTTATTCTTTTCAGAGCAGTGATCAGAGGGAAAGGAGATTCATTAATATACACATTAGCATCAACAGGCAGATAATGCAATCATTAGTGTCATGGCTCAGGTGTTCTGTGAATGCAGCTGTAGGATCAAATCATATCACACTAATGTAAATTGTAATGAAGCTCCCAACCAGATTTTCCTATTATTTGGGTGTTAAATCTGTTTTGTCACAGACATATGAAGTTACTGACAATAGTAAACTAACCTTTGTTATCATCTTCCTTTTAAAAGAAAAAAAAAAAAAAAATCAATAATCAAGCTGTCATAGTCTATTTTTCGGGTTACCCTTTTCTTTTTTGGTAGGATGGATAGAAAAAAAAAAAAAAAAAAGGGCGTTTTTTGACAGAACTATTAACTTCTTGGCGATTTTCTTGTAGAGCCACAAGTAATGAATCAACAGTAACTCCACAAACAAACAAAAAACAAACCAAACAAACCAAACAAAACAACAGGGATGAAAGTATTATATCCTTACTAGTTTACAACAAAACATTCAGTAGCCAGATTTATGCAGTGTCCCTAACTGATTTCAAAAGGAAGTCACATTTTTGTGCTTAGAAGTATATAGAGTATTTCTGGCTTTGTGTAATTTCTTTGCTTCTCTATCTGCCCTTATTTGCTATTTAACTAAATGCTATTCTGTGTAATTAAATCATAAAAGAATAAATGAAGTTACATCATTGATGATGAGAACAATTAAGTACTTTCAGCAATGAACCTTGGAGGAAAAAGTAATAAAATAAAAGAGACCAACTGAAATGGACACCACTGTTTGGAATCAATTATATTTATATTGTAATCTGAGAGAAAACAGACACAGAGCCATGTGCTTTTTATTTAGGAAGGCAGGCTTCACCTGCAAAGCAGGCCTTATCCTGAAGCATGGTTGCCAAGAATTTTCCATGCTTCAGCTGGTTCAGCTACAGGATCCCCCCATTGATTCCTCTCTATCCCTCTGAGGTCTAGTGAGGCTTTTCTGGCACCGGATCTAACCACCAAATTACACAGTGAGTTAGATCAGCTCTGTAATCTGTTTTTAGCATTAGCTTTCTGGTGAATAAGTGAACTGAACCAACTCCCGCATTTGTTAAATCCAAAAGAGAAGCTGGAATCTTTCCTAATAGGTAAGGTGCTTGCGGTTTTCAGCAAGTCTGATTTTTTTTTTTTTTCAGCTAGTCTGATTTTTCATTCTCAATCCAAAATTCCACATACTTTTGGTGGTAGTTCTCATCAGAATTGGTAGTGAACTTAGTTCCAGTATTTAAAATCTTATCTTAGTTAAATTTGACTTTGTGTAGTGCGAAAACTCATATCAAAGTGTGTTAGCACCCTTGAAGTTTAAATGACCTCATTTACATATCTTGTTCTGACAGAATTATATATTATCGTTCTGTCCCATGGGGAGAAAACACATCACAATTTTGTCACTTGCATATATGAAATTAGCATACCAAAGGTTTACTCACAATGTGAAAACAGTTTTCTGTGGTTTTAGACCCTTCTGTTGAATGCAGAGTGTCTTAATATATGGTTACCTGTACCCAATCATTTAAATGGCAATGAATACATAATTTAAAATTATTGAGGTAAGGTACCATGTGGTATCTCCAGTGACTACATAATATTTTTCATAACAGGATTTTATTCACGTACCATTGGCCTACATTAGGCACAATGTATAGAAGCTTAACTTCCTTTGGCACCAAGGAAATTTAGAAAAAAAAATCTCCCTTAAGTAATGTTGGACCTGAACCTTGACCAATGGCTGTCTCACTGATAATTTTGTTGGCACACATCACATAAAAGTTAGAAAAATTAAAATTCAGAAATCCCAGTAGTGTAGAAGAAAGATTCAGACATTGATAAAACAATTAAGAGATCTGGAGGTGGTGATTTTCATGACTAGTAATCAGAGAACTGGACTGGAAAAAATCTGTACTGACCTGAGCCAAAAATTAATGTATCTCAGAAGACTTAAAGAAACAATTGTCCAGATTTTTTTTGTGAGAAGTATCCAAACAAGATGCAAGGCAACAGCTGTGTTACATTAAAGGTGATAAGAAAAATTTTATAGTGTATTTTCCAAGTCAGAACAAAGGTCAACTTCGATCTCCTATCATACTTTTGTCTGCAATCATCCAATACCTAGATAAGAGTATACAAATAAGAGAAGCATATATGATGCTCCCCATTTGTCCTTTCCTAGCTTTCAGCCCAATGTAGTTCTGGAACTGCCTGCAATTCCAGTTCTATATATTCAGAAGTCTTCAGTAGATTTCTAGCTGCTGGGGTGATAAGCTGAGGTAGCCCCAAGCTGCCTGCACCTGTTATTTGCTCTCATGAACTTACAGAAATCATTACAGATCTAGAAGTCCATGGATAGCATCAGATGTATATCTGACAAGCCCCAGTCTGGTTCTGACTTCTGGGTTATTTCTCCACTCAACAGGAGTCTGACTTGTGATGGAAGAGTAGCTTGTAATTCTACTTGTCCCAGTCTCAGGAAATATCATCAGAATGAAGGTTAATGAACTTGCTCTCAGACCTTCACACTGAATATTTCCCCAAATAATTAAGCACTCTCTAGGACAGAAATACACAACTAAAACGACCCTACAGCCCAGTGGTTACAGCATTCCCCTGGAGAGGAATAGATACAATTTCTACTCCCTGTTCTACTGAATACTTAATGTGATATATAAAACTTTCTGTGTAGTAGAGACAGAAATGTCTAGTCTTTTAATCCCAGTGAGGCTTATAGTTGAGGTAAGAACTGATACGTTCAAAATTGTTGAGACTAAAATGCTTCCTAGCATGTACAGAAGCGAAACTTCATACATAAAAAATCCTACAGAGTCAATGAACTCATCAATATTAATAATGATTATACAAGGGACACCTATGTGCTTGGTAGTGCAGCATTAGGGCCATGAAAAACTTGATAGAAACCCCAGTGCCACTAACTGGAAATCTTCTCTGACAAGTGTCAACGTGGAGAACTACGTTAAGTCAATGCTATAAGCAAAAAAATTTGCACACTGCGCAGGCAGGAGCGACAATAAGCGTCAATGCAAAAGTGCTGTGAAGGATGAGGAAAATGGGAAAAATTCTAAGAAATGTTTTGAAAATGCAGCTGAAAGAAATATCAAGAAAACTTATTCTGTAACACAAAATATTTTATAACAGCCTTATTGCATTGGAAAGTAACAACAGATGTAAAGCAGAAAGAAAAATGCATAAGAGAAATGACTGAAACTTGCCATTAAACAGATCTTGAGACAGGGCTAACAAATGTTCTGCATTTTTCATCTCAGCAGATGATGCATGAAATTTCAAGTTCACAGATACAGCACCATTTATGAACTTTGTTGGTTGGGGATAATTCTTTACCTCAAAACAGCATTAATTTCAACCAATGATCACTGCAATAATGCTCCATTGCACAGAGCATATTTCTCTGAGCAGTTTTTCTACAAACTGATCATTATCAAAGATTTTGCTAATTCCTCCCAGACAGAGACAGTGTTGATCTGTAACAGATAGTAATGTTGCAAAACCAAAGGACTGTAGACTATTTACTACCAGTTGCAATGTTTTACATTATTGAAGATTAGATATATGCATGAAAATTATCCTTCACTTCTATTGTTCTCTATTGTTCTTATCAATAAGTCACTGATCAGCTAGGAAAAAAGACATCCTTAGTGTATAAAAAGTATACTGGTAAGTTTTTGACAAGGTTTTCCTTAAACTTTTAGCCTTCTTCAGAAAAAAGTGTTGCTAATAGTCTGTCTTAACAGAACGTCCTAACAATTTCTGAATATATCGACATAATTTAAGTGGATAAGTCAGAAAAACGTTTTAAAGACACCGAAGTACTAAAATATTATTGAAAATTGAAGGCTGCATAGAGAATAAACAGACAAACTGAAATACCCAAACCCAGAGAAGGCTATAATACGAGCTCAGTAGTAATCTATGCTGTTGTATCTGCTCTCTAATTGTTGCACATAACTGTCCACCCAGTTAGGGAACACAGCTTGGAACCATCTGGATTACATACCACCTCGTGTGGTCAGTACACATGGAGCAAAAATTATCAAAGAGGTAAGAGCATGGGAAAAGCCATATGCCTCTCCGTTGAAGAGAGAGTAGAAAACATAGGCTACCACCCATAACTGACTGACTTTCATTGTTTCTTATTCATACCCTAATATTTAATTATTTTCTTCATTTATCCAGTAATTAGTAGCATAGAAATTTAAAAAGCAAGGAAATATTTTAAGCTAAACTGACCTTAAACTAATTAAAATATACATATTTATTAATGCACAGACTTAGAAGAAAATACTGTATTTTAAACATGGAAAATATTGGAGAAGAGTCTGAAATTATCTTGATTACACTTTCAATAGCAGTAATACCTTTTAGGAATATATAGCCATCTACCTATAGGTAAAATTTCCACTTGAGAGTTCTTCGTATATATTCCTAACAACAAAGCATACTAATATGTAGCTTATTTCACAACAGCAATTCCAAAATTAAAAGGAAGTTTGAGAATATAGAGAAGTAGTTTTTGTTTATTTGTTATGCCAACACATTCAGTAAGCTGTATCAGCTTAAGAAGTATCAGGTACTCAAAGTATTTAATGTGTGTTATATCTCACCAAAGTGTAACTGTAAGAGGTAAGTGCTCTTTTCTTTTTATATCTGAAAACTCACTAACAGACCAATTACTCTTGTAAGCAATACTGAGTTCTCACTGTTTCGATATTTTCAAATACTTGCATAAAAAATGTCCCCCACTAACAACTTTGTTCTTTCCCCGAGTTGTGCTTTTGCATAATGTTAGCATTAGATCTTTATAAACAACAGTGATGGATTCCTTTTTAAATGGGGAACACTGATATTTTTGCTTTGTGTGATGTTTAATTATTTAAATCAGGTAATGTCCAAAGCAAAGATTTAAGACACTTCATTTAAAGTAGTACAGCTCTCAGCTTATCCCACTTTTTCTGAACTAAGTTCTGCACTCCAGTACAGTTCGAATGATGTAGGACAATGTTATCCACATTTTTTCCTGCTTTTATTGGCCTTCTGAGGAATGAACAGTTAATTAGACTTCTTGAGGAATTGCCATTTTCCTTATGAATATATGGTAGATGAAGTTATGCACATAATCCAGATCTTTTTCGTCTCCTATTATTCTTTCAAAGTGACAAGCAGATTTATCTTTTGGTTTAAGTTAAGAGTTGTGATTGTCTGGTTCATCTTACTATCCATAAAATAATATGAATTCATTTGAAAAAAAGTCAACTACAATTTAGTTTCCATGAAAACAGTCTTCACAGTTTAAGGTTTTGGCATTTCATCAGCAGATGACATTCTTACATCTGAAATGAAAACCAATTCTTAAAGAGCGGATGCACTGAATTAAAATAATCAATCAAAGGAATTGTCTATTTCCATAGCAGGATGTGAAATAGGAATTAGCCTTTGGATGCAAGAGATTCCAATCCCAACCACTCCATTTGGCAGTTAGTCTCACTATGGTAAAGCCAAGTTTAATTTTGTCTAATTCTGAGTTATAGAATTAATTTATTTGTCAACGTGTGTTACTGAGAGAGTGACAACAAAGGAAAATACATAAATGAAAAAGAAGCAGAGAAGTAACACAAACTAACCCTGAAACACCAGCAAGTTAGCTGAGGCCACATCAATTCTAACACAATTATTTCCTCAGAGGTGTGGTACTCTGCATCCTGCAATACAAGCCTTACACCACCTATGTCAATTCAGAGAGCATTTTTCTTTTCTGAAGACAGAAGAGAGGGAAAGGGCTGGTCTAGTAGTGCCAGTGCTGGCCAGACTTTCAGGAATATAGGGTTCAATTGCTAGAAAAGTAATTTAACTTTGGAGAAAGTCATTTAGTTCTGTCTGTTTTCTGTAGCTACAAGCTGTGCACAAACATTGTCTGCCTGTTTTGTGCAATAAGAACTATCACATGTTGCATCTTTGGAAATTGTATAAGGTGACAGCTCATATAACAGTATTGCTCCTAACATAAAATACATAACAAGTAATCATTTTGCTTTGCCTTCAATCAGAAGTTTGATTCTGTATTAAATATGTATCCAAATATAAAAACTATTCCCAATTACAGATGAAGTCTTAGAAGGGGTTTATTAATATGTATATGTTAGTTATAGTAAAATTTTGAGGTATAAATAATAGAAGAGCAATAATTCAGTGTATGCTGAAAATATGAAAGTATTTTTTTAAAAATCTTATTGAAAGGCACAATGAGTTTTTTTTGCAACTGTCTGTCTGCCTCTACACATCATTCTCATGACCGTGTTTGTCAGAGTCAAACGTCAGTAGCAGAACTGCTACAGGTGACCTAATGTATCATACTGCTGGAGAACTCCTTCAGAACTACACCACTCCAGTACCTCTCTAGAAAGGACTTTAGGAGGAGGAAGAGAGCTAGTTTATCTCCTTTTAAGATAAACAGGACAACAGTAAGTGCACAGCAGTAGATCCTCTGGTCTTGTTGCCTGTCTTCCCACTCTGTATTTCTCTTAACAAAACTGTACCAAAATAACTGGGCTTTGAACTGTAGTAGTCTGACTAAACTTCTCAACTACATTTTCCCAGACAGAATGAAAGCAGTATAACAAAGGAGAAACAAATTACAGTAAAAAAGCTGTAAAACTCTGCAGTTAGGTTTGGTGGACTTACTATACTTTATAATTATTATGAAGATATTCAGTAAAATATCTGATTAAAATTAATAGATTTAGGCATCATGTAACCAAGGAAACTGTCAGAAAAATAGATAAAATCATGGCTGGTCCAAAACATCTGAAGATTCTTTGCTCTTTTTTTTTTCCAATAAACATATTTATGCACATGTCGTCAATATATACACAACTCAATTTAAAAAACAGTGCAGCAACAAATGTAAAGTGATTGCAAGTTTCTGGTCTTCTAGGCAGTGAGAGCGTACCGCCCACATTGTAGGTACATAAATTCTACTTAGCTTAAGTTATCTGCTAGCCAATCCAGGAATTATGAAGAGCAGGTTATAATATAACTACACATAAATAACGTTAATTCTAAGTCGTTTTTAAAAACAAGCATTTCCTTGTGACAACTACTCAGCTGATTAGTATGTCTCCCTTGCCCAAAGAAAATGTGAATTTTATAAGGGTGGAGTTTTCACATCAGTTATGGCTTCTTCCATGTGTGAACACAAACTTCATTTTTAATATATGCATGATAATGGATTTCAAAGGTAACTTTTAAAAGGATTATCCTTTCCCAAATGTGCTAAGGCTTTCTACCTCCTTAGGTCACAAACACAGCACAATTAAAAAGAAACTTCCAGTATTCTGTCAGTACTACTTTTTATAGAGAAAATCTTCAAAACTGCATGAAGAGAGACTAACCATTATTTAGGAGAAAGACGCTCCAGAAACTAACAGCATTAAGTCTAAGTATTTTCTTGTCATTCTATATATAATGTTAAAAAATTAAAAACTGGATTGTTTTCCTTAATGAAGGCAATCAATCAATAACAAAACAAACCAAGTCACTAACAGGTAAGTTATTCATACAGTAAATATGCAAATAAAAAAGCAAGCATACATATAGTTTGCAAGTAACAGCTAAACATGGAATGTTTACCTACCCTGGCAAAGGATCTCTCATGTTTTTCAAGATGTTTCAAGAGCTTTTAATGTAATATTCCATTTTACATTCTTACAGCAAGATGCTACCATTACAAGATGAATTATATTAGTGAGCTTTGTTTAATGCATCGAGGGAAAATGAGGTGCTATCAAAGACCAAGTACAACATTGTCCTAGATGTGAATAAGTTATTGCTTGTGTCCTCGGGATAATTCATTATTTATGGCAAAGTAGGCAGAATAGAGTTCTGAGCTGTCCCAGGCCAATGAGCAGGTCATTAAAAAAAAATTCCTTGCTTACTTGGTGATTAAAGTATTGCCATTTTGTGCTGTGTAGTAGCATACTAAGTTGATTCCAGGAAAGCGAGAGAGTTCACCAATTGTATAAGCAGGTTTTATTAGTAAAGGTTAACCTAAGGCTAATCGGTACTTTTTTTGTTTGTTTTGTTTTTTAATCTCTTCATTTAAATTGAAAACAAAGGGAAGGATTTTTACATTTTATAAAACTCTGTAGAAGTTCATAAATTATTAAATTCAGAAAGTTGAGTTTACAAACCGTTACAGATGTGATAATGAAAGCGAGACTAGAAATGGCTCCTTTTTGCTCATTCATGTCAAATGACAGTAATTTATTTTGATGGTCATGAAACAAGACAAACTGCAAAAAAAATAACAAAATCCCAGTATCTATTTGACTTGACACCCAAATAATTGAAATGCAAGACATCTTTGTTATAGGAACTGTTTTGGTGAAGAGGTGTAGTGTCCTTCCAAGCCTTGCTTTGTTTAAGCTGAAAGGAGAGTGCCTCTGCAGCACTGCCACATTAGCCCTAGAGTGCTATGGGTTGGCAATGCAGCTCCTCAGACCAGTGTCTAAAACCTCTCTTAGCACAGCTATTTCTTCCTTTGACCACTGAAAGAATGTAAAGGACTGGCTTAGACACCATACCCAACTTTTTAAATAACTCAACTGTCACAAAATAACTTATTGACAGAAGACTTTCAGTTACTATTTACTACCCAGTGGCTTCCTGGCATAAGACTTTACCAAACCTTGATAGTAGACTGTAGATTTTATATTCTCTGCATTTTAATGTAATGCCATAGTTGTAAAAATATCTGGATAGAAGTATTTATGTATTTAATTTCCATTGAGAACAGAGCATAACACTTCAACTTTCTTAACATCACCCCCCCCCCTCCATTTGTTGTTTATTTTAAATAACAGTAGGTCAAATAGGTTCAAACTGAAAAGAATTACTTTGTCTTTCACTGAATGTTTCCCAATGGGGTTAGTTTCAAAATTAATAAAGGCAAATGCTGAAAAAGTGTTTTGCTGTCAAGCTTCTAATATGGATCTATCTAAAGTTAATATAATCAACACACATCCTATTTTCTCCCCTCCCCAGAAAATTCTGATAGGTTCCTCATCTCTGCTCCTGCATGTACCTGTCTCGATAAAAATGAAAGAACTATCACTTAGGCATTTCCATGATTTAATATATCTGTTCTTATATTAGAAAATTATATAGTTTAAACAACAACTATGAAAGAATAAATATTGTGAGACTAATTGCAAATGCATTTTCCATAATAGGCTAGAAACCAATTTATCTCTGATTATATACTGATAAGACTAACCCTCTTTTTTTTTTTTTTTCCCCTCCAAATGAATACATGTTAAAATTCATTAAAGGTGACACATCATATGTCCTCTTAAAAATTGAGTTAAACAGAGAAGAAACATACTCATATTATGTTCCCTCCCCCACACCCCATTCTAGAATTGACATTCTGGTCTTACTCAGATTTTAACTGTTCCTACCATCAAGAAAGTAAATTTGCACGAAACGTGGATAGGTCTTATCTTATTGTTTATTCAGATGCTTCATTAAAAATTACTCCTTGATTATTTTCTTCTACAGTCTAAGAATCTCTGATTTGGATGCTTTTCTGTTTCTTTTCTCTGCAGGGTGCTTATGTAGTTTCTGTGCCCATATTAATGTTCCAATATGGTGGCCTATTTTGCTTAAAATTCTGGGGTACCTGGGTATGTGAAAGACAGGGGTGGATGTCATTTTCCATTACAAAAAGCTAGCCTCTGCTCCTGTAACTCCCATTAGGCCAAGGATAATGTTCCATAAGCTAGGAAGCATATAACCAAGTGTTTCTGCAACTAATTGCATTCTTTTCTGATATTCATCTCATGTTTAGGAAAATTCAGATGAGGGACAGCTGGGTTAAACTCCTCTTGTAAATAGGGATACAATAAATGCAACTTTTTTTTTTTCCTTTTTTAACTGATTAAAAATAGTTATAGAATATTCCTCTAAAAGGATAAACAATCCTTCTCTTACTTTCCATCCTTAAAACTTTAAAATAATTATCCAGCTTTTCAACAACTCTGTTTTGGGATTGAGATGCAGACTGGAGACTTGGGCCTCACAGTCCATACTGCTTCTGAATTACAAGCAGTTACAGTAGATATTCTAAGCCAGTCCTGGCAGTAGTAGCAGAAAAAAATACTGCAGTATTAGACTTCTGTAGCAATCAATGGGAAAGCATTGGCAGAATCTACCCTAGGGTAGTTTTCTTACCTAGCATAATAATTAAAGGTGTATTTTAAAATACTAACACAGGACAGTGCTTTCTGAGACTATAAGTGTACTGGTTGCAGTCATTTTAATTAACCCTCTCCTATTTCCCCAAAGAATTTTTCATGTTGTTTTTGCTCCATCTTTTGTTCTCATTACGTGTTGTCCTGACCTTTCAGTCTGTAAAAATCAACAAAAAACATTTCCTTTTTTTTATTAAAAGATTGATTGCAGGAGGCCTGGGACCACAGTGAAAAGCAGAAATAATCTATGCTCCAAACACATCAACTTTGTTAGACAGCCAATAACATTTGGCCTAATAGGAATAGCAGCATGTACCTACCTGGCTTTCAGACACAAAAAAAGCAAAATAGCACAAAGGAACACAAACAAGTAAATAATGCTATAAAATTAGAAACAAATATAATTACCAAGAGAAAACTTTCAATAATTCTATCTAGGCACAAATATACAGCTTGAAGAAGCTACTAAAATAAGGATTATAGGTATTGCTTGACAATGCAGGGAATAATGTTTCAATATATAGGAATATGGACACCAATATACCTAAAGCTGAACATATTTTGGAAGCAACAGCATCTTGTCTCTAGAGGTACACAACTCTTCACAAAGGTTTATGGTAACATTGCCTGTTGTGAGTTTAGTTGACCAAATGAGTAGATTCCAAAATATTTTCCTACGTAAGTTTTTGAAAATAATATAGATGAACATGTATAATAAAATGCCATATTTTGAAACATCATAATTTTACCACCATCTGCTTGATACAAGGCCTTTTTGATCTCTTAAATACTTATACAAGGACTTACTCTCTAATGACCCGTTAGAACCCTTATTTGACTTCAAATTTTATTTGTGATAGACTCTTGTCTTTCTACTTCAACTAATCTGAAAACCTCCAAACCAATTTAGTTATTACATTAAGTTATGACCAGCTGCTGTTGAAGGTCAGAGTACTTGAACAGAGTAGTATTAGGCTATGGCTCTGTTTGATGTTGTTAAACTTTTATTTCTGAAGGTCTAAGATATACACTTAACTTTAGTCATAAATAAAATGAAAAGAAAGGAAGTGGCCCATAATGCAACTATCCTTAGTTTAATTCTTCTCATTAATCTACCTTATTGGTTGTGGCATGCACTTGTTATATCCAGTGAAGGTTTAATAGCCCTGTTTCTTTTACCATCATCCATACGCAGGCCTGTCGATCAATGACAATTATTACTTAATGAACATGTAATGATGGGTAAGGCCAGGGAGAAGGGAACAAATAAATCACTCATTATAGTCTTGATTGCAAGCTAGCACTGTCTCTTGTCAAAGTGATATGTTGTGCAGGTTTGTTTAGCCAACATCTTCAGCAGTAATCAGTGTGATCAGGTGCTTCAAAGTGCTGGAAATATTCAATGACCAAAAGCATATTCCACATCAAAAGGAGATGCTCACAAAAGGGTTTTCACTTTAATTGAAAACTTAGAAGAGCAGTTCCTTAAAAAAAAAAAAAAAAAAAGCAGCTCAGAGCTGTTTGTTTCTTCCTGGTTTTTCTAAACTGCTATTTTCCTCCCTACTTAAATATGAGCAGAGTTGCATTCTTATTCCAGTTTGAGAAAGAAAACCTTTCCAGAAGCTTTAATGTGCAATCCACAAGCATTATTTTAATAATGCTTGGATGTTCATTTGGGTTGTTCAATTGTACAACCCAAGGAACACTATAAACCTAAGACAGCAACGAGTCATGGTGAGATCAATACTGTGCCAGTAAAACAGGTTGTGCGTTTTACAAGTGATGCAGGTATTCACTTTTGTGATGTTAATCCCTGCTCATTAAGATGGAAGTGAAGTGCTGACCTCTTTCATCCTAGTAAAAATCACCAAAAATTCTAATCTGGCTAGCATATTGATTTTTGTTTGTTTTGTTAATTAGACAACTCTACCAGTGTTAGTATAAGGAAAGAAAGGAAATCAACAATCTAACTGGTAATTCATAAAAAAGTTTGTTTTTCAAACAAACAAAAAAAAAACAAACAAGGGTTACAAAACCAACATTTAAATGAAGTTATAAATAACTTCAAAATAGTATGCCATCATTTTCATAGGATGAAAGCAAGATATCACCATTGGAAAAAGAGAAGTTGTAATGTGAAATGTTTTCAAGAAATAATACTTTCCAAAATGTATCTACAGTTTAGCAAAGTGTTACTTTTTAAAAGAAAGATCATTCCACAAAGCAGTTCTTGTACAGTTCTTCTGAATTCATGTTAATATTGCCTAATTTGCAAAATCTAAAATTTCTAAAAACTAGTAAGGATGTTTAGTTTTATTTCACATACGAATTAGCAGTTTTCAAAAAAAAAAAAAAAAAAAAAAAAAAAAAAAAAAAAAACACAATTTGGAAAAGAGAATAATGCTCATGGCAACTCCCTACACAAATTTTAACAAGATTAAAAAAGTAAAAAAGGCAAAAACACCGACAGCTCCTCGTGTAAGGATGACATGTTCTCCATGTTATATATTTGTTTATTTGCTTTCAACCTTGAAAGGAATGTTTATACAAAACTTAAGAGAACATTTTTACGGTGCAAAGTTTCCTTCTAATCCAATCCACCATTTGCTAGACATAAAGGACTGTTAGACATTCAAATAACAGGTTATCTGTAAAGCACCAAAAAAAAAAAAAAAAAAAAAGCACTTTCCTTTTCCAAACATATCATTAAAGAAATGGCTTCTATGGGAAAAAATAAAAAGAAAAACACCAGAGTTTTCAAAAGGTTTTCTGCCTATATGAAAAGTGGAAGAAAAAAAGGAAAAGAACTGTTTCAAGTCAAAGCAACAACAGTAACAGTTCTAGGGCAATGTGAGGTTAGAAGAGAATTTTCTTAATTGTAATTCCTATCAACAGGAAAACTCATAATCATTCTTATCTCTGCAAAGCCTGTCAAACATGAAAAATGAAAAAGGTTTATTGCTGAAATGAGCTGTATCTGCTTAAGAATCACAGGAACATATTTAATTACCTTTTCCAGTATCTGCAACCAAAGTAGCCCTTCTCATAGAATTAACTTCACATGAAATTTATTCCTTTCTATTTTATATGGGTTTGGATTTCCTTTGTTAATTGTTTTGGTCAGGCAGCTTTTGAGACTAGCTTGCCTGTCAGCAGAATGCATGACAGCTTAAAAGATCAGGATTTCTATTTTAGAGTGTCATATCCAGGATAGAACAGCTCATACTAAGAAATGCAAAGAAGGCCTTTTTAACTCAGTGTCACAGAGATAGAAATTTTCAATGAAGATTCAAATTTCCTAACCAACAAACTTAATTACTTATAATCAATGGAAAGAGGTGGACTCCTTAAAAGTCTTTCCATAATTACAGTATTGGCTACATTTGAGGACACCTAACTCAGACTTTCCTAACACCAGAAGAGAAACTAAGTCTGATACAAGACAGGGTTATACCATCCTTTTTTTTTTTTTTTTTTTTAATTAAAAATATACTAAAAAATAACAGAAAATAGCACAAGTACTTGTCTTACTCTTGCCACCATACGGAAGCAAGTAAAGTATTCTACTTTTCATTTAGTCACTGAGGTTTTGAATGAGTTCCTGAGTCACTGCCAACTGTAAATGCTGGTATTAAGAAGAGAAAACAAATATTTATTGTTTAAAAAACAGGATGCCACATTACTCGCATATTTCAAACAAACATGATTTCCTTCTGTTTTCTAAGTGAGTAAGAGCAAAGGAAGAAAAAGCAACTTATGATTGATCAGGACAAAAGAAGGTGACAAAATCCTCATTATCTCATAAGTAAAAGTGTGAGAAGGATTAACAACTCATGAATTTGGACTAACAAAGATCTCAGATATCATAGCTGAATCAGACTTTTTATAGCCTAGCTTTTTCCAAATACACAGAATGCCCGATGACATTATTCTATGCATCTCTGAGGGACGACAAGTATATGATAATGATAACGTGTGTTTAAGACACAAGTACCGAATTAGAAGTCTTTGTTCCTTCTAATTTTTGGTCAACAAAATATGATTCTTACGTGCTATGGATGAGACTACATTCATACTCAGTCCTTCTGTGACCAATATGCACTTTTAGCTACTCTGGGAAGAAAACCAGAATTGTATAGTTTTGTTCTATGGAGCAACTAACTCATAGTACTAGACATCTTTATGGCTGTGCTGTTATATTCACAACCCAGTACCTGCCTTCAGCTCTATAAACCACACCAAAAAAGGACAATGGTTGAAGCACCTTCCAGATGTGTGTTGCTCCTTCCCTGGACTACCCTAGACTCACACTCTTGAAGCTATTGTCATAAATTCACTACTTTGCACAGGCTAAAAGTTAGATAATTCTTTACTATATAAAAGTTTTATTGATGTCTCTAATTAAAGGGTAGATGGAAACAAAAGATGTGAAAGCAATTGTATTATGGGAACAGTTATCCTTTTCAGTTACAGTATTTGCCATCTTCACAATGTTGTCCTACATTTAGCATATACTTTTTCTGTTCATGAAGATGCTTGGATATTTTCTGATCCCATTTTTGGTTGCCAAATGAAAAATATTCCTAAAATTACTTTGTACATAGAAACGGAGTGGAGCTTAATGTTTTAACTAGAATCAAAATCCTCAGAGGTATGAAAGCAAGTTTGTATTTATGTAAAGAAAATTAAGGTGTTTAGTACACCACTTTCTGCCACTGCATAAGAAAGTTAACACCATTATGACTACAATAGCGTAAAGTTTGAAAATGTGCTGACACATTATAATTGCTTCCAATACAGATTTATGCAGTGAAATATGATTCTAAGTATGGTTTTAATTAGAAGGAAGATTTAGAAGCCAATGGTGCTGGAGGAAGCCAGAGGAACAAGGAAGTACCTCTGAGTCGAACTTGATTTTGTCTAGTGAGATTTTAATACTGCTTATGAGGACTAAAGAACATTTTTTTTTTCCCCTCTTCCTACAAATAGTCCATTTGATTTTAATGGAATCACTATCAGTCTTCCACAGCTGTATATGAGTAGGGTGATGAGAAAAATCACCCTTGATTAGAACCAGATTCTTTTTAGGTTCCAGAAAGATCTTAAGACTTCGAATTTGTTTTCTGACACCCCCCCCTTTTTTAAAAAAAAAGAAAAAAAAAAAACTAATACTATTACGCTGGGATGAAGAACAATTTTGAGGATGGGCAACAAAAAAAGTTAACACAATTTCATGTTTTTGAAAAGCAGTCTTGAACACAGAGTCAAATGAGATGTCACATATTAAATTTACAGATCTTTGATAGGTTTAAGAGAAACATCTTTGGGTATTCATAAAATAACATTTATTGCATTTATTTTTATTCATAGTTTCCACCTTTTCCCCTTATTTTCTTTATTCAAGTGTGTTCTTTGAGATTCTATAGAAGTGTTATATGATTTGTTATAAATACATCTTCAAAGCTTTCTTGGCTTTATATAAGAAAGAAAGCAAACAAGCAAAAAAATCTTGAAATAGTCAAGGACAAAGAAGATAAGCTACATTTTACCAAAGCTGTTTCAAATCAAGGCAGGGCACTAAAAATGCCAGCCTGTTACATATGCCACATTGCTCTCTACTATATAAATCCTTACCACTGCTATGTTCTTTTCCTACTGGATGTAGAAGTATTAGCTGTAATTTGTCACTGTGGTATGTCAAGGAAGGAAGGTTTGCTCTTAAAATGCCTCTTGGAGAGTAAACAGCAGCCTGCAGAGCAGGATTTGTTTATATCACTTTTGGTACGATGAATAACACACTTAGAAAGATATATTGAATATGAAACATGGAAGTGTAAGAGTTCTGACTTGTGTTAAGTATTCACTGCCATTTCTGCCAGTACTAATATATGAAGCTCATGTATTTCAGGCAAAGCCAATACAGGTCATTAATATATATCTCAACTAAAACCTCTTGCACGTAACTTGTCATGTTCTCCTCTTTTTTTCTTCAGTTATCTAATATTTCTGTCCACTACTTAACAGTGGCCATATCTCATCTAAGGGCTAGCTACATTTCAGTGTTAAGAGAAATGATTCCTGCTATATGCACATGTATATATATGCACATATATTTCTGCACATGTATACAGATACACCCACACTGAAAAGGCTGAGGCACTATAGACTGCTGAAGTGAATCCTTCATACACAATGAGTTACATTTGACACAGCCTGCTTTCAACCCACACATGCAAAAAACACCCTAAACACCAACAGCATTAGGCTGACTGTAGTTACCGTAAGCTACACTGAAGCTACTCAAAACATTTTTCCCATAGGAAACCAATCACCCAATCTATCTTCTAGTGCTTAGCACAGGTACCTTGGGAGATGATTGGAAACATCTCTGGAAGCATCAGAGTGGAAGAGTTCCCCCTAATGAGGCAATAAAACTTCAGTTATATTGCATCCTAGTGAATAATTACTAGCATCTAAGGCTACAGGGGAATTTGGTATAGATTCATCCACAGGTGAGAAAAAAAAACACATACACACAAAACAAACAAACAAACAAACAAAAAAAAACCACACAACTATATGATTCATGGAAACACAATACATTTACTAACCTTCACACACTTCTCCCTCACTTCACAGCTCATCAGAGGTCCACATAGCTGTGAACAGAACTGAAATCACCTGCTCCTCCACCCACCTTAACAGCATTTATAGAGGCCCAAGGACAGTGGGTATGTTCTCTTGCACAAGTTTCTTAATCGTCAAAGAAGGGTTGGGGTTGCAGCCAGCTTTTCCTTTCATTACAGCCAATGTGGTTGTGTTTCACTGAAAAAAAAAAAATCAGTGTGTGAAAGTTATAAAATTGACTCAAACTTGGGTCCTCTCCCAAAACAAAATTGGGAAGCAACTCTAATCCCTTAACTAGAAGTTGGGAAGTGTTCCTGTATACTGAGATTCAGATGCACCATTGTTATCTGCAAATTGTTTCCTATCTGCAGCAAAGCTGGGTGATTGTCCCTGTAAAGCGTTAAGGAACACTTAAGGTAAGTTACACATGGTTAGAGAGAATACTAGTATATCAGTATGCAGAACTTGAGCAAAAATAGCTCCTTCCCTCCCTTCCTTTCTTCCTTCCTTTCTTTTTTCAAACCATTCCTGCCAATTCAGTTGTTTACATTTGCTTTAAGATTCAATCTGCAGCTCAAGGGCAGTACTTTGTATGTTATACTAAGGTACTCAACTCTCAAAACTCATGAGAAAATTATGTTACTGATAGCAGAAAGCCAGGGGAATAAAAACACAGGATACAAAATAATAACAGAACAAAGTATTTTAAACGTTATGAAATGCATTGCATGATGTGTTATTCTTTATAAAACAGCAGCTATTACTTCTTGATTGCTACCTCGATTAAAGCAGACTGTACATAGTTGTCATATTCTGTACACCTCTACAACAGGTCTTTATCTTGTAGGGTGGAGGCCATGCTATACTTTTAAATTCACAAATTACATTAAAATATGTGCAGTACATTGAAATATTATTGGTAGGAAAATACCTAAATAGTACTAATATAAGAGTTATTACCATATCTAATGTAAATAGTGTTTTACAGAGCTTTCCAGGGCCTTACAAACAGGTGCAGATTTTATTTCAAATTTAGTCATGTTTCTACCTGTAAGAATTATTTTTAGTCATTTGGCAAAGACTAATTGAGCTCACTTACATTATACAAGAGCAGAAAACAAGTGCAATCTAGTTTAAGATGTATTGCTGTGTAGACAGTAACTCAAAACATCTTAGACTTGATAATTCATTAACGGGATTCAAATCTTTGGATTTTAGAGCTCAAAAAAATGAAACTGCAGCATGCAAATCCTGGTAGTAGCTCGTTTTCTGACATTATTTTCCTAGCATGTTTTACATAAGTGTCACTTCACTGAGTTCAGGGAATTTTTTATTTCAAGTACAAAACCAGAAATGAACTAGACTCATGTTCAGTGCTTTGAGACTTCCAAGAAAGCATGCTGTTATCTAACTATTTGAAAAACAAGATTGATTGTATGTCTTACCTCTTCGAAGCAATGAATATGAACCCAGCCCTAAACTTACTAGAGAAAGCTTTAATACAGAAAGGGCCTGTCAAATGTAAATGAAGCTTGCAGGTTAAATTCTAAGTGTACCGCTACTGCTCTCAGCCAACTTTACTATTTCATTATACTTTCTATTGATTGCCATCATCACCCTATTGACTGGCTGTGTACAGTGTTTGAGAAGGTTCAGAAGAATCAACGTAGCTGTGGGTAAACTGTGGGGATCTTGGTGGGGAACAGGATGAACAGCTTAATGATGCCTACAAAAATACTTCTGTTTTGCACTTATAAATAAATAACAGGAAAAAAGCAGATCTAGGTTCCTTATGAAAACTTATACCACATTAGAAAGTTATATTTGACAATTTACTATTTCACAAAGCAAAATATGCAGTTAAAAAAAATATACACTGAAAAACACTAATGGTTCAGTATTCTTTGCATCAGGGCTTCAGAAAGCACTGCGTGATGTATTCAGGGTAAGGAGCTCTGTTCCAAAGATACAACTCATCTTGGATATCACGCTCTGGCCAGATTGCTCTCCTCAGTTCCATGTGGCTTTTACATCAAGCACCATGGACCTCATGGCCCAGTGTTGCAGGTGGGCAGTGGATGTCACAGCAACATAGAGTGGTTGACTTTGGAAGGGACCTTTGGAGGCCATCTGGCCCAACCCTGGGCCAGCTAGAGCTGTTTGCCCAGGATCACATCCAGACAGCTTCTTTCTCCAAGGAGCAAGTTCCCACAACCTCTCTGGGCAGCCTGTTCCAGTACTAAGGCATCCTCACAGTGAAAAAGTGTTTCCTGATGGTCAGAAGGAAGCTCCAGTGTTTCAGTTTGTGTCCACTGCCTCTTGTTATCTCACTGAGAGCCATATAAAAGAGCCTGGCCCTGTGCTCTTTGCACCCTCTCTTCAGGACTTTGTATACGTGGATAAGATTCTGCCCCCACTCTCCCAAGCCTTCTCTTCTCTGGGCCAGACAGTCTCAGCTCTCTCAGCCTTTCATCCCATGTGAGAGCTCCAGTCCTTTAATCACCTTAATGGCCCTTCACTGGCCTCTTTTCAGTAGCTCCATGTCACCTGTACTGGGGAGTCCAGAACCAGCATGGTGCTCCACATGTGCCCTCACCCCCCCTCACCAGGGCAACAACCACCTCCCTCAACACACTACAACAACCTGTTACGGTTAAAATTCAGAATGTCAAACTTAGCCAATGAAATCAGCCAGAGCTCCAAGTTCAGTTTCTGGCTATTAATTTATTTTATTTCATGTTCACCTTTCCCTTATCTTAAACAGGAGCTTCAGGCTGTACCATACCTAAAAAAAGATACTACAAAAGAATGCCTGTAAAACAATTTATGGCTTGTTTGTGTGAATATTACCTCCATCCTAAGCAGTAGCTAGATACTTGAAAGAAGCAAACAAAAAAGGAGCTGTGTGTTGAAGGGATTTTTGTGTTTTTTTTTTCCCAAGAATATTATCCTAAACTATGAAAAAAAAAAAACTTGAAACTGTTTTTCTGCTATAAGACCTATCATGAGAGTATGTAGTAAGAATAAAAAATATACACCACATATTAATATTCCACAAAGCTGTAACTTATGACAAGGATTTAATGTGAATGGAAAAGGAATCCAATTAAATCATTGTTATAACAGTGCTTTAATTAAGACAGGTCCTTTTTTAACAGAGTAGTAAATGTCTAAACTTTAAGTCTTCATCTTTTAAATATGAAACTGAAAAAAAAAAAACAAAACTAATCTTCATCCACAAAAAACATTTCATTCAAGTTGTAACAAAGTAAAACAAAAGCAGCTTGGATTGAAGTCACAGGGCGTGATACCAAAGTAAAAATTAGTTTTACGGTTCCAGGAACTTCCTACTTAAATGTAATTTACCTAAATGCTTGACAACTTGTTAGCCGTTTTTTCCTCTTCTTGTGATGCAATATGCACATTTGAACAAATCATGCCAAAATCTCTTCTAGCTAAATTCATGTTGTATGGTGGTGTCCCACAGCGTGGCTCAGACTGCAGATTCCAGTCAGAATAAGCCAGATATTGAATCCATGTCCAGAAGAGATCAGTCTGTAAATCATTCCCTTATAAATCTAGCATTCCTTCCAAAGGAGTCAATCAGAGCAGGCAGGGGTATTCTCAGCCCCTCCAGTCTAGGTGAATGAATTAGTTATGTTTTAGCTCAAGCATGCAATCTGAATCTACTAGTGCAGGGAACCACATAATGGTATTTTATAGCCTCAGACAAATTTATCTGAATGAAAGATTTAACAGTCATCGTGACCTGATACACTTACCGAGTTTTGTTCCATTCACTAGTCTGCCGAGGTCAAGTCACACCTACTGACTTAACATAATATGCCCAGCAAGGGAGATCATGTCCCATAAAGAGGAGACCATAGTGTCGGGTAGCATAAAGAGCACTGATCAGCAGATCAGAGCCTTTGAAACGTAGTCTGTATGCTGTTAAAATTGAACCCAAAAAAGTGAAGTTTTTATCGTCATTCAACCTATCATAGTAGCTTAAAATAGATTCTAATTCTGGCTGGTGTAAATTATTTTAACATTAAAAGTTCTATTAATACCATTCAATAATATATGCCTTTTTAACATATAACACATAGGTCAATTTTTGATTAAGATTAAAACTTCTCTATGAGAAATGACTTCATTTTGTCTTCTCATCAATGTAACAGTCTAATTTTAATGTGTTTAAATAAATAAGTATGAGTGTACCTAAGAGCAAGTTCAACATGGATGGTTATGAAAATATATTGCTCATTGAAGGCTATCAGTGTTGCTACTGCATTGCTGTAGAATAAAAATAAAATAGAAACTAACAAAGCCACAGATTATTCCCCACTAAAACCTTGCTCTGCACAAGCAGAATGTCAACATTTCCATTCACATTTTTAACACTACAGCTACATTTTCTACTTAGAAGAAAATTAGTATCATAAAGCTTCACATTTATCATTTCATGGTGTTCTTCACATTTTTGATTCAGCATTTATGAGCTTGCATTGAGCTAGCAGTTTATTATTATCCACTTATAGGAAGCTAACAAAATAGTAAATTATGTATTTGAATGCCCTGCTGGGTGACATTTTAAAAGTTCATTTAACTTTTAAGTCATTGGGACTTTTTTTTCTTTCTTTTACAGAGCAGAAATTTGTTGCAAACACTCAAGATCTGATAACTGATTCCCATTTAGATGTCATTGAGACATAAGTAAATGTATTTTCATTAAAATTTCATTGTGTAAGTGTGCCTTACTTTGACATTGCCATCTTGTAGTTATTTGTCCTACGTTTAAAGAGCAACTTGTTATCAGATAGGTATATTGGACTTCATTAAGTGTCACCACACATTCTTAGCATAGAGAATGTTATAAAATTATAATTGCTTCAGGTTTATTCCTTGTGGGAAGATGAAGAACAATATGTAACAATACATGGATTCATTAAAGAACAAAGAAAAAGGTTGACAATAAGCATAAAATTGTCAAATACATCAAGGTTTTGGATTCAAAACTTTTATTTCCAATAAATACAACAATGTTTAACTAATAAATGAAGGCAAACTACATTTTATATGCAACAGAATGTTTTGAGATTAATTTGTGATTGCATGCCAAAATACTGTTTTCTATTTATTTTTTGTAAACCAAATGTGAGAAGATGCTCATTTTTTAATTATAAAAAATTATTTTCCAAAAAAAAAAAAAAAAAAAAAGAAAGAAAAAAGAAGGAACTTTTTTGGAAATCACTGTAAAAAGTAGAAAATAAATGGCAACAACAGGTAACTGGTGCAAGATCTCTTCAATAAGGAACATAATAAATCATGTCCACAACAAATTCCTAATGTGTTGCAATTTTAAGTGTAACTTGCAGATGGAGATGCAGATCCCTACCTCCATAAAATGAAGTTCTGCTCTGTGTTATATTGTTGTAAATTAAAGACAATCCAGAGCTCATTTTGAAAGAAGAATCTCACTTTAAGTAAATGAAAAGGCAATTGAAGAATGTTTATGAGTAAACGGTTTACCATAAGAACTTCACAAGCAAATAGATAGGGATGATACTGTTAACTAAACTTCTCAGTGAATTAGCAATTTGGTAGCAGGTAGGTGAAATCCTAAAGTTAAGCAATTAGAAGAAAACACTGACGTGGCATGTCTTTCATATTTTACATTTTCATACTCTGTGTGATGACATTGTTCCTGCCACAGAAGCTGAGGAAGAGACCAGGTGAGTTTGCAGCATCATTCTCCCACTGTGAGCAATGCAGAGCACAATAAGCAGAGCTTCCAGGTCTGCAAACAGTGTTTATATTATGCCTGCTTTTTCCCTTCCTGTATCAGCTCTGGTTACTCCCTCTGTGAAGAGGATGATGTTACAGAGTTTATTTTGACTTTTTGCCATCAGGAAACTTCAGTCTGCCATACAAACCCTGAACCGTTCCTGTATGGTTTCTTCAAGTCTTCATAGAAGTATCCAGCCATTAAAGATCTTGTATTTTATTTCTGCTTTTCAATGTGTTATGAATTTCTGTATTGGCAATAACAAAGTGCATTGTGGAAGTTACTGTGGGAACAGCTGCACAATTTGAATCCTGTGTGGGAATGAATTGGTGCTTCTGGTGCAAGAGAAGGAATATAAAGTGTTTGGGGCCTCTGGGAAGTTTCTGCTGTAAGAACAACACTAAAATCATTTCAGTTGTTACCTTTAGCTTTCAGTCCCAAGCCTCTAGAAGAGTAGTTCACCCTCTGAAGTAATGCTCCACGTTGTCTGCAGACTCCAACTGCTCCCTCACCAAGGCTATATTGTCTCTGTTCAGTTTTTTTTTTGTTTGTTTTTTTTTTCCACTCCCTAAGGATCTGTACTAGATACTGCACAGATACTGGGCTGGATGCTTTTTGTTTTAACACAGTTTTGCTTACTCAGAAGTGGACAGGAAACATCGTGTCAATTACCTTATTTTCATTTAGTCTCGTTATTGTGTAATATTTGTACACACTCCAGTCAAACAAGTCACCCTTACACACTGTGGCTCATACAATAAATGCCCCAAACTATTTTAGGGTAAAAAACAGTCCACAACAAAGAGAAAGACAAAAACAGTGGTGGGCTATGTTGGGGAAGCAAGTAGCAAATATAAGGTTGTGTGGATATGTATAGAAATTGCTGTATTTCACAGGGAGTGCATGGTGTTCAGCTTTAATCATGAAGGCTGATTTTATCGTTATCAGCTGAAATGAGTGACATGATAAGTAGTGAAGCAGAGTCAGCATGAATGAAGTAATGATCACACCATACTGTCTGAAGCATAGGGTTGACTCTATACACAGAAGAATACCATTATAATTTTACTACTACTACATATTGAAAAATGAAATGTGTCAGAGAACCCAGTGTTTTTGTCCTGTCACCAAAAACCAACGTATGCAACTGCAGTCAAAATTGTGCCTCCAGTCAGTGGGACTGCATGAGAATGTCATTATTATTTTGTTGCAATGACTGTGATTTTTTTAATTTCTGGGAACAGTATGATTCACTGCCATCTCCTTAATTTTACATTTAGTTACATTTAGTTTTATTCTTGTGTAAGATCTCTTTGAGAAAGTATAAGGATTCCGATTGTCTTAAAGAGATTGTATACAAGAATATAAATAAACAACAAAAAAAAATATTTAAAATAATTTTGAAAATGAAAGACTTTGATGGGTATTTCCTAGTATGATAGGATACTGCCTGTATGATACCTCAGTTCCTCTTTTTGCTGTTTTTTATGTTATTTTGATAAGAAAATACCCCAGAAAGGACCAGGGATTTCTCAGATTATTATAAGGCTATTTTTTGCAGACAGCAGAAATACCTATCAAATGTTTCTCAAAAGGTGCAAACTAGTTTGAACTGCTGATTGTACAGCAGGTGGTTAACTTCATGTAATGCTTCTTATTGGTGACATATACTCTTTCACCAAACTCAATATAGAAAAGAAGAAAACTAATCTAACCAGCACTCTGAACACTTTCTAATATCAGTTTTAGGCATTATATGCAACACTTTTTTTTTTTTTTCCCCCTTTGGAAAGGGACAAAAGCAATCAAGGATTCACTTGGCACTGAGCCATATTCATAATTATAAGACAAAACATCTCAAAACAATTGGCATTTCAGTGTAGCAAAGTCCCAATTCTACCATTCTCGAATGTTTCCTCAGAAATTGAATATAATACTTCTGGGATCTGTTTATTAGATTTGTCCCATATTGACTCTGACCTTTCAAAACATAGAAAAGATCATGTGGCAAACCACTCCCAGGAGTGAATTTCATTTTGGCTCTGACCTCTCCCTCTGACCTTGGGAGGAATGCTTTATGCATACGTAGCAGAGCAACTATACTTCTTTTATTCTTTGAAACAGAAGAAACAACCACTTTTGAATATTCATATATAAAAAATATATATGCCGCAGAGTCTATTGAATGAGACTTCTATAATTCTTGATCATTTAACATATAGGTTAGTAGAAAACATCCATAATTGATGTCCAATTTCCAATCCTGCAAGCCCAGAGAACGCAACTTCTGTTACTGACTTGTATTAAAAAGTAGATGAGATACTATTGTTCATTTATAGTGTAGCAATTATGCATTGAAATATTTCACTGTAATTCTATGTTTATAACTTCTGCTTTCCTTATGTTTAAATGTATTGATTTTATCAAGTATTACAAGCAGATCTGACAGACCTCTATGATTAAGGCTGTCTGTTTACTAGTGTAGCCTATTTTTAATTCATTATAGTAGTTAAATATTAATTATTGGTGTTAGAATTGTCTTTCACAGATCTCTCCCATGTTTTTGGAAAGTCTGGATTGATCTGTTTCCAGCAATGAAGACAGAAAATAACACCGCACTGATAATACTTCTCTCAGTACATATGCAAGGTTTTTCCTTGACCGTTGTTTTGAAGCAGAATTGGAAATTTGAGAGGATAAATTGTAATGCAATGAAAAGGATTCCTGAATTTGTCCTCAGTAGAAGACATTCCAATTTGACATATTTATAAACATCTAAAAATCACCATTTGTACACAATTGCTAATCCTTTCTCTGGAATTTCCTGATAACACTTCAAGCACTCTGTCCACACTGAGCATGACCCAGGAAGTCAGATTTCAGTCACACTTACAGGTCTGTGAAATACTGAAGGCAGAAGTTAAACAGATATACGTATACCAAGGTAATCATATATATAAATCTAAAGCTTTTTGCAATAAATTTAGAAAGCCAAGTGCATTAATGAATAATTTCAACAGCAAAAAAATAGGGCCTAGAAAGACAAACAAAGCAAATGGGTTGCTTTGGTGTAAGAACTAAAAAAAGAATTTGTAAAATATCAAAATGGAGTTAAAAAGGAAAAATTATTCCAGAGATCAGAAGCTGCAGGCAAACAAAATCTTGCACCAATAGTGATATCTAAGTTGCTGCCTATTTATTTGGAAAGCACTAGCAATGAGAGAGACTGAGCTATGTACACACTGAATTTTAGAGACTCCATCATTTCAGTACCAACAGTCTGTCTTAAGCTTTAACTAGGTAATGTGAACACACCCCATCTTTCTTAGACAATTACAATCATTTGTAGACGAGAGATGAAAGCCCTTCAAAGGTAGGCGTACTCTGACTCGGGATGTGAGCAGGATTTGCATACTGCAGTTACGAGGCTCAGATTGCTGTAGGCTACAGAAAACTTTTGGGCTCCAGTCAATGTACTGGACCTTGAAGATGCTTAAATTTCTGCAGTCCCTATTCCAAGCTTTGATCTTTCTCCCTCCTTTACATCTTTACTCCATTCTACCTCTCAGGTGGCTAATTTGCTTTTTTTTTTTTTTTTTTTTTTTTTTTTTTTTTTTTTTTAAGTATGTAGGTAGCTCCCTTTGGGCAATACAGAGTTTATCTTATGTGTTTGAAAATAAAACAGTTTTACAGTCTTAGACTTTCAAGAACACAAAGATGAGCAAGAAACAAATAATATATAAAGAGTTGAATATTCTGTATATTAACTGATTCCCTGACAAGAAAAAACAGATCTTGAACAAAACTGCATTAGTTTGTCAATATAAGAGGCAAAAGCAATCCTCTTGGCACATTAGTAGTATTTAAAAACAAACAACAACAAAAACCAGAAAGCCAATCTTCTACTCTACTTTCTGGCTCACAGCGTTAACATTTACTGCTACAGTATCAAGAGCAAATCTTAACTTGTTTTTAATCCCAAAAATGGAATCTACAAATTTTTAATAGTTAAATGTGCAGTGGGACATTTCACTGCACTTTCCTTCTTAACAGCTTTTCAAGTCTGCATGTAGCACAGGTATCTGTGATTTTCATTGATTGCTGCATGCATTTTGTTCTGCCATTTTAAACTGTTTTAACAAGGTACTGGGAAATGAAAAGTAAATTAGAGCAATATTACAGATGTTCTGACGTGAGCAAAATCTTCTGAAGATGTGTTCATTACAGAAGACACAGAAAATGAACACTGTAATGAATCAATACATTACTTGCAGAAAACCGTATCCTTTGCTCATACTGATAGAAACCACTTACCTCTGTTAAGGTGTGTACAAGTGTGAAGTGCTAACATCAGAAAAGAACTGAAAAGGAGCCATTCCAGGGTGAAGATCAGTAAAATTCAGCAATTTTTATTGTGTCTGGTGCTTTGCCACCAGAATTTATGGAAGACTTTGAATCACACCATCCATCATAGGCAAATGCTGAACAGACAGAAGATGGAAGTGTGCTGTTCTGGAAAAGAAAACATTCAAGCACATCACATGAATACTCTTTTTTTTTTTTTTTTTTTTCACACAGCTATTTTTGCTTTGCCTCACTTCATTAGAATGATAATTATCTGCAGCTCCCTATTCCCATGTCTTTGAGGACTGATTTTTAAAATCTCCTGAATGTGGCATTCTGTTACACAAATACATCTAGTCTCACTATTCCTTCATTGCTTGTAAACCTGATCCAGCCAAAAGACTAATTATATGCATCCCCAAAGGCCACAAATAATCTTATATATATCTGGGAGTATACCTGTATGTACAGCTATGCTTTTGGACTGCAGTGTCATTGATGGCCAGACCAGATAGTGCTTAGCAGTACTATAAGGACCAGATTTTGTTTTTCCTTAAAAAAATATGTCATACTGATAACGACACAGACTTCAGAGAGCACCAAGCACATACATCTGATTACTGGTGATAAGGAATCATTATACTCATTTGTTTGATGGATAAATCCAAGTACACCGGGAAAATGCACACTGTGAGCATGTTTCATCTGACTGTTCTCATCAGACTCACTGCCTTTTAATTAGAGGATGCCTCAACAGACAAAGCAAAGTTTGTGGGAAGTGATATAAAACATAATGTTGCCTAATATAAAACTCAACATCAACTAATACTAGTGAAAAGCAGTTTTCAAATGTCCAAGCCTCTTTCTGTCTCTACAGAGCTTGTTAAAAGCTGGGAGCTACAACTGCCACACTCCCTGCATCACAAAGAGGAGAACAGGAGTGGTATCTCCTGAGCACCCCAGCCACTAATGGTGCCTTTGGTACAAGCTACAGGTGGACTGACCAGTCTTGCAAAACAGCTTTGGCTGCAGCAATACCTTAAGCCTTGGCTCCAACCCCCTTATGTGCAAGACTGGACAAAAATGCTCTTCTGAGATAGAAACAAATCCTACTTAATACTATAATAATTGAAATTACTAACAGCATTACATGCAAATACAGGCAGATACATCCTTCAAAATTAAACCCAAAACAAACACAGCAATATGATAAAAGATTTGGTAACAGTGGGTTTGAATAACAGCAGAAATAGACATCACTATGATTTATACAGAAGCATACACAAAGAACAATATACCAAAACCCCAGGTAAGATTGGTAACACAACCAGATAGGTAACTTTATGTAACTGTCCCCTTTGTAAAAGCACAAAATAAGCAGCTAAATATGCTACGAAGCTGTTGGTGAAGGGTAACTAAAAAATAAATGTAAACAAATGTAGATATTGTCAATGGCTTGTTAAACAAAAAAGACTTGAGAAAAAAAAGAATGGAGGAGAATGCAGCTGCTCTTGGACTTCCCATTCATAGATCTAATGCTCATGTGACTCATCGGGAAAAGACAAGGAGAAAATACTGCTTTTCAGCAAAGATGCTCAGTATCTATTTTGATCAATGAATGTGGAGAATGACTCAAAGATGAAAAGGGCTGTATTCTGATACCACTAATATATACTGCTATTGAATAGCTCTACTTGCTGTGACTGGACTTCAAAGCGCAGCAAAGTAGGCACCACTTAATATACTATCAAAATTGAAAGCAGTGGTTTTAATCCACTAACAGCTATATGGAATAGTGTATCCCGCTACTTATGTGTCTTAAGTCTAATTTAATAGTCTCAGTGCTTATGCATATTGAAACAGATAGATGTAACTGCCAACCTGGACAGTATTTATGCACATAGTATAGACAGACATGACAAGAAAAACAGCATGTAGGATGTATATATACATGGCTCATATAGCTTTTCTTTTTCCTCTGTTCCTTGGTAAGTTTCCTGTTAAGAGCAATTACCTTATTTTTTCTTTGGCGCATGGCAGAAGGAACACAAAGAAAATACTTTTTCTTATGTTAGGACTGTTTCCTACGTATTTCTTGCTCTTTCTATAGTGTTCTCCTTCTTCCCTTACCACAAAACAATCAAAGGCCAACCAGCCCCATGAATATGCCTGCAGACAGCTTCATGCTGCAAACTTGTGCCTTTATAGGTTATAAATTGTCTTGTCAGGGGAATATAAACAACCTTGGACTTTGAGCAGTATACTACAAATAGTCTTTAAATCAAGATATCATGTCAAATGATGCACATTTTTAAAAAAACTTCCACTCTCTAGGCCATTGGATTAGCACTTTACTTTTGATTATTACTTTTTTATTAAGGAAACTTAAATCCTGTTGAGAAGAGCTTATTTAGGTTGAGCTGTCACCTTTAGCTTCAGAACATTAAGTCTTGACAAATGCTTCTTTTGAAGTCTGACACCTGTTTCTTTGGCATTTCCCACTTTCAGGAACTCACTAGACTATAATAATACTCAGCACAGCAGAAGTAAAGAGAATGAATTAAAGCAGAAATGCTTTCAGACGTGAAAGAGCAGTACAAAAGAGCATCCCTTTGCTCAGGTTTTCTCAGTAGTTTAGATAGGAGCTCAAGAGAGCTCATCTCAAAGTTGTACTTTTTTCTTTAATAGGAATCTAATGCCCATGAAAGAAGTCAGATTAGCAGCCCCAGAGACCAGACTATTCTATCTTAACTCAGATATGGATCAGCAGGAAAAAAAAATATAAAATATATATCTATATATATTTTAGCTACATTCAGAAGTAGAGGGAAACATCCTTATTATTAAGACTTTCTCTTAGGCCAAATATTAGGTTTCTGCTCTTTCTTTAACTAAAATACTCTGAAATGCGGTTCTATTGGATTTTGCATTACATTTGTCTTCATGAAGATTTTAAGGGTACATTTCTTCAAATGTCTATTTAGTGGTTTGTGGGGGTTGTGGGCATGGGAGGTCTACATCTAAAAGGTGTTCCATAAACCACTTAAATCATTCAAAACAACTTACGAACTCCTTCAAGTCCACAGGTAGACTACAAGTCTACCAACAGTTTAGCTCTGCCACATTTTTAGACACCTTATCTACGTTGTTTTTTTTGTTTTGTTTTGTTTTCAGTTCATTCTCTAGAATTTCTGGTAGGAATTTCCAAAAGGCACTAGGAAATGAGGAAAATACTCATTAGTAACTTGAATCCATCCTTTCAAAAAAATCACCTGTTCTGGATAAATCAAAGTCTGCTTTTAGTGTTGTCTAAAATGTATAAATGACATTTTAGAGTATTTTCATAGAGCAACAATCTCTCTAATTAAACTGACCATCTTTTTGGGCTATATTTTACAGCATATTTAAGCAGGGCTTATACCTACTGGGGATTTTAAAAATAGGGGTGGCAGTATTGTCTTTTTTTTTAAGAGTACATGGCAAATTATTTGTAACACTGTTTTAAACTTTTCCCAGATTTGGTAATTTTTAGCCAACCTGTCTGAAATATTCCATACAAAGCTCTGCCTTAGAAATGATGTTTTGGAAAAAAAAAAGAAAAAAAAAATTTAGCTCCAACATTTTGTGAACTTCTGAAAACAAGAATAAAGAGCAAATGAATTTGTGAGAAACAGTTGCAAATATTCAATTAAGAGGTCTGGAGCAGGGCTCCCCAGCTGGCTGTTTCAGAGGCAGTTCAGACAAAACACAGAACTCCTCACCAACAACAGAACAGGAGATGTGAAGGCAGCAGCAATTGCTCACACTGTCAACAGGACTGCTCAGTGTCAAATTCTCCCCAGTCTTCCCATCACAGATCCTAACAATGATTGTGTTCATCATTAATCAGTTAGGTTGTAGGGAAGGAAAGAAACCTTTTCCCTGTGCATCCTTACGATGACAGCCACGGCAGCTGATGGAGAAAGACACCCGTACCTGGTGACCCAGCAACAGCAGCAGGGTTTCTGGTCTCCCTGAGAGTGGTGTGCACAGCACGTGTTCACACATGGGATCCCAAATAACAGACCCTGAGCCCATGGTGGGTTGTGTGCTTGCTCCTGGCAGGCTGTACTTGACAGATTCCAATCTGAAGACTCCCACTCTGCCACCTTTGAATGTTAACTTTTCAGGCCTAAGAATTTTTGCATATATATTTTTATATATGGAGAGGTCGCTGTTCTTATTTATGTGGGTAGATGTGTTGTGTAGATTTTCACAGTAGGCAGATGCATACATTATAAAACCTGAGCATGTTAAAATAAGCCAGCAATTAGAAAGTTATACAAACATGTACACAGACATATACAGACAATGTATATATTTATGAAGTATAAGTTAAGCATAAAACTTAAACTATTAAACTATTATAATAACTGAAAAGTTTACGTAAGCATATTATTCACTACATGCAAATTTAGAATATGCTGAAAAAAACTTTAATCATTTATGAACCAATTATATCTTTCATGTTAAGTGTTTTCTAAACTTAAAATTTTTCCACATTAAATAGACTAAATGAGGTATTTCATGTTAAATGTGACGGGAATTCTGTTTGGGCATGGTTACACTAGTGATTACATCATGTTGATAAGTAGCTATGAAACTGGTGTAACAATTTTGCTCATACATCCTTATCACGTTAAGGTTGCATCGGTGCTGCTACTACCCAGGGCAGTAACAGAACAACTCAAAAAAGACCCTTTGTTGCTGCATTTGTAGTGGGAAACAAGTTCTGAGGTCTTGCAAACTAGGGCCTTAAATGTGTTCAAATCTTTTTGGATATCTTTTCAGATATACATTCCTAAAAATTGTGTCCCTTCTTTTAAAAGAGTTGTAGAAATTTCCCTTGTGTGTCCGTTGACACATTCATCAAGGCTAAGCACTTCTGCAGTTGTGGTGCTGCAGGCAGGGCTGCTAAGCCATTTTCATCACACAGCTGTGTAATTTAACATGTACAGGTCTTTACCAGTGAGCTTAGGTTTACCTTGTTGGACAGGTGATTTAAAAGAAAATTAATCCCTTCTTAATTAGGTGAAATTATTTCCCACCTGAACAAATATAATTGAAACAACTGAAATCATGGTAGCCATGCAGAAAATTATCAAACTACTTACCTTAGCTCTTAGTGACCAGACACTTTTCTAGTCTTGGAAACAAAAAGAAAAAACTATGCTGTAATGGATTAACACCATTGTTGGTGTATTTACAGCCCAAATTACTAATCTGTTTTGAGCCATGTTGCTTACTAGAAAAAATGCCCAAAACTATACATGAAGCAACTGGCAATTACAAACAAGAAAGACATTTCTCATACTCCAGTCTTTATCACAAATTTATCAGGCATTAGTGTTTTCTAAAGAAAACAACAACAACAAAACAACAAAAACAAACATGGCTAAGCAAATCCAGAAGGGAGTAAACAAGTTAATCTCAAACTTATGTCATCCTGCCAAGGATAATAAAATGAAACGTGGATTGAAGAACTACTGCCTCTCTGCTGGCCAGGGCATGTAAATGTTCTTTTGTTACTAGGAGGTTTTCATACTTCTTTCTTTTGATATTTATTTCTTTTGAAAGGTGTATATAAGGCTTATCAATTTAGAATTAAATAATCGTGTTTTGAATGACTAGGGAGAACAACAGGCTATAGAGGTAAAATGGACCCAATCAGGTTTGGAAATTAGAAGAATAATGAAGAAGTCACAACTATAAAATGCTTGAAGTAAAGTGGAAAGAACCATGGGCATGGATTTGAGCAGGGTGGGAGCTAGAAGCAGGTCCTGCTTCTAGCAGGGGACAGCACATAACCTAATCTACTGGGCAGCATCCCTGCCTATGGTAGGGGGTGGGAACAAGGTGATCCTTAAGGTCCCTTCCAACCCAAGCCATTCTATCAGTCTGTGGTAAGGGCTCACAGCACTGGCAGAGAGCAGAAAAATATCATGCAGATGTTGGGAGACCGGAGAACCTTGCTGATGATAATGACAATGACCAGACATTTATGCAAGCAGGGGAGTTGGAGAGCACTTTAAAATACTTTTGCAGATGACGTTGAGAGGGCTAGTGGACAAGGCAGAAAGGCAGTATCAATACTTTAATCTCCTAGGATAAGTTCATTTGAAGAATTATTTTTTTATTAATGTGTGAATTCTGATTTTTTTTTTTGAATATGAAAATTATTTCTCAAGAATTTAAGTCTATATAATCCCTAAATATGCTACAATTTGCATATATTACTCTTGTTTACAATCATGTATGTATTTCAGTGTATATTAGTTCTGCAACTAGCATTAACTTTGCAAAGGATATTTGCAAGCAATAGACTATTTAAAAGTACATATAACAGCAACAAATCCAATTTGTATTACAGAAGATTTAGATTATTACACTATTGATATAAAATTTACTTTTTAGTAAATATGGATTATCACAATATATCCAAAGAGAAACAGAAAACATCAAAAAAATTAATGTGTGAAGCCATGTATGAAATTTAAATGAATCTCATATATAAGAAACCATAGAAGTTCAAATAAATCAAAAAAAGTTGAAAATCAGTGACAACTTTCACCTACCATTATCATTCTGCAGCATTCTTCGTTCTATAGCAGTATTTGGATGACACATAACTACAGCTGAGTACTTCTAATGAATAATTTATTTTACCAATTTTGTGTCTTTTTTTTCTGTGACATATCCATGAATAACCAGATCACGATTTTCTTTATTCATAATTTAAAGTTCTCTGACAGTTCCTCCTCAACCCGCTTCCCTTTTACAGTGTTGACTGTGCTTATATTGCTTATATGGATGTTCCAGATTTTGAACTTCGGAAGGGGTGGAACCTGAGCTATGTAGCTTAGTTGTGTGTGGTCATACACCATTGTTTCTGCTCCCCTGTTGGACTCTTCTGAAGTAATTGGGTGTGAATGTTCACGGAGAATAAATTAGACTTTGCTTTTTGTGATCCTGAATGTAAAACCAAGTCTCTCTGTGCATTTGCTCCAATAAAACACGGAAGAAACTCCACAGAAAGCTAACACACAAAAAGCACGAGCACAGCTGAAAGGAATTCATTTAAAAATTCATATGAATATTCATGTGATTTTTTTTGCAGTATGTTTTCAAATTAACTATTATGAAAACAACCTTCTTACTAGATTCAGCTTTGGTCTGCTCACCTGTTTTTGATGAGGCTACTGGGAACACTTCAGTGGTTGGAAGGAAGGACAAGCTTGGGGCTATTGTCAGCCTGGACTCCAGTCAGTCCCTTTTGGACCCAAGCCTAAAGGCATCTCTTCTACATCATAGTTGCTCTCTTCAATCAAAGAAAGAGATGAGAATTTTGGAAGGCTCGATGTGCAAGCTAGAGCAGGGCTGTTTCCTTGGTGGGGGTATGGAGAGGAGGACCCTTTCTTGTGTGAAGTAACACTAAGGCACATTTCACTGCTGCAGAATAATCAGTCACTTAAAACATTTATGGCAATTGTGTATTACGTGTGAAGCACAGATTTCTAAACCCCAGATCAGAAAGTGCAAAAATACATCATTCACATCAGTCAAACGGAGGCACTGTGCATTCCCCATAGTGCCTGGGTATCTCTGCTCGGTAGGTGCCAAAGGGAAGAGACGAAGCCCTAGATTTCTATTAACAGTTATCACACTTTAGATAGATTTCTAAGGGATTACAGGCTTAGAAAAGCTAAAATCCATTCCAAGACAGGTCTACACTACTAAATATAATATATTCTTAGCAAAAAGTAAGGGTAGAGATAGACGAAGTAAAACAGCTGCAATCAAAATTTAAGTCAGAAGGTATGTTCCATGAGCAGAAGCAATGCTTAAGGCTGTTTTGCATTAGTACATTTGAAGCACATTGTTTCCTAATCTACTTCGAAGAAATGTTTAGGGATTTTATTAACATAAAACAAGATAGTGAGAGCAAATTTGATATCAATTAACATACTAATTAAATGTCACTTAGTAATTTTAGCAATTACTTGATATTTAATTAACCACTTGAATACCTTGGGAGATCCAGATTATTGTACATGTAATCAAAGGGCAATTTTTCTGACCCTGTGGGTATATGCTGCATGTCAAGACATTCTGTAGATAGCAACAAAAATAACTTTATGCACTGTGACCCCAGGTATGCTGAGTTGCTGTGTACCCAAGAGATTAATTTACTAATTTGAATGCATTAAATATCAGTTAAAAGGTTTAAACATATCTCAAGTGATTAGAGGCCTACATAAACAACATGAGCAACCTACAAAATATCAACAATTTTAGTTCAAGCCACATTTTGAATTCATACTACAAAACTGTCTTTGCATTTATGAAACTTGGATTCACCATCAGGTCCTTGTACTTATAGCAAACAGCTACAAGGATTGGAGAGTAAAGAAGCAACTCAAATATTAAAAATTTTACTCAAGGATTGGAAATATGTACTTGAACTCTTCTGGACTGTATTCAAAGAGACACCAACTTCTGTATATGGATATATTATGGATATTATGGATATATTCTGCATATGCATATATTACAGAACACTTCTGTAGAGCTTGTAGGAAGAAAAGAGTTTAATCACTGAACAGGCATAATCTCTGCCTGAATTGTCCTCTCCTACAGATGAGTATCCTTCCTTTTGGAGCTGTGCCTGTGTCATTTAGCTCCTGCTGCCAGCCACACCACGCTGCCAGAAGCAGCCTCAACTACTCCTAGTAATCTTGAGAGTAATGCAGATACACTGTAAAGGGATTCATTCTTTTCAAGTTTTGCCACTTTTCTAAATAGACATTAACAACTCCCCTTTTTAATCTCATGCTTGTAAACCCAGCAACATTCCCACTGCTTTTGATTGTCTTCTCAATTGCTGCTTTATTTCTGCTTCAGTTTCTCCCTGTATCTGTCAATACGGGGAAATAGGGCAAAGTAACCTTTCTGTTCTCTTTAAACATTCACTCTTTTGCATCTATTTCTCATTTGCCATGCAAGAAAACAACTTCACTCATCCTTAACAAAATACACTTTGGTATATTTGTGTTTTTAGTTATGTTTTTTCAGTTCTTGCCTCTCTCATTTCTATGCTCATTGAAGCTTTTTATTTACAATGTATCTTCAGATCTCTTTCTCAAATCAGATATCCTTCCCTTTCAGTCCACTGAAACCAACCTAAATCTCTACCTGTCTCCTTAAAGCAAGACTTTAGACCAAGACTGTATCTGCTCTCAACAGTCAAACAGAATATACTGCAAGTTTAAAATATCCAGGAACATCTTATGCTAATATTGGTATACATTAGGACCTGAAAATTATTTATTTTAATAAAGAAAATTAAAGGGGAACATTTTCCCACTGTAAATTTTGGAACATGCAAGCAAATATAGGAAATGTAAACAAAAACATAAATAGAAGGAAATAATTGTTTCCATAAATTAAATGAACACCTCACTCTCATATAGCACTTATTACATTTCAAACTACTGTACAAACAAGATCACAGTCACAGTTCATAGTTTTCTTGTATGATTCTATTTGCACATACACAGACACTGCAAGCATATCCAATCTTGCAATTTATTCTCTGTGATGCAAAGGTGTAGCAAATATCTCCATTAATATTTGCCTGGAATTTCTTGCTATTCAAATTTTATCTCTAATTTATTGTGCACATACCATGTCATCAAAAAGATAACTGCTTTCTTATTCACTATCTACAACTGTTTTTACATATTTTTTAAATATTAGTTTTACCAATTGGACACTTACTTCAGAAATAGAAAAAAAACAACAACAACAACAACAAAAAAACTTGCACACCATTCTTGCATTTGCCAGATACACTTCATCCTCAAGCCCAGGTTTATAGATAACAAAATTACTCTAATGATTATTTATCCAGGTACCTCTCAGTATTACTTAAAGCAATATTTACCAATATAGTTATGATTTAGTAATGCTCTAGGAAAGAAATAAAATAACCAACAGGAAAATTATCAAAGGGGTTGAGAATTTTACATGGAAGAAAGCCAAAGTAGCCTTTAATCAAAAGAGGCACAGTTACAAAAGGATTAATTTTGTATCAGAACATATCACAAGTTAGATGTTTTTTCTGTCCCAGCTGAGAGGAGTAATTGGAAAATCATGGTTTACACAAAAAAATCATTATTTTCTTGTGATCTGCCTTCCTTTTATGAAGCCTTGCGTTTTCATCACTCAATTACAATCTGAGAGATTAGGGGACTCAATATATACTAGATTAAAAGTCACCTATTATTACAGACAAGATTTAATTGCAATATTTACATAAATTCCTTACCAACCATAGAGTTTCAGCTGATTCTACTTAATCAGCATACTAAAAAAGGACAGGATATTCATTAGGATGCACTATGGGAAAAAGTATAGCAGTAACCTAAAAACAGCGAAATTGCTCTACATCTCTTTTTTTTTTTTTTTTTTTTTTTAAAAGAAGAAAATCAGGAAATGGTGGTGGTTGGAAAATTGTAGATTAAATCTTATTTCATTACAGCAAGTAAAAGTTAGCTTGATTGCTGTGCTGTAAGAACTTCCTAGGGGAAATTAAACTTGATAATCTCAAGGTGTTTCCCAGAAGATGCCATGCATTCAGTAATGTTCATTATAGTTTGCAGAATACCAGATAGAATTTAAAGTGAAGACTCCCATGGTTTAATCAATATAGACATTCTAAATTGTTCATGGTATAAAGCCCTGATTATGAAACAAAGATGCAGTTAAAAGAGAAGCCACAGTACTTTAGGTGGATTTTTCTTCCTATATAAGCTGGTTGGTTCATAGCTAAGGTGAATATTGACTGCCAGATCTCCAAAACAATTCTTGAAGCAGTAACAGAGAGTGCTTCGTGCCTGTTTTCACTGAACGGTTCTTATAGCCAGGGTAGCAAATATTTTTTAGATTACTTGTTACAAGATTTAAAACCTACACATCAGCAACATAAATCATTAAGTTAAGGCAAACAATTACAAAACAGATTTGAAATGTTTTCTTTGGAAGATCCTGAAGAGTATGAAGATTTCAACTAATGCATATATGTATATATGTATACCTACATCTCAGCTGTCTGGTACCTGTCCACATTTTAAAGTAATAAATAAAAGAATATACAGCATAAACTGAATTTGGTAAGTGTTATCATCTGGCAAGCACTAAAGGACTGAGATGACACATCAGCAGTTCAAAGCACAAAGAAAACGAATCTTCAATTTTGATTAAATGAGTTTGCAGCATCTGTGGCATCTTTAGATAAAAGAAGTTGCCAAATTGCTAATTGCAAATATAATCCAGAGTAGCAGGTTTCAGTGCTGGTAAGGAAAAGCTGCCTAAACAAATGATTTCAGCTAAAGCCAAAGAAGACACTGCCCCTCTAAAATGCTTGGACAAAGATCAAGGAGGGGTAGGACTAAGAGAAGGACCTGGAATTTCAAAAAAAAAAGTAGCTGGAGACATTTTTTTGAGCGAGCCAGGAATGGATTTATGGTTCTTCTCCATCTGGTGCTGGCTAGATAACATATATTCAACACAAAAGAGAGATGATGCCCCCTAATTATATATGGGTACATATGTTTTCCCGTTTCTTTAATATACACGGGCTTTCAAGCTTGAAGATTCAAACCACTTGATGAGAAAGGGCCTATGAGATGGATATAAATGAAAGAAGAATTTTGGAGAGCATTCTGGAAAAAAATTATGCTTCCAAGCTGTTAGCTCTTTGAGGTAACTGGGATCTGGTGGTCTCTGCAGGGGTTCACGCTATTTCAAAAGATAGGAGAACTTGTTCTCTACTGGACATCTGTCCTCCGTGATTCTGATCTTTTCCTGTTTTCCAGTTTTTCAGGTGGTCTTCAGACTGCAAAGAAAGTCTTCCTATGTGCAAAGATGTCTTCCTATGTGCTGGAGATTAAAAGAGATCCCTCCCTACAACTCTTTTCTTTTCCAATCCCAGGCCCATGGGAGAGCTTTGCAACAGCAAGAAACTGGCTCCTCCAACCACAGTTTCTGTGCCACTGATAGGTTGGTACATGAGAACCTTAAGTGGAGCTGCACATGAATTAAAAATCAGTTTTGCACTCTTCAATAGATTTACATTTTATTAGAGGGACACCACAATCTCATCTCCCATGAATTCACAGCGGAATTATGACCTGAAAGCATCAGTTCATTAGGTAATAAAATAATTTTAAAATACATTCTTTACTTTCATAATAAATAGTATTTGTTTGGATGCTTTTCCTTACCTTTTTAAGGGTTAATTTATTGGCCCTTATATTATTCCTATTTTCCATAGGAGTAAGTTTAAAGGTTTTTTTAATTACTATTTTTAGCTAAAACATCTAGTGAAGAGTACTTAACTACCACAAAGTAAAACGAAAAAAAAATAAATGAGAGAAAATGTGTACTAAAACTTTATTGTATTTGGATGAAGCTGATGTTAATAATTTCTCACATCTAGTCCTTGCTTGTCCTTTTTCTGTGACTTTAGATCAGAAAATTATGACTTCCACAATTAAAAACTCTGAGGCACTTTGGAAAAGAAAGCATTTAATATTCTACTGAACCTTTGAATCTTTCCTGGAGAGCAGAGTTGAAGCTGCAGGTCATTTTGTTCAAGAAAAAAATTCTGCTTAGCTATACTCTAGAGTAAGAAAAAAAAAAATAAACTGAACTTCAAGATCAGGAGGAAATGTTAGTTTTTGAGTAGAAAAATAAACTGCTAATCCAGTGAAAAGGGACCACCTCGTCGAGCAGCATTGGTCAAGAATGCTGACCAATACTTTCATTGACGCTATATGAAAACATAGCTACATATTGTTCACGTCAGAATCAACACTATACAAATTTATTGGAAAATATTAAAATTATTAAAAACAAAACAAACAACAACAACAATAAAAACAAAACAACAAAAAAACACCCACCCTTATTTACATTATGGTAAAAGGGACAAAATAAAAAAAAAAAAAATGGAGTTAGTATCAGCCTTTTCCTTAACTCATTTTCCATGTACTGATTCATTATCTCACTTGTAATTGTGATGTGATCTGAGATCTCCCTGGAATTTATTGTAAAACAAATTAAAATTACATGGGAGCCTTACTTCTCTATTTCTTCTATTTCTTTCTGTTGCTATTAAATCTGGACTGTTACTTAAATTTACTCTCTTCACGAATTATCTTGTTTCTTAAATATGCATGTTCAAGCAATTTAGAAACAGCACCAGGTTATTTTAAATCTGAACACAGTAAATTATAATGATTCTTCGGCACGATCAGCTCAGGCATGGTCTTAGAGACTTTACATACAATTACTAAGTTAAGCAATTACTCTTTTTAATCACATTTAAGAACTGTTTGCTAACTTAACAAGCAATATAAACTTCAGTATCTTACTCAACTAGTGTCAACTGTGAAGCTATAAAGGAAATTATTTGAAAATTCTATGTATGAAATAGTTAAAATCAATAACAGAAATAATTTATTTGGAATCAATATTTTATTCCATTTCCTTTCCAGATGACAATACAGTAAATGTAAAATAAAGCATACTGTGTAAGAATTTAGAAACCATTGGAATCTCAAATCTCTGTAATCTCTGCTACCAGGTAGTGTAAGTAGTAGTTTAAATTGTATATTTTCTTCATGCAGAAGTTTCAGAAAGCTGAATTTCAAAGTATATGAAATTTTATCCAGTCAGAAGTGCCAAGATAAAACTTAAAAAATTAGTTGGCCATTTTTAAGATGGGACCTACAGATACACTCTAATAGCCCTTTGGCCAATTCACCGCACACACGAGAGCATTCTAATGTTCTGTAGATTTTAGCAGAGAAAGGCTTATCAAGTTTGTCAGTCTTTGAAGTTGCAACAACAGTCTTTGTTACCAAAAAAAAAAAATAAATTTTTAAGTCAAAAGACTGAAACTATAAATATATAAGTATGTAATTCTATATTTACAGATATTTAAATACAAATATTCTTGAATATAAGTATATATGTTTTACAATTGTCTTTTAAGACAATTTTATTTTTAATTTTGCTGGAAGTGATAATCTAGCGATCACATTTTTGATTCCTTCACCATAATGCATCTTTGCTAGAGCTGTGCTTTGATTCTAAATACCTTTGATTGCTAGGTAGATGAACGAAAAAATAATTCATATAGAGATTTTTTTTCCTGTGTGTGGATATTGCCTGATTAGATTGTAATGCTATACAAATGTTCATTATACAGTGACCACAAATACAGGTTCCAGTTGCCCTGAATGGAGGACCTGTTCCCTTGTGGTAATGAAGAGTCTCAGTATTCTGTTATGTTTTCATTGAGCACACACAAAATGTTTTCAAATGACCATATGATTCCTTGTAATGAACACACAGTTGAAGTGGCCAAGATTTCTAATTCTCTAGGAGAAAAACTGATAAGCCGGTCATTAAAACTAACAACATACTTCGAAGAATTTTTTCAATATAAAACATTAAGTGAATTTACCACCCTCATCCACTTGGAAAGCAGTCAGTCTTGGAAGTACCTTGCAAACGTGTGAAAAAATGAATCATCATTATCATACTATACGAGAGATATTATGACAGAGACCTAGAGCTACAAAAAATGGGAGTGGGGAGAAGCTAAAAACTTGTTCTTGGTAGTAAAATAGAGACAGAATTGGGATTAGAATAAAGACTTCTCAAACAAAACCTTTTTATCAGAGTACTCTGAAAAACTCTTTAAAAAAACGGAAACCTGAATTACGATCCACTGATCAAGATAAATGTCTAACACTAACTGCTTTAGGTAAATGCCATAATTTTCCACATTATGTTGTATGTTACCAGTCCACAAGTGTCTTCTGTCTTAAACATTACATTACTTACTGTAAATGCAAAATTGGATAGGAAATAAACATTCTCTGAAAATAAACAGTACTTAAAGAATATAGAGAATTCAAATTACTGTTGAGACAATATGCTGAAGTCTACATTGTCATCTTGAACTTTGAACTCCTCAGACCTGTAGAACGTAAGACTTCACAAACACATCCAATGTGTCTAAATTCTAAAAAAAAATAAATAGTTTGTAAGTTATCTTTCTGCAGAGAAAGGTGAAGGAGATGGGTCAATGGCAAGCACAGTAAACACGTATGTATTTCTCAAAGACAGGAACATTCCTTGTTAGACTGCAGTGCTAACAGGAGATGATTTTAGAAAGCACTGGAACAAGCATCTGCAGAATTGCTAATGCTCAAGAAAAATGAAACCCCAAAATATACTACACTAAGTTTCTTAATGTTATCCTAGGGGAAAAAAATAATAAAATCATATGGGATCTAAACCTAATCATATGGGATTTATTTATAACTTGCCTATAGAAGAGCACAGGAAAGTGCTCTTTGACACTGAGAAGCCTTTCCTGTTTCAAAGGTCCATGGAAGAAACAGGGCAGGAGAGAACACTTACACAAAAAATCTGAATTTTTTGTAAAGAATTTTAGAAACTTTTGCCTTGCCTATGATTGCCTTATCAGTGCTGTTGTAAAGTAATAGCATTTCATGGAGATTCACTGGTATAAGATAGATGACGGTGATCAAAGAGAACCAGTATCCAAACAAAAGCAACAGGTACCTATATATTCAAGCTTATTAAGGAAAAGGACAAAACTGTTGGGTATGTAATAAAAAATGTTCCACATAGATTGAGTGCTGCTTATTCAACCAATTTAATAAAGCTCATAAATAAAATTTAATAACAGATCCACATAGTATACTGGTATAGGGAAGGGAGCGAAGAATTGTATCACCTAGTAGTAAAACACTGTTGATGTTGACATATGTAAATCCAACTCTCTATCAGTCCAGAATTCCAGGCACAAAAGCACCCTTCTGAATGATTTGCCTGAATTAAAGTCCGTATACTACAGAAACCAATGCCAACTAGATTAAAAACAATACATTACTTTTCACAGTATCAGTTTTGAGTGAAACCAAAACCCAAAATCCACATCTCTTGGTTAAAGGCCAAGAAAGTGTAAAACAAAAAATGATCAGATATTACACATGTGAGAGAGAACTAGTGGATATCCCCAACAGTCTGTGCTAAGATCTGCGCTCCTCAACACATTTACAAATGACAGGTTAAGGGTAGTAGTCAGCTGTTTAATGCTTCTTGCACACAAGTACTAAAGGCTGAAGTCAGAAGCTAAACTCAAACAAAAAAGGAGGTGATTCTCTACATAAGAGCTGACAGTAAGTCTAGACAAAGGATGTTGTGAATACAGAAAATCTGCATGACATTAAAAGATTAAGCAATTAATTGGAGAAGACATTCATCATACTGGATTATTTGGGGAATGTGTCGTTAATATTTATTTTGAGTGTCCAAGGAAGTTACTACTGAAGAGATGGGTTAAAATAACCTTTGGTATAGAACAGTACCACTACTGTTACAAGTAGGAGCAATAAACATTAAAATGAAAAAGTTAGAAACCATGAGGTTAGATTTACCTCCATACACTAAAATTGTATATAGAATAACCCAGGAATAGTTTTCAGGCCCTTAGGCCAACTAACAGGCACAGGTTGTTTCAACTCAGCTAAATTTTTTCTATCCCCAAAACAGCGTGGTACTATACCAACTGCCTACTGGAGTTGGTTCCTTGCCTATGCTAATCCCCAAACTGTGCTCAGGCATCATTTAGTGGATGCTAATTAAGTCATTGTGAGCCAAAAACTGGCCAGCAATGAACAATTTAACAGTATGAATAAAAGTGCTCACAGGCTGGTACAGATACAGCCATCATATCTGACAGTCCATCACCGGCAAAGGCATCTAGATTCAGGCCTTGGATCTAATATTGACCTTCACATATTAGAAGTCTTGAACATGTGAGGATTAAATATCAAGTACTTGTTATTCAAGTTAGTTAGAGCCTACCCAAGAGGAAAAACAATCCACCTCATTCTGTTGTAGTGAGCAGAAGCTAGGGCTCACTATTTATTATGACTGACATACTGTAATTCAAGAACTTTCTTTCTACATAAAATCAACCCACAAAACCATCAGTGGGACTAACAAACTATTCCAAACTGTAAAAAGCTTCATTGCTGATCTAATTATGCTCTGCTTCTTGCAGCTCTGGGAAGTACAGAATAATCAGAGCACAGCAGGCATCAGCGATGAATCCTACCTCTTTCACAGCCAGCCTCTGACATGCTCTGATGGCCAGCAAGAGGACACTGAGCAGCAACGGTACATCAGCAAGTCATCCTTCTCTGAAAGGGGACATGCTTTTAGGTAATTCTTTCTTCTTTATGCCCTTAGAATAGAATAAACCAGCAAAGCAGCAATAGGTGCAGCGATAGGTGCAGTGAGATGATGGAAGGTTAGAAGTCCAGAAGCTGAAATGATACAACAGAACTCTGAATAGGAGATGCAGCTAGAAATGCTGGCTGTGCACTGTGGTAGACAAAGAGAATGAAATTGCGACAAGTTATGTAGCAGTCTTAGGAAATACGTCGATAGGGGTATAAAAAGCAAGAGCAGAGCCAGAATGCAGAGGAAGGGGGTCAGTAAAACAGAATGCATGTGACAAAGAAATAGAAAGAATTAGATCAGAAGGAAGGACACACACATCATAAGGAGTGAAGTAAGAGAAATGAGAAACTATCTCTGGGGTAGAGGAAAGAAGACTTATATGGTCAAGAGACAACAAAGAAAAGAAAAATGAATGAGCAAAAATGAAGGAGTAGAATACAAGTCACACTTTTCCAGAAGAAGAAAGGCGAGAAAAAGGCCGAGGAGAAAAAGCAAAGCAATTAATAAAAGGAATGAGACAGTAGGGATGAAGAGAAGGACATGAAAGGGATATAAAATGGCAAAAGGCACACACACTGGAGGAAACAAGTGCTCTTTTATTTATTCATACTTCTGTACTTTATGTCATCTTCCTAGCAGGCATCGCACAGCTCCACAGATTTATTTATTTATTTATTTGCTGGGGGGCAGGGGGAAGAAGAAGGGATGAGTTGGCAGCATATTGTTGAGGGATTTACTACAGCTCTTTTTCTTCTTGTACTGCTGGACGTGTATTTATAGAAATTACCTGAGACAGTGGCTGGCACTTCTTCAGAAATGTCAATATCTGATTTGGGATAAAGAGGAACATTTATTAAAAAAAAAATATCATAGAAGATACAGATGTATGGAAGTGCTTGGTGCCAGTTTCTCAGAAGTTACTTGCACCTTGCAAGTATTCAGCTCCTACACATCATCAAACACTTTCTGCTATGTGAATGACATCTGAAATATGAAACACTTATGATGTGCCATTCCTGTATAAAGCAGGACTAATACAGGACTAATGCTGCCTGATGAAATAGTTAAAATAATCTACAAGGAAATGAAAAAGGCATCCATTTTTAAAATGATCTAAACTAATTCTCATATTGCTTAGATATTTTGTTGGAATTTTTAAGGTTTTAAAGAATCAAAAAGGGAAGTATGTAAAATGTTTACTCTTTTTCTTTACCTGTTTCTTGCACAATGGTCTGCCAAAAGAGAGACAATTCTGTGAAAGTAACAGCAACATGTCAAAATGTTCTGCATCGTGCTGTTAGTCATTACAACAACAGTAATAAGCACATGGAGTATTGTGATGAAAACAATTGTTGAAATTAGCTTGGCCAGCTGTAGTAGCCTACTAGTATTCATTGACAGTAATTTTTTTTATTAATTTCTATGACTGTCTGTAGGGCAGTTTTACAATGCCCAGAGCAGGGCTGCCAGATTGCTGTTTCCTCCAGTATCACATCCTGGGTTTATATTGTATTTCTTTTTTCCTTCAGCAAGTATTTGCTCTTGATGCTTAATTCAGAAGCTTTTTGCTTCTGTGCTGGGAATACAAATATGGAATTGGTTCTCCAATTAGCAAACATTTTCAGTTGCAAAACTATCAAATCAATACCACACTCTCAGCAATCATTTCCTTTACATGTGTCATTTTTTTTCCCAAGAGCACTCAATGCCCTTTTTTTTTGTTTCTTTTTTTCTTTTTTTGTTGTTGGGGGGGGGGAGGAGGAGGGGGCTAATTAACTGCCTGTCTGTCTTGTCGAAGATGCAGAGTTTAATTCCAAAATGAAAGACTTCTGAAAAATCCAAGAAAGTTCTATTTCAAAAATAAATATGCTGCCCTTTCCTTATGACAGTTTTCTTATGTAAATAGAAACTCAAAGACAAGAAATCATTGCTCTGGCGGAATTATACTCTTCCATACTGAACCACTTGTAACAAATGCAATAGATACCAGCAATTATATTGATATGTAATTACTGTGGTTATTTATAGTTAAATGAAAACTCTGTTAAGTGACACCTGTATCAGAAAACATTCTTATGGATTTTGATAGATCTTTTATTTGTTCCCTTAGTTAGAATGTATCTTAATTTACTTGAATATGAAGGTACTATCTTTTTGTTCTTTAATAGTCTTGATGTAATGTCTGGCTGTTATTTTCATTCCAGAAATAGCACAATATAGCATGAAAATTGCTTAAGCCTTTTGCTGATGGTTTAATTAATAGGTACGAATGTCACATTTTGCAGTTTCCAGATCCGTCTAATTGAAATAAAGGTGCTAAGCTGAATTTTCATACTGACTTTGCACTGGCATTTGATCACATGGATTCATGAAAGACAAATCCATTAAAGAATTACTAAATGCATGGACATGCCTAGAAATGCAACTAACTTAGAGAGTAGTAACCAATCTGCAGTCTTAAAGACTAATAGAGGGAATGGACACAGACAGATTGTTCTCTGTCTGATGGTAGCATATCAAAGAACTGGCTTAACAGATTGTGCTGTCTGGTCAAGTTCCTGAGATAACTTAATGTACTACTACGTGTTTTTGGCAGGATGATCTCTTCCACAGCAATGAGCTATGCTTGGAAAGAACCCCCTTAGTACTATTGCCAGTATCTCTATTTTTCTCATTGTATTCTGTAAGTTTTGCAGTGCTCTTCCTCATTCTTGGACAATCAATGAGAACAACTTGGGTCAGATTTACAGATTCGTGATGGATGATATTTTCAAAAGTAAACTACATGGACAGTACACTTAATTCTAATTAAAATCACTGGCCTAAATACGGGACTGCTGATGCTTCTATCAGAGTTCATTTGCATCTTCACACACACAAACATCTCTTTAGATCTAATCTTTCATTTATACTTTCCTAGAGGCACATCCTCCATGATCTAAAGGATATAGTGAAATATCCTGCACAATCTTTGAACCACATATAAAGAGTAGCAGAGGATTCAACAAAGCTTCCTATTCTGTGGCTAGTTGCATCTCATTTAGACACACTGATCTCTGAGATAAAAACTTTTTTGTAGCTCAGGCATCTTTTGCATCTGCTGGCTTTGCTACCTCAGGAACACACCAACAATCAGGAAAACATGGTAAAGGATGGGATAATCAAGATTTCATACCTAAACCATGGTGTTGGAAAAATATTCTATATTATATCAAGAGGTGTAGCTACAACATTCTTATCACTTAGAAGAGTCCTTCCCCAAATCACAGAATGACCTAACAGTTCGTTTATGACATGGTAACTGAACCACAGGCATACCTCAGCATTTGGGGATAAAAATCACATAGTGAGAAGCTCAGCAGAAAGATTTTAACCAAATTCATTTTGTGATTACAAAAATACACTATTTTACCTTCCTGGAAATTAATATGAATGTCTGTTTCTAGTGGATTTACAGCTGTAAGAAACTCAAACTGCACATATTATTTTGGTATTGGTTTAATTATTTCTTCATCACTAGTCACTCCATTTTCTCTATTTGTTAACAGCCACCAATCAACACATCAGGTAACTGCAGTCCATGATCATAATCACTATCACTGTTCCATCACAATATAAGCAACTTTAACTGCTTTCATTCCAAGGACACCTGAAGGGAGTTCTTTAATGTCCCTATGTATCCTCATTTAGTTAAACTATAGCATTTTGAGATAATTGTGTAGAAACTAAAGAGCCATAATCAGCACTTTCTTAGATGTCTGAATCTATTTTTTTCCCTTTTTGTAGGAAGGTGATTAATGAATTGTTGACAGTAATAAAGAAGCAGACATCTTGGAGATATTATTATGGATCACATATAACTTGAAACACCGAGTCTGCCTCCGTAAAACATTTTATTTGTTATATTGTGCAAATCGATTGTAATTTGCTACTGGCTTCTTTTCAAATACATTTCTTCAGTGCTGCTGTGGTAAATAATAAATCACACTAACTATAATTTCAAAATTGAGTGTTCCAATTTAGTTATGAATGGAGAAAGTAAAGATGCTTCGGGATATGAAATCCTATAGCAGTTCAGAGAAAAATAGCTTTTTAAGGGCAACCACATCAAAAATCATTAACAGACTACACTGTACTAGCATGCATGCTTTTGTGAGTGTAGGAAGTCTAACAAAACACTGAGAAGGTTATGCTAAACTAAATATTTTGTTTACCTGCCTTTTGTCCCCCACCAAAAAAAGAAGAAAAAAGACCTCCCCGACAAAAAATAAAAATCCATCAAAAAGAAATAAGGAAAAAAAAAAAAAGAAAGTATGATGCGCCAAGAAGCATAAGTTAAAATTAAAAGAGAGGAATATGAGAACAACACAAACACATGCAGAAACATACTGCACATGCTGGAAGATACTGGAGTATACAAAGAGTTGAACAAAGAACAGATATCCACCTGGTCATTACCAGATTAAAAACAAAGAATGTCATTTTATTTGGTAAACAAATTAATTTGCCAAAAACCTTTGACCATCTTAAGTCAGTGGGTGTACACTATGACTTCAGTTGGATCTACATTTCATCTCTGCTATAGCTCCAACTTTACAATCTAGGAAAGCGTAGATACACATACTCAAGCGCATCCCTTTTGAGCACAGTACCTATTTACAGCAAAAGCAGTAAGAACTTCTGACTGAGATCAGAACCAAATACTTTCTTAAGTGCTGTGCTATATAAAGATGGTTTGCTGAATCTACCTGTTTTAACAATAATACAGACTGTGTGCATTCTAACTGGCTGGCCAGGCTACTACACATTTAGAAATACAGACAGCCAAGACAAAATATTTTTACTCAGCTCTACTATCTATGCAGGCTGATGACTTCTGATGACCTATTACACAAACCATACACAACTATTACCAACAGAAAAACAACATACGTCATTTTCCTCACAGTGGATTATACAGTTAAAGATGGTCTCCAGAGCATTCATGTTGTGTCTGTCTTCACCAGAGCTGTTAAAGTTTCAAATTACTCACTTACTCAACTAGAGGTAGTCAAACGCCAGTTAGTTCAAGAAATCCCAAGTCAGGACAATTGTACTTGCTTCACATAATAGAACAGATTTTTCTTACAGGCTTGGTATTGACTACGCTTTTAAGTAAAATGAGAGTAAATATGACATCATAGTTTTAACAAAATGTATTCAGCATATCATTTGATATGATAACTAAATGATGATATGATTTGATATGATAACTAAAAATGATAGCTAAATGGAGGTTTCATTACAGTAATTTCAAAATGGTAATGAAAACCAGTATTTCTAAATAATCTAAGAAAGCTGTACTTCGAATATGAAAACCTCCATCAGAGCTGTTTACAGACCATGACTTCCAAACCACTACTTTAAAGGCATGCACTTTGCAGTGGTACATTTAGACATTTGCTTTTATTTATTTTTTTAGAATAGAGTTTCAGGACTGTTATGGGACTCCTTGATTCTGTACATTCAAGCCACTTGAAAGCAAATTTTACTACTAGAGATGTACATTAAAATGCATCTCCATAAAATAAGAAATAATGTGAATCATACTACATAGCCATTCATCAATTATTATTTTTAATCAAATAGGAACATATTCCTGTTTTTTTTTCCATGTGTTTTTTACTTTTTTTCCTATGAAGAGGCAGGTTGTTAAATGAGAACTTCTTCCTATTTAATTTTTGTTTTCAAATTAGAAATGTTTTAGAGGAAAATACGGAAACTTCATTTGAGGGGGAAAAATGATGCCAGGTCCACTTCATAATCACTAGTCTGTGATCTGCTGTGCTCCTGACATATATTAGGAAGATCCCTTGGAGAATTCTGTCTCCTTTCATTATGTCCTAAAAGAGTCTGGTTTCATTGACCTTGCTCTCAGTACAGTGCCTTATGTCCCACTGATTTAAGGAGTTTTATATAATGAGTAGTTAGAAAAGGGTGAAATTAGCCCAGAGAGCCATAATATATAAAATGTTCTTTGCTCAACACTAATTAGTTTATTTGATTTTTCATCTGGTAGGTCTTGTCTCCAAGGTACAAAAAATGACTTTGTTTTCAGATGCAATAGCATCAGACCTTTAAGCTCTTTACTTTCACATCCTGTTTGGGGTGGGTAGTGGGGGGAAATGTGGTGGTGATGATGGTGGCAATTTTGTTAAAAAACAAACAAACAAACAAACAAACAAAAAAAACACTTCAGCAAATAGACGATTTTTTGTCAGACTTAAATATGTATATATGTTTTTTTGTTTGTTTGTTTGTTTGTTTGTTTTTACAGGGGACTTGGGGTAGATAGATTATGAATTAGATTTTCTGATAATTGAAGATTAATCTACTCCCAATCAAGAACTTCTGCACTTGAATACTGAGTACCTGAACACAGAGGCTCACTGACAGACTCCAAGACAATGTACTAAAATAGATACAGCTGCTGAAGTGGAGGATGCTTTCAGCCAATGAATTTATTGCTTGTCAGATTAGTATGCATCTTTGAATGTGACAGTAATGAAATAACATTATAGATTTCAGAACCAGGGCAGCCTTTATTCAGATAAGGTTATAAGCAAATATGTTTTAGAATGAGAGTCTGCTGAAGCAATATAATCCAATCCACACATGTTCTCAGGAGTTTAACTGCAATATTTAAATATCTACAGAAATGGAGTCTAGGATCATATAAAAACAGCATTGTACCTTGAGCATATACACACAACCAGGATCACAGGGGCTGTTTGCAGGTAGTTTGGCTTGAGCCTATATAGACTTGAATCTTATTCCCAGTTACTCCTTTCAGCTCTTTCATCATAAAGCCAGACAGCAGTAAAGAAAATTAAGAAAAATTTAGTTGTCAAATTCCTGTGAGACTGAAAGGTCACATCCCAAGATAAATACAGCACTGAGGCCAGACTATCCAGCAAACAGAAACTAACAGATGTTTAGAATGCAAAACTGCACATTTCCAATGCAAAGCAGGTACAATTTTCAAAATTACCTCACTGTGAGTCAGATTTTAAGTGATTAAAATTAAATACAATAATAAGTTAGAGTTTTGAAACATAGTTTCCAAACCCTCCAGTAAATTAATACTGACCCCACCTTCTAAGGCTATTACCCCACATCCCAAGGAAATATTCCCACATCAGTACTTACGGGATATATGATTTGAAAATCCTTTAGATGTATCAATAAGTGTAGTAATGCAGAAATGGCAACACATTGCTCCCACAGTCCATATCAAACTCTCAAAAGCCAGTATCACCATACTATTCAACACAAGTACAATAAAAACAGAAAATGGAGAGAGGTGGATAATATATTGAACTGTTCCCATTCAAACTAGGTACAAACCGAGCAAGGAGGACAGGGACTATGTGACTGAAAAAAATGGGGCAGTATCTAGTATTGCATCTGATGAAAATTCTCCACTTGCAAATGTAAACTATAATAGGTTATTAAAGTATGAAAGATAAAAGTGACCCTCAGTTATTGGGGTTTGTAAGTTTAGCCTTCTTTTCTTTCAAATCAGGAAGAAAGAACTTGGAGCAATTCAAATGAAATGGGCTGGCAGTAGAGATTAAATTAAAATGAATAGCACTACCATGACAGAATTAAAAATATGTTCTATAGAGCTACTGAAGATATTTATTCCATTACCATTTTATTCTTCTACTGAAGTCTTTTAGCTTACTCTCAAAGGGCTGAGCTTGTGACCAATATATTCAAGGCAAAGACCAGTATTGCTCTAAAGAGTATTTATGTTGCGGGATAATTTTTCTGAAGAACACAAGTAAATATGCAAAGTGGAACAGACACATTCTGGGAATAATTATTGCCTCCAGTATATTAAGTTATTCAGCATTAGGCTATTCAGCAGTAATTATACTACCCCTGGGCAAGGATGATTTAGTACTGCATACTGGTGAAAGCCACATAATTAAGAGAGAATGGGATCTGGCTACTACTTAACACACCTTTCCAAATGTTCATTTGATCCAGTTGGCAACAGCCACAACAGAGTATACAGGATGGGAAGGTTAGCAATGTGTCTTGTATTACATTGTCTTGAGTGCTACAGCATTTAGCACTCTACAGACAGAAGGTCAAACTCCGTTCTCATTTAACTCTGTTTAAGCCAACCAGCTTTTAAACACAATTGCATGGGTCTAATTAAAAGCTGTATGTGGTCTGCCAAGCCACCCTGTGATGTTACTGCTTAATGCATTTTAGCACATTTTGTACTGTTTTTTTTTTTTTTTTTTTTTTTTTTTTTTTTTTTTTTTTTCTGAAATCAGGCAGAAGAAAAGTATAGTTCTTAAAATCATCTGTAATGACTCATATACTTTAAAATGTCTGAAACGTGAAAGGCTTATACTGTATTGAGTTTTCTCTGTTGCCCACATTGAGATATTCATGCAAATGGGGAAAAGGAAGCTGTGGAATGGGCAATGTCAGAAAACCATTAAGACTTTGTCTTATCCTTTCTATTTATGATTCTTATAGAACAGAAGTTAGGCATAAACAGGCATGAATCTGTTTCACAGGACATAGAAAGTACCACAGTATAAACAGGCAATTTAGCCATATCTGCGTTGCTGAGTAACATGTATCTCAGTCTGCGCAGAGAAATACTCAGCAGTGCAGCTCCTACATTGTCTCTCTGCTTCAGTTTGGTAGGAGAGCACTTCATAAGAACATAGGATTTGAAAGGCATCTAACACAGTTGATATTCCAAAACATCATACTTGGCTATCTTTGCTATGGCAGAAATTCTTTTTGCAGCCTTATATCCACACATGGAAGATTATCAGTAAACATCTGACAGAGATAGCAAAATCTGGAATGCCTCCAGCGTCTGAATCTGGCTTTCAGCCTCGGTTACTTGGCTTGCTCTCTGACAGATCCCATGACTTGCTTTACAAGCAGCAGCAGTGGCAGTTTGGAAACAGCCTCTAGGGGAGGTCATGGGTGGATTGGCTTGATTCCTCAATATCATTTGTCTTGCCTGAAATTAATTTTGAAGAAGCCATTCAGCATTGTTTAAGAATAAGATTATGCATTAGCAATAGCCATTCATTTTCCTGCTTAGTCTAAGGTAACAGAATATAGCATTCAAAGGAAAGGATTTATGTCACTCTAGGGAAACATGTTCTAACCAATTTGATTTTTTTAACATTTCTCAGTTACACTGTTTGAGACAGACCACAAACAGTGAAAAGCTAGAGCACAGAAGAAAAAAAAAATCTCTATTTTAGGAACTCAGAAAAAAAGCATAGGAAATCTTTCTTAAAAGGAAAATCAGTAAAATCTTAATTTTAATGTCATTTACATTCAATCACTATTTGCTTTTTAGAATTTATTACATTCTTCAGTAAGAAGGGTTGGCATTACTATTATTTTTTGCACCTCTTGCTACTTCGCAGCAGAATATTGGTAACTTTCATTTGAAAAAGACTAAAAAAAATTGACTGAATACAGTCACTGACTTCAGAGAAATTCTTCAAGGTTAAGCCAAGTCTGAAGGCAACCCACCAATTCTATAGCCCTCCACACATCATCTTCTGAATCATTTGGTTAACAAGATCCACTCAGGATTAAACTTGGATTTTATCCATCTTTCACTCTTACCTAGAAGTAACCCCTGTACATTTCTTCCGTCTGTTTTTTAAGTTGCTGATCTTTTCTGTCCCTATGCAATTGCTGGTTGATAACTTTCTATAATCAAGTATTTATTTTTCATATACTATTAAATAAAATAGATTTCACTGGAGGAAAAACAAACAAACAAACAAACAAACAAACAAACTTTCAGCATCCAAATCACTACTGCTAAATATTGGGGGTGTAAATTGACTGGAAAATCTTCCATTTACACACTTTTTTTGAATAACCATTTTTTCATACATTCTGATTCAGATCAGGGTTAAGAGGTTTGAAATTTTCTAAAAATGAATGGAACAAACCATGCAGAAAAGGAAAACAATGTTCTGTCTGTACTCTGGGATGCCAAAACGCTTCCCAGCTCTCAGATAATGCTCCAGGTACATCCCAATTCCATGTCACAACAAGACCTGGTCCTTCATGCTTCCTTTTCCTCCCTTCCCTCCCTACTACACATGCTTCTTTCTGATGCCAAGCAGTGTACACAAGTACTCACACAAGTGAGTCCCCAAATTGGACTAGCAATGCACAAGAACTGCAGGATGCTTTGCAGATTGTGCCTGTGCTTTGCTTTAAACGTGACCCTTAAACCAGCATGATCAACACTCAGGTGGTGAGGACACTTACCAAGACTGCAGGAAGCCCAGTAGCAGGAACTTGTTTTGTCTGCTGATTCAGATTACTGAACCAAAAAAGGCATCATGACATGGAAGTGTTCAAAGAGCCATACACCAAACCAGGATATGCATGGTCAAGATGTAACATGGTCAAAGAAGTCTCTGCTGTAAAGGAAAAGTAGATGAGGATGTAGAGACAGAGCATATTTCATTTTGGTCTCTAATAACCACTTGTGGATATGTTCAGAACAAATAAAAAAGCATCATGTGCTGACTGAAAAAGTCAGAAGTCACCTAAGGACAGTAACTCTATTCAGTAAGCAAAATAACAGAGGCTTGGGTTCTTTCATCATTCATTGACTTTCACTGATGAGATAAAAAACAAGCTCACATTTTTAGTTAGCTAAAAGCAAAGAGTGTAAGATACTGAAAGTTGCCAGAATTTAGATCTGTTATCACAAATACAGATTAGATTTCTGCCTTTAGGTGATGAGCCATTGTTTCTTCATGATTTACTTTACACAGAGGAGAATTTCAGCATCCGTCTACACACCCAGTTTCTACATTTGATAATACTTTGGTATTTTTCTAAGTCGACACATGCTGCACAACAAGCATCTGTTAATTTGATAAGCTGTGGAACAACAACAACAAAAAAAGACAGCTGCTTATAGTAAAGGGGGCAATCACAAAGCTGAGATAAAGATTCAATCTGAAATAGGGAAGAGCAAAAGTACTTTGAGCACACGCATCAGCAGTGGCTTTCTTGCTGTAACGTGTACTTCAATCTGGCTCTTTTCTCATTCTCATTCTTAGCTCAGAGGCTAATGATCCTTGTTGTTAAGTCACATCAGTGAAATGCTACAAAGGACAAATTCCATTTAAACGAATGAGGCTATATTGGCACACACAATTTTCATCCATGTTCCAAGGAATTTTGATCTGCTAACTTAAATTAAAGCTTATTCCTGATCTTTTTAGAAAGGCACATTGCCCTGGGAGGCTATACTCTAAGTAACAGTGTCATTGCTCCCTCATTTGGAAAACAATGGGTGCTTAGAAGTAATTCTAAAAACTCTTGAGAATAAAGTGCACACAAAACTTCAGGCTATGTCTTACGGAGTGACACTACGTATACAATTATCAGCTATAATCAATATCTGTGATTTATATGCTGGAACTTAATGAACTATTACATACTTACCCTTGAAGATCAATATAATTTTGACTCAAAACTCCCAACAGCCTATGTACAGATCAGTCTGTAACATGATAGCTTTTCTTACCACAAGTTATATGGAAAATCTGAAAAAAAATCTCTCTTTCCTATCATACAGATTACTGCATTAGTTTCCACACTGGAGATGAGAGCACTTGCTGGAACAGAGCTGGGACAGGAATAGGAACAAGTGAGAGGAGAGGTTGCGGAACTTTCACAAAGCCTTGGTGATGTGGATTTACTAGATATAAAGCATCACTGTCACTGCCTCACAAGCATACAAGAAGAGAAGGCAGCAGGTACAAGAAGAGAAGGCAGCAAGTAGCATTTCTACCAGGTATGCAGCAGAATACTAATGTGGTTTCTGTGTTACTTCCTGAGAAAAGCAAGTGAAAACAGAAAGGGAAAAGTGACACAAAGTACTGGCCCTTTCATGCTAGAGCCTACCCAGAGGGAAGACTGTCAAATGTATAGTCAATGATCAAAAGCAGCAGGAATGCACTCCATCTCCGTTGAGCATCATGGAGAAACTTCTCAGAGAACTTCACGTGCCACCACCATCTCTGCTTTCATAGGTACCTACAATTTCCTTTCAACCTACAAATCTCCAGCACATTTTTACCATTTCTACCCAAACTTTTACATATTTTTATAGCATTTCTTCTCTAGATAACAAAGACAAGTCTCCAGTTATTCTAGAGGAATGTCAAGGCTGCTGCCTTAAAACTAAAGCCTATCCTATCCAAAAGTGAACAAAAAGTGTTTCCTGAAATCTCAGTAGACACAGTTTAAATTAAGTGCTCACTAAAAAACAAACAGAGAGACAAAAAACTATGCAGCCAGCTGAATTTGCAATGGCTTTAAACTATAGCAATGACTACCAAATTTGAATACCATATTCTGTTCTTAGAAGTGAGCTCTGTTTCCGTTTACAACAGAAACTGAAGATTATTCTGCTGTAGAGAGAGAAAGAAACAGGAAGAGATGTAAATATTACAGATAGAAGAATAAAAATCTTTTTAAGGGGAATTGAGTGCTTGCCTACTGCTTAAAGAAAAATGCACTATAAAGCAGCTATTGATTTTTCATTCAACAGCACTGAATGTTTTATTGAAAAGTGGCAATGCTCAGTAATTTGAATTTTCAATTAAGGTAGCATGTTCCTTGGACACATTTACTGCTGCACTCCAGTGACATTTATTTGACTTTTAAAATCCCTCTACTATTGTATTTGAGCTTGTATAGATCAAACTACCAATACAGAAAGTGTTGGGATTATAACACTGCTGATTATAGACACATGTTTGGAAGGCTCCATGGACAGTCTAATGACTTTATTTATAGGTAGGACAATGTGTAGTCAGTCACAGCTGAACTAAATATGCCACTATGAGATAAATTAAGCAGTTTAGTATGTCAGCTTACAAATATTTATATTTTCCTTACCTTTATGGACACTGTAAAGTTGCAGCAAAGTTGAACTAGTTATACAAAATGTCTTAACTAAGTTTACATTTCAGAGGATTGGGGGGACTTTGCTGAAATTCAGAAATATCAAACTGATTAACCATTTACATGTATAGAAATTTCATCTGTAAGATGGACAGTATTTCCAGACTATAAATGATGGCTCTTATTGCATTCCCTCCTAGATCAGCAACTTGCCAGTTTTCACAGCACCCTATAGAAGTGGGGTAGCTTGACCTCCAAATTGATTAAACTGACATCCTTTATACCTCTAGAAATAGATTTAGGCGTTCCAAGTTATAGGTGCTTCCTTGCTCAAGAACTCTAACTACTAATACTGCCGAGGAAAGACTTTGGGTAATTCTTGCAAATTTTACTAACTGTGAGAGGCACAGCTTGGAGTCACTACTGCACTGGGTTGGGCATGCTGCTGTGCAGCAAACTGCTAGCAATTTATTTTATCTAAATTACTGTGTAGGTTGCAATAATTTCCATCAGCCAGTACTGTGCTGCACTAAGAATTCTGTTGTTTGTTGGAGTTAAAGTCTGCATATTAGGAAAAAGAATGCACCTTATATGCAATGCCAAGAATTGACTGTTATTTTAACTGAGGTCTTAATAGTTGAAGTATCATTATTTTCTCGGTTACAATGATACTAGCACCTACTTCTCAGAATATGTAAGGCTAAAATATGTACTCAAATGTTCCCAAATCAATGCCTCTCTACAATGTTATGCTTACCTGTACCTATGTGCTCTTTCCTCTCACCCCTGGAATCCCTTGGGGTAATTTTTACATGTTTGCTCACATGCTCATTCTTCACTGGTTTGCAAGTATATGTCATGTTAAATGTACTATTTATGGTATGTTTTCATACATGTTAGACATTCGTTTTTTCTTCTCTTTGTTATCTACCCCCCTAAAACTGGCTTTATGCAGTGCCCAGGCCTGATTGCTTTACCAGTAATCATCCACTGGTGAGTTATTTACAGCTCTTGAGCTTCGGATATCATCCTGTGCTTGTAGATTCAAAGCCCCTGCTGTTACCTCTTTCTTATACTCTCCTCTGCAGCATTTTTATTCCAGGGTCATAGGTAGTTCATTCTTCACAGTAAAACTACTTGTTATTCCTATCTACCATCTACAGAAATGTATATAACAATGTATGTGTATATACGCATATTTATATACACATATACACACAACTGACAATCATAAGAAAGCTAAACCAAAGTAGGTAGCGGCACCTGTTTGTCACATAATTGTTGTTACCGCCAAACAAGGGAACACAGAGCTCACACAGGTCCAGGCAAGTCCACACAAAGCCTGGAAGGTTGCACGAACTGTGTTGTTATCTAACACTGTGACCTGTTGCAAGTAATAGGAACACGGTATTTACAGGGCTACAAGGCTATAAAGGCATAATTTCACAGAAATGGTGCAAGAAAGAAATGACAGAGAATTATCAGTGTCTTTGACAGCTCCTGATTTGCTTCAGTAATCTTCCTGTTACTGTGGGAAAACAAATTTCCGAATTGAATGTTGTACTTTCTGCATACACTTACAGTAGTGTCCATATATCATTAACATTTTCTGTAATACAGCTCGTTTCCCCCTACTTGTAACTGATTTCTCAACCTTCAGTTTCATTTGGTAGCATAACATTTCACTAATGGCCATCTCTGTTTTAATGCTACAAGGGTTTTTGACAGAGATCAGTTCAAACCTGGCCTATGCAAGAAAGGAAAAACTTAAAACCTCCTCTCAGTTACTTCTGGCAGGAACTAACCCTTTTTATCATAGGTGGTGTATCACAACAGTGTGAACAATTAGCTAAATTGACACTCTGTCCCTTGGAAACCTCAGTCCAGAGCCTTGCAGCAGAAACTAGTTGGCTTGCCTCAATTTACTTCTATTCATTTTCCTTAACTATTCATCATCACCCTGTGTGGGGTACTTGTGTTACAGCCTTGTGCTCCCTTTCACATTGGGCAGGGACCTGGCCAGCATCTGTTGGCTGAAGCTGCCCACACAGCGAATTGTTAGGAAAGCACAGCTTCCCAAGGGGAACGCAAAGGCTGCTGCACAACACCATAACGAACAGCTGAGATAAGAAGCAAAATACAGTGAAAAGCTGGAAGTGCATAAAAAGACAAGCTCGTGTGTGTGTGTGAAACTGAGGATACTCATCTATCAGCAAATCCAAGAGACCACTAAGGCTGTTTCACGCAGAGAGAATTCTCTTGACCAATCTGAGTTCATTCTGAATAAATACTTTCTTCTAACCATTTAAACATTTGCCGTTGTCAAGACAGACAGGCAAATGGCTTCTTAGTGGATAGGTGGAGCTCTACAGTATCTCTATGAGACTCTGAGCCAACCCAATATATTGTAGTACTTAAGGTGCCTTGTTTCTCGACACGACCCTTTAATAAGGATGGACTATACAGATGTACTTAGTGAAGTGCTCCCAGCCCTGCTATCATCTGACTGAGATTTCCTGTTAGAGCTAATGAGGTTCTGCTCCCACTTAATCTCTAGATATGGCATAGTTAGCGCTTTTTAGTTTGCTTAATGACATGCTATTAATAAAGACATGACCTGAACAGTTACTTGCATTTATTGTCTTTTTTGTCCATTTTTGTAATTATGCTGAGGCAATTTAATTTTTTAAGATCATAAACTATTGTTTTGTTTGACAAGTTATATATAATCATGCTACATTCCCATGAAAGCACTCACCAAGGTCAATGCACAAGCTAGCAATTTATCTGAAACATTTATCATGATACTGAAATTGCTTTGCTACTTTTTCCAAGGTATTATTATTATTGCCTTATTGACAGAGTAGTATGCTAACCCATATTAAAGAGGGGCGAGTCCTCTGTAATTATGTGTGCTTTTTCCAAGCAGTTCCAAGTTACTGAAAGCATCAAACGAAGCTTAATGGTAACTTTGTTGAACATAACTATGCTAAACAGTAATAATTCAACATCTTTGTTTCTCCAAAGAGAAACAGCCCTAAAAAAAAAAGGTAGAGCAACCTACATATTTATCTAAATGAACTATAATTGCTGGAAGCACAAGAACCCAAAGTTTTTGTTGGAGTTAATGAAAACATAATATAATTCTGTGATCAAAATCATTACCAGACAATCTTGGTTCAAATGAGATTTCCTCTGTGTGTGTGTGTGCGTGTGTTTAAGGCTCAAACATTAGACAGTGGAGAATTAACTTCTACACAATTATTTTAAATTGAAAACAAACAAGCAAACAAATGTTAATTACCTTTAATTTTAAGAACAAGAAACCTTGTTGGTGTAAGTGAAATAACACTGCATTGAATTTTAATGGGATTTGAGTGTTTTCTCTCTTTAGGCTTGATTTGGTTCTATCATTTTTCAAATATGCATTATTATTTTTGGTTTTAAATGACATCAAATTGCCCAAAGGCTATTGCAGCTCTCTGTTTATTGAGCTCTGTCTATAAATCTCTCTTAATTATTTTGAAGCAAGTATTACAAAAGAGCAAAATACCTAAATTATGATGGCATAGTTGTTCTTTTTCGCTTCTTCTCCTAAGTCTCACCAAACCCAATTAACCCAGCTTTCTCTTACACCTCATGTGCTTCAAGCCCCCAGCCACCCTGATGGCTGTTTACTGGACTCACTCCAGCATGCCCATGTCTGTCCCATACTGGGGAGCCCACAAGCTCATACAGCACACCAGAAGTCATCTTACCATGGCTGAGCAGAGGAAAAGAAATGCCTACCTTGACCTGGACAGGAACCCTTGCTAATGCAGTTGGCTTTCACTGTTGCCCTACATACTGCTGACTCTTGTTCAACTTGTCCGCTAAGATCCCAGGTACTTTTCTGGTTTTCATCTACAATTTCTATCCTACACTGTTGCATGGGGTCATTCCATCCCTGAGACAGCACTTTCTATCTGTCCTCATTGAAGTTTATAAGGTTTCTGCCAATCCTTTGTTCCAGCTTGTTGAAGTCCTTCTGAAGAGCAGCCCTGCCCTCAAACATATCAGCCACTGCCTCTAAGCAGATGTCATCCACAGAGGTGCTGAGGAGGCACTCTGTCCTAACACTCATCCTAACACTCTATCCTAGCACTCAGGCTCTTAATAGCATTAAATAGTACTGAGCCTCGTAGCAATTCCTAAGGGATACACTAGTGACCAATTGGCAGTTTGCACTCCTGGTCATAACCTTTGGAAGCAAGTGGTCCAGCTAATTTTCTACCTTCATCAGAGAGTAAAATGAATGTGAAAATATCAGTCACAATCATTTTTCAAACTCCTTACAAAGCAGCCAATACGTCTTGTTTTGTTTTGTTTTTTTTAATCTTGAAAGCAAGAAGGCAATACAGCATGTGAACATAAACACAAAATAAAGAGGAAAATAAAGATTAGTACAACAGGACACAGTCAAGCTTAAGAAAACTTAGGAATTATATGCATGCTCTATGTTTACAAATTATCTTAATTAGCACCTCATTACAATTTAGTTCAGCTAATCAGATGATCAACTGCATTGATTCTTATCAGCTGATTAACCCTAACATAAAGCACTATGAAAATTCACAACACTGCTGTAGACAATTCAAGTTATTTTCAAGTACTTTGTTCTTTGGGAAAAAAAAAAAAAAAAAAAGGATGAGGAGTAAATTTTCCTTTTCTTCTTAGGAAAAAAAAAAAGTTTTCACTGAAATAAGGAATAAAGATCGCATACAATAGCATGGTTTGACCCACATACATTTCACTGTGAATTTGGGACTGCGAAGAGCCTCGTTAAGTTTCTGTTTTAAATAAATTAATACTTTCAAAGATTCTAAATGGGGTTCTACAAATGTATGATGGGACCTATTTCAAAACAGAATTTGAACCATTGCTGCATTAAACTGTAATGATCATAAATGACGAATGACTGATGACAATGACAAATGAGGACATACATGGAGCTCTGAATTTCTGTATGTCACGGTTGAACAGTTTTCATCCTGATAAATCATCTCTTCATCAATTTTAATGCTGGGAGGATTTGAGAACAAGAGGTGAACCTGCCCTGAAGTTTACCTTTTTGAAGAACTACAAGTTTTACAAAATTCCTTGGTGACTTTTCTGGCTTGAAAGTTGTAAGACCAAGTCAGAGTTATTCACCGACAATTAAGCGAAGAGTCAAAATACAAAGTAAAAATAATTTTTTTACCCTCATGAAGAAGAATATCAGGAGATAATTCAGTGAAATGAAGAGTCTCTTTGTACATATGTGGAAAATTAATAAATAGGCTTTGAATTTGTATTAAAAAACCTCTAAGTACTGATTGAGACTACTGCATGGGCTTCTCTATTATATAAATCACACACATTTACACACATAGATGTATATGAAGAAAGATGTAACTTCCCTTTGATGTTCATTTTTATCTCCCAACAACACTAGTGAGTTTTTTACCTAACTTGCGGACAGTGAAAACAGAGGTTAAAAATTCATTACTTCTGTGGAGCTATAAAATGTGAATGTTAGGAATTAATACAAGTGAATACTGCTGGTATCTTGATCTAGTCCTGATGTATCTACTATATGTACATTTTTTCTCTTGAATGAAAATACCAATATTGAACATGCAGAATGGAATAAATCAAGACTTTGTAATCCTCCTCTAAATTCCACATTTGTTTACAACTTCACTTGCAAAACAACTGAATCAAACCCAGATACTAATTTTCTTTCCTCCACGTCAATTTCTTATCTGTTCTACATGTCTCCAAAATTCACAACCAAACATGGTAGCGTTGTTACTACATACCAAACATTAAGGAAAAGAGATGCTTTCAACTTCAGAAAAAAAAGAAAAAAAAAGTTTCTGTGAGAACAGAATTATTCAGATACCTATCAGAAGTACATGGTCAAATATAATGCACTTTTGCTTTTCAAACAATAAAATAAATTCACTCTCCCCAGTGGCATGAAAAGACAAAAAACACACTGTGAGGAGCTACTTTTACATAAAAGATGGAAGAGAGCAGGAGGGCAGCACTGCATTAGCATGAAAATTCCTAAACTAGCAATATGATTAAAATCTTGAAAAGGTTATTAGAAATCAAAAGTTTCTAGCAACTGCACCCACACTGTGAGACTGTCTTTAGTATGAAGCTAAACAAGTCAATCCTTATGGTGGAATCTTTTAGAAGATATAACCCAGTACACACTGAGGGCCAACTGGTTGGAAAAGAGCTTGGCAGAAAAGGTTCTGGGGGTTATGGCAGACACTTAAGCCAGTGACATGGCAGAAAAGACAGAAATGGAACAACAGTATGCAGACACTACAATACAACTGGAAACGGCAGGCAACTTACTCATTTTTGAAAGTGGCAACAATCAAATTCTTAAAAAATGAAGATCTTTTCAGTAACTCAACAGATTTTAATTCAGATCATATGTCAATAACTTCTTTTTTTTTTTTTTCTGTTTTGGAATAGTTTTAATTACCTGCTTTCTTCTTGTGCCTTATCTAGCATCTTGAGGAAATCATGAAGCACATCACTGATTTACTGTTCAGTCTCTCTTACCATTTTGTCTTTCAATTTCAAGTATTTTCTGTTTCATCACCTTGCCTCCAATAACTGCATGCAAAAAGTGATATTCAGAAATCAAAATATTATATACTATATATTTCTGTTGCATAATGGCAAGGTTAACTGCAATAGCAAGATAAGTATATTCCTTTTCATATTGCCTCTTTCATGTAAAAAATGTAGGAGCTGAGATTCTTATTCAATTGTGTGCCTCCAGAGGCTGGGTTTTTAAAGTATTATACCACCTACCATTCAAGTAATGAGAAAAAAACACAAACGAGAACTGGCAATTGATGTAAAAAACTGATATTTACTGAAAAGTAAATTAGGATCTTGCACTGACTAGCCTAATATCTTAAACACTTATTATTTTAGGAATTGACTCTCATTAGTCATTCCTGTTGTCTACTTGCAAAACTGAGAAACTGTCTTAACATCTGTGGAACAGTAAGAGTCTAGAAACAGAGGGCAAATGTCAAGTACAAAATACCATATTAATTTTAACGTCACCGTATAAAAGTAAGTTTTTGGAAAATGTCCTTTAATATTCCACTAGAAGAATCTACAGAAATTTAGTAGACACATAAAAATGTAGATCAAATCTATCTGCACGTATCAGTCATGACTTTTTTTAGACTGAGATTAGTTTCAAGAAACTGAATTGATCTTAGAACTTCACAATCAAATGCATTGTCTGACACTGGAATGAAGCCAAATTGCTTTATAAGTCCTTTGCTTTATCACCCCAAGGGCACTAGAAGAAAGTATGGGAGGAAAAAAAAGTCTGATACAATCTTTATTTCAAAGTAAAGTTCATAACAAAGACATCCTACAGAAAGCCACTTGTACCTTGCTGTGTGCTGACCGAGAATTTACTTACATGCAGTTATAAAATATATAGAAAAAAAAAAGAATAATAATAATTAAAATGATATTGTGTATCTGTAGAAAACAGAACATGTGACAAGAGAGTCTGAATTCTTGAATTTTAGATATTAACTGTGATACTGGTTCTACAGATGGTTGATGATTTGGTGGTGTTACCATCCATTAGTTATGACTGGTGTCCACAGTACATTAGTACAATACTGAAACAATATCGAATATTAATCTTCAGTGTTTCACTTTTTCTTTTTTTTTTAATATACATAGAAGGATTCCCAATACTGCAATGGAAGAAATGTCTGCTCATATTAAAGCAATTCAGAACTGCAAAGACTTTAAAGACTAGCAGGGGTAATTCTGGTGACTTAGAGGACTTCACAAACATAGGCATGAAACCTCCATTCTCTTATTCCTCAGCAGCTCGGTCTGTTCTCAGCAGTTTCCTGCTGAAACAGCCACTGGACTTCAACCTACTACTGAACTTCCCTTTCTTTGGAGTCTATCAGTTTTCATAACTCCAATTTACTCTTAGAAAACCTGTACACACTCACTCCTGTTAAGTGTTTAAGAAATAGACCAGCAGATCACAAGAGTTGTGTACTTAGACCTCTCTTGTGAAACACTATACTGTGTCTATATACTATAGAGTATATAGTATATATACTAGTATATATATGTGTATATACTGTATAGTATAGTATACTATACAGTATACACTATACACCGTGTCAATCCACAGAGAAGAAAGAACTATGAAACAGTTATGGACATTAAAGCACTTGGAAGCTTTCTCTTGTAATTTACATACAGCAAAAAATATTTTGAGAAAATACACTTCGTAATGAGCACAGTTCTGGTTGGATTTAATACTTCACTCCCAGAACTCAACTTTCAACAGAATGGGAGACTTCTGACATGCACTTCTTTGGGGACCAGTCATGCTGGTGGTCTGATGGATTTTATATTCCTTCTAGACTGTAATTGGGCATTTTAAAAATAAGAAAGACATAGTCTCTAAAATAAAAACACTGAGTCACTGAAGTATAACTTACAACTGCTCTGGCTATTAAGCCTTACTTCCCCCCCCCCTCCCTCCCCCACCAAGGACATTCCTCTTGATTAAACAAATCGGATTTAATAGTTGCATATTAACACATTACTGCTGCTAATATATTAAAACAGTGATAGTAGCAATAACATTGAATTCACCTGAGTTGTGATACGTTCAGGCCCAAGTAGCTGCTCTGCCTCTTTGCCTCGTAATGGTACTTAGAAATTAAACTGCTGACCACTAGGGCCTTGCAATATAAAACACCATAATTTTATAATATTATTAAGATCTTAAGGATCAGAACCATGAAGCTTAGTCTCCTGTATTTAGAGCCCCAATTTATTAAAAACAGAATCTCCAGCTGTGGGTTTGCCTTTATAATCCACTCCTAGGCCACCACCTGGAGCACAGAAAGATGGTGTAGCACAGATTTCAAACTGTATGTTCCCCAGATAAAGCACATATTAATTACCAGCCTAATCTCTTCCAACCACCTTTCCTGTATCTCTGTTCTACTTATTTTTTTGGTAATCAAAACATCTTTTTCATAATCTAATAGAAGAGGATCAGTGTTGAAATGTCAACTTTTTTTTTTTTTTTTTTAATAGAAGATCATTTTCTTTTCCTTGTAGTCCTTGGTTAACTTATCTTTCCTACAATTTCTGCATGGTCTGATCAGAAAATGAGAAACAACATGCAGTACTTCTTTGAAAGAGAAAATACAATTCTGTATTTGCAAAAAGGATATGCAAGTCCATTCAAGTGTTCAAAAATGGAAGAGTTAAAAGAGCCATCTTCTGATGGCTGGATTTTTGATACAAACAGATATACCAGCTGGCCAAACCAGATACCAAAGACATAAGCCATATATGAAATTAGAAAAGCATTTATCTTCAAGGATTCAATCAGAAAAATAAACTCAAACAAACAGAAAAAAAATACACATAACATTTGAGTAAAATTACTATGTCATGAAAACAAACATCTCTTTTGATACAACAGTCTATATATTGTCAATATTTCTACCATGGTGCTTACTTTAAGGAGCTTATCACCAAGCATAAGCAGAACACCTTTTCTACCGACTAATACAATGTCAGCTCATAATCTTTTTTTTTTTTTTTTTTTCTTTTTCAGTATCTAGTTGTTAACTCCCTAGAAAGAACATTGTTATTGTATAAAGAAGTGCTGAATACTGTAAAGCCTGATCAAAAGATCAGTGAAAGAAACAGAAAGTAGGAGCCTCCCAGTTACAACCCGGTGAATTTTGAACAGTAGACCTATAAAATTTATGTAAGCACTTTACATATACATATGGGACAAATGATATGTTAATGCCAAGTGATGGAAAAATCTTCATGAGTGTGGGATGGAAGGGTTCCTTCTTCAAGAGTGAAAAAATAGGTAAATTATAAAATTAAAAGAATCTTACTAATACATGAGGCACTATCCAAAAAGTGACATTCAACAGCAATAATTTGGCATACAGATGATACAACAGAACTGAAGGCTATGAGAGAATATAGCCTGGTATACAGACACTGTATCTCCAGATCATCCAAGTCCAAAGTATAAGCACATCCTTAACAGCACTCTAATGGCTCCTCCAGGTGGATTTTCTAATATTCTATTCTATGGTTGAGCTCAGACTACAGTTTATTTCTCCACAGTGCTATTTTTATGTCAGTCCCTGACCTGGTAATATATTTTCATTAAGCCAGTAGAAATTACTGACTTTGGGTTTCTAACACTGACAAATTAGTGTGAAACTACTCAATATATTTAAAAAGTTATCAGGGAAGAGATGGATAGACAGCAAAATCCCAAACTTCTGTTTCCATACGGAAGTGTGCTGAAAGACGCTCCCCACACCCGTACCCCCCTCAGTCACTGATACCACCAAAAACTCTTTTTTTTTTTTTTTTTCCTGTGGTTGCAACAAATATGATGCCCTATCTCAGTGTCAGTACATGAGACTGCCATTCACTGTATTTCTGCTGGATGATCAGTAAAGATCCATTTCAACTGGTAGATATTAGTTGAAATACAGACTCTGGGAAGTCTTTTCACTTACCAAAAACATTTCAGATGAAGAAGCCTCACAAGTTCAAAGTGTATACAAAGAAAATTCAAATACATCTGAACGGTGAGAGCTAGCATTCTAAATAAACAACATATGCTCTATAATCAACAATATTTTTTATGAAAAGAAAATAAGCAAACAGTCTTCAGTTTACAGGTTTAATTAAAAACAGCAAGGGCATTTCACATTATGATCTAGAAAATCATGGAAATAAATTAAGGACACAAACAGTGCTAGTTTCTCATGTAAATTGCTCTTCCATTGCATATATTTGCATTTTATAATCACAGATGACTTTCTACATAATAGCACATATCCTTTTTTTTTTTTTTTCCTAATACATATTACAGAATGAAATTACAGCTAGCTATCCGTATCTTAAAAGTAGCACACATCTTATCAATTATTTCACATGATTCTCTTAATGCCCACATAAAGCATCATGGAAAAAAGTGGTAACGTAGGGTTTATATTATATCCTATTTCATGTCAGGATATATACTACAATTCAGTCTATATGCACAGAACGAACTATTTGCAAGAGTTACAAGTTTTGGTGGCTTCTCATATTTATACTACATAGTTTCTACAGAAGCATTTAACTAATTTCTGTATTTAAAGCCTTCATGACCCAGACTTTGTCATTACAGAGACACATTAGACCTTTTTTCTTTTACATACCTATTAAACAACCACTCTTTTTTCCTCAAAAAATGATATGGAAAACAATTTGGATGCTTATACAGTCAATGTTTACCCCCCTAAAGAGAATAATTATTTACATCTTTAAATTAATTCTAAGTACAAAGGCATGTGCAAATTTCCGCATAAGCGGAAAAGGTGAAAATGTAGACTTGCAGCAATTACATTATGTGAAATTGATGAATTATTGCCACAAAGATTTGTATTTGTAGACCATTCATTTCTAACATTAGTGGTTGCAAAGAGAGCTCTTCATATTATCTGAATGCTCTACCCGAAACTAGTGAGCTACCACAGAACTGACTTGTTGATGCTATAGTTTCTATTAGAAACAACAATGGCCAAAAGCATCTTGTATCAACTTGATGCAATCACGGATGCAGTGACAAGATCAGGATTCCTAACCAATTAAACTGATTAGGTCATATACAGTTGTTATTTCTGAATACCCATTCTTAATCATGCTTCCAAAAAATATGTATTTTTATTTCCAAGGGAAAGAAAAAGATTAAAAATGTCCAAAACCCAGGTTATGTGGTAGTTCTAAAACTAACTTTTAGAGCCACTCTTTTACACCCTGGGCAGTAGTACTTGTCTGAGTCCTTGGTTTAGCTCACCTAACACTTGGTAGCCAACAAAGGCCTGGACACTCAGCATTTACTCCCTGTAAGCTTCCTTCTGTGACATGGAAACAGCTTCCCAGGCCAATTCAGCCTAGCTACGGTCTGAACACCTTGTGACATCTCCTCTCTATTTTTCCTCTCTGAAGAGGACAAAAAACTTCATAATGTTTGACACCTGCAAATTAGAAGGTTGAACACAACCTTATTTTTGCATCCTTACCCCTGGGCACAGAGAGACAGTGAATACCCAGCACTGCCCAGCATCAGAACTGCTGTGGTTTTTGCTGGTCTGTAGCGCTAGCTTTGGAGACCCTCTGACATGGACTTGTGTGTGTCACGCAGTAACAAACACTCAGAGGAGCTGCACGCTACTGGTGGTGTTACATTACAGTGGGGTTTCATTGTCTACTGTCCTATTCTCCCCTTCTAAGCCAAAACCCATTAGGTATTTAAGATTTTTAAAACTCAAAATACAGAAATTGAAAAGCACATAAAGAAATACAGTGGGTATAAATGTATACAGGAAATTGAAAGTGAACTTTAAATAGCTTGCAATAAGTTTGCCAACTTCAGTATAGGAATAAACTTACCGTGTAAATATGATAATGAGTAAATTCTAACATATTCAGTCAAACATCTACAGAATTTTTTGTGTCTTGCTTAATTAGTTACAGTTCCATGTATTGCCATTTTTCATTAACTTTGTAATTCCTGGGCATGCATAGGTGGGTGCCTCACTAAATATTATTTGATTAACACACAGTACTCATATAATATATGCTAATTCTTATTTGCTAGGAAGTTAATTATAAAGCTTTGATAATCGGTTTTGATAAATGTAATTTGGTGGAAAATGTGTGTTCCTGGAACAGAATTATATTAATTTAGGTGGCTTTTTTTTTTTTTTTTCCTTTGGTTAGACTGTTATCCACCCCATTATTGAGATGAATCATTTGCCTGCAGTATAGGCAAGCCAACTTTGGAGTATGTATCAGGTTACCCTTCCTTTTTAGTAACTTCCCATATTGAAAGCTTTATGAAAGATCATTTGCATACATTAAGATATATAAGGAAATAATAGAATCATTAATGCTGGAAAAGACCTCCAAGATCATCTGGTTCAACTGTCCCCCTACCATCAGTATCACCCACTAGACCACGTCCCTAAGCACGAGGTCCAACCTTTCCTTAAACACTCCCAGGGACAGTGACTCTACTGCCTCCCTGGGCAACTGTGCCAATGCCTGACTACTCTTTCTGAGAAGAAATGTCTCCTAATTTCCAACCTAATAAAGCAAAGTTATTGTGACTTGCTTTGAAAACAACTAACAGATTGCTGAAAAAGAATTTATAGCAAAGTTAAAAGTCTATACGAAAAGCAGGACCTTGTGACATCAAAATGTCATGAAAGAAAACACGTTACAAGCTGGGCAAGGTTCTCAGCATGTTACACTGAATGTGCGACAAAGGCCCTAAAGGAGCAAGTCCAGTGAGAAAAGAAAAAACCTGGAGTAATTCAGCACTCGCTCACTTTGGCATTCATCAGGCATGCAAGTCAAGTTAGTAATTCATGAAGGGATAGTAAGATCCTCACTGCGGGAGGGGGACACGGGGACATGCTGAGAGGACAGCGTGCCAGGGACCTGGCTGGTGACCAACAGGCCTACTTGATGTGTCTGAAGTGAAGACAGGGGCAGATTGTCCCAAAGACTGAAGTCATTTTTGTATGGAAACAATGACAACCTTCTCCAAAGGGAAAAAGGTCTTTCAAATTCTTCTTTTTGGGAAATTTAAGTTACCTATCTCCTTTCTTTGTTGGCATCTCTGACTTCCCTCCCTGTCTTCAGCTCCTAGTTGCTTGAGTACAAACATGTAATGTTTGGCTGCCAGAATCTATCTTTTATGTTCCTGTCTCTGGGAGTCCCACAAGTAACCAGCATTATTCCTAAATTATGACAATACCATCATTTCTTAAGAAATTAAGAATAAATTTGAATTCAACTCGATGGAATTCATTGTGAACATACAACTCATCTTAGATATAAAATTAAACGGGTATATGGAAAAAATAACGTTACTAGATATTGATGTGAATCAATACCTATATTTAGCATAGCGAATCTCTTGCACAAATAAAATGTGGGTTATTTATTCAGGTTATTATCCTTCAGCTTAATTTCTAAACTTCTAAAGACTTCAAAGGACTATACAGAAGTTAGATAAAGAGCTTATCTGCATAATTCTTATGCTAATTCAAAGAGGTGTCTTAACTAAAAGGATGCCTACGTGCACAGTAAGGGTTCACTGTTAATAATTCTTTCCCCGTAAAAGCTTAAAATATTACAAACACATTAGGTCGTGATTCATCTTACTGTTTTCTTCAGTAAGTACGTGGTTCTGGCTGCAAACTTGAGCTTGGTTACACCCCAGCTGACCTCTCACATACCTGGGATAGCTGAGGCTACTGCCACAGTGCATGTGTGCTAACAGAGCATGAATTACAAATGATCATACTTTATATATAGCTTGGTGTCCTGCATAATGGCAAAAGAAAAATTAGTGTTTGAAATGCTAATAACTGCTGCTCATCAGGAATTTGTACTCATTCAAAAAACTGGAACCAGTAATTTTGTCACCAAGTTTTCCCTTCCCCATACCCACACTCCCACATCTCCAAGCCTACTGTACATTAATCATTTTACCCTTAGGATAAAAGCAATTTGCAGTCCCAAAATTACACAACTCTGACAATATAATTTCTACATAATGTTTATAACTTTGTAAGCCTTTTAGTTAATGGAGTTTAAAGACAAACTGAAATGATAAGAAGTAGAGTTTTTTGGTGGAATTCGGATAGTTTTCTAATGTTTTTATCATCTATTTGAAAAAAAATGTATTATTTGTTAATACTGTTTCTGTGCTGTCAAAAAGCACCAGTTACTAAAGAAAATAGGTTGCAGTTTGTTGCATAAAAATGAATAAAAGGTCTAAATGCATATTCTGCTAATGTAATCAGAGATCAAGATTTGTATTTTATGAAATTAATGTTTAGTACTTAATGAAACAATGATGAGAAAAACACAAAACAAAAAAGACAACGGTTCTGCTGTTTTCTCTACTTTATTAGCTTATGATACACCAATTTGTTTCATGTGACTTAACTATTGTCTTGACATGAAAATTTATCCAATCACAACTGCTTGTGAACACAGTAAAAAAGGAAGGGCAACTGGTTCGAAGACTCCATGGAGAAGAAGCTTTCTGGCTGGAACACCTCGTTCAGCAAGTCTTGTATCCATGAGAAATAGGTGGGTGTGACATTATGTGATGTTAAACATCTATATTTTCTCACACTATACTTCTCACGCAGTATCTGCATATGTAAATACATTTTCCAAGTATCCGCCAAACCCCATAAATAAAGAATTATCTACATCTTATAAACTATGAACATAGTGACAGAATCGTGAAAAAATAGCTGTTGTAACTGATAGAGCTCCAGGTAATTCTGTTGCCTTCACACAAACATCCACACCAACAGAATTTTCTTAATGTAATCCATGAGAAAATACCACTACCATTTAAAATGCTTGTAATCAAATGCATGTTGCAGCCTTTACAAAATACAGTGGCTTTTTTTTTTTTTTTTTTTTTTTTTTTTTCCCCTAGAAGCTTTTCTACCCTGTGCACACAATCGTTAGGGTTAGTTTTTAACTTTTTACACACTGTGTGCTGGCTTCGTAATCATGACTGTGCACATACATTTTCATTACCAGATAACTGAATGTTTGCATTAGTAGTTCAGCAAAATATAAAATAAAATTGTTGCCCACAAAGCAATTCCCTGAGACTATTTTCACAGACTTCTTTATATAAAAATGAATTAACTAGGTTTACTTACTTGATGAAAATGGTACAGCTCTGATTCACAGACACAACTGAAGGAGGCTTTTCATTTTAAAAAGGGGAAACCACACAATATGAAAGAAATATAATTCTCTTGAAAGTATAAAAAAATAATCCTGAAGAGTCACTGGTTTCTACTTTATTCTTCCCAGAGTTACATTAGTTTATTTCTGTAATAAATAACTCATTAAGATAGCATCATTAGGCTAACCACTGAGATGCCATGCTATAATATACTGCTAATGATTTTCTTTGCTTTCATGAAATACTTCCTTCTTTTTCCACTTTCCTTTACCTCCCTAAATATATACAGCCAGACTTTCCAATATTTGTTTTGAACTAGTCCACCAAAATCAGAAATTGTTTTAATGGATCCTAGAATCATAGAATCATAAAGGTTGGAAAAGACCTCCAAGATCATCTGGTCCAACCGTCCCCCTACCACCAATATTACCCACTAAACCATGTCCCCAAGTACCACATAAGGAAAGGTTTTTCCTTAAACACAACCAGTGATGGTGATTCCACCACCTCCCTGGGCAACTCATGCAAATACATAACCACTCTTTCTGAGATTGAATTGGAGTGACAGTCTCCAGGCTTCTTAGTAGAAATAATAGTAGATGATTTCTTCTACAGAAATCATAGAATCATACTCAGATGTAGATAGATTCTGGCTAAGAAGGCATTCGTCAATGGTAAATGAGTATGCCAGACAGGTGTAGCATAAAATGTAAAAAATAATTTATATTATAAAGGAGTGATCAGTTATAATACTTATGCATCTTGAAAAGCAAGGTATGGGAAATATGCTTTGATTTATTCTCCTCTGAGTTGGTTTTCTTTTTTTGCTTTTAAATGGCAACTCGTTTTTCTCCCTTTGCAAACAGTGCTCTGTGTCAATTTATACAATTGTGGAGAATTGATCAACTGGTGAATACTAAATTGTTACGTATTATTTTAATCTTCAAAATCCTGCTCCGCCCTAATCATTTGTGTGGGAATAAATGGGAATTAAGTTTCCACTGTTTATTTCACCCCTACTACTTTTGTTCTTACTAAATCTGGTATGTGTAAACAGGGTACTTCAGGTTAAGAAATTCCATTTCTATTGACAGCACCATAGCCTGAATTGCTAATGGCAAGTACTCCTACAAAAGGAAGTAATTCATCTTAGGACACTACAACTTTTGATGTAATCATACCATATAATCCTATTGAGTCTATCTTTACCTAAACTTAAGATGATCAGCAGCTTCTACCCACTGGCCTGTTAATCAGTACCCAGACATTATTTTTACGTGTCACAATTTGTTTTTAACCTCAGTTTTCATCCTGCCTATTTTAGTCCATGCACTGGCCTTGAATTCTTCGTATCTTTTTCCAGAGTATCTAGATGTGATTGTTCCTTTTATTGAGCACTGTGTTTGATAGATGTATCCTTTAAGAAAATCAATAATATATTTTAATCTTGGAGATATATTAGTAGAATACAGCTGCTGTCTACTGAGTATATTAATGTGACTTTTACTGTGAAGAAAATGCCTTGCTTTCTTAAAAACATTTCAAATTTTTCTCTGTTCTCAGCACACTCAAATGTAATGCAATTTTTCTGCTTGTGGCAAGAGGGGTAACTGGAATAGCAGAAACAAGAGTGAAGGAGCTGAAAGAAGAAGCCCTTTTTGGTATTTCCAATTTCCAATTTTCACTTCTATTTCCAATTAGATCCAAAGGAACATATATTTTAAGGAACATATAAGGTGTTACGATATGGAAGTTAAAGAATTCTGATTCCAGTATGTGGTCCTGCTCAGTACTGACACTGGTAACAGTAGATCTTCAAAATATTTGCAAATTCTGTCCAATGGATATTTCAGAATAGAACATAAAGTCACATATATCTACTTCAGTCCAGTGATTTACTATGCTGTATCAGGGCACAGATACTATAATTCATAGCTAAAATACATTTCTTATTTGGAAGCCTTTTTTTAGATCACTGACACATAAAATCGACTGTAACTCATTAATTTTGTTCTAACAGCTTACCCTGTAGCATTAACACTGCATTTCTTAATCATTCATGAAGTGAGCTGGAGTCCTGATATCTCTTGTTTGCAAGTCAGTGGAAGTTTTGCCACTTCTTTCAATAGGATCAGATTTCAGCCTTTTCTATTTGTCACTGCATAGTGCATGTAGAAGCAAAAACCAAAGATACAGATGCAGTAGAAATTCTAAAATGCCACCTCCAAATTCTAAAATGACCTCCAAAAAATCTGTAAGTCTAGCATGTGAATTATGAGCACTCACTACACTTTAACTCTTCATTGTAAGAATAAAGAATGAGAAAAATATTTAGAAGACTGATATTCTTTCACCTTCAACAGCCTACTCCAGTACATAATCGCCAAGTGATTTTGCAGAAAGATCATTTTAGCAGACTCTTACATAAAACTTATGCAAATAGGAATTAGTAGCAGAGGTGAACAAGGCCTACCCAGCAACTAACGCTGAGTAATTTTACTTTTATTCTCAGCTATAAGCTGTAAAACCACACCAAACATATCCTTATTCCTCAATTCTTAATATGCATGATGAAAGTCTGTTGTCTTTACCAAATTTCAGACTTCACTAAAATTCCTTTTTACAGTCTATTTTTCTAATCTGGCACTGGAATTAACAGAATAACTTGTCAAACAAAAGAAACATTACTGTTTGCAAGTTGAAGTAGTGTCTTTGAAAGAGCTCTGTAGAATACAGACTTCTACATTATTATAGTATTAGATACAGCAACTCTAGCTGTTAAGATTAGATACAGTTTAGTTATTCTACACTTACCCTACTCAAACTTCGTTGACAGCAGCGTTACTAATGATTTACAGCTCATCATCACAAAGGAGAAAAATAAATACATGCTAAACACATACAGATTCCTTTCTAAAGCTGTATTTCCTTACAGTGGATTGTGGTATTGACTAGACTGATGGAGCTACTCACCTCTTGGTAAGCGCTGAAACAGTAGGTATGTCCACATAAATGAGCATGTATTAGGGCTGATAAATTCTTTCTGATGGCTTGGAAGTTAGTTTGATGGTATCATCCAATTTCCAATGAACACAATCTACACTACAGAAATTCTGGGTGATAGCTAGTGCCTGTGTTTAGCACTCCCAGACAAAGGCAACTGATCAGGGAATAGTCATGGGAACAAAATAGCCTCTTATCCCCAGAGTAAAGTCAGGCAAAAAACAATTTTGTTTGATGACAGACACGAAAAGAAAACAAAACAAAACAAGCAAAAAAAAAAATTTTTTTGAGCCAATGAAAAACACAATTTTTTTTTGTTTTTTGTTAACAGAAATGAACCCAAAATGTCTTAACCAATTTAATAAATAATGAGATCTTTACTGTTCATTTTGTTAATTAACCTTTTTTAAACTTTAAATTACTTAGTTTTTTAACTAAAGTGTACACATTTTGACAGTGACTATATACTGAATTTAATTTACAGATCTAAAATTATTAATCTCCATAATTAATCTGTTCAGGGACCAATCCACTGACATGCGTTGAAAAATTACAGACTTGGATTTTAACAAAGAGAAGTTGAATCTTCACAACTTTTTTCCTGCGTGAGCTGATGAGCTGGAAAAGCCTGTAGAGCTGTCAATTTTGCTGCACTTTATTTAATGCAGAACACTTCAATCCTGAGTCTTTCAACCAAATAAGCAAAACAGCATACAAAATCCAAACAAAATTTGTGTTTCTAATAGTTATCATAGTATCCTGGAACAGTGAGAGATAATGCTAGAGAACTATTCAAGAGCAAGAGACATTAAAACATACTGCTAATGATGCAACTGATTGAAGAATAGGCAAACAGATAATTGTACCACAAGATGCACATACAGTTTGCATGGTTGTACTTTAAATCTCAAAATCTGAAGAAAACAAAACAAAGGACATCACTCTGCCACCTTTACTCTTAATATTTTAATAGTCTGGTTTGTTTATTTCCTCTACCTACCCTTTCAAATACCTTCACATCAATATGACAGGAGCTCTTGGCACATATTTAATGACATATACGTGCAAACTCATGGAGATGTAGCCAAATAGTGATTCAATGATGCAGAACTGGAAGAACTGACAGGGCCATTATATCAGCAATCCACCTGTGATTGCTGTCCCCAGAGACTGACTTCTCAGCAAAGCACCATGTGGCAAGAAGAAAGCAACCAAAATCTGCTGTATTTATGCAAAATCCACTTTGTGGAATTTGGAAAAAAAAATAAAAATAAAAAAAATTGTGGTTACTCACAATGACAGTTGGACAGCTGGGGACACAAATTCTGTCTTCCCTTTGTACATTATTGTAACCTGAGATTTATCTTCATAGGTAGTAGATCTTAATCCACAAGATAGGGCTTAAATTTTGGAGGAGAAAGTCAGTACAGGTCACTCATCTCTTGACAGCAGCTTTCGCATAGTGTTTTGACTGAGAAGTTCTCAGAAACTTCACTTTTTACATTCTGCAATCAATTTCTGTGTACAATAAGTGAAAATCAAGAAATCGCAGAGGCACCACAGGAAAATGAAGAAACAAAGGCAAACAAAGATTTATCTGCCTGGGGGAAGCAGAAGTATTCTAAAGTTCAAGACACGTTATAATGTTAATCATCTGACTATCAAATACCAGTAGTCCCAATGGAGAAAAATACATGGGATTTGGTTCTTAAAACTAGCACAGGTATTTTCAGGAAGTTTCTCTCAAATATTCTTTATTCTAAAGGATGAGTTTAGCTCAAATACTTCCCCCATACCAGCAAGCACTAAAGAGATGGAGGGTTCTACATGGAAAAGCTTAATATTCCCACAGGCAGAAATATGAGAAAGACCAAACACTTTCTTATACCACCTGTTTCAGATGTGCATACTGAAGTAAAAACATAGCATGTAATACATACATGGTAACCCACTATTTGTTCAGTGGCCCTGAGGCACAGCTATAACTCACGCAGATTCCCAAGGACCTTTAATTTAAATTCTGTGATTTTCTAAAAATGCTCTGTTGAGACAACAGAACGACTGTAAGCAAAAAACAAACAAACAAACAAACAAAACCCTTCTGTTGCTGTTTTCTCTCAGCTGCTAATGTTATGCTGCAGTTTAGAGACACACAGATAGGACTATTATATGACTTTGTTGTTACGTTACTTTAAAATTAAATTTGAAAATGGTATTTCTTTAAAACTATAGAAAGACATAAACATATCTTCCTTTTTTTTTTTTTTTTCCCTCAAGTTACTTTAGTTTCTAGTAGATATTTTCCTTCCTTTTAAAAATGGATTTTCACATTGGCAGTATGAATTTCACAGCTTTGAGCAATTAGGAAACCCAGATAAAAGGGTTACTTTTCCTTAAGTAGAACTCTGAATGGATTGTCTATTTTTCAGAAGACATGACTGCGATTTTCATATCATCTGAATGTACAAGTAAACTGCATTTTCTGCAAACGGAGTAATGAACATCAGTGAAGTCAGTTTAACATTGTCCATGGTTTGTAGTTGAGTATAATGTTGTAAGAGGCATTACAAATGCTGATATACTTACAGTTACATGTAGAATGCATTTGCTTTTATTGCCCAGTATGTTGGCTAATAAAAGCAATTTCATCTATGTGTGTTCAAAACCAATTTATCTTTTGGATTTGGAGTTCTGCCTGATCAATTTTTAAAAATGGTCTGGAAGTTTAAAACATGGTCTTCGTAAATTTTAGAGGGTAATGTTAAACTTACCAATAAAACCATCTTTTTAAAGAAAATTGTCAATCCATTTTTTAAGTAACTAACCAATGGGTTATACAACATCCCAGTTTAAGGTACACTGCAATATCAATTGCATTTAATACTAAGAGAAAAATAAGTGTATTATCTTTAAGCAGTAATTGAGACAAACAAGTAAAAGTATTGAAAGACATCAGCCCACCCGAGGACCAAGAATTCATTTTGTATTTCATCTTGTGCCTGGAACAGGCATCACTGCCTCTTGCTCCTATTGCTTCAGAGACCAGAGAGCAGTGTTCTGAGTGGCTGCTTCAGGGATTTATGTTCCTCCAGGGTAATAGTGCTGATTATTTAATCACCTTGTATGCGCCACTTAGGCAGGGAGAAATGTAGTCATGTGCATCAGGAGTCATGAAGATCGATTGCACCGTCTGTTTCTTTCTCTCTGCAACAACCTGCTCTGACACTCAAGCGGCTGGAGCCAGCTTTTAGAACAGGTACGACATGAAATCAGATCAGCAGCCAAAACAGCAAAAAGCGACTTTCTGATGTAGAGGAAGTAGATTCCTATCCATTAGCTTCTGTATGTAAGTAATGTATATGAATTACATTTCTGAAAGAATGGCTGACAACATCAAATAGATGATCGCTGGGCACACCAGCTTCTGGTTACAGGTTTGCTCCTTGCCTTCAGCAAACTGTAGCCAAGTATGACAAAAATACCATTACCTTCAAATGATATGTTAGTCTGAAGTTGGGACTCCAGCTGGAACAAAACCACTGTCACATTTGGTTCACCCCAACAAAGTAAAAGTAGCAGTTCTATTTGAAAATAGCTTTTCTTTGAAAGTGACTGTCATCACTGTAGAGCCAATACAAACTGCACTGTCCTCTCTATTCTATGAATAGTTGGAACATTATTAATAGAGAGAAAAGAACATTTAATTGATGTTGTTCTTGAATAAACTGTGATCAGTCATGGGTGCATAATGTGCGTGCACTAACAAATTTCCATAGTATCTGTGCTATGCTGTTCTATCCTGTCATGACACTGAACAACTGGGGAAAATTTTAAACAATCTACTTAAAAGTTGTTCATAAAAACATTTTCAAAGACTTAGGCCATTCTAAAAACAAAGTTTGTTGTTGTTGTTTGTTTGTTTGTTTGTTTGTTTAATAATAAATAAGACTATTTTCTTCTCGTGAAGAAGATTCCATTCTTCCAAGTGAGGAGTTTGTTTGTAAATTAGAGTTTGGTTGGAACTTCCTAAAGGATACACTTAGCAGGATAATGTTCCAAAGTCATCATCTATATCCCACATTTCTTGTACAATTTACATGTGTAAAGGTGTAAAGTTCTCTATTAAAAAAAGTTTCTGTTCTTGCACCCCATTAAGGATAAATGCTACTCAAGATCAAAGTATTACTCAAAACATTTCCTACTTGTGAGATGTGCATAATATGTAACACTACTATGCTCACTATCCCTTTTCTTTTTAGCGTATCTTCTGCAAGAAGCTTCTCTTTCATTTTATAGAATGCTGAGATATAGAATCCTGAGATAGGACCAGAACTCAGAAAACTAACTCTTGCTCTGATGTTCTTATGATGAGCATATTGCTGTCTTTTATATCTGGTATATGGTGATACATCTTCAAGTGATGTGAATCATGTTGTTGACCAAGGGATGGATAGATGATGATTGTTTCTAGTAGCACTGTCAAAGCAAGAATAGGTTTTCATTAATTTTAAAAAGGCTGAACAGATGCTACAGTCTTATCATAAGTAACATTAACAGAAACTGCAACATAGGCAACAAATACAATAAGAATCCTAGTGAAAACTTTGTCCTGTTTACCAGCCATCCAGAACCAAAACTAGGATTGCCAAATGAGCCTCCAGCCTTCTGCATAATTTTTCTAATGTAAAAGCATCAGTATATATGGTCCCACATTTTCCTTTTAAGCCACGTCTGTTGTAACTGTATACTTAAGAGGGCACATCCAATGAGTAGTATCGCTGCCTTTTAATCTTTAGTATAATTAATCTTATGTCACTACAGACATTTTTACTGTCGCAGATAGAAAGACTGAATGAATCTTATGCTGAATGAAACACAGGAAACTACTGCAAACAGAAATCTTTGTTTTCATACTGAGTAAGCAATCAGTGCTGTTCTCCTGAACTAAAGTTGTAACTTGCTGCTTTGAAAGACGGATTTCCCAAGATTTGCAAGGAGGTTGCTGATTTGAACTGTGAACTAGTACTACTGGCATGCTGGCAAATATCTTTTATTTTTAGCATTTGCTGGAATATTTGGAACACCAAAAAGCATTGAAGTTTACAGAAGTCTACATCAACTCTTCAGTCAGGTAAAAACCTAAAAATGAATGACAGTACTTTTCAGCAATTCCTCTTCCCTCCTTAGTTTGTTGCAAAGGTGTTGTGAGTACAATAAGTAGAAGGAAGGCAAGGAAGGCAGTGTGAACAGCTCTGCACCATTTCAAACTCCAGCAAGGTTTGTTCCCATCCTGGCACTATGGCAATCCTCCTTCACTATCATAGCTGAGTGTGTGGTCATAGGGGTTATCACCACCTAGGAATCAGATTTCCAGCTTCAAACAGCATAAAAGAAAAGGGTTTTCTCTGTTTAGCTATTTGCAAAGGACTTCATGCATACTTTGATATAATGCTTTTGAAGTCAATGAAACTAACTCAGTGAAAAATTCCTTTGTTGAGTTTGGCTGTGCAATGCTGGAAAGTTCAAAAGGAAACTGAATATGCAGATATTTTTACTAGTAAAAGGAGAAAATGTTCTCATAAGACAGAGAAATTCAAACTACCTCCTAACGTATGTATAGGGGCTTCAGTATTTCTAAAAGCAACAGAAAGATAGTGTATAGATAGAGGGGGAACCACAGGATTTTTTAAAACATGCAGTAATGATAAACTGAATTCAGCTATAGAAAATACAGGCCTCCTTTTCCTGTATTCCATAAGATTACGAAACTGTAATCATACAAGCCTTTAGTATTGATTCATTACAATAAAACAGAACTTTAATTAAAAAGCCCTCTCTTGAGATTGTCAGCCTCATTTACATATATTGAGAACTCTTCACTGTTTTATAAGATGATTTTTTTTTTTTTTTAATTTTCTCTCAAAAACAATGTAGGCGTAATTTTGATAATACCTTTTTCTCCTTTGCTGAATATAGCATATCAATATATTGTTTGTTTATTTTTTATTGAAAATAACTAATTGCAAAATGAACAATCATCATGAAGAAGGGGAATTTTTACATGATGGACTACTGGCATGCACTCATCTGAAGATAATACTGTTCTTTTTTCAAATTCATAGGTGCAGGCTGGGAACAGGTTACAAAATCCAGCCTTTTAAACAAATTTATGGGAACCCAAAATGCAAAGTGAAAAACCTTCAGGTTTACTTATCAACCATGTCTACCATTTAAAATATAGTGTGATTATTAGATGAACACTGCTGGTTGCTGCAGGGATGGAAGCTCAGTTCTGCTGGTTGAATTTCCTACCTCATTAGGAGCTGACCTGATTGAGTCAATGAACTCAGGTAAAAATGTAAATTTACTCTCAGTGGTGGCTTTTCAAATTGGCTAAGGTTTAAAATAAGCTGGGGGGTGATCAGACAAACAGTGAAATTGCCAGGACAAACACGATGTCCATTAATTTTATTCTTATCCAAATTTAATGTCATAATAGCATAAGGTAATTAGCCAACCAAAGGCGATTCCTACTTTTATATCATAATCCTATTGATTGCCTAAAAGTTTTACGTCCCATTATTAAACACTTATTATTATAAGTTTCTTTAAAAATAACATTAATGCTAATATGCCTACTGCATCAAATGAACCTTCCTTTCTTAAAAGATCTCCTGTGTAAGAATGCTGGTTTTAACATAATTTACAGTAACTTATTGCTTTAAATCAGAAGCTGAGATGGTTTCAAAACCACATTATTGCAAAGATCCCCTGTGACAATACGAACATTTCTGTAGGCATATAGACAACAATTATGTCTTAAGTAGAAAAGGTGACTGGTGATTTGATTTGGGGGTATTAAGTAGCCCTTAGGTAACATGAAAAGCAAAGTTCTTACTCCTACCTCACATACTGTTATCCCCCTATTCAGCACCCTCCCTTACTTGGGGGGGAATTCAGAATTTTAGGGAACGGGTTTCTATATATTAGCTTTCTGAGAAGTTATCTGTCAGTCTACAAGATAGTTCTCATTTAATTTTGGATGGTCATTTAAAGCCTAAAATGCTACAATGCGTTGAAGTGTGAGTTGCCCTGGGACCTGAGAGAACCCACATTTCCACACAGGCTAAGAATCAGCAACAGTTCCTACCAATGAACACATCAAATCTCTTTGTCTAATCACCCTCTATTACTCATTGCTGTTATTTCCCTCAAAACCCAAACAAACTTTTTGTTTCTTAAAACAAACAAACAAACAAACAAATGTAGAATCTCCATATGTTGCCCCCCCCCCACCAAACATATATTTGTTTGTTTGTTTGTTTAAATAAAAAACACAGTAAGTAAAGGAGCTTCATATGCACAAAATACAGTCACATATCTTGAAGAGTCCAACTAGGAAGAAAAAAAGTCTGGAAAACTGAGTTGCTACTGTATCTATCCTTACAATCCCCTGTTGTGGCAAAGCTCTGAAGGAGTCTTCAAACAGCATGTGATTTTATAGACCATATGATCTGGAATATTTACCATGCATAATAGAAATATATAAGGCAAAGCAAACAGCTTGAATTTTGTATTTCCTTGCTTTTTATTTAGTCTAGATTGTTAACACCATGTGAATATATATTTGGGAGTTTCTGTGTTTGTGTGTGTGTGCATCTGTGTATGTGTGTATATATAGGTATAAACAAACATATAGAGTGACTTCACTGTATGTCTCAAGTATCATAAAAGAATACCTTCTGAGCAATTTTCTTGTGATATCTAGAATTGCTAAGGAAAAGAGTTGTTCATTTTAGTAAGAATTGGAAAAAAACAAATTATGCTTGTCTTCACAGCTTTTACATTCTGCTGTCCCTAGTGTATACTTACTTGTTTGTGGAGGTCTTGATTTTTAATAACAACAAATGTCAACACTTATAATCAGAATATTTGACCACTGTTTTACAACTTTAAAATGTATTGCTATAAAGTGTTAAGCAAACAAGAACAAATGGGGAATGCATTTGCTAACAATAACCTCACTTCTTTTTATTGATCAGGACAATCGAGAAGAGCAAACAGATACACATGGAGATTTTAAAGTAGAAGAAAACCTCTCTATTACATTCAAAATGTAAAGGTACATATTTAAAATGTATTCCTTTACAAAAACAAAAATAAATTCAAGTCCTGGGTAATACTGCCAACACCTTGCTTGCCTGGCCCTATATTTGAACCATCTGAGGGGGAAGAAAGTATGAGAGCAAGACTTACCTGTTCTTCCTGTGTTGAGACTCATAGAGAATAGGGGACATTGTTTCTTTTTATTATCTCATGTTTATCTTTTTAAGCCCCTTATCCCCTCATTTTTTCCACTCGCATTGCTTGCCAGTATTTATTATCTATACCACTCAGTATACTACTGAGAAATCTGCTCCCGCCTATCTTTTCTCTTCCGTACTTACCTAAAGTTTTCTAACCAAAACCAAACAATCAAAAAGGCCCATTTTGTTTGGGAGGTTCAAGTGCAATGCTCCTCCTGCTCAGCAATAAGGTGCTGTAGGGTAAAATATGTGCACGGTGTGAAGGAAATATTCTGTGCCATCACACCCTAAACGGAAATGAAGCAAGTATAAATTCATAAATTTCCAGGTGTGTTTTTATGTTTTTACTGGCTCCCAGCAAAAGCCAGCTGTAATACAACGCCCCTGTTCACTTCCATGTGCTTTGAATGAGGTCCTCAGAAAGCACATTTTCCATGTTTGGCTGCTTTTCGTCATTGCTTTTAGATCCGATTAAATTCTACTGGAAATAAATCCTCCCTCTTTACTTATGAACTATCCCGCTTTCCATGGTTATATTCATCCTTCCTATTTACAGAATTGCTTGCAGGAATTATTTTTGACAATTAATATTGTTTGGTAATCACTCACATGAAGAGTTTATAATCAATTACCTAACGTTGTCAGTTATTTGTTCACTTGCCTAACTGGATTCTCAAATATTAGTTAGACAGAAGAATGTATAAGGAATTAGGAAGGATGGTGAAAAACAAGAATGCACCTTCAGGATATATCACTGAGCTACAAATTATTTGTACTGAATCTCCTAAATCTTTTGAGGTTTGTAAACAGTTGTATGAAAATCATGTTGCTTTCTTAGTATCTTTAGGCTTTTGCTAGTTAAGATATTTTATTTATTTCATTTTGATTATTTTCACTTGGGGTCCTTTTCCCATTTTCTCATGTTTAAGAAGGGTTAGTTATGAGTCTATTATAACAAATGTAAATTTGTTTATTTTTAGAAAATGTTTTTAACACTCCAGCTCCTTTGTCAGAGTCTGTAGTGCTAATAGCTGTGTTAATAATATTATTATCTACTGTGAAGAAATTGCTTTCCATACATAGAAATTTAAGGAGATGGAAATTTTTAGGAACTGAACTGATTCTCAGCAGTGGTTTGGTAGACTCTCATAACATCTGCCCATGTGCAGACTGGAAATACTCAATGCCAATAGAGATGTCAGTAAATTAACGGCTTTTGTGTTTGACTTTCTTTTTCCCACTTTCATAAATTAACTTGGTTAGCTAAATGCTAATGAGTATCTATATTTACAGACCTGAAGAAATTCTTTTCTCAGGTGAATTAGGTTTCAAGCATGCTACAGGGCTAGGCTTTTCCATTCATGCTATTTTGTCTCCCTAAAGGAATAAAGAAGTGAGTACATGTGTCCATTACACCCCAATTGTAAACAGGATCAATTTACTAGTGACTCCAGATTCTTCTACTCCTATTAACCTGACATGAGGAATTTAGTTATCATTTCTAGTGGCTTCAATATTGTCATCCACTATGACAGTGTGGAAATAAACTCCACTCTGCACCTACTCTGCATAGTCTTGTGACCTCTCCTGCCTAGATGAGATTCCAGCCAGCCCATTCCAACAGCTACAAATGCTTCAGCTGGGGCTTCAGTTGCATGAAAAATATAAGAACTAAACAGCTTTGTTATGTGAACACAAATAAAAACACTCATCTAGTGTGTGCTGAAAGACACACAACATTCATATACAAAAATGTAAAGTCTGAAAACCATGCATTAAGAAGCCTTTTGAGCCCTTCTTTTATCACTGTATTTGTATAAATTAGAAATGACAAAACTGAGTTTTATAGAAAAGCACAGATATCAAGAGAGTATATGGCCTTTTATTTTTGTTTTTGTCCTTGCTGGATGAGTAATTCATGATGTTTATATAACTGGCTTTTAATTTCATCTTCATGTATCACATAGAGAAGCAAAACTGTCCCTTGCCTTGCTTCCATGAACTACCTTAATCAAGCTTACATACATTAAACTTGTCCTTATTTTATTCCTGTTATTTCTTATCTGTTCTTCAAACTACATCTCCTGACATTCACGATTAAGGAACTCGCCATTCAAAGCAAAAGTAAGTGGCTTGATCATTTGACTGTGGATCCTAAGGAGCAAAGCCTCTGAAAGATTAAATATTTAATCCTTTGATCTACTGTGCTGGCAACTGCCCTATCTATTTCATGAGCAGGTTGACAAAAACATTATGGGGCTTGGGACTTGTGAAATGGAGCAGTGTTAAACCTTGCTCTCTTTTATGCTAAAAAGGGGACTAACATTTTTCTAACAGAACAATATTATAGTGAACATCCTATAATGGTACTTGGGGTGAAGCTGAATGTGTATGTTATTTCCAACAGTTTATGTGATGATTTTACAAAGGAATATAAACCACAATATCTGAAAATATTCAGAATTATCCCAACTACAGACACGTTCTAAGAATTCATTCAGAATTCTCATTGCAAGTTCACTTACAAAGAAGCTAAAAACATTTTAAAGAGTAGGTCGATCTTGCTGAGGAAGTGGAGATAGTAAGTATGATTACAGAATGGAGAAGGTTGAACATGGTATCTGTTCAAAGGGCAGAACAGAAGGATCAGGAAACTGCAATCCAATCAAAATAATCTAGGGAAAGATCAGAACTATCTATTAAACAATTTGAACACATCTTGGCAATTTTTTATTACGTAGAAATTACCAATCAGGTATTAAATAACTATGGGTTTATCCTTAGACAAACTTTTTACCTTATTCTTAGATAAAGCCGTGATACCAAAGAACCAGGCCCAAGTTAGAAAGTTCAAGAACACATAGACAACTGGAAAAGTTAAAGCTATTGCCACCATGACAATGCTGAAAGAACAACAGGCTTTTTGGTCAAGAATGGTACAAAGAGGTAGGTGATCTTACTGAGATATTTCTTAGAGAAGAAGTACTCACAACATACCCTTTTGTACTAAAACCATCATCTAAAAAGCTGTCTTCTTTCACCACTTTCATGCCATACATTTATACTGTGTTGCACGGTATACCATAGTTCACTTTCCTGTTGTCTGCTATGTACTAGTCATGCTTTCCCAGCCCATTCTGACTCCCTAACTAATCTGTCTGAGAGTATAATAGAAGACTCAACAGCTTACAAAAAGGAAACTTAAATATAAACTCACTGAATCCTAGAATAACAACCTGATTTTCACCTGTCCGTTTTCTGTTAATGACATTTTTAGAGTTGCCTTGAGAACTTATTGTATTCCTCATTTCAAAATAAATAAATAAATTTATTTTCTGGAAGTTCTGTAGTAAACAAATTTGAGAAGAAGTTAATAATGGAAAAACATATTGAACATATTGAAATAGAAAATAGCTTTTAGTCATAGAGGAAATCAATTGCAAACCAGTCTCAAGAACTAATACCTGCTTGGTTTACTGTACAACATGGTTAAAAAGCTGCCACTTACCAATTTATACTTCCAGTCTTCCTTGTATATGTTATATATTACAGGGATTACAGTAGTAGTTGATAGAAGAAAGCAGAACATTTATTAGTATTTTCCCCTTTCTTTTTTGTTTGTTTCTCCTGCACCTAGGCCAGACACAAGCTACAGTCATTTGGTTGAAACATTTTATCTTCTCTTATATCTGTACTGCCAGATACAGTGACCACCCGTTTTGTATTCAGATCAGGGTACTTTCCAAGGCAAATCAAGTACTATAGACAAGTGCTACACTGTTTCAGGTGACAGTGAAAAGCTAATGGGTCTAATCTATGTAGAGCTAAAGTATTAGAAATAAAGAGCAATAATTTATCAGAAAATGCTAGCTAGCGTTTTTGTTTTTATTTGAAACGTATTACATAAAAAGTGACAAAGAACAGAAAAGAACAAAAATGACCTAAAAAAAAAAAAAAAGACCTAATCTTCAAAACTTCTTGGTTCTCCAAAACAATCCTTCTGCTGTTCTGATGATTGTCTAACATTTCTTCCTATTAACGTTTAAATCTAGCAGTGTGTGCACAACTAGATCCAATGTATTCTTAGCAAACACATGATTTGTATTTAGCAATTACACTTGTACCACATACCATTATACAATCTCACGACAAAGTCTTGTTACAAATAATACTGATTTCTACCACATAAAACTCCCTATTTCAAATTTTGGAAGGTGATTTCCATTCTGTATAACCACTTTCTTATGTAATAATATCACGATAACTGTCAGTATCATTCCCAGTAATTGAGAAAGTACTTACCATAACAAAAAGTTCTGTGTGTCTCAACTTCCACTGCAGTGAGAGCTAACGGAAATAAAATCAATTTAAGTAAGTACTGCAAATAGAAGTAGCTCTGAAGTATGTTGAAATGACCACATAATATGTGCTGGAGATAATTTATTTCAGCTAGTTTTAAAGTGGTTTTGAGGACTGAATGCCCATTAGAAAGTGCCGCACATTAGAGGTGCTCCTTGTATGCATGCTCCAGTTGTGTTCTAGATGGGGTCTCCTTCTCAGCAGGAAAGAGCATTTTTTAGCACTGGAGAGGATAAAAAATGCAATGAAAAATCTAAGGACAGACATTGGTATATACTCTGGGTTAAAAATGTCTGGATTAAAAGTAAGTTGCTGCAAGGCACTCATCAAATATTAGACCTCTGACTTCAATGGAATTACATCAGAGATGAATTTAACATGCCACCATTGCTTTCAAAATCCTACTAAATTGAACATAGTTTGGCTGCAGAAAAAAAAAAAAAATCAATCTTAGGAACAAAACCAAAGCTTTTAGATTTTGTCTGAATGAAACGAAGACTATTGCAGAAATCGGACAAAGGCTCGTCATAGACAGCCACAAGGCATGGTAGATAAACCAGTCATCTGCAGTGTTTGGACTTAAATTCCTATGCTGCTTTATTTGAAGAGAGGACCATAAGTTTTAGCTTCCTCCAGATGTTGCTGTCACCAGTAGAGCCACTCTCTATCAGCCTGCAGAAAACTGATGTGGCGCTCTGAGGACAACTCAGGGACTGCCTAATGCCTGACCCTGCTCCTCAGCCGCGGCCTGGAGCACCAGCTTCTCCACTCTGGGGCCACAGGCTCACCATCCGTTTCAGTTTGATCACAGATGTAGAGTTGGCAAGGGATCCTTCAAACAGACGCATTTCTGTTTATAATTCCAATCATTTTCCATTTTCCTCATACTGTTTTCCCCTTAATTGTTGATCAGCTCAAACAAATTTCTGGCTGGTTATTCACCCTGCAGTTACAGCTCACTATGGTGTTCAGCAACAGATTTGGCAGGGTAAAAGCACAGAGATGCAGTCTGCTATCTCTGAGTATCCTTAATCCAGACGTATTCACAGCAATGGCAGCAGGAATTCCTTAATACCTTCAAAGTCTCCTATTCATGTGTTTAAGATTAAGGACAGCGTAGCCTTTAAAGCAATATTACAGCTAGCCTCATCCCTGGGCAATGCTCTGTTCAGTATCATCCTGAAACTGGCTCAGTACGTCTTTATGCCCTTCAAACAGATAGAGCTATTCTTGAAATCAAAAGCCATTTATAGTTCGTGTACAGTCAGAATGTAGATGCATCTATAAGGAGCACAATGACAGCACAAAGAGAGTGGTAAAGATAGATTACAGCTGACTACAGGATACAAACTAAATAGCATTCAAATCCAACAACAGAAAAATACGGACGAGGGCTTCATGTATGCTTTTGTTTCACAAATAATTACCTAATGCATTTATTTGCTTTCTGATATCTGTTTTACATATATGTTTATAATGTTTTCTTTGATGAAAGGTTTTAGTAAGTCATGCAAAAGTTCAGTGGTTTATGACTTTTATTAGGCTTTTATTTAATTGATTGTTTCTATGTACCCTCTTAATCGGTTAAGGGCTATAAAAGATTTGTCACACCATATAACATCTTAATTCTTTTATTTCAAATTCATTATATTTAATTTTGCAATAACAATAATCATAGATGTATTTTTTAAAGGCTGCATTGTTCTCTGATGCCTGTAAACATAGATAACCTTGGGGAAATCTGTGAATGTACTCTCTGAATGAGTGTAAGAGTGGCTGTGTTAAGTGGTTTCTTTGTCAGTCCTAACACAAAATACTGTGGCCTGGTATTTCTACGTCGGCTTGCAAACCTTCCTCTTTGTGAATACAGATGACTGTATCCTGAAATTAAATTTAAATTATATGAAATTATATTTAAATTATATCTAAACTAAATGGTAATCCATAAAGAAACAAACATTCAATCTACAGTGAAGGATTTATCCAACAAACAGTATATGCATATTAAACTATGTGCATTAATAGAATTCTGAACTGGCCTCTGTTGAGGCCATAAGACCATCATAACTAAGCCAGAGCCTTTTTTAAAGCTTCGCATGTGCAACCTACTAAACTCTTTCCCAAATAATTTTATAAAGACTGTTGCTACCACATTTCCGTGTGATTTTAACACCTCACCACAAACAATCACAGAAAATACACAAATGCTGCAAAACACACTAATTTGGAAAAATGCTTGTTTGGAACCCTAATATACAATTGTTACCATATCTCTGTGAAAACACACGAAGATTTTAAGGAAAATCTGAATTTTATTGAAAACACTCATATTTAGTAATTGTTCCCAGGTGGCATATCATAAAAAGAAGTATTTTCCATAAAAAATGAAAAAAAAAAAATACAGAATACATTTGAGTGACTTGCATGTTTCACTACAAAGCTGTCTCGCAAATACTAGAAGAGAATAAAATAATTTTGTCACAAAACTATTCTCAGGGTTTCAAACACATTTTTTTCCTCACTTTGGGACATACTCCAGTATTAACCTAAGCCAACTGAAAATTTGAGACCATCATAGAATTTAACAAGATTTGTGGAAAAGTGATGTCTACAGCTTAATTGGAAAATATGACAAAGATTAAACGCAAGTAAGAATATTCCTGTGTTGAAATGCACACTGAATTGTCATCATTTTTTTGTGATTACAAATATACTTCTTCTTTTGTAAGCATTTTTACTTGTTTTAGAAAGACAATACTGTAAGATTTATAACAGGGCCTACACTACTTTCAAAAGACATTATTTTATATGTTCAAGCCTTAAAAAGAGTGAATTTTTCATTTGCCTTTTCCCAAGACGTAGCACTTACTTCTTTTTTTCTCATTTAGCATCAGATTGAGAATTACACAGCTAATTCCTCATGGAAAAAGCAAAATAAAATTCACCTTGCCCTTCTCTCAAGCTGAATAGCAATAAATTAAAATGGGAGTATTTCACTTTTTTTTATCCGTCTATCTCTTCTAAACATTTCCACCAAAACCCCAAAATATACCTGATGCTTTCCCAACAACTAAGCATATAGTAATATCTGTGATGTGGAAATGAGCAGAATATGTCATTTTCCTGCTAGTCTGATGTGTATTAGTTTATGACACTTGTCTGTCTTACTTGTCAGCTTGGAAGTTTTCTGTGGTTGTTCAAAGATATTGCCATATCCATAAACAGACAACATGTTTCTCCCTTTATCAAACTTGACACATAGTCTAAGGCATTAATATGAGAAAAAAAAATACTGCGGTTATTTTAAAACCTATTTAAATATAGTTTCCTTCACTTCCACCAAAAAGGGATGACAAGGTGAATTAATTTGCTGGGTTTTAAAACCACGAAGTGTCCTGTGATACTTGACTTAAGTATCATATATAATCTTATATATATTTTTAAAATAAAAATAAAGCACTTTAAGCATGCCATCTATGTCAGAAGCAAAAGACTAAACAGATGTCATAGTCCAGAAACTTGTCTAACACCGGGTCCTGTTTTTCACACAAATGTTTATGAGGGGTGCTAAATGTCATAGCACATAGTATTTTTCTGATTAAGGAATCTATAAATAACAAGACAATCTGAACTCCTTCAAATTTCTAAAACAACCGTGTTGAATGCTGGGGGCAGCAAGACCTATCATCCAAACACCTGGCACACTTCTTAGACTTGTTCATACGCCATTACAGAGTGAACATTTGCCCCACTATCAGCAAAAAAATAAAGCTGTAATTTCAAAGGATATGAATACCATATGCATTGGCCTTATAGCCCTCCTCTTGCTACCACTAACTTTCAATGCATTTTTGCAATTCACATCATTGTTTCCTATTAACTCTATCAAATGTGCTACTAAAAAATAAAAGATATCGGGTGAGATGTGGAAATCACTTTCCAAGAAAACTGAGCTTCCATCTGCCATTTACACTTTCACAGCTTCTTCTGTATGCCCTCCTTTCATTTCTGCTTGGTTTCATGATTTAACTCCATGGATGCTGAGAGTGAGCCATGCTGGCATGCAATTTTTGATGTGTAAATATCATAAGAGAAAATCCACAATTCTCCATCAAAAAGAATGAATATTTTTTTCTGCTATCACATTTAGTTTGGTATATACTTGTCTTTTAAATAAGACTTCTTTTTTAAATGGGGCAAGCTCCACTCATCACACAAAGCAAAGCCTTGGAAGCCAAGTGAAATTATAAAAAATCCCCTAGAAAACAAAGTAAGAAAACACTGAAACCAAGTGCTCCGGGGGATGTAAAGGAAGTTCTGTCCTGAACAATGTATGTATGACCTGCACCATTCAATAGGATAATATGTAATTCTTGCATCCCTGGAGCTCCTCAGAAAGGCTTTATTGAGAAACCTTTCTCTACTGGTTAAAATGTCAATCTTTTTATGTATATAAAATATTCCTTTTCCATTGTCCTTAAACTCAAAAAGAAATAAAACTTTTTTCTAATGCTTACAAAAATCATGAGCAATCCTATCTGCCATAGTTCAGTATAACTGTTCTTCTGGCAAAATGAATCTAATGTAAATGTGTTGGCAGTGTAAGACATTTGATAATTAAAACAACTGCAATCATTGATACATTAGTGAAATTATTATACACAGCCTCAGCGTGCTTTGATAGTGAGAGTTCCTGGTTTGATATTATTAAAATAACATTAACTCTCCCTGCCTGGATATATTTTACACTTCACACACATTTACTGTAGAGTCTGAGCACCTCACAATCATTTATAATTTATCTCCACTGTGAGACACAAAAACACTATTAGTCCCACTCCACACACACAGGGCAGAGGTACAATAAGAATAAGAGTTTCCAATTTCTTATGCAGAAGTGTTTCTGAGAAAAGATATGGAAGTGGCAAACACAAGCCTTAGGCTAGATCCATGCTCACTGGTCCATGCTCACAGACCCCTGCTATTGAGATTATGAAAATTTGCAATATACTACAAAATATACTGTCAGCTTTCCAGAGGTCATGTGTAAGATTGTTTTCACCTTCTGGCATGGCAGTGATGTGTACAGGGGCTGTAAAACCCTGTTTCTTACCCCTTTAGTTATTTTTAATTTAGATTTAATAATATAGTAATATTTTTGGGACCACTATAAAATGTCTAAATGTGTCATCTGTCCACAGATCTTTCTGAGGTATAGTTACACCTTAGTATTTTAGTAAACAGACATTGCATTGATGAAGAGTTTTAATAAGTGCCTGTTCTCTTTATGATTTCAGTTCTGCTTCTCCATTCCCCACTTTTAATCGAGCCCTAGATGTAAAACTTAAGATTCTTATATAAAAGTTTTAGTACAGAGTAACTTTGTTTTCGGATGCCAGGTTTCCAGTTGGAATGTAAACAGTGGGAGAAAAAAAATACATATACATTTGCTATTAAAATCTTTTCATATATATTAGCAGACACAATGAGCTTTCAAGAAAAACGAAAATTTTTGCCTGTGGAACAAAAGCATAGATACTTAGGGATTTAAACACCAGGAATTACAAGGAAATCTGATTTTTTTTCATTGCCATGGAACAATAAAGACAAACCTTCAGGATGTAATCCTTTCTCTTTGCCCTTTCTCATAACTTATTCAGAATAAAGGTATGATCAGCCGTCCCCTCTCCAAGTAATATTCATATCTTAATCATTTTATATTCTACATGATGATCTGTGAGCATTGCTTGTCAAATGGCCATATATTATTCAGTTGCAGTGGTAGTAGAATAGGTATCTCCCTCCTTTCTCTTGTTCTCAATTAGTCTTTACCTGCAAAACTTTGACATAAATAGGCCTTATCTTATGGAAAAATGTGTTATTGAAATTTGTCTCCAAATATATGGTATATGACAAAGTCCCCCAAACAATTTATACTCAAAATAAATGTATAGCCACCTTTCCTGCAGAATTTTCAGTTTGATCATTGAACTGAAAGCTTGGCAGTTGCCTAGGTTTACTGCCTACTTGTGGATTTTAAGGACAAGAGGAGCGCTAAAATAATCTGGTATGACCTCCTATAGAACTTGAAGTAGAAGAATTTTATGCATTTGTTTCTTGATATGTATTTTCCCAATATATTTTCTTTGACTAACACATATTGAACAGTGATAATACAACACTCCAGATTAACAGAGAGTATTTTATATAAATATATATAAATAAATATAGCTGAGAACATATGAGATGCCAACATAACTCTTTTCTTCTCTAAAACTCTTAGTAAAGTTGTCCATTATGGACAAGTAGAATGAGGGGATGTAATTCAGTGAATATAAATAGTCTTTCTGCTCTTATATCAATATTTTATGCTATTCATGGGGAATAAGTAAGGTATTATTAATTGCTTCTAGCAACACAGGTAAAGTAAAGGCTGATCTATTAACAACATTAAAGCTTAAATTTTAATTCCTAGAAGCCACAAAATGTGCTAATGTCAGAGCTGAAAATGGAAATGTTACACAAAAGAAAAAAAGGTGTTCACTTGTTTAGAAGCAAGGGCTGGATTGTGGCTTTAGGCACAGCCCTGAACAAAAGGTTCTACATAAGCTGTACCAACCCAGAAATAGCTTGGGGAGACATTGTGCCTCAGGCAAGTTCTCCACTGAAAAGTTCTTCTGGCAGAGTTGTGTGATCAGGTGTGATTCATGACCAAAGTTACCGTGCCCCTCATGCAGACTGTCGTAACAGCATATTTTAGCTAAAACTAATGATACTGTATTTTAAACTGTTGAGCAGCTAATAACAAATACCAGTATGCTAATGGTACTGTTGTAAGTTCTGCGTTTTAACACAACAGAGGTCAATGTGCATATTTTACTCTGACATGACTCTGAATATGTGCATATTTTACTCAAATGACTGTACATCAGTGTTTCTGGACACTGAACTATTTTCATCTCCAAGAAGTACCAGCATCAGTTTACATCTAGGCCAGCTTTTGCCATCTTTGCTTTCCTATTTCCTTAAGAGAAATAGGTTTACTCTATAAATGAGTGCTGCTTATTTATATACAAATCCTGAACTGGAAGGATTATTTAGTATAAGGTCCAGCCCTTGCTCCTTGCTAACAGTAAAATATACCTTCAAGCATGAGAGTTTCTAATGACCATTAAAGGACAAGTGCCAACTCAGTAAAGTGCTACTGAGCAGCAGAAGCCAAAAAGGACTTAAATTCCTAAAAATCATGTACGGCTATCCCTAATTTGTAGTTATGGAGCCTTTGGCACAGAACCAAACCACTAACAGTGAGCATTCTCCCTAGCATTCACTTCCCATAGAAGCAATGCAGGCTGGAGACCGGACACCTGCACTGCCTACAGGTAATGCAGATGACTAAACTAGAATTATTCAGTCAAGACACTGAAAGCATGATGTCTGCATTGAAAGGGACTATTATATGGGCCACAGATAATATATGCACACAAACCTAGTGGCTCATTTGACAAAGTAGCTTGGAACAATACAGGAGCTGAAAAAATCGGGAAGCTTACCCATATCATATATCTATATGACATATCTAACTTTAGTGCATCTAGTTTTAAATTAATTTCCCCTTTTGTATTAAATATTGTAAAGTGTTAATAACAGATGGAATTCTGATTTATGTTAATATACAAATTTCTTTTCAGTCCTACAAGGTAAAGTTGTTTATTACATTAGATCAGGTTTTATTCTGCAAAGGAAGCTATCTGCACAATTAATCATTATTCATGGATACATGCCTACTATGGGACTAGCCATAAGAAAATAAGCACTGAGATAGATCTCAGAAGCATGGCTCTTTGTCACTTAAAACCTCAGTGGTGTTCCATGAACCTTATCCAAAATAAGGAGAAGTACTTTACACAGAGGCCTTAAAAAAAAAAAAAAAAAAAAAGGAAGAAAGAAAACAGATATGCTTTAGGATGTGCTTTTTCTGTGGGGCATCTTATGTGTTTTCTGCATATACACATCTGTGTAAGCTGCCAATCAAAGGTAATGATGGATGAATCATATGCTCTCCAAAACAATTACAACTGAGAAATGACTGTCCCTCTGCACCCCCACCCAGCTAAATAGTTAAAATGAGGTATTGAGTTGATATTCCAGCAAAGCAACCTCTAGAACAGCAACTAATAGGAGATATATCAGAGTAGCTAAAAAGACATGGAGAAAAAATTTGATCCCTGTCCAAAGCAAATACGAACAAAAGACTTATTGAGACAAGGAGGAAAATAAATCAGATTGACATTTTCTAAAGTGTGAAGTGCAATTTTCTCGTACTATATCTTTTTAAGATAAAGATATCACACAACTGAAATGTTTATATGAAAACATGGAACCATCAACAACCTGTTCATCTTGATGAAAAGAACCCTCAATGCCTTTAATCCTAATATTTTCTAAATAGAATATTTCTATTTTTCAACTTAAACCTTTTTTTCTACTGCTAAATTTGCCATCAGACTGTTATAGAATTTGTCAATACTTAAAAAGCTGTCAATTTTAATTGCAACAGTCTTTTGCCCTCCTTTTTGTATTCCCTTGATTTTTGTCTTAATGAAGCAATTAGGCCTTCCTGAGGTCAGTTACATTTGCTCACAAATAGTTTCCTACTATGTCCTCATGCAGGTACAGAGAGAAGGGTCATTGTCAGGTAAAGAAATGTTGAAATAATGAAATATTTTCAATCTCAGTGCCAGTAACCATACACCATTTTTAAAAAGCTACCTTTCAAACTTCTTAATCAGAAAGAAGCAAATTAGTCAGTATCTTCACATTCCTGCCTAGTGTCATATTTAAGTATACCTCAAAATAATTGCTTGTATTACCAAAATTCTCTAAATTAACTATATCACTTTTTAATCCCTCCATTTACACGCAAATACATCCATTTTGTCACACTAAAACAAAAGATGCTGCAGAAAATCAACTTGCTCAAAAACAAACGTAAAAACACCAGAACTATGCTGGATAAATGAAATAAGTGTTTGCAAGCTTTAGCAAATTAATTGGTTGGGTTACATTTATGTCATTTGTAACAATCCTGAAATCAATTATGATGCACAGTCTTCACTAAGATCTGTAGATTTCACAGGAGAGTAAGCAGGACAGCAAAGAAAATTAATGACAAATTTTATGTAAGAAACATTGATAAACTGATTCCATTTGCTACATTTCAATATTGAAGTAGTAAGAAATATTTCTGTGTTGACTGCAGAGACAGAGAATTGTTTGAATTGATTAGTATGCAGTCTACGTTTACTCTGTTTAGGCACTTCCCACTGAGATAACCACATAAAACCACCTAAACTGTTCCAGTCCAACAGGAATGTCCATACAATATCATATTTATATAGCCAGACAGGGCAAACAGAGACAAAACAGTTTACTGTTTACTTCTTCAGTGGCTAAAACTTCTTTAAAACAACTTTCAAAAGTGGTTATCTGTGGTGTGAAATACAAAGCCTAAGTACATCTAAATGTAGTCCTCAAAACCATCCTCTGATTTTCCAGAAATATGCTTTTGTAATAGTTTCCATTATTTCTTCCATACTGCAAGATAGCTCATCAACCAATATTAGTTTTTGCAAATGAAGCTGTACTTCAGATTATCAAATTCAGACCACTCTCATACCATTGTGATGATATCATTTTGAATATAAAATTCAAACAGATTAGATAGATGTACACAAGTATCACTATAAATTGCTTCTAATTATAGCAGTGGATTATTTTATTTTGGGACATTTCTTAAACTAGGAATATTCCAGCAAGTTATAGCACTCCTGAAAGTTAGGTAAATAGTGCTTGTCAGGAACAAAAGCAGACAGCTAACACCAGGTGTATTAAAAGAGTACAAAAAGAGTATATTACTGTCCTGGTTTCAGTTAGAACAGAATTAATTTTCTTCCTAGTAGCTGGTGGAATGCTGTGTTTTGGCTTAGGATGAGAAGAGTGCTGATAACACCCCGATGTTTTAATTGTTGCAGAGCAGTGCTTATACCAAGCCAAGGACACCTCAGACTTTTGCTCTGTCCTGCCAACAGGCAGGCTGGGGGTGCAGTAAGAGCTGGGAGGGGACAGACCCAGGACAGGTGACCTGAACTAGCCAAAGGGGTATTCCATACCATCTGACGTCATGCTAAACAATATATAGGGGTGGCTAGCCGGGGGGAGGGGGCCGGACTGCTCGGGGTTAGGCTGGGCATCGGTCAGCGGGTGGTGAGCAATTGCATTGTGCATCACTTGTTTGTACATATTATTATTAGTAGTACTATTATCATCATTGTATTATTATTATTATTATTATTATTTTCCTGTCTTATTAAACTGTCTTTATCTCAACTCACGGGCTTCACTTTCCATTTCTCTCCCCCGTCCCAGAGAGGGAGGGGGGAGGGTGAGCGAACGGCTGCGTGGTGTTTAGCTGCCAGCCGGGTTAAACCACGACAATTATTCTTTATTGTTGGTATTTTTGGTGTTTCCTATGTCTCTGCTGTAATTTAAATATCATCTGAGAGCCTTGGTACTTGTACTTTTCTTTCATTCTAATAGTAAAAGTGATGAGTAAACACCCATAATGATCATTCTTTCTTAAGCTCAACATTTTGAAACACCAAGAGATATTATGGAAAGTAACTTTTTGCTGAATGTTTTCATGTAATTGCTTTTGCACTGAAACATCTGTTGACACTAAACATCCATGACGAATGGTAGCTCTGCAAAAAGAGATCCAAGGCTTTACTCTTCATATCCTTGATTAACTTTATTTTTCTTTTTTATTCTTTTCTTCTTCCTGCTAACCACTTTCTGTCCATTTTTAGTTACCTAAAAAGTATTGTCATCAGGTGAGGCAAGGTCAAAAAGTTGTTCTAGCTCTTTCTGAGAATCAATTGAATACCATCGCCCCTGCGAATCCTGGGAGATATACCTTTGCTTCAGGTCTGACAAACTGCTCCTCAGTTTCCTGCTTGCCTCCTCCAGGCTAGATTTCTATATTTCTAACTTTTTTCTGTATTAAAAAACCCCCAGGTAACTTGCTTCCTGTCTAATGACTACTTGAGAGGATTCATAGTTACAGAAAATCAATGTTTTAAATGGTATTGAACAATGCTCTCAGAATCTCAAGGTGACTGGTTCAATCTTCACTGATTAAACATGACACGGTATCATCAAAGTAAGCTGCAAAGTTGTTCTTTGCCTGCTTTCTTATGCCTTTTCAGACAGAGCATCACATCATTTCAACCAGGAATCTACACTGAACTACAAGAAGACAATGGGAGTATTGCTGTGTATGTTAAATGAGTGGTAACAACCCAAAGGGCTGAGGATTAATTATAAGGGGTATAATAATTCCAAATCAACAAAAGGGCATCACCTCTGCAAGAAATATACTTGAAAGTGTTATACATGTATATATAATAAAAGATAGTATTTCTTTGCCAAGCTATAAAGCTATGTGATATTTTCCAGCGACCTACTTCCTGCAGCTATTGGGTAAAACTTAGAAAGTCTTAAGACACATGAGAGAACTTCCTCTATTAGAAGTACCATTGCCATTAGCCTTCGCAGTCATGCTGCTTGTTGCTCTGTCTTGATGTCTATCTGGCCTAACATCTTTTTCTTCTCCTGTGCACTGAATACTTTCAAACAGAACACCATTTTGCATGACATTAAGGCAGGGTGTTAAGATGCTTTTTGGAAGATAGAAGAATGACAATTCAGTCCCTTTGGCTAGGGTAATGATGATCATGGGCTTTCCAGAACCTGGCCATAGCATTACAACTGGTCATTACTGAGAATACAGCAGTGAAGCTCATACAGTTTTTCCACAGAAATTACATGAGTGCATGTGTCTTCAGACACCCTTATCTACACTGGCTTTTTAGACTATAATTCTGAAGCACTTCTGTGCACTGGCCAGGTGACAGAGTATTCCTGATTTCTCTCCAATGGTCTAAACTCTAAGGACTCAGGAACCTAGACATTTCAGTGCTCCTACTTTTTTGGGTTTGAAGAATCAAAATCTTAGTTTCCAGGTAATTTCCACAAAGAAACATGGCTACGTTTAAGTTCTTATGGTTTCAGTGATTCTAATGATAATTTAAATGTATAAATACCTTGTCATATAAAAATGACAGGCTACCAAGTATACTGGTGATAAAAAGTATTTTGTAAATCCAACATAAAAGCAATTATAATTACAGAACATGCTTTTTGCACTCATACATCTGAGTTTTCCAGTTACAACTACATGCCTCAGATGCCTCAGGTAAAGAGGAATTCAGCTTGCCAGCATAGAGAACTTGTGTGATGCAACGAAGGAAGCTTAGATTATGTCCTACAGTTTTACTGAAAGCAATGTCTATAACCTTCAAAAGCTTTGAGCATGTGTTGTACAACTCCAGCATTGAAAAGGTCAAACTTCTTTTTAATTTTTCTCTCTTATTTGCCATCGCTTTCCTTTCAATAGGTAAACATAATGCTCATAAAAGAGACTCTAACAGGAGAAGCTCCAGCAGGCCATTGCGTTGAACTTCTGAACTTTGTACTCTTATGAACAGAAGTCAGGATTGGGGTAAGCTTACTCAATCTACTCTACCTGTCTAATTAATGAACTTCAATTCTGAAAGCTGCCTGCTTCTCACAGAAAGGTTGGCAAGGGTAGGAGGTTGGGAGACAAACTGTTCTTTCAGAAAATTCACATGCAAAAATCTAGACAGATGCTTTCAGCACAGTTGAAAGAACTGCTCTAAGTACTTACCTTTTCTGAAGGTCTCAGAAGGCCATCTGAAAAAAACTTGAATGCTGGAAGGTATCTCCTGTTTGAGAATATCTGCCTCTGCCTTCCACCTTGGCCAGGTGAAGTGCCTATCCATTGGTTGTGCTCTTCACAACCACTCCACCCCATTTCTGGGTGTGGCAGAAACGTGCTTCATCAGCTAGTTGATGAAAGCAATCATTTGAGACCCTGTCCAAGAGCGTAGACCACTCTGATGATATCATGATGTAACAGTGACATTTGAAAGGAAAGGTGACATAAGATCAAATCCATCTGTTCTATTAGCATGCATTCTTCCAGCACAAATAAATATATTTGCCCTTATACATTTGACAAATACTTTCCATTAACCCAGTGCAAAGCCCATTTCCATATTCCTGGATATTTATAGAAAAAAAAAAAGAAAAGTATTTTTTTCTGCCAACAAATAGCTATAGATGGCAACATTCAACAAAATTAAATAACTCCCATCTTAATCAAAACAGTCAAGCGCCCAGTTTCTTTTCTAAGTAAGATGACTATGAGGTCTTCAGCAGAAAAGCAAAAAACAGAACAAAAGAAAAGAAAAGAAAAATGAGGATAGACAAGTCCACAGAATATTGTGAATTAATTTCACCAATGTTTACAAATTAAATTTTGCATAAATGTAGTTACAGTGTTGCAAATGCAAAAAAAAAAAAAAATTGTTAGATTTATTAAAAAGAAACAAAAAATGGACAAAGATCGAAACTTTTTCATCAGGCACATATGTAAGAACTTGTTTGAACAGAATCAGAATGTGAGGGAATCTACACAAGAGCAGAACTTAATGAGAAATTCCAAATAGTTTGAATGAAATGTGTTTATCCTATATTCTGAGAATTCACTACTTTCTTCTCTTTGCCTTCTAGAGGACCTGAGGACAAAGGTAGAGAAATAGAGTAGTATCTAACATTTATATGTACAAATCTAAGATCAGTCAAGGTCATCAAAACATAAGCTGAGGCTGACTTCCTTTAATTTGCAAGAAGCTCCATTGCTTCCCCTGGGGATGTTTCAATAGCCAGGGAATGTGACAGAGTAACAAAGGATGTTTATGGCCTTTTCATTTACTGTTCCACTTCACTATTCCATTAATAGCATCAATGTTATATCTAAAACTCTCATACTATAAAAGGACTCTGTGGTAAGATCTTTAAAGGTTTGTTGCAAATTAGAGGGTATATATCTTTTCTACTTTGATTTCATACTTCTGTCTAGAATTTAGCTTCTCCTTCCTCTTCATATTGAAAGCAAACCTTATAATCAACTTTGACAGTTTTCCTTAAGGCAACAAATGACCTTTGCTATTTTTCTATGTGCTCATTTTACACTAGATGGAAGTAACAGAACTTACAAAAGTTCCTTATAATGTCCATTCATCTTGACTAGATGGCAACGCTTTCTGTATTTGCATCTCTTGCCATCATTTACTTTACTATGATATGCTCTCATGGATTTTTACCAACCATCTTTGTTATCAAAAGCTTCTTTATTTCTATCTCAACATGGTACATCATCAAGCAGGTGTAGTGTGTAAGACTGCAGGCAAAGGACTGCTTGAAGGGTTTTATAAACATGAATACAGAAATGGAGTAACACTAATGAATCTATTAGCTATTCAATTCAGATCCACAACTGACAGTCCTCACCAATGACTACTAACGAGTAGATACATATAGATATATATATATATACACATATGTATACCCACACTTTCTACATGGAAGCATTATTTATAAGGCACCTAGCACACTAAGTATTGTCTATATAAAGTAAGAAGAGTCTCCAGGCGTTAAAACAAAAGAAATAAATAGTAGTCCACACAAGATAATGTGAGTAAATATGAACAACCGTTAGTGGATAACAAAATAGGCCATGGTAAGTTACTTAGAGGAAGCATCATATGAACTATGTGTAGCGTTTGGTAGCATGCAGATTTTCAACATCCTACATATGTCCTAACAGAGAACTTTTTTTATCTGATTTGGCATCACTGCTTACCACTAGTGCTCTAGACCCCAAGACAGTTTAAATTACATTACATCACCAACCAACATGAATATATCCTCATCCTGCCCCCCCACCCTGTTTTCCCTTTTTTGTTTAATTTATGTCTTCTATTAGGAATTGTCCTAGTAAACTGATCTAGACTTACATTGAAAGTGGGTCCTAAGAGTTCTGTTTCACCTCAGCTAATAAATTGCATCCCAGGAATGCAATGCTGAGAAACTTTAAGTGCATTATTTCTCCTTTGAAATGTCAATCCATCTTGTGAATCTATTAATAACTCTCTTAAAAACAATTCATTTAGTAGAGATTATGAATTTACTCAATCCAGAACAGACAAAAAAAGAGTAGTCACTAACATATCCTCTAAACAAAGACGATCGATATTTAACAGTTTACAACATATTATCTGTTTTTCCATGTTGTGGTGTTACTGCATCTCTTATTACAATTTAAACAGTGAGCAAAGAAAAAAAGCTTTTATCCTTTCTGTTTCTGTTCATTCCAGGACACTGACTATCAATTCAGACCAAGTAAAAGAACAAAGAATTGGTTGCGGAATGCAGGTACCAGTAACTAGACTGATGAAAGGCCACACCTACTGCTTCAAAGAAAAGGCATACTGAAACCAAAGGTGAACTCTGTTTGTTTTTACTTGTCTAGAAAATGAAACCATAAAAAATCATAAACATATGTTAGTATTTGCCTACAGTATACCAGAGTTTGAGTGCTGCCCTTAAGGAAGGTTGAAGTCAACATGATGCAACAAGATAAAATAGTACTTGTGAGCAGTTTGAATTTGATCTGTCATTATAACAGTGTAGGTCAACATTATAATTATCTCATCTGGTTAAACAAATAGGCCAAGGAATGCAATATGGACACAGTCACTGAGAAACAGAACTTTATAATACAGTACCTTTAAGTGAAGATCAGAAAGAAAATGTTGAGAAAGAACTGATTATATCTAATTATAACTGATTAATGATACTATTTTTGTTTATTTATTTAGACCCTTTGTTGAAACATCTAACATGAATCTAGGACTATTGGTTTGATTCTTCTATAGATACAACATGGCTTTATAATTTTTATTCCTCTGTCAATTGAGGGAATTATTTCATAGCTCAATATTTCCATTACTGCAGACAATATGTAAAAGCACAAAATGGAAGCGTCTTACTAAAACTATTTTAAAATGTTTTAAAAACTTATTAAAACTAAGGTATGAATGACAATTAGTTCTAAATTCATACTACAAATAAAAATTTTGCTTTAGACCAAACATAGAAGCCATCTTCTCCATTGATCTAAGGAAACAGGATGAAGGTAATGGACAACATGTGGGAAACAGTCCAGAAATAGAGAGCACCAGTATCAATGTCCAACAACTTCTAGTTGGAATTTCTCACTCCTTCAATATTTTTTTTCTAATCTGATGATTAGTATTATGCAGGCTTAAAAAATGTGTCTTTTAGTGTTGCAGTTTCCTCTAATTTTACCAACAGCATCATGCAAATTTATAATAAGAGAATAAATGTTTTTCCTTATTTTTAAGTGTTAAATGGGTAGTTACAGTTATACATTTAACTTTTTTCAAGATTTGTCTAATAGGTTTTTGTCTTAAAGATACTGAACTTTATTTATGATTAAATAGCAAACATCATTTGAAGCAAATAAATAGTTTGCCTTTAGATACGCTTATCTTAATTTCTCTCCTAGGTACTTTTATTCCAGCTCAGTAAAACTTTACTAAGGAGTACTGATATTAGCCAAAATAAATTTTACCTAAGGAAAAACTTTCATAAAAAAAAATCTCTATATATATATATAGATATACACATATATATTCACACACAGAGAGACATACACATGCTTATATGTTATTGCTGACTAACAAATGTAAGTCTGGAAGGCTTATATCAACTTGTCTTCCAGTGTAAGACCAGTACTCGCTTAAATTCTAAAGTAAGAATTAAACAGCATACTAACCTTGAATTAGTCCTCTTCACTAATACAAATTTAACCTAGCTTTGGAGGATGCACAAAGAAACCAATTAAACATTTTAGCTACAAAAGCAATGCTCCTTTACAGGAGGGCACAAGTGGATTGATGATCTTCTAATACTTCCCAATGAACAACTACAATGACACATAAAGGGTCAAACATTTGAGTTCTATGCACCAGAATAAAGGGAAATGCAGTCATTCTTCTTCTTTTGTTTTTCCCCAACAGAAAAATCAAAGTAAAATATTTTTATCCTGACTACAGCAATACAACCGTCACTACTTATCTAGGGCTAAGACCAGCAAGAGTGAATTTAGAATACGAACCTAATTAAGCAGGAGGCTTTGAACTAATTATTTTTCCTGAATGTTAGATGTCTTTATTGTTCAGAGGTGAATACAGCAGTGTAAGAGATGAGCAATCTGAAGCCAATATTTTGGCGTCTGATTTTGCTATGATATGGCTGCTATGCCTGTACAATTTGCTGTCAGTAGGCCTGCCAGGATCAACTGTCCCTGCCTTTCCAAGGGGCTAGCAGAGCCAAGCTCTGGTGCTGCCCTTTCTTCACTGCAGAAGTTCAGAACTCCTGTAAACATTCTTACAGTTGTGTGTAAGAGTTGCTACCCTTTCATTTAGTACATCCTCCCAGCGAGAGAACCCAAAGGATTTAAATAAAATTCTATAAAACAGAGAGCAGGCTACGTGCCTAAGAGTGAAGGATCATCCCGACGTATTATTGATTAACATCTAGCAGACACACTATAAATGAGGTATAATTTATCAGGACACAGCGACAGTCTTTGCTTTCTTAAAGCTCATCTTCTATTCACTCTTCTAACTTCCTTTTGGCTAAAGCAATTTCTTGAGTTCGTCTTCAGCCAAGTGTCATCTGTTCTCTCCCATAATCGTTACCCTTCTCACTAATTAGTAAGGTTTAGCTTCCTCCTGTTATACACTTAATTAACTTCTCCACCTTTGGAAAAGCAATTTCCCCTGGACGAATTACTATCATGACTGTTTCATACAATGAACTAGTTCTAAGCATAGATTTCAAATGAAGTAATGTTGTTCAGAAAGACACTGAAAGGTGTGGAGGGCTTTCTGAAAGTGAAATGACCCTATAAGGATGGCAAAGATAACCACAAAGAGAAAAAAAAGAAAAAGAAAAAAAAAACTTACCCAAGGTACCATCATCAGACTGGTGTACAGACTGGTTAATGCAGGAAAGAGATGGACAGCCACTGAAGATGAAGCCTTGAAGATGAAGCCTTGAAGAAGACTTTTGTGTGGATTCCAACTCTGTGTGCTTATTGGCACAGCACACTGGGCACAAACCTACAGACAACACATGTGCCACGTGCTACCCAATAACATTAATTCAGTCCCTTTGTAGTCTGCTAATATTTTTAACTGCATAATAACAGTGAGTGTAACTAAGCTCAAAGCTCTGCTTGTCACCCTGCTTCCTTTGAACAGATATCTAACAATAAAAACACTTCTGCTGAGTTGTACTTAATAGGTCAGACAGAAAGAATGGGATGGTGGCACAGCAATAATAGAGGCACGTTGAGTAGTACCAGCTCAAACAAATGGCAAATCACTAGTACAGAGCATAATGCAAGTCTCTGTTTCTCCTCTCTATCTTTTATGAAACAAACATGCTACCTATCAGGACTTGATATAATTCTTGATAACAAAAACAGAAAGACAGATTTCAAGTTATTTCTTCCTATAACTGGTTCCTTATTAAGTGGCAAAACAAAGGAAGTATGTTTTATTGATACAAATTTATGCAACTGCTTATGGACTCAGAATGCTTGGCCTAGATTCACAGTGATGTGTTGAGACTCCTATTGCAATGGAAAAAGAACAAGATACACTTATGCAAATTTCCTTCCTAGGACTACAAACACTTTATGTACCTCATAATTGGCTCCAAAAGCAGGAAGTCACTGAAATAAAGGATATGAATAAAAATCATAAATGCCATGACATTAATGTTAGCTTGCCTGAAGTATATCAAACACCCCTATTTGTTTTTTGTGCTATAAGGAAACATTTTGGTAAAAGAAATAATAGGGATTTTTTAAAAATTGGGTTAATTCTGAATATTAATGGCCTATTTGAAAGAATACATATAAACAAATCCCTGCTTTTCATCTTAGATAGGACTATAGATTTGGTTTGTATACCACTTGCTAGTCTCTTGCCAGTGGCATATATGATACTAACAGTTAAGAGTAAGTGGAGCAATATGAACTGCGTAATATCCTAATAATATCTTCTGGACAGAGATTAGGAGCAAATAATGCATAGAAGAATCTCCTCAGAAGAGCACATTAGAGCATTATAATATTTATTTTCTTTATTAGCACTTATCACTCAGAAAAGTTGGCAAATTATTGTTTCACAGAATTTAAATGTTCATTGTGAGTATAGTATCAAAATGTTAAGTGCCTGAAAGACTTTTTATTAGCACTGATAAGTTTCTTACTTCCTTTTTCTCACAATTTAACATTTGTAGCCAGCTGTTTTACTCCAATATTCATTGTTCTCTGGCTACTTGTGAAAAACAAGTGCAGTGAGTGATGCGCACAGCCACGAAGCATTAGATGCAGACAGGTCCTGCCATGGTCATTTACACCATATAAGTCAAATGCACAGTTTGGAATTCTGACAGCAGAAATCCATAAAAATGTAAATAGTGATTGTTCTGCTCTTCTGTTGCCCTTCTACCTCATTTCTCAACACTCTCCAAAAGACTTATCTTTCTCCCTGACTTTTGTCTGTGAGAACTGTTATGTGATCATTCCCTACTCTTCTAATCTGCTCAGAATTCTCAAGAATGAAAAAAGCTTTTCTTGGCCTCATATTGTAACAAAAAAAAAAAAAGAAGAGCAACATGGCATTTTCAGAAGTTGCTGTGTTAAGATTTATAATAATCTAGGTCTGAAAATTTTCAAACATGAAAATCAGTACCTATTACACATCATGATTGATTCTTACAAGAACTGAGGGATCTACTGGAACACTGGTGAGACTGACAATGCTTGGGAAGATGAGACAAAACCATTGAGGCTCAAGCATAACACAAAATTCCATTTGGTTTCAGAAATTCTCAAAGTACAAATACATGAAAACTACAAAAGTATGGGGGATGTATTACATGCTGCTCTTTTCCTTATACTCTCCCTGGCCACTGCCAGGGGACAGGATTCTGGGAGAGTGGCATGGAGCACTGGCTATTCTTCTGTTCTTACTGGAGCAAAATATCCAGAGATACATTGGATTCTCTACCCTATAAAGTCTTTAATATCAAAATTAGAAGTCTTTGCAGAAGACTGTACCATTTGCACTTTGAACCTTGGAAACTGGGGGATGTAACCAATGCTCATGGTGCCTACTCTCTCCTCTTCTTTTTTTGTGTGGAAATCACAATATGGGAAGTAACTGTACACATCCATACCAAAAGCTATATAATTACATAATTCAATGTCTCTACTGCATTTGTTCTTTTTCCCTTAACAGCTGTTGCCTGATAAATGCTCTGTAACATCCCATATGACACACAAAAACACACACAGGACAGACAAGGCAAGAAAGACCTAACATTCAGATTTTTAGCCTCAGTTTAACCATGAATGCCAAAATTCAATATAGTTATCAGAAAATGAGTTTTGAGCGTTTAGAAAAGGCATCACTGTAACAAATACGACAATAACAATTCCTGTATTCCTTCTCCTGTGGTACAACGTTCTAATTCTCTTCTAGCAGGGAATAAGAGGTTGGTTGAGTGGTGAAGAGGAGATTAAGAAGGTAACAGGAATATTCTGCTGGCTATGCCAGTCAGCATGTTTGATTATTTAGGATCCATGTATTTAATGAACATAGGAGGTTGAAGTTTTTCTTGCCAAGTAAATGTAAATTTAATAAACATGAATGCTCCATTATTCTAAGTATTCCTATTCTATATATTACAAGGAAGATGAAAAACAGTGACACTTACAAAGATCATATATTTCTAACAAAATTTATCTGAATGCAACAGCTTTTTTTTCCTTTTAATTAATAAACTTATTTTACTGAATTCAGATTACTAGTAATCTGAAATTTTAATTAATTACATTGAGTTTAGCTAATAATCTTTTGCAACTCACCTCAATTCACAGAGTCCCATAGCAAGAAAGACTATAATAAGATCCATATGGATCTTAAGATCGCCACTGAACTTGTTCCAGAATGTTATCAAAAACACAGATGGGATTTCTAGAAGAAATAATAAAAAAAAAAAAAATCATTCTGCAAAGGTCATGTAGGGAATTTCCTAGTTGCAAAGTCTATTCATTAGAATGTCAACTAGAGCTGTTCAAATATTAAATGCATTGATTTGTGAATGTAATTCCTTCCACCCCCACCCTCCCATAAAAACATAACCTGATATGCACTAACTTATGGGGTAATGTTACTTTTTACTGGCCAACATCCATACAACTACCAGTTGTATTAAAGAACATTTTCATATATTTCCAAGGTTTTGTGATTGTTTAGCAGGAACTCCACATTAGAATTGGCTGTGTACTGTTTTCCTTGGTTGTTATTAAGTATACTTAATACTGAAATCATGAAATAGAAGCAGTGCAGTGCAATACATGTGATGGTGGCTGTATAGCACAAATACAGAGCCATAAGAAAGGAAAACTCACAGAGCTACCCACTGGCAGAGAACTATTTATCTGTTAAATTATTGTTAATGCTCTCTCTTTATATATCATAGCAAGCAGAAGAGTTCATTTGTCAAGATGCTGGAAAGTACTCTGTTTAACATAAAAGAAAACAGTTATTTGAGAACAACTTAACAGAAGAGGGACACTACTGAAAATTTAGATCCTCTTCTTTTAGGCTGATTGCACTACTATAAATTTGGAAAAAAAAAATCTCATATAACAGAATATGATGAGAAAAGTGTACTAAATCAGGTATAACATATAGGATCACGGAAGAAGGAAAAAAAATACCAAAATGATACCTATATGAGTTGATTGAAAAATAGAGTTGCTTCTTCAAATTTATTATGTTTTGCTTTGAGGACTGTTATTTGTAGGTCCCCTCTTCTTTGGTACATGACTGAACATTTAAGAATGAGACCTTCAGACTCAAACATGACTTAACCTGATAAATTTCTAACCCAATTTACAGCAATGTCATGCATATGCTAAAATCCATCTAACATAAATATTTAACGAAGAAATAAACCTGCCAGAAGAATAAATTTACAGCACATTTAGTGCACAGCATTTTAGAGGTGTCTGCCGAGTAGGTTTTGCTGTCGAGACAAGGTTTTAAACTGCCAATAGTTTAAAAGTAGTAATTTTTCATTGCATTTCATTCGTAAGCTCTGCTCCTTTTAAGAGACTCCAGGCTGTCAAGGTTAATTGAACCCTCAGGGCCCTCGGAATGACTGCACTCATTGGGGCTCTGCAGGCTCCTGCCCAGCTCCCTGATTCTTTTGCTCTAAATCTTGTCTCGAATGATCTTTTTCATAAATACAATTTCAACTTTAATCTCCACAATGATGATCTGCTGATCTAATTCTCTGCTTTAGACCTTTATCTGTCTGCCCGGACTAAAATGACTATCTTTCTGGCATTTTCTGATCAGCTTAAAACACCTTACTTACGTACAACGTACTTACGGTTTTTTATTAAGGAGCAGAGGAGGAGTAGAAAGCTAGAATTTTATTTTGTCTAGACAGCATGACCTGCACCTGTAGATGACACACTCACTATAATTCCACATCCTAACTTTTTGAACTATCCTGCTTTTTGCCATCAAACACTTTTAAGACTTGGTCTCTGCAACAGCCTCAGAGCTATTTCACAGAGCTAGTGGCAGATCAGTCGCACTTCCCCCAGTCTGTGACCATCCATGACCGTCATCTAGCTGCTTCTTTCTTCACCATACTTGTTTGAGGGCAGATCAACATAATTGCTGTATTTGTAGTTCAGGATTTAAGTACACTGCTTTTCCATCAGTTGGTCACATAGGGATTTTCCCTGGTTGAGAGCCTGTGATGATGCAACTCATCAGTTTTACTAAACCCAAGTGCTTCTGTTCCAAGGTTGGAATAAGTATCAAGGAAAAAAAAATCATAAGAAACAAACAAGCTATGTTTGTATTTAGTTTCATCTAATTTGATGCTTCATTACAAACAAATTAGCTAAATTTCCCTGCCAGATTAGTCTAACACCTTTAAACCAGTTCTATTCTTCTATCAAGTGCAGGTGCTTCACTGTGTTTAGAGGACTTGCTTTCCCTTAGGAAAACTGACTTTAACAAAATTTTTGCTTTCCTTCTGAAATAGAGCTTTTCAAAATTTAACTTGTCAGGTTTTATATTGGAAATGTAATTCTAGTGAAATGAAAACGTAACTATTTTGACTTCTTGTGGTCATTCAGAGAAAAATAAGTACCCCGATACAGGACTTTTTTTTTTTTTCAGGTCTAAGGTATCCAATCTCCTGTCTAAAACCGAAGGATTACTGATGTCTGTAGAAAGAGTGCATTTTCTCCCAAAATGAAATTTTATACCCCCAAAAAACAACAACAACAACAACAACAACAAAACAACAACTGAAATCTAACTTTAGAAAGAGTCATAGCCATAAAAGCATAGCTTGAAAGTAAAACTGAAAAAGTGAAAAATAGAAAGAATGATACAGTCAATAGGAGTCCTTCTAATGACATAACGGAGCACAAGTGGGAGTCTTTAAAGTACCAATCACTCTGAAACTTAAATTAACCACTCACTGTTATACTTCTGTAATTAAGATAGCAAGAATAGAAATAGGAATAAATAATAGAGCTAGAAATAGTCAATACAAGCTTTATCAAATTGCATTTACAACCACTGAAATCGACTCTTAAGAAAAACTTCCAGCTTCACTTTCATTTAAATATTTATATTTTTCAACAGTCTACATAAGATTTTATTTTTTGTGATTTTTGAAACTCACGTAATGAATGAATTGCTGAATTTATAAACAAAGAAGTCATGGATTTTCAAATCTGGTAAAGCTAAAAACTTCAAATAAAACCCCCAAACATCATGCTACATAATGAACAATGCCATAAGGTCTCCTCAGACCCTTGCGTTCTGGGTGCTATAAGATGATGTGGCTGATGAAACCTGACACAGTACAAGATACTGGATCAGGAATACAAATGTAAATCAAATCTTTCCAGACAAGTTAGCACACGACCAAGTAGCATCTTTGTACCATTTTTTATTACAAATGGAAGATGTATTACCCTCAAATTGCTTTAATGTTTTTAACCATGATCTTATTATTAAAGCCGTATCACCCTTGCAGAAGTGATTGAGTACATTACTTGTATAAGAATAATTTTCTGATTTCTTGGAATATGCATTGCCTTGGGTACACTTTTCCCTCAGGTAGTCCTTGCCTCCTAAGAGATTAAGATACGTTTTTAGAGACTTCATCCATCTGAAGTGTCCCAATTTCAGTACTTCCTCAGTTTGTTCACATGCACACATTCTTTTCATCTTTTTCTAACACTGAGAACCATTTAAAACTAGCACTGACAGAAATGTATTTTGCTCTGCTTCAACTTTTCCTGATGAAAGTAGTCCTTTCCTTTTCCCTGAGGAAGTAGTCACTGGAACTAAGTAGAGTATTTATTTTAATGCAGGGTGCAGGAAGGTATCAGCATTTCTGTTTATAAAGCGGGATCATCCACTCTGCTCTGTGTCAGGATGAGAATGCTAAACTGCATCTCAATGACTAAACCCCAGTATGGAAGATTCATGCAGCCTTCTGTACCCTGAAAGGCTATAATAATTAACTTCTCAATAAAGCTGTAATTAATTATTGACAATTTAATGTCCCTACTTTTAACCTTAAATAACAGGCAGGAATTACTGGCTGTCATCTCTTCTTTAGCATTGCCAGGTGCAGCACACGTGTTCTCAATCAGGTCACCCCATCTACATCAGCCACTTACACTGTCCATTCATACTGTAGCTGCATCTTTCCCTTCAGAATAGTGATGGAGTCTTCAATTGAATAATTTACGTCTGAGTTTTATAATAGACACTCGTCATTTAGTAAAATGAGCTGCTGAACAGACTTTAGAAGTGGATCCTCTTTAACATTTTCTATGAAAACACGTTTCTCTGCTACTCAGAAAAAAAAAAACAGAATTATGATGATACTAAATAGTAGCTACTGAACTGGATGCTCATCTATGCCCTATTCTAATCTTTTTCTCTGCAGCCACCGTGTTTTGAGCACATCTATTAATTTATAAAGTGTTTGCTGTTGTAGACAGCTGTTAAACAGTTAATAGGAAATCTATTGCACTTTGCCCACCAGCATAACTGCATTCTGCCTAATAAACTCCTCCTGAACTAAATAATGATTCTTCTTGTTCTTTCACACCTCTCACACTGAATTCAGAGTTGTACAGTTATATATTTCACATTGTACAGAAAAAAATATTATATAGCCTCTCCATATAAATTGCTTTTGTATCACAAGGTTTTAGAAACTCTCTAAAATGAAAGACAGATTGAGAATATATTTGTAAACATATAATTTTAATTTACTGAAATTTTAAAAACAAACAAAAAACATATTTTAGATGATCACATCCAAGGTGATCATCTACACATACATACATCTATACATAGATGAGCTCCAAAAATCTTGCCTGTGCAAAGGATCCTTTACTACAAGTGTGCAGACTAATGCCTGAGAAAAGCCTTAAATTGGTCAAGTTTTACTTGGTACCCAGAAGTTTCCTCAAAGAGAAATATTTTCATTGTTATAAGTTATTATAGCCAGGGTAGAGGAGAGAAAATCAAACTGAAAATGATTCTTTTATTGCTACAATGGCCCTAGGAATTAGTGAGAACAAACTTAATTACAAGAACACTAATTTTGCTAGACATCAGAGAAGAACCCAGGAGATCCAAGACCCACAGAAATACAATCACTCACAAAACACTCACCTTACTCCTCAGGTGTCTGATGATCATTTCTATCACCACAAAGTATATTGGCCTACACCTCTTGACACCAAAGGCACTAAGTAATATTTTCAAAAGTTGCCTGAGAGAAGAAATACTTTTTTTTTTTTTTAATTGAAGAATAATGACAGTTTTCATCAGTCATAAACTATTTTTTTTTATAAGCTAATTCTCATTTTATTGCCTTTAAAACCACTACAGTGTATCGTAAAATTTGAGCTACCTTCAAAAGAATGCAATTATCATTTTGAGTACAACAGGAAAAAATGCTCAAAGGTACTAGTATTTAAGAACTTATCTTGTCCCTTAAATTAGGGAAAGCTACCAAGCAATGAAAAATTGTATTTGACTGAAAAGCTTTTGCACAGTTTATTATTAATTAAAGAAAATTAACATAAATTATATGCTTCACATTTTAAATACCTATTATTAACCATACTGTTGTATTTGAGAAGTTCACTTAGTGGATAACATATGTCTACTTCTGACAGTTAAAAATTTAATTTACAAATCCTGTGTTTATCACTAGTTGGCATCTGACTGACTTTTTGGTGAACTTCTGGTTAGAAATTTTATGTAGAAAAGATATATGCAAAGACAAGCAAGATTCAGAGCTAAGGATTACTAGGAAAGTTGAGTAATGACTCTGAAACCTGTATTTATTGGCCATTCAGTTTCACACCTAAGACAAATGGTTTCAAAACAGGCACGAAAACAATGACATCCAAAACAAGGAAAAGGTCTTCCTATTTAAATGCAGTTGGGAAAAAAAATTATGGGATGTCTTCAACAGCTGCATTTTGCTTATAATTTCTGAGCAAGCTTTCTTATCGTGATTGTGTATGTGTTTGAAGTATTTTAAGTGGTTGAAATACATAATGATTCAAGGCTTCACAAACTAACGTTCTGTTTTATCTTTATTTTGGGAAATACATTTGATTTGCTGAATGCCTTGGTTAGATATAAAGGGTTATACCGATTTTTATTTTTATTTTTTAATATTGTGGTTTTCAAATGGCAGGAGAAGTAGGCAAGTGAAGACTTTCATTTATTCAGATCTGGGTCTGAAAACAGATAAAAGCATTTGGGGCTGAACATAACCCCATTACTGAAGATCTGTGCTCTGAGTCCGTTGAGAAGCCCTAACAGTTTTGCTTACCAAACATGCATTTTAAATGTAAGATATATTTTATGATGAATCTCTAGTAATAGACACAAATTCTTTTGAAACAAGTGTTCAATTACTTGTTTCCAGCCATTTTTCTATAAATGTTTACAGCCGATTTAAATGATTGCCTCTGTCAGCTGGTACAGAGAGGCAGGCAGGCTGACGCTCATGTTCAAAAAAAGACTGTGTAATGTATATTACATACAGCACCCCCAGCCCCCAGTGCAGTCTTTTAGCATTAGTCTATCCACATCAGCCTTATCAAACAACAGCAAGCCCTAAGGTTTTCCACCAGACTTCAACTTTGCTATTCGGCATGGAGTTTTTACATTAACCTTCATACAATGTGCATCAGTGCATAAATGTTTCCCACGTGGTGAGTTGACAGCTACACATGCCAAAAATCTCTCTTTCCATGCAATCTAACACCAGCAGAACTGCAGGAAAGATTTTTTTTTTCCTCATGTGCGGCTTGAGTCAGCTGCAGTGCAAGTCTAATAACCATACAGTGATCGCTTTAAAAAAAATGGTTGGAGAATTTATTTGTGAATCCAGCATGCTGCACATTTTGGTCACAGGGAAATCACAGGTAGATTCTTCTGTTTTGAATGTTTATTTGTGACTGTTGTACAGCATGCTGCATGCTGTATGGCATACCTCTCTGAAGCCATGTGATGGTATAAATCTTTCGAGAAGCTGTTATACATTCCTCGGAGGGCATGTCGTTGAGATTTCTTTATTGAAGTCACAAGTTTCCTTTTGCTTGCACATATTCCCTAACACTTCCTGAAGTTTGCCACCTTCAGGCTTTCAGTGAACTCTTATTAAAATGAATTTGGCATCTTGTTCCTTTGATTCAATTCCATTTTTTCTTTCATGGGTATTACAAATTAAACAGTGTGACATGCGGAAAAAAAAAAAAAAAAAAAAAAAAAAGGGGTGGGGTTGTGGTTTCCTCTTTTCAACCTACCCTGTACTTGAAAAAATTTCAAGCATAAAGCCAGAACAGCCCTCTGAAATTTGAAAAAAAAAAAAAAAAAAAAAGGAAAAGAAAAAAAGAGGCTGTTTCTAGGATAAACCTGTATTTTTCAAAGTAAATTTAACCTTTGCATGTAGCAAACAGGCATTTTTCTTTGGGCTAGAAACCTTAAATTTCTGATATATAGTTTAATGAGAACATTTTAGAGCTGTTAGCAAAAAATTCCAAGTGGGAATTAAAAAAAAGAGTAAAATGAGTCTGAAGTTCTCAATTCTGATTCTGCCTTCACTTGCAAAGAACAAAAAGCTTTTTTAATGCACATGAATAAATTCATAGACTGTGAGAAGCTCATGTACGGTTACATAGTACCCTGCATTATAATTCCTCAGTGAGATGTTCAGAGACAAACAGCTCCTCCACTGATTCTTTCCATATACGGTTCAGCATAAAACCATTGCAAACTTTTAGCCCAGCTGGGTTCATGAATGCTTGTCTGCATCTACTTCTCAGTGACCACATCCCTGCTGAAATATAAGCGCAGCCCTTCCCAGATGTGCATCAGGGTCACTGACTCTGTGGTATCACCTTGTCCTTCCCTAAGATTCACCCTCACTCCCTTTTCCTCACAGCAGGAGGAAGACTTTTCCCATCCCCAGAAATCTCTAGTCCAGACATGGGCATAGCAATGGAAAGCTTGGGGAAGTTTCTGCTCCATCACAAAGCACTGGCCTCACATGTAGCCTTCAAAGCTGAAGAAAGATTTGGCATGATTCTACAGTGATGAAAACACCCTCAAAACCTGCATAGTCATCATACTAAATCAAAAACTTGCAATGGAACCAATGTCTGAGGAACTAAACGAGAAAGCAGCCTATGATAAACATATTTTTTACTTTGCTATCGTAAGACAGAGAAACACTCTACTATACATTACACACTGTATAACCCAGGCTATATCCAGGCCGTATTTTTCATGGGCATGAAGGAGGGTTGCTCTTCTGCTCTGACCACTGTGGAACCAGAATGGCAGCACAGCTTTTCTGTGCTTTTCAGCCTACCAGATTAGATTATTTGCTGATATTTCAGTGATGAAACAGAAAGGTCATCATGTATTACATTCATAATGCATCTATAAACAGCCTCAAATGTAATGTACTGTTACTCAACAATGTTGATTCTGTACAAGAAAATCTTATATTGTTTAATCTCCTCCCCTCAAATATTTGCCTTTTTTTTTCCCAAAAAAGTTACTTTCAAGTGAAACAGCGTGTCTGCACACACTCAAAAACTACAATATTGTGAAGTCAAGCAGAAATTTTATTATAAAGCAATGAACTAATATGCATTTTAGTGCAATTAATGCATGATGAAAATCAGGCAGTAGTGGAGATCCAATATAAGAAAAAAATATATACATTGGAACCAGAGGGCATCCAACAGAGATGCCTGCACACCTGTGTGTGCCTTATGTACTTTCTACATTAAATTAACGGGGGAGGGTAGAGATCAGGCACAGAATGGTGACCAAATATACATTTTATCACATTGGAGAGCTTCAGCACTTCATAACCTACTGCAGACAGCTATTTGGGTATCAAATGTTAGACAACACTCACTAATCCTCAGTCATTGGCACTTTCCACAGTCCCTTTAGAAGCCCTTGAAATCCAGCCCAGTTACTTAGCTATGTGCTAAGGAAAGGATTTTGGCTGTGCACCGCATATGGCTGTATACCCATTTCAAGTTTTAAAGAAAGCACATTTCTCAGTTGGGAGCATGGGAGCAAAATTCCTATCAAAGCTGTTAGGAGGAAAGGTGAACTGATCTAGTCACACAAAATGCAGTTTGCATGTGGTAGACAGAAAGGGAAAATGCAAAATCTAGCTGGCTAATTAGCCTAACGCTCCAGTCCTTTTCTTCGGAGAAAAATTACCCTTAGGCAAATCATCCCCTGTAGTTTATTTTATTGTAGGACTCAGCTGGCATGAGTGGACACCTAAATGTAGTTGCAAATATTTAGTAATGACAAAAGTGTTTGGGATAGGTTGGGATTATTTTTAATTAGAGCTGTATATAACAAATCAGTGGGGATGTAAACACTGACAAATCATCCTGTTTCTGGCTGGGACTGTTCTGCTTGATCAGCTACCAGAATGGTAGGCCTACACCCATCAGGAGATTTAGGACAGCAAATTCTCTTAATCTCTGTTTTGGCTTTTACCGCCAACTAAATATTTACAGTTTTGGAGGACTCCAGGGAATAACAATGTTATCTAGTACTCTCCCAATTATTTGAACATCCATATAAAGCCCTTTAATTATCACATAGCTGCCAATCTGCTAATACACATAGCAGAGGTCGATGTTTTAATAGCAGTAGTACATTAAACAAAGGTAAAAATGTATTAGTATTAAGTGCAATTAAATTAAGACAGTTTTGAAATAGTTCTATGACCTGGGTAGTTACATAGAAGAAATTAATGAAAATCTAAAGGACAAAACAAAAAGGTACAGAACAGACTTGGTATTTTCATCATCTGTAAAATAAATACTTTGAAAATTACCGTCTTAAGTTTTGCTTTAATACTTTAAAACAGGCTTGCCCGACACACAAAAGCTCCAACAGCTCAAACGCTCAAAACCCGTGTATTCACATTGTGCAGAGCTACAAAATAACATATTTACATTCATGTTAGAAGATGCACACAAAGGAAATGCAATTCCAGAAACTTCAGAAGCAAAGTCTAAAGGCCAATCTATTCCTGCTGCCAAGAAATGCGATTCCAAGAGAGATGACACATTAAAGCGAGAGAAAATTGGCTTTTAATTTCAGTAGTGCAGATGGGTCAGAGTCTACATTAGTTTCTTTTTTTAAAGGCGTTGTTATAGGCAAAATAACTGCACATACATCCTTTGAACCCTTGTCTTTCTGTTGTTTTAATGAGTCAAATGGACTAGCATTTCATACACGGAATTGTTTTTCACAATCAAGCTGATTCTTGAATGTTAAGATCCCGTTCTACATTCATACTCTGACATGTATGTGCCGAGGAGTTCAATTTGAACTTGTACTACCTGCACAATTTACAGCCTGGGTACTATTTTTTGGATTTTACTGAGGGAGTCTGGGTAATAAGGAGAAAAACAGAAAAAAAAAAAAAAAAAAAAAAAAGCATAGAGGAAATGGATATCAGGAAATGTATTTATGTCCATTATGAATAGAGGAGCAGACCGATTTGGTCTTGTGACTGAGCTACGAGTGAAATCCAATTTGCCCAGGTTTCATTGTGTAAACCAGGTGAAAAGAAAATAAATTTGTTCTACAATAAATCATTTTTTTCCATACTGGAGGAAAATCAAATTCAGAGTCAAAATCAAGATCCAAAAAGCCTATACTGAACTAATGAAAACTAGGCAGACATAATCAAAATAAAGCATTGATTTATTTTGTTGCCACAGCTGCAAAGACATCTTTTAAAGCTTGTCCTTTTCTGCAGGTCACAGAAAAGAAATGTTTTATCCTTTGCATATTATCAGTAGCTTGTTTTTAGCTAAGTGTTTATTGTGCCTTATAAACCTAACATATTAGGTTTATAAAGGTTTATTATCTTTTTCCTATAATTTTACTCAACTGCAAAACTACTGGTTCTCGAACATGTAGGGAGATATCCTTCCAATTATTATTGTAAATGTGTGTCAGTGGAATACTCCAAATATCTCTATTCTTTTTACTTGGCAGGCAGGCAAGCTAGAACATTGTAACCACTTATTGCAGAACTGCTCCACTGCCAGGGTTATGTCCAGACATAGTCTATGCAAGACAGAGAATCTGATTTTCAGAACAGACTAATCAGCTAAACTCTATGCTGCCTGGAAAAGCTACAAAAAATGTTCAGATGCTAGATTTTATACAAGGTCAAAGAAATGACCCTCCCCTGCTCCCCTGCCCCCCCAATATATTCAATATATATCATAAAAAAAAAAATAAAATAAAATGTAAGAACTACAGAATTGGTTCTTATTTAAACTGAGTGACTATGCATAGAAACAACATTCTTCCAACCCGATACAGGTAGCCACAGGGTGCTATATGAACAATTAGAATAACGGTAGAATAAACTTTTTTGGAAGGAAACACAAAGCACAATAGTATCAACAACGTTGGAGTTCAAGTAGATTGCATTAATTGATAGCATCAGTCATTACAATAAATACATAATACTGTAATCTGCATTTTGGAGAATGATATTTCCAGGTCTTGAAAGAACAGTACAAAAAGTCCGTCTTTTTTGCTGTTCTTACTTTCATGGTGTTAACTTCTTTTTTCAACACTGTAAACTATGCTTTCCCATGATTGTGTGTATTTTCTAGAGATGTCAATGATATGCAGAAATGTAGAAAGAATTGAGCAAAAATTGCCTGACGCAGTGGACAAACTGCATGATTGATTTCTTTTCTTCTCTAAATATAAACATAACCAAGCAAAACATTTTACAAAGAAAAATTCTTTAAAATGTTAATTTTGTTTATCAGCAGACACATGTTTCTTTGCAAGAGATGATGTCTTTTAAATAGGTGTGTTTATCTCTCATACAGTAGTAGGTTTCTATTCACTTGCACAGATAATTTACTTCAGTTATACTTGCTGTGTATACCTTCCCCTTAAATACTAGGGTAAGCTGTATTCTCCCCAAGACATAAATGCATCACTCCAGCTGATGTGAATAGGTCATGCATTTATCAAGGAAGGACTGAAGAAATGAGGGTTAAACATTAGAAATACGAATGCCAAGCTGAAGGAAAATAAAAGTTAGCAGATGTCAGACACTACCTAGGCATCACCTTCACCAAGAACAGCAAAAAGACATTTTTCCATTAATATATTTTCTTGTTGGAAAAGTAGAATAAACGAAACACTGATCCAGTTTTTTTGCTGGTTTAGTGCCATGAACTAAGTACGCTGTGTCTATAGGAATGGAGAATACCTGAAACTACAGTTACTTTATTATTTGCTCTGTTTAAGGAAAAGCAGCTGTCTCTCGTAATTCTGTTAGTGTTCTTTAATGTTCTATTAATATTTCCAGTCTCGCACACCCTAAAATCAAAAGGTATTATCAAACAAGTCAGGGTAAATAATTCAGAGTTCTATCATATATCAAAACATTTTTTAGATCACAAAATATGAACTACAAGCAAGAAAACATAATCAGTTATCTGGCATAACATGCAAATAATCTGTTCCATTACTGTAGAGATATCTAAAGCAAGACTGTAAAATGCAATGAATCTGATAACACGTTAGTGTTCAAACAAAAATATAAAGCATCTGTGTTTGCTAAGTATGATTTCACAATTTATCAAAAGCAATTTCTTTCTCAGAGACTTATGGTATAGAAATTTCCATTTTGTTTTTGGTCTCTTGCTAAGAAGTCACCTTCTTTGCACAGTACTGCAATTTTCCTGTTACATTCTTAAATTGTCAAAATCAAATCTAAGATGATGTACTAAATAGTTTTTACCCAGCTTATAAATCTGTGAAAAATGCATGAGTATAACCTCTGTTCCAGATTCTCTAGTATTATGCATCATCACAATTTAAATAAAAATCATGGAGAGACTTATCATTATATGCCTGATTTATACAATAATTTTATACATTAGTATTTCCAAATTTATTTGGGTATTGCATGAAATTCCTGCAGACTATATCTTTTCTTGTTCTGATATGTTTGACTAGATACAATCAAACCATAAACATTACTAAATTTTAATTAAGGAGAAAAAAAAAAAAAAGATCAAGAGGTCAACGAGTGCTTACCTAAGAGTTTTACTCTATACTTCTCTTCTAGTACCATAATCCATACAAAGAAAGTCAAGTAACAAATGCTGATTTTAGTGTATTATGTTGTATGTCCTCATGACTTACAGAAATATGACAAGCAGCTGTGCTCCACACTGCTTTCAGAGTTTCAGTATATAAAAGCTGTAGTCACACGTTATTTTTATTTAGTGGGAAAATAAATGTTACAGTTAACATTTCTGAAATGAAATTCCTTCTACTGCAATCACTGATGGTATCATGCTAACATGGAATTCAGCTTTCACGGGAATGGCCATAATTGAAAATTTGGGTCTATAAGGTTTCCTTCTGAAAAAAAAAAAATTAGAAAAAAAATAATAAAATAAAATCTGGAGACTAAACTGAAATATGGGTTGTGAAAGAAGAGAACGATAACAAATAGAGTCTATCATGATTGCAAGCTTACTAATAACCCTGTTGTTAAGCATAGAAGGCCACTTTAAATCATTCACTTCAGGTTCCAGTGTTTAATACCATTTCCAACCCTGAAAAGCTCAAGGTCACTAAATCTGTAAAAGGATTTGATGGCAATGTGGTTTATGTCTTGTAGCAAGAGAAGAATCACTGTGAGGTTGACATCCCTGCAGGGCTGGCAATGCATACTTCTGTAACTGCCTTCCATCAACATGGGCAGAGGACAATCAAATAACAAACTGCAGCTGTATCTGCAGTGGTCTGAGACTGTATTGCCTGTGCCATGAAAGTTTTTAGTTGTCAGGTCATGTGAATATGGTACAGAAATATTGTAGGTATAGTAAACAATGTATATATCTTTCTGCAACATGCTAATTCTAATCTCTACTGAATTTCCCACAAATATTCTCCTCTCTTTCGTACTTTCATTTACAATGGGGTGCAGTCAAAATATGGTGTATAAAGTTTGTATTTGGTCTTTATCATGGAAATGTATATAAAATTGCTCAATGCTTATGAAGATTTCAGCTCCTTTTCATCTTTTCTGAGCATTTAATGGCTTGTAAGAATGCCGATTGGGATCTGCATATTACTTCAGTGTGATGATAGATTTGTTTCACTAATTCTCTATTGGCAGTATATTGACAAGACACTCTGCTACTGTACCCAAGATCATATACTATACTATAATATAATGTGTAATTGGATTCACTGTACTTAGAACCAATAGTAATTTCGCCATGGATTTGAGCTTTAATTGCTTTCTTTGAGTAATTTTCATCATATTGACTATCTGAGCTCTCTTAGACTACTCATGTTGTTTTGTAATATAATTTTATTCTTTATTGACATAAATACCCTATAACCAATTTAGCTAGCCATTGGGTACATTTAAGCCTTATTAAAATTTAATGATTTAAAAACTATGCAAAAACTTGAATCAGTAAGTAAACAAGAGACATAGCAGACAAAGTATCTTATCATGGTGCCATTCCATGTAATATTTATATTTTTTAAATGCCATAGGACCTACCTTCACTGCCATATCCACCTTGGCAACACAGATATCTATGACAGATAAACAGTGAAAATAACGTCCTACCTTGTTTTAAGGTCTGCATCCTTTCAGCACAGAATATACATTAGTTTCCTACTGCATCACAAGATCATGAATACAGAAGGCATGAGATGGGCACTGTAAGCCCTAACTCTTCCTTGGTCACCTGTTACTGCCAATGATGGAGACAAGACACTAGGATGGACAAATCTTTGAGTTTGTCCAGTACAGATCTTCTTATATTACTGAGCTCAGAGGAAGCGTCTTTAAATGAACAACAAACAAATTCATTGTTTATAAAAGGAAGCTGAGGGGGGAAATAAAAATAAATTTAATAAATAAATAAATAAACAAACACTATCCTGTGGACATCCTGAAATTGTCACCAAGACAGCCTCTTTCAGGAGATGACCTGGGAGCTAAAGTTTGCCTCCAGTCCCTGCTGACTGTTAAAAGAACAGATTTCCTGATCAAAGTGTAGTACTTATGAATGCTACTGTTTCACACTCTGCAGGATGTGGGTCAAGAGTTTTAGTCTTACTGATGTTTGAGGTGTCTAAGGCAGCTCTGATGCCAAACATTTCACCTGCTGGCAATCCAGACTTTACTGGAGGTTTGGCTTTTTTATGAGCATAGAAAGGGCAAGCAAAGCAAACTCAGTGGGAAGCAAAGTGACAAAATCCATGGGGAGATACGTAGAAAAAAAAATCTACCAGTCAAGTTATAATGCCCTCATTAGAAAGGAAAAACAAAACAAACAAACAAACAAACAAACAAAAAAGGCATTTTTTTCTGAACACAAAAGATTTTATCCCATCCGATAACAATAAGCAAGCTAATCTGAAAACTCAGAGTTTGTTTACAAACCTCCTCAAAATGAGGAGGCTTTGAGATCCAAGTTCTGCCTGGGACATAGCTCCATTTGAATCAGCCATTCAAATTCCTGAGCAAGGAATCCATCCCAATGGTCACTGCTGTGCAAATGGACACAACCCAGTGGCTACACAGTCAGCTTGCCTAGGAACACGAAGGACCAAGGAGAGTGAGTACAGTGCATGCCCCCAGAAGGCATGGGAGGGAGATGACCAGGGATGCAGTCACACAGAGCTGCTACTGCACCTGGAAGCTGCTGGAGGAGCTTTGTTGGGTTTTTCTCTTCAAAAGGATTAAGCACCACAGGAAGCACAGCTGGAAGGACTGCCATACATGGCAGTCAAAGGATTAAGGATGCGAAGGACATCCAGCTTCACTAGACAGCATCACTGGCATACACAGAATTCAGCCAGATGTACAACTTGTTCATAGAGACCTTGGCTGACAAAACCAGAAAATATGCCAGTGAACAATGCAGGGCTGTTCTGTCCCTCTTAGCTTCATTCTCTTCTGGCAGGCCTGTAGGATATCCCACCACCACTCTTTAAATCTCACTCACATCACGTATACCTTTTGCTTTCAGCCACCCAGATCATGCCACTTTGCAACACGGGGGCATCTGGTGTCTACAGCTCGATTCTTTGTGACCCCAAAGAGCATGGCTGGTGTGTAAATGAACATGACTGAAGCATCTCCATTGTTTTCTTTTTTCCTCTGAAATCTGTTAAGTTACTGCACAGTAATACTTTCTTCAAAGGTAAGCCCCAGAGGGCACAAAGTAAAGCATTTACTCACTAAGCATCAGATTTGCACACAGTTACTATCAGAGGAAAAAATAACACATTTCTTTATATCTAATTTTTATAATGTGACCTCCTAAGAAAATCTATGGTTAACATATGGTTAACCAAATCTATTTCTCAAGTTTTTCTGCTTTGTTTCCTGGGATGATGTTCAAGAGAAGCCATTTTTTGCTTTGTATGGGAGACAGCAGTACACAGAATGAAGTGTCAGAAATTGCCAGCTCCTATATTTCGGCATCTGAAAATAATGAGAGTGGAAAACAAGACTGAAGTGTTAAGACAAATGTTTGTGGTAGTTTAATTAATGAAGTATTTTTTCTGTGTATGTGTGAGAAAGCAATCGAGGGAGCAAGCAGGCTTACAGAACTAGGCATACTTCCACAAATAGCATAGATTCAAGTACCATTAAATCTTCTAAAACATATTTTCTGAGAAAAATCCAGAGTAGGCTGAAGGGAGCCATTCTTCTATCCTCAAATATTCACAAAGTACTCTAACTACTACTTTAATAAGTGTTTTATAAGGATATAAGAATTCGTGTAAGTGATATAAATATATTTTTATATATTTATGAATTAAGTTTTCTGAAATTCTAGTCCTCTGAACTTCATAAACAGGAAAAAATAGGGAACAGATTTACAAGACTATATTTAATTACATTTACAGACCACATGGGACATTTAAAACTATTCAAATCTCTTTTTTTATTTTTAGTTTTACAGACATGTCTGGCTAGTCGCTGAGGTTATCAAAGAAATGACTGTGATCATTACAATTTATGCAGAATAAAGTACATCTCTCTACAGTTTCATTTAGCTTCTTAAAAAAAAACAAAGCAATAGGAGTTTTATAATTTAGATAGAAGTATGTTAAAATCTGAACCTGTAAAAATCAAGAGAGATCTATTAAAATAACAATTTACTTTGAAATAAAATTGTATGTGCCTTTATTTTTGAGAGAACATGGTTATCTATAAGGAAATAGGGAATATCTCTTTTCTAATGAGGCTCTACCTGTCAAAAGACAGTTGTTAAAAACACCTTTCAATAGCTCTACAGTCATCAGTGATGAGTTGAGTACAGTTCTATAGGAATTAAGCAAGTTTTCATGGAATTTAGATCAGCCAAAGGACTTCTAAGAAATAAAATACAGATCTATCATTGCTAGAGATACACATTAGCAAATTATTCTAGAAATGCCAAAACATTAGCAGCACTTTATTTTACAGACATAAGTAAGGTTGAAAAATAATTTTCTACTCCTTGTGCCAATATTCCACATAGTGAAATTGCACTATTGCATAGTATATAACACTACTGCAGGAGCTGGAATGATGAAATCAGTCTTAAACAGGAAAAAAAAATAATTTGAAAAAAAAAAAAAAAAACAAAGAAACAACACTAAAGCTTCCTTTCCTTTATGAAACATGTCAAAAAGGTTTTCATATATGAACTTTCAGCCATCTTTGCTGTGACATAACCTCTCCTATTGGAAATAGTTATTAACTTTCCTTGTGAAAAAGTAAGAAGAAAAAAATGTGAACCATATCATGAAAGAAAATACTATTTCATAATCTTAAACTGTATCCTAGACAAGGTGCAATGAGCAGATGTTACCTGACATTCAACTTTGCATCATAACATAAAAGTCAAAAAAGAGTTGTTGAACAGTTTATGTTCTTGACAGCAAAGATGGACATGCTAACTTAACCCCTGAAGAGATGGAAACAGAATAGTGACCTCTAAGAAAAAGATAAAATTAAACAAAACCTCACCGTAAACCCTAACCCCATTAGAATAGTTACCACAGTGTAACCCAAAATTACAGGTATAACACAACTGTGTGCCTACCTAGAGTATCATAAACTTGGTTTGAAAGTAGACTTCCATCACTATACAGAATATCTTTCACTACTTCTTATTATCCACTGCATTAGATTCATATTGATTAACGGGATATAAGAATAAAAAAATTTAAAGACAGAAACTACAAATATAGACTAAAATTGTCATTTTACCTATTTATCTTTCCTCAGCTTGTTCCATATGACTTTACCACTAGGCTCATTTATCTTCAGCATAATATTAAGGTACATATATTAATCCATTCCCCATGCAGATTTGGCAGACATTTTCAAGTATCTAAGTATGTGATAGCATTAGTGTATTCAATACTTGCAATATGCACACAAGTAATAAACCTCCTTAACCTAAAATTGTGGAAAAAAACAAACAAACAAACAACAAAAAAAAAAAACTCAACACAACAACATTCCAAACATATTATTTTCTCCCCTTAAATGCATGAAAATATAACTTTGTTTCTCTCTTTTGACTAGCTCCAACACATGCCCTGTCAGCATACATCTCCTGCCACGGAGCAACCTTCTCATTTTTCCAGCATTATCTAATCAAGATAAACCAACACCTGCCATGAGTTAGCACCCATCTGATAACGAATAATAAGGCTACAATCACTTCTCATCAAATCTTGCTCTAAGGTGTTTTCTAGTTGCTTTGACGTGCCATCACATACTGCAATCATGCTGACTCTGAAAACTTGCTTCCAACTGCTGGTCACCAACAATTACATTCTCACATTATTAACCACACAGATTTTGAATTTTGTCCCTGTTATCCTCTACTCAAAATTAAATTACCTTCTCTCCATTACATAACTACAGTAATATTCTCTACCATAGTTTTTTGTGAAAGTTACTGTAAGGAAAAACTTCTTCAGAAAAAAAGGAGAAATCCTGTAGTGTTTTTTTTTGTTTGTTTGTTTGTTTGTTTTTCTCCAGTGGACAGTGCCACCATGACACATCGCCCCAACCTCCTGCCTGCCATCTCACAAGTGTCTCTCCTGTCCTTGGCAGTCCATGAGCCAAGGGACGTGGCAGGGCCCCCTACATCAAGCCTGCTGTGATGCCCTTCCCAGATACAAACACACAAGTGGACTGGTGACAATGCCACCTTAACCTTCCTGTTGAGATATTTCTCTCTGGAACGTTTGCTGTGTAGGGCACTGAACACTTACACAGACCACTTTGACAAGAAAAAAAAGCTCGAAATTTTAAGTTCTTAGTCTGATTTGAAATTATTTTGTACACAGCTAGTGGAGAAAAAAAAAATATATATATATATATAATTTTTTTCAACAATTATTTTAAATAATATATCTATAATGTTGATGCCAAAAAGGAAAATTTATCAAGATGTGCAATGTTTACACAATTTGTATTTAAAAGAAGTGCTCAATATGCAGACAGTTCTACTCACATTAAAGAGATTTTCAAAAGGTTTAAAAGAAATTTATACATTTTACATTATACATTTATATATTTGTTTTGAAGAAGCACAGACAGGTGGATTTAGTTAACTGAACTAGTTCACAGGCATCTTCCCACATCTATCAAAAACTGGATATAACCAACTGCTTGTATTTTGCCTTGCAACAGCCTAACAAGCTGAGAAAATACTACTACCATTCCTCACAGATGGTGAAAAGAAGGCCTGAAGGTATATGTAAGGTCACAGAGCAAGTCAAAATCACAGTACAGTACAAGTGTCTTAAATGACAGTTTTGTAATTAATCCCCGAGATACATCATCTTATTTTTTCCACATCCATTTTCAGTAAACAAAATCTGAACCACGTTAGATGCAAAATAATTCATTTTGCATTATTACGCAGCATAGGTCCTTACTTTTTTTACTCGAAGTAAGAAGGTTGTATTACTTTCTTTCCAAAATAAGCACAGAACAAAGCAAAATTACTTTGTAAAGCAACAAAAATCTTCCTCCACTGCTCTTGAGTAGATAATTTTTTTTCTTGCAAGTTAGTCTGGTAGTTTTTCAACTGTATGGTAATATTGGATCAGAAATCCCAAATAAAACACAACAGCTTTGAGGGAAAGAAAACAAAAATAAGTGATAAAAGCTTCAAACAGAAAATAAAACAGAAACAGAGCAACACTTTTCAGTACAGATTTGAGACAGCTGTTCAAAGTAGAAACTAGGGTGAAATACTTGTTTCATTACACCACTTTCCTGACACTTAGAAAAAATCCCCCAGCCATGACAGAAGTCCAGCAACAGAAATAAAGTACACATATAATTTATACCTAAATTAAAAAGCACATTATCTACTGAAATTAACCATGCGTATAAAATTTTCTTCTTCACTAAAAGGCAACAGAACTGTTACTGTGCAATTGTGAAATAAAGTGCCTTCCAGTGGCAGATGTCTGACCAAGAGATACTGTGGAAATGAGAACACAGTGCTCCAACTTTGGGTCTCAGAATTAATGCAACGCGCAGGCAAACTTTTCTGTCTGCCTATGAAGGAGCAAACTTGGAGTGTGACACCACAGCTGTTAACCTTGGGGCAAGCTTCTTTCTCTCCTACTTGAAGCCACCACATGAGAAGCCATTTCAGGAGCTCTTACATGGCCTAATCATGAATGGTGAATTATTTTTTGTTCCTAAAAGGATATGTTTAAAATTTTGCAGGTCAGGACCGCACTACAACTATTTCCCTTGATATATGAATTAAATAATGGCTCTGAATCACTCACTTGATTGTTCCTTATATACTATACTGATGAAGAAATGGGAATCTGATAGCTTACCTAAATTTTTAGTAAGATAATGGACCTAGTGGCTTTCCCACTCCTATTACAGCACTAGTGTATTGACAAACCTTTAGACATGTTGAACAATCATAGATAGTTTTACAATTCCACTGTTAAATGTATTAATTTCTAAAATAAAAATGGATAACTTGAACTAGGATACCTTATAAAAACAAAAATATACTAATAAAAAATTGTCAGTTCACATTCATGATTACTAGCAAAAATCTCTGGGTTTGTGAGCTATTTTCCATTTCTGTTCCCAAATACATGCACCAGGTATGTCATTAAATCTGAGATCACGGCAGAATTCTAAATTCCACATCTTGGCTTCTCTTCAGTCACTAAAAATATTTATTCTGAAAAAGACCCCGTAAGACACTGTGGTGTGGTTGACTAAACAGTAAATGAAAGACCTGGACCAGAATAGGTGTCTTGTTTCTTGACAGCAGGGAACTGTAACAAGCCAAGACCCATGAACTCTGTTCTCTCCACAATGCATGTACGCTTTTTCCATTTGCATTAAAGAGAATTACATGACCATGTCAAGGGAAGAACTTCGGTCCAAAGCCACTAATCAGAAAGACAAGATCATTATTTAAACTGTAGCATCAAGAATACTCTGCATCCAAAAAGACAACAAAAACTCCTTAGCCTATACTGTGCTCTGAACAATGAAAATCTCTGCATTTGTGATTAACGGTTAAATTGGAATTACTTTATTGATAAGAATCTGGCTTTCTGACTTTGCAACTTCACCAGTCTCATCAACTGAATGTTTCAGCAGTCTTTAGGACAGGCCAGAGTCAGCAGGTCTCCAGTCTCATCCAATATACATTCTGGCAGGCTAAAATCAATACACTAAGATTTGTCTGCCAGCTTCTTTATCCTCATTCCCATTTGCTGCTGACTCTGGCCTCTCCCTGAAGTCTACTGCACCTGTTACTGTCTGAAAAATTTGTACTCCTCCAGTTTACAAATTACTTAAACCACTCCAGTAAAATGAAGGGAAGAAGTTCTCCTTTCTGGCCATCCTCGAACCAAGGCCTCCTATGTAAGGAGTAGCTTGGCAGAAGAGCCTGGAGTGGTTTTACAGCTCCATCTGCTCCATCTGTTCTTACTATGCTGACAGTACCCTCAGCCAAAAAGACTGCAGTTCAGTGTCCAACTTGCCAGTGTAACTATATGATCAGTCTGGCCAGCCTTGTAATAGGTGGATCCTGGAAGTTTTACATTACAGTTTTGTTATCATCATTTCTAATATCCTGCCCCATAATGAAAATATAAATGCATGTATATACATAGGGATAGATAGACAGATACGTGTCTTTATATATGCCTCCCTGCCTCAGATTTATAAGAAGCACAAAAATGACCTAATACTAAGTTTACTGATGCTGTGATGCAGGGCATCTCTAGAGATTTTAGTATCTTGTTTCATAGAAAAATAATTCAAATAGCAGAAATGTTGCTTAGCCCTTTTTACTAATTTAGATCATTTGTTACTCCCAGTAACTGAGCAGTGATTTATAGGTACCAGCCAATACAAAAGGTGGCTTACATTGTCTCATACAAAGGTGCAGAATTGTTTCCTGAATCTTATCTGTGTGTACAGAAAGTTCTGCACTGCCTTTAAGGGATTTATCTGTTTATTCGACGCTTGTCCCATAGGCAAGAGGAAAGAACTAAATAAGCAATCCTTGTTCTCCTAAGACTTTGGGGTCTGCAACTACATCTAACCACAAGACTAAGTTAGCCATTATGTGAAACTTCCTACTGTGCACCAAAACAAAGGTCAGACATAAACCTAGTCTTAAATCACCTTTTTTTACACCATTATTTTTCAAGATGCTCCCTATGGTTTTCCACTTCTTATGACCTTATCAGTACTGCCTTTTCATCTGAGTAAATTCTGCTCAGTTCCACTGGCAATGTAGATCTAGTCTGAAATAATCCTAATCATCTCATTGCATGCAATCCCCAGCTCCAGAGGAATTAGGCACACAGAAACAAGGATTCTGTAAGGCACTCAAAGTTGTACCTATTTTTACCTCTTGAGATGCTTCAAAACAGAAATATTGCAAACTGATGGCATTCCAGTACACTCATGGCTGTGCTCAATTTTAACAGGATTTAGCAAATGCTCTTTCAGAGTAGGAAACTCAGTCAAAAAAATCCGTAACATTCTCTCAGATAGTTGAATAATTCCTCTGTGTAATTCAGGTAACAAACAAAAAGGTTGCAGCGGCATGAAAGTTTAAAGCTTATAATCATGGTGTATACAAATAACACTATTATATTAGATATCCAGTATTTTTTTCACTAGATTTTACTAGGCATAATTTGGCAACAAATTATATTTTATTTCTATTTGTTGGTGATGTTGCAGTTTGTCTTTTCCAAAACCTAATTAAGTTTATGCATCACACACCACTCAAAACTCTTTTATCTAGCCTGGAATTAGTCTGATTTGTTCATGTTTAGGGTGAGTATTTTTCTCCTAATGCTTCTCCTGGGAATCTTTAAGCAAGAAAGACATCATTTCTGTTGAGATCACCTCACTACACTACAAAAAGACAAATATTGTCAGTTTTTACTACAGATGCTGTGAAAAAATGAAAAATAACAACAATAAAACCCCATTACTACTGAGAAATAGTGGTTTTTTTCACCTAATGTATCAGGTCTGACACTTTTGTTATAAATAAACAAGTTCAAATCACTTATATCAAAACTGAGACAAATTAAATCGAAGATCTGAAAATAGAGCATTTAGCTATTACACAAAACCTTTAAGTATTTCTGTCAGGTACTTCTCTATGAATTAAAAGTCCTTGAGGGTCTGTTTGGTACATTTTCAAAAATACACCTGACAACCAAAAGTAGTTTGCTTTGAGTTATCAGTTCTTTAGTTTGGGTTTGCTTCTGCATGTTTTTAAGTAGTGATTTTCCACCTGTACATAGCTTACGCAGGTGAGAAAATGTGTCTGCACACCTTATATCCCATTTCATGCATTGGATGGGGTTTCACCTTCACTGCTTAGCATTTACATGACATATAGGTTAAAATCAAAAATCCTTATTTATTTGGAGGGAAGAGTAAAGCTGAGAGAAAAAAAAAAAAAAAAAAAAAAAAAAAAAAAAAGTTATTTTAGACTTTTTCCAAAAGCAAATTCAGGAAGAATGTTTATTCTCATTCACATGGAAGCAGCTCTATCTAGGAGGCATCCTGGAGAGTGGAGTCATGATAACTATTCCTTGCCTATCGACTCCATAAATTCCAGCCCCTGGAAGGAACAAAAATACAAATGATCTCAAATACTCAAACAGACAGATCACCGGGGGTTGTTTCCCTCTGCAGTGTTATTTGGCAGTCAGCTGGGCAGTTCTGTTCCCCTACAGCCTGCTACAGCTGCAGGTCTTCTGCCCTTTCTCTCTCTCGGCTGCCAGGTCATCTCTCTCTCCCTCCCAGCTGACAGGCTGCCGCTCTTCTCCTCACCTCATGCCAAGCTCTCTGCCTCTCACAAAGCTGGCAGATCATTTCTGTCTTTCAGTTACAAGTCCTGTGCCCCTCTTGCTGGGTCTCCTTCACCCTCAGCTGCAGTTTTAGTTCTCCTTTCCGCCGGCACCCTCGCAGCCCCTAGCAGTTGGACAGGCCTTTGCTCCCTGGCTACATTGACAACTGAGTCAAGTTGAGCCTCCTCTGTTCCTCGGCATTAAATGTGATTGCTTGGGACACCTTAGGTGTCTCCATAGCTTCCTAGGAGTCCATCTGGCACTGCCACTTTTACCATCTGCATTAACTCTGCTGCCCACTGCTGGATTAAGTCTTAAAAATTTCCCATCAGGAGCAGCAGAGACTGCACTTCTAGGAGTGCTGCACAGCCTACAAATCTATGGGTTGGATGAAGAAGGAAGATTTATGAGGAACGGAATGATAGCTTTTGATCAGAAGCTAACATTCCTGTAACAAAAAGAGGCAAAATAGTTCTGGAAAGGCTGAAACATTTCTACTTGACAAAAAGAAGCGCTTTGATTTTTTAAATTCAAAGCGTGTTTTAATTTTTATTCTTTTCATACCCAATATTGTGTTCCCCAATCATCCTTCTAACTCTGTAGAATGCAAAAAAAGATTTAGAGGTTTCTAACAGTTTGATGCTATGTAAACCGCCCCCCCCTTTTTTTTTTTTTTTTAAACAGGAGCAGCAATTGCTGTTTTAAAAAAATCACACTGAACTGATTTCAATTTCCAAGCCCTTTTATTTTTTATAGACCAAAGAAAATCCACTGCTAGAAGAAGACCAAATACTTTCTACTTCCAATGTAAATCCCGGTCACATAGCTCTGTTGGACATAGCTGAAGTGAAATAAAGGGGCGAGAGACCTCCCAGTTACCAGCATGTGTTCAGGTGGTGGCATGCATACAGTGAAGCTGACGCCCGATGAGAGATGTATGGCTGTAGTGTTTTACATCATCTTCCTGCCCTGCTATTACAGCACTCTGGATCAATGGAACAAAATGCATGTGTGGAATGACCATGGGCCAAATTATTGGGAAGGATTTTTGGTAACACTTGCTGTGGTCAGACATTAATTCATCTGGTGTTCATAGTAATGATGTGAATAATGAAGAACTAATGTGCTATTAATGAGGTGGTAATGCTGTATATACTTCACAAAAATTCCATTATAATTGGTCAATTAATGTACCATTGTTTTAAATTGTTAATTTGTTTTTAAGAGAAAATGCAACATAAGTTAGCAAATTTAGTTTTAAGTACGGCTGAGGCTAGCTATTATCTAATGACCTTCTAGACTCTTTTGAAAAGCTTTGCCAACTTACTCAATTACAAAAGGAGAAGGCAAAGTGGTTTCAAAACAATTACAAATGCTGCCAATAAATTCCATTCAACTCTTCTTACTTAAGAGCAAAGTCAGCAATGAGAGAAAGAAAGAGTGCCTTTGAAGCTCATTATGCTGATTTTTAATTTAAGGGGCGTAGCTATAAGCCACAAAACAGGCTTCAGGTAAACATGGGCACCCTGAGACCTCCCCAAAGGGCTTGATTTTTGAAGCAACCTTGATTTTCACTGAAATGCAGGTCTTGTGAAGGAATCTAAATTTGGGCTCACAATTTAGTGGCTTTTTGTGTGTGTGTGTGTGTGTGGTTTGGGACTTTGTTTCATTCTGGTCATTTTAACTAACAGCTAACTGCAAAAGTAGAATGTAAAGGATTATAGGCTGAACACTAAGAAAATTCAATGACAATTCCTCTCCTTAGAGCATCTAAGCTTAAACCAATGTGTTTAAAAATTCTCTGGTTCAGCAAATTAATTTAATGTGGCGGCTTGGAGGACTTCCAAGTAAAGATGTAGTTTCCCCTATATTAGCTTTGATATCAAAGTTAGCACAACACTTGTGGAAAACCCCACAGTACTTACCCCTTGTAGTACTGTCCAGATTTGAACAGAATATTTTATTTGCTATATTATGTTTTTATTAGGTTGAACTTTCTCAGAAGTATAAATTTTATGAGCAGAGTCACTTTTAGACCTCCATCTTGCTAAGTCTACATTGTTGCCCTACATTTGGGGTGTCCAATTCCATTGTCCATTGCAGCCAGCAAATACACCAGTTAACAGCTAGTAAAAAACAAACAAACAAAAAACTGTTGTCCAGTATCCCCATGCATTGATGCTGCCCAGCACAAGCCAAGTACTGGTTACACTGACTCACTCCTCAACTTTTGCGTGCTCTTGTTGTTATCTGTGGCCAAGAGATGGAGTTACAGCTTCTCTGCTGAACCCACAGCCTTTCCTTGTGCCTTTGGCATGATTCAGAGCAGCAAGGTTAACCTCAGATGTTGCTATAGAGCCATTCTATAATTCTGCTGAAATGATATTGGTTTGGGCAAATTTTTCAAGAATTTCAGTCAATGAGTCCAGACACACTAGCACAGCCAGACATAACTTTATGATGATTCTGTTTCCATGAAAACAGACCGAAATATTTTGTGTCCATTCCAAGCAGAGAACAAAAAACTGTCTGTACAGATGTTGCATCTTATATTTAATTCTACTTCTAAATAACTTAGATGCTTTCAAAATGTTGCTTCCATTTTATGATAAATTATCCAGTAATCATTCACAGGATTTCAGGAATGTGAATGATTCCTGGATAATGATTTGCGTGCCAAAGTGGTCTGCCTTGGTAACTGTGTACCAGCTTTGATGGATATAGCAGTGCCATCCTGAAAAAGGATTTCAGATGAATGCTTGCCATGTGTCACATTAAAACTACTCTTGAGTAATATACAAAGGTATTTTGAGCTTCAGAATACTACGAGACCAGTTCAACTGTTCCTAAATTGTTTGGAAACTGGGTTTTGCTATTCTTTCAAGAGAAGCAAGAGGAAGTATGCAGTGTTTATTTTTAATTTATCCTATTGTTAATATCTGAATGTGAGTAGGTTTTTCAGATTTTTTTTCCACCTCCAATTAGGCAATGCATTTTAAGAAGAACAGGTTTAAACTGCATGAACAATTCAGAGGAAATTCTTTCTACTAACTTTAACTGAAGTTGTAAGATTTTATTTCTTTTTATAATGTAGTGATCTAAAGTATCTCTCAAAAGGAAATGACAGCCTTGTGCATTTGATTTTCTAACAAATCTTACAAGTGTTCTACATGACACTCAGATGCTTAAGAAACCTACATTTAGATTTTCTCATAAACAAGTTATCTTAGATGTAAGATTTTACCACTATACTAAAGTCCTTCCTTATTATCCTATACTAAGGCTTCCCAAATAACACTTTGAAACTTGATGTTCAGAAGACATATATAAATCTTTCAGTGGAAGTAACAGTATAAATATATAGATGATATAAATTTAAGTTCTAAACATTAAAAAATAATTCAGTTATGTATTTCTGTTAACCAAATTCAGCACATAGAGTCAGTCCAACTAAACATTCAGACATTTTACACTCATTATCTTCAGTTTAAAATGAGCCAATTTACTTGTTTCCTATATTCCTGACAAATATTTGCATATTATATAGACAGCAAAATGTTTCTAATGAAATCACTAAGCATAGCAAAACTTTCTCTAGTGATGATTTATTATTCTGATATTCATCTGCAGGAAAAACAATGTATGTAAAACAAAACATGCCATCCCTTTAAAATAACTTCACTTATAAATGGTGCAAGTAAAAATAATTTTGTTTGAGAACATGCAAGCATCGATTTCAGTCTTCAGGCAACACACTTCTCTACATATTTGTCACAATTCAATTTATATCCACCACCAACCCACTATCAGCACAGCATCTTGAATCAGCTGGCAGTACATGCTAAAGAACTAACAGGAGAAACCCTGATCCGACATACAGCACTACTGCAGGGCATCACTTGGCAAGAAGATTTGGTTCTTAGTGAGTGGATAAGCTTGCAGGTGGACTGTAGACGATGGTGATACTAAAGGGGCACTAAAATTGTCCCTTCTCCCTATTCCAGTCAGAGCTATAGTCAGAGGATATGTTCCAGCTTTCCTTATAACATTACAGTTCCAATGTTCTTGAAATAAATATATCACAGAATCACAGAATTTTCTAGGTTGGAAGAGACCTCAAGGTCATCGAGTCCAACCTCCAACCTAACGCTAACAGCCCTCCACTAAACCATATCCCTAAGCTCTACATCTAAACGTCTTTTGAAGACTTCCAAGGATGGTGACTCCACCACTTCCCTGGGCAGCCTGTTCCAATGCCTCGCAACCCTTTCAGTGAAGAAGTTCTTCCTAACATCTAGCCTAAAACTCCCCTGGCTCAACTTAAACCCATTCCCCCTCGTCCTGTCACCAGGCACGTGGGAGAACAGATCAACCCCCACCTCGCTACAGCCTCCCTTGAGGTACCTAAAAAGAGCGATAAGGTCGCCCCTGAGCCTCCTCTTCTCCAGGCTGAACAAGCCCAGCTCCCTCAGCCGCTCCTCGTAGGACTTGTTCTCCAGGCCCCTCACCAGCTTCGTCGCCCTTCTCTGCACCCGCTCAAGCACCTCGATGTCCTTCTTGTAGCGAGGGGCCCAAAACTGAACACAGTACTCGAGGTGCGGCCTCACCAGAGCTGAGTACAGGGGGACGATCACCTCCCTAGCCCTGCTGGTCACGCTGTTCCTAATACAAGCCAGGATGCCGTTGGCCTTCTTGGCCACCTGAGCACACTGCTGGCTCATATTCAGCCGACTGTCCACCATCACTCCCAGGTCCTTCTCTGCCTGGCAGCTTTCCAACCATTCCTCTCCCAGCCTGTAGCTCTGCTTGGGGTTATTGCGCCCCAGGTGCAGGACCCGGCACTTGGCCTTGTTAAACTTCATGCAGTTGACCTCAGCCCATCGGTCCAGCCTATCCAGATCCTCCTGCAGAGCTTTCCTACCCTCAAGCAGATCGACACACGCACCTAACTTGGTGTCATCTGCGAACTTACTGAGGGTGCACTCGATGCCCTCGTCCAGATCATCGATGAAGATATTAAAGAGGACCGGCCCCAGCACCGAGCCCTGGGGGACGCCACTAGTGACTGGCCTCCAACTGTCTTCAGTGTCTACTGTCAACTATCTTCAGTGTCTACTGAGTAATATTCTTATCCTACTTACACCAATAAACAAACTAGAAATTCAGAGTTAAAGAAGCAGACAAGGAGGATCTCAATCTGTTCTCAAAAAATTGTATCATGCATGGTATTATAGCTCATATTATGCACAACCCCACCTACAAAACCCACTGCACACTGCACTAAGCAATTTTTGTAAGAAAGTTGCTCTCTCCATAATCCAAAATGTCTTCACTTTTGTAAATCAAATCATAATGCTGTTTTAAAGGCTCTCCAGTCTTTAATTTCCTTTGTGTTTTAATGGCCACATAACTTCATAAGGGTCCAAACACCGCTCTTATCTCATAAGATGCAGAAGCAGACACAGTGCTATCACAATACTGTATTATGTTGTTTTTTCCTACTAAGCAAAAATGCATTGAAATCAACAGTGCAGGCATCCTATAAACTCTAAGCAGACGTGGTATCATATGCCATAATACATAATGAACTCTTTCCCAAGCAGTTCACAGAGCAGTGCTCTAATCACAGAAAGCACACAAGCAGCCATTTAATTCTAACACTACTGAGGATTTAGACATGCCCACTAATGGAAAGCAATTCCATCTTGTCATATTCTGACTGAGTTTAGCCATTTGGTCCCAGCCATTTTTGATCTGCTATAGGTTTTGCTGCAAGATAAGAACACAGAAAAAGATTTTTTGCTCCCCTGCTTTGCAGAGATACTGGAAACAGAACCAGTACCAGGCCAGTCTGCCCAAGTCCAACCACCATGGCAGCACAGTGCACCAGATGCAAGAAGCTGCCCCAGTATTTCCAGTGCATTGGTGCAAGTGAAAGCAAGTGGCAAAGGGACCGTGAAAAGTGAAAACAAAATAGGCAGTTAATTTCCAAAAAGTGGTCAAATGAATATTCATGGTTATGGTTTTCCATCTATTTCTAGAACTATATAGCAATTTTGGACTAGAACTGCAATGCAATTTTTTTTTTTCAAAATATAAAGTTGGCTACATTCCCTAAAAGAAATTCTTCCTTTAAAATCACTACAAGAATAGTAGAAAACAATCAGCATTCTCAAATCAGATCATTTGAAACTTAAATCTCAACACTTCTGAACTTTAAAAATATCTTAGGTACTTGTATAACTTTTGTATTTATTTATTTTTCCATTTCCTATTGAGTGAAACTATATTGAATCCCTGGAGCTGCTTATCTACTCCAAACTTTTTTACATTAGCTATGTAGCTATTCTGAGAATAAGTGGATACGGACATGGTGTCAGATTTGCCTTGGAAATTATATTCTTCAGCTGGAAATGATATTTACCAGCAAGAAGTTTTAAAATCTCCCCATATTGCTGTGTTGGTGTGCCCCAAACCAACTAAAAGGAAATACTCCTAAGGGGTGAATGAGATAGGAGTGAGAGACAGGCAAAAAAAGAGAAAAAACTAAGATGGTCAAGGTAAATGAGAGCAACATACAGTGCTTGCTAGCTAGACAGCTACTACATAAGACTTCTAATTGATTTTGTGACAGCCATCAAAAAGAAAAAACTGCCCTGCCCCACCTTCTACCCCCCCCCCCCAAAAAAAAAAAGAAAAAAGAAAAAAGAAAAAAACATTTCTGCTTAGATACATGTAGAAAGATACTCCAGCATTTTACAGAGAATAGGGCCTAAATCTACGATTTTGCTCTAGTAAGTTCTGGTCATTTTTTATACTTAACATTGCATTCAGATTCCTACAAAAGGGAATACAGAATGGAAATCAAGCCCATTACATACATTTTAAACAATGAATCTGACTTTAAGGGTCAATCAATGATCAAGGCTATGGTTTTCTTCGTATATAAAAAAATTCTTGATGCAGTAAAAAGTTTAGTAGGTTTCAGCAACAACAAAATTACCACTAATTTATGAAAACTGTGTTAGTGCCTGCAAACCTTTGTCATAAATTATGCATGTGAGCATGGAAATGCTAATGAAAAGAGGATTTCATTTACAAATGATTAGTACAAATTCAGCAGTCACTACAGTTATGCCAGTCTAATTTATTTTCTTGTAGAACATGCTGTTTGCCAGGTTTGGGCCATTTATTTCTATACTGTTGAGCATCAACTTCTTGGACTTCGATGTCACATTAGCTTTTTATCTAAAAAAATGTTCATTTTCTTTTTAGAAGGCCTTACTTAAATCAAGTCCTTAGGCTCAAAGTTAAGTCTTTTGCTTAAAACATTTGTAGGAAGGCTGTAACAAAAACGATGCTCTTTAATACCGAAGGAATTGCTGAAATTACTGTGGTTTCATGACTTTTACTAATATGTTGAAGAATATATATATATGATGGCTTTCAGCAGAGCTTATCATGGACTTTTTCATTCACCCCACAACTTTTTCTTTTATTAATACATAAGGCTTTTCTTAGGAAATAGAACTCTTCAGAAAAAAAATTAGCAAGGCATCATTCCAAAAGCATTCTACAGCCCTGTAGAAAAGATGAGAATAGGGCCAGATTTCTTCTTCTTTTTTTTTTTTTTTTTTCAAAAAAAAACCACGTTAGCTGGAAAAATCAACAATGCCTTGTATAAAATAGATCCAGCTAGATACTGAAATATGGGATTCTAAGAAGTTATAAAAACATCCTGTAAAAATCATTTCAACATTTCTTATTAGACAGAGAACATGGATCTTCTCTGCATTTGGTAGTGGCAGTAATGTTTTGTGAATTTTCTTGGAAGAACTTGCATTAGAAACAAAATTATCTTCTAGACATGAATTTCACTTTTTCTACTAAATTCTTTAAAATACTACAAGCTATGAAATTTCAGCGTAGAGATTCATCATTTAGATGCAAAAGGAGACTTTTGTCCTTTTGCCTGGGTTTTTCCAGTTCAGTACAAGGCTTCATCTGAAGTCTGATGTAGTCAGCAAAAACATTTTCAAGCCTGGAAAGCCTGCAGGTGTAGACCACTGGTTCTATTAGGATCTATTACTCTAGCCTGAAGAGCAGGCCACACATCACCATAGCACACCAGATGCCTACAAAGTCAGATTATGAATAGATTATAAAAAAAATAGCAAAGCTCTAGGTTGTGGAAAAGAGACTTCCTTTAAGCATGGATCAGACAACGATACTAATTGCATGATCTACACGAAACAAATACATACATAATGTGCAATGCACATTTGCGTTTGACAGCTTTATTTGTTCATTAAACATTTATGTTAAATGGCTTTTAGCATCCCAGCCCATGATATTTATCTAAACTTGGCTAGAAAATTAACAGGTTAAGTAGTCCCATATTTTGTCATTTTTACCTCTCCTTGAATTTTAGTGAGTAGATGTGATAAAATCTGACCTAAATTGGGCTCTTCAAAATTGAATTTGAAGAGTGTTTTTGCTAATATTAATCAGTAGTGTTTTTTTTTTTGTCTGTTTGTTTGCTGTTTTCCCTCTTAGAATTAAAGTGTATGGCTCCTATCTTTGATAACTTGGTAACAGCAAATTGATTAGAATCACTCAGCCTAAAATGGGACTTCTTTTATAGGCGTATCAAGTACACAGCTATTGGGAAGGGTTTACCAATCAAATTAACATTGTAACTTGCTTGGAAACTATTTCCTACCAAATAGTTTATAGAAAGATTTCCAGGAACGAAATGCTATATATAGTACTTTAAATAGCATTTTAAAACAATTATTCATACACTTTTAATCTCTTGTTCTATTAGCTAAATGCATCTACTCAAACCTAGCTAAGTGAAGGAGTAGAGATGGAAGGAAATAATTCCTATCATTTGGCTATCAAAAAAATCAGAAATTATCCCAGAATAGGTCATAAGTCCTGAAGACTGTAACAATTTAAAACACTCTGTTTTTCAATTCTTTGCTACTGAAGTAGTATCAAGGAGTTATTCAAAGAGACTTTCCAATGATGTACATGCAATATGCATACCTGGAAACAAGAAAAATCTAAAACTGGAACTGTAGCTTGTGCAAAAAGGATAACGAACCATAGAAAGATCTTCTAGCAGTCTTATTCCAAAGACACCTTTTTAATTAAGTGAGAATAGTATTTAATAGTACTTAATAGTATTTAAGTGAGAATAGCATTTCATGATTACTTCATGATATGTTTACATGCAAACAATGAGCATCTAAATGAAAGAATGCTGTCAGACATAGCAGCTTTAAAGGCACATTATGCATGAGAGTTTTCTAAGGGAACAAAATCTATTTTAAAATTGTCCTGCTATTTAATCGTTTATTTTTCAATGGTGTTTATAAACTTCGCTGCTTGTGAATTTGCTGTCTCTACATGCACCAATCACCAGTATCTCACTGTACTGCAAAGTAGTAATAAGAAAAACAACAACAACAAAAAAAGTACAGTACAAGTGTATTTATTGGAAATTGTTCTTTCCCAACAGCTAATACGAAAAGATAAGAGCAGGTGGAGACAGCAAGAAGACTGCTTTACCTAACAGCACCTAAACACCCCACTGATTGGCCAGTTAAAAAGCTGCATTATGTTTGCAAACTGCAACCTGATGGTGCAGCAATTTCTCCAGGAAATACTCGGAAGACAAAATCAAGTATGCTCATGACCAGATTTATCAGATAGATAATGCAAATCTGAAAGCTTGAAAGAATGAGTAATTTATTCCCTACAAGAGCATTTAGTCTGCAACAGTCATCCGTCAGTCTTCCCTTCTCAGCAAAACTACATCTAAATTTCAGCCACATATATCCATGCAACCTTTTGTTACTGTTTGCTAACGAAAACAAAATAATCTAGTCTGATCCATATAAAACAATGTATTAACAGACTTCTATTCCAGAACAATTCATCTTCTTCACTCCCTTACAAACAGACTCCCATGAAGTTGTGAGGCTTCCCTAATGGCATAAAAAAGCTAAAAATTTGATTGTGATTTTAATAATTTCACAGGAACTGCCAGTAGCTCAATAAGGTGCTGCGATAACTAGATGTCATTCCATAATTAATTGTAACTGGCTTTGACACAAGTCCACAATACATAATATCCTCAAAATTTCCTACCTGTAGTCTCTTACCTATTCAGCCTGCAGTCACGTGTACTATGCTTTCTTCTTTTGACAACTAATTTCAGCATCTTGATGCATCTCTAGTATATTTACAAGTTCATCATCTAATTCAGAGAACACAATTGTCTTGCAATTGTGGAATATTTATTAAATGATCTTCTGAATGGAAGAATACAGAAGAGAATGAGACATTAAAACCCTTCAGGAGATGCATCCTAGTGGATTGGTTTCTGGTTTGTCTGAATTTCCAGCTAAGAGGGGTGAGTATGACCTGACTGAACTGGGCAAGACAGAACAAGCTATCACACTTGCAGCTGCAAGACTGACATAAAGTATGTTTTCCTCCTTCCTTTCTCCTCCAGCAATCACACACCTTTGCTGGAAAGTGCCTTCTGACAGAATGCAGATGGATGATTAGCTGTGCAGAGTGCAAATATCAGATTGGCATTTCAGGAAACCCAGGTTATTCTGAAAAAGCTTGTAAATCCTCAGAAAAATACCGCTAAGTTTGTTCTTCACCTTATTCATATAAAAAGACATTCAAAATGACAGAACAGGCTAATGAAATGTGAACATGCTCGTCAGCTATTTTGGGCCAACATTTGCCAAACTTCTGATATTTTTGCTCTCACATTTTTAATTTTGAACTTTTCTGGTGGAGCTTTTGACTGTTCTTCAGCAGCAAGGTAGACAGAACAACACTTATGACTGTATCTGATTTATTACCATAGAACTTGTTATTCTATATTTGCAGTTAATTAATTTGAATTTCTGGTGCTGATGTGTGACTGCCAGAGAAAGCACCCTTCTGTAGGTTTGCATGAGATCCTTAGGTGCTCCTGCCTTCATTCCTATCATAGAAAACTTAACTAGAAGTACATGTTCAATTAATTATCTGGGGCAACAGCACAGCTGCTCCTCCTCAATTGTTCATCTGTATATGTATATGTATTTCACCAGCATTAACAGCTGCATATTGCACACAGAATTTAGGGGGGAAAAAAAAACTTTTAGAAAAAGCCAATTTCATTTTTATCATTTTACTAAGTAGGTCTGTGATAAAATCTTTACTGCCTGTTGCAACAATCAGAAGCAGCCTGTTTTGCTTATATAATGAAATACAGACTTATTAGTATTACATTAGGCTTAATATCTTAAAAAAAAAAAAAAAAAGGGGAAAAAAAGAAAAAAAGAAAAAAAGACTTGGAATGTCTGATAAAAATGTCAGTATCTATACAGAACCTTCCATAAATGCACAGAGCAAAACTATATAGCACTGTGTATACTAAGCTGACTATCACCACTCTACATTTCTTTCCATCTGTTTTTTCCAGTACTAGATTTTCTACTACGATGGTCTTTAAAATTAATACCTCTTGGAAGAAAAAAAAACAAAACAAAACCCAAACTAATAACAACAAAAATGGAAGAGAGCTGCTGTGAGCTCAGAGGCTTTTCTGCTGCTGGCGTTGGGTGAGATGCTGATGGGGCTAAAGCAGCATGTTTGAATTAAGGAATTAAGGAACACTTACAAAGCACTACTACCTTTTACAGGGAGGGTTAAGATGGGGTCCCAGCAAGATATGTATCAATTCCCTTATGTAGGCAGTCCCAGAGGACTATATCCTGCAGTTATATATATACACATATATATAAAATTTAAATTATGGTATTATTAGGAAGATAAAATGGAAGTTAAAATTACTTCATTTTTCCTAAAAAGTATTAGTTTTTCTCAACAGATGAATTTAGTGGAATAAAAGTAAGAATTTGATTGCTAAGAAGTTTCACATCCTCTCTGCTCTATAAGCAGTCTAATGAACCTGAAGAATTTGAATCTTTTATTTAAAAAAAAAGTTATTAAATGTTTAATTTCTGTTTTTTACGCTAGAAGCCTGAAACAGCCTAAAAAAAATCCCTAACGCAAACTAGGAGCAATCACCACAGTTTATTAACTGTAGGGATTATCTTCTGGAGAGCAATCACAAAACTACTGAATATTTTACTTTTCTCATCTGTGATCTTTTCTTCTATCTCATTAGAAAACAACCGAATGAATAAATCATTCAGTGTCCAATTCTGTATATTCAGTTTCCATTAAATACACTGTAAGTGCACTCAGCTTCTTGGAGGGACATGCTTCTCATCAGTTGTCTCATCTCTACTGCACTTCTCATCAGCAGCCTCATCTCTACTGAAGTCTTCAGCATCAAGTTTCTTCTAATCTATTTTTTAAAATTATTTTAAGCTTCGTGTGTATATATGTTCCTCTCCTGTGCCACTGCAAATCATGCAACAATATGTCAGTGATTTATAATTGGCTTCATCTGGCTGATTATCTGATATACAGGTGGGTAGAATAAACAACTAGGAAACAAAATCTCCTCAGGAAAAGAAGGGTAATTGATATTTTCTTCTGAAAATGCTCTGGTTTCTGTTTCTTTAATTGGAATATTGCAATTACTGTTACTAAGAAGTAGTCACAAAAGCTATTCTACCATCTGTCTATTTTATTAGGCAAATAATTTAGTTCTTATTCTACTAATGCTTATCACTAAGACAGCAGCACAAATCTTTTTCTTACTTTTTTTCCTCTTTCCCTAGTTTTTGCCAACTTTGATGGCTGATTAGTCACTGGGCCCTTTTATAATTTGTGATAGTGCAAGAAAGCAGAGCTGCAGGAGATGTGTAATCTCATTGTCTGTACCACAGGAGTTAAGATTACATGTAATCCCATTTTCTCTGACCACAGCAGGTGCCACTAGAGGTACACAATACTTTAAACAGAATAACGTAGCTTTTACTCTGCTAATACCTGATGAAGGTCTGAGTGGAAAGGAAAGGGCTCTGTTTGGTGCCAGGGCACTGCTCTTCATTGTGTCCTCTGGTTTGAGGCAGTACACTTCTCTAAGATTCAAAGGTCAGCTGTGAAAGCCACAGAAGTTTTTCATCAAGCTACCTTTACAGAAGTCTTGCCATACCTTAAATCATTTGGCATGGCTCCATCACAGTTTGCTGCCAACGATTCCCTTTGCCCCATCACAACTAGCGAACACTGTATCACTTATTGTGCAGACAACTCAAGGCAGTGACCTGCAGAAGACCAGGGCAAGGCTCGCTGGCCTGGGAGCATGCTGCTGGTGACCATGTTTCCAGCAGCATTTCAGTTTCCAGCAGAAGAACAGAAGCCGGGCCCATAAGACTCACCTTGGAGCTGCCATCAGGTACAAATATTCTTTCAGTAGTCAAGCTGCAAGTACTACCTAGGGTATTATTCTTCATGTTTTTCTAGATGATATGATTAGCTGTATGGCAACTCTGTTCATTTCCAGTTCTTTTCCTTTTACATTCAGTAGGCATTTCTAAACAGTTTTTAACAGCTTAAATAAAAAACCAAAGAACTTAGCAGGATGGAGATGAGACTGACTTACTCTTTTAAAAAATTAACAAACCATTTTCACAATGCTATAGAAATATTTACTAATTCTCACTATTTCATATACATTCATATAAATTTATGTAACTTATTATCTTTATTTACTTATTTTGAGGGGATGGAGATAGTTGATTTTTCAACTAATTCTGGATGGATATCTGAAATAGCCTGTGAAGCAATTCCAATGTCATATTATAACAACAAATATACTTATTATTTTTATTAAAATATAAACAGTATAAAAAATAAAAAATATATTTCAGTCTGAAAAATAAAACAAATAAACAAATAAATAAACAAATAAAATAAAGAACAAATAAAAAACATTAAGTTCTGGAGATTCTGTTTCCGAGTTAACTGAGGTTTAATTTTGCCTTTATTTTTCATGATGTGCGTATCAGAGAAATCACTGTTCTTACATCTATCTAATGGTGACTTGTTCTCCCTTTGGTATGACTGAGTCACCTGTACTTTCTCTACACAGAAAACCATATAGAAGAAAAAAAAAAAAAAAAACAAGCATAATGAACATTTGAAATAAACTACCATCATTTTGGCATGTTACTTGGCCTTTTTAAGAAAGTAGGTATCATGTATTTTACTTAAACATAAAGTAGATTTAGAGATGTAATTTTCAGATTGCCAAAGTCCATTAACCTGATGTCTAGTTAATGTATGAAACTATACCTTTGAGGCAGGATGAGCCGTAAAAGAGGTTAGAAACATTAAAGCAAGATATCCGATTAACTGTTCGTTGTGTACAAATAAACCACCTAGAGATCTGTAACCTGACTGGACTATTAAGTAAGTTACAGATTCCAGTAATGCTAAAAAATAAAAATATGAAAATATGAAATAAATGAGACATCACAGGTTCTACTGAAAATAAACCTTTGTTTAGTATTTTCACTGCAGTACGGCAGTAAGCCCAGTTACTTGGCTTTGTTCTTTTAATATTCAGGAGGAAAAGCAGCTGTGCAGAGCCACAATAACTAATACACCTTCTACTAAAGTATGCATAAGCCCTATACTGAAGTACAACATGATTGTCGCTTTACTGTGTTACTTCTCTCTATACCACTAATTTCCATGGGTTTCTGCCTTCTTTCTTTACAGATATCCTTAGTTCTGCCTTTATTTTCAGTTTTTTTTTTTTTATATATATATATTATTTATATTTCAATACTGGATAATATTTAGTTCTGTCTGCTGTATACAATAAATTTAAAACAGAATAAAGGTGTTGGAAAAATTAGCACACAGCTACCAGTTATATAATTAAGTTTCTTGATACTTCTTATTAAAGACCAAAACAGCTTCCTGCATTTTGCTGTATCCTATGCGCTTTAAGATGAACACGCAGCATAACTCAACTAACATCTACTCACAATGTCTATAAGTCTGAAGCTGAACATCTCTCACACCCTCAAACCACATTTACATCAACCTTCTCCTTTTCCTGTCTCCTTTCCTTTTGCAGCTTCCTATTTTTAGATTGAGATAACAGAGACTCGTTTATCTCCTGACACTTTACCTGACTATTTACAGATGATTCTTTTTAGTCTAATTGGCCTTTTCTTTTCCTAACCATAATGGCCAGAATGGAAGTAACAGTGGAGTAATTGAAAAGCAGGCTACGCCATCGGCCTTCACAGTTATACACAGCTAGTATAAAACAGACACAGGTACACTCGCATGTAATTAGAATGACTTCTAGAAGTACACTGTAACACATATTTGTTTTGTTTTAAATGAGCAATATGGGTGCGTCATACATTTTTACTATAATGATTTTACAGAAACAAGTTTAATTAAAGCTATCAGTAATGAAATGTCATTGACTCTTAAATAAAAGCTGTAGAGATGAGGATTATCTGGCAAACATTAGAACAACTAGATCTGATAAAAAGGTAACAATAAAAATACTCTCACCCAATTACTTTTTAAAATTCTTAGTTTATGAAAATGAAATGGCATCCATTAACCTTCAAAAAGGAGATAAGTTAAAGCTCAGTACTGAGGCCAAAGACTTTCTACAGCAATTATAGAATGATAACCTACATTTATTTCCTAAGATCTCTTACACAGACGCTCAGTTAGTACATGTGACAAACCACCTGAAGATAGTTTACAAGATGATACGTTACTTCTAAATATAGTTTCCTGCCAATAGTCTAGATTTAACAAATCATCTATTGACCTACACCATTTGATCATTGCTGTCAAAGTAAAATTGATCCAGTAGCAACAGCATCACTTACAAAAAAAAAAAAAAAAAAAAAAGGACAAGTATTAATAGATTATAAAATAAAATTAATAGCCTACATTAATGAATACAGCTTTTTAATACATAGCCTTTTGTTAATCTTTGATTTTACAGAACTGACAGCTACCATAAGGCATGTAAAATCCCTTAATACTTGACGTCTTAAGAACAGGTATTTTCAACAGTATGTACACTCAATACCAAAGTCTTACATATGTGATGATACCACAGCTCAGCAATGCATAGTGTAGAAACATGAAATTGAGTGTTTTCCTTTAAATTTCTTTTAAATTTAGACTGTCCAACAGCATTTTCATCTTTAGAATGTCATTTGCCATACTGACATAAAGCACAGCTAATCTAGACACCTCCAAAAAATTTTCTTCTTTTATGGTACTTCATAGGAAATAAATAAATAAAGGAAAGAGTAGAAATCAAATTACATAACAGTGTAAATTATATTACTTACACCATTTTATAGCTTTGTGGTCTCTGATGCACATTCATGAACTGAGCAAAAACATTTACCATTAACATGTAGTCTTCATTAATAAATTTCTTAGCATTTTACAAAGAAGACAGCTACTGTTGTTTCTAGTTTGTGACCAGAGAACAGAGATTCATAAAGACAAAGCAACATGTCCAACATCCACAAACGATAGGAGATATATCATTATGAAAAGAGTGGAAATAGCTAATAATTTCCTGAGGTATTTCAAGTTCCCTGAGACAAACTACCACAACAAAGATTTTTTTTTTCCAGCATGAATATGACTTAGGTTGTTGTTGTTTTTTTCTCTCCAAATTTCAAGATTTTTTCTCCCTATGAGATTCTGAGATTGATTTTTGACAGATGTGAATTAGTATTAATACAGCAATCTCAGTTCTCATAAATTACCAGAATTTACAGCTGCAGAGTCAGAATTTGTCAAAACACATGCAGAACAGCATGTTCAAAGAGTACAAAAAGAAATGACAGAACACTGTGCTAACTGCAGTTAGGTAAGTAACTAACTATAGTAAATAATCTAATGTAAAAAGGTAGTAAGAGTGTTCAAATATAAAAGAGTGCACAGAACAGGCCAGGCAGTAGAGGCAATATGCCCAGGAACCAGAGATGCACACAGCACTGGCCTGTGATTACCACTCCAGAAACGTGGATGGCATGGGAGGGTTGCTGAAGGGGAACAGAGGAACAGACCAGTTGGGAATCTGTGACTTGGTCCTTCTTGTCAAGGTTAAGATTTGCGCCTAACAAAGGTCTGCCCCCTGGTCCACGCCCTCTCCTTGGGAAAGCACGCTAGAAGAATAACCAAGACACAACTTACTGTTTCTTATTCATTAATAACTTGCAAAAATTGTTTGGGGTTTAAGGGTACAAATGAGCTAAAACAGAATGTGAAACAAAAGTAGTACAACTGAGATTTGTTAAAAATTACGAAGTATTTACAGAACAATGTAATGTAAATAAGCACCTTAAAATCACTTTTCAGTGTTATAGATTGTTATATTTTCCCCAGAGATACCATGCACCTGCAAATAGGAAGCAGAAGATCTTACGATCCTGGATGACAGAGCCACAGGTATTGCCCAATTAAGAATGGAAGGAAATCTCTCCATCAAGCAGTCTAGCTATTAAGATGCAGTTCACACTATGGATGTGTCTGAGAAGTTTGCAGTCTGTGAAAGTGAAGGTGAAGGTCAAGGAGTAAGCCACAAAACCCTTGGCTACCTGCAGAGTCTGCAATCAAGATGTGTGGAGTTGATATGTTCTCATATAATTCCCAGAAACGATGCCTTTTGTTCCCCTAAGTGTGGTCACTGCATTGCTGATCATCAGGGCTTTGTAGTACAGTACCGTGAGGTGATTTATAAAACTCATGTTTTCACTGCAGTTCATCAGGGAATTGAAAGAGCTAAGATGTTGATAATCACTAGACCTGAAGCAGATCTGACAGGCAAAATACCAGCCTTCTTCAAGAAACTTTTTGCTCAGAGGTATCTCCTACAAACATCTTTGGTTCATCTGTAGTCAAGTAGAGTACTGGTATATCTTGTCCAGATTTCACATTCCCTTTCTAAGCCACCCTCCTATCATGCCCTTTCATCTTTCAGGCAGTCCTGAGCTAGAAAAGATTCTTGCCTGCCCAATAAATTATCAACAGTATTTTCCAGTTAAAAATTAGTTACAGTATCATCTGTATGAATGTTCAGCAGCAAGTTCCTTTTCTGTTAGCAGTATTCCCTTACTGCACATTGTTTTGGCATGAACATCTTAATCCTTTGCCATTAAATATCAAAAGTAGTTGTCTGAACACCTTTTTTTTTAATTATTAATTTAATTTACGTAAAGCTTTGATCTTGAAGAACTGAGTGACTGCAATCACTCACAACAAACGTGTGCATTCCAGACAGCCTGCTAATTTCAGTCAGGACAACAATAATAAAACCCTTGGCAGTGAGGGGAAAGCCTCAGTTCCGAGAGGTCACCCACCCATACTGCTGGTCACACAGACACAACCTGGGATATTACCACCAGTGGCCCAAAGAACATGATCTCCTAGAAAAGAGCAAACAGTAGACAACACTAAATAAACAACCAAATGCAGGCACAAATGAATAAGTAAAGGCAGCTGTCTTTACGCCCCAAGCCAGACACTTGTCTGGCTGGGGCCAGCTGGAGAAGAGCAGCAGTTGCCGTCCACATGGCAGCAAGGACTCAGTAGGTGAGCACAAGTTTGCAGCCCACAAACAACCCCATTCAATCAAACCTTGAGGCAATTGTTATCTCTCCAGCTTAATTTTAAGAAGGACTCAGCCTTATGCGCCTCGACATTGTTAGGTAGCATTCCCATACACACTCCAGGACCAAGTCCCCTGGTTTCTACTTAGGGCCTCTTTTTGCTAATAATTCCATTGATTTCAGGAAGCCCAGGGCTAAGTAAGAACAAACAAACCAGAAAATCACCGTGCAGAGTCCAAGTCTATACACCACTTAGAGCTTCAGTCATAGCAGAAATATTTCTGTTCCGGACCCCTCACACAAAGGGAAAACCAGCTTCCAGCAACAGCCATTATTGGCTCCATTGGGTTCTGCCTTCCTTTGACTTAAAATTCTGCCACTCATACTGCTTTTGGTACTGCTTCAGTTTCTTGTGTCAGTTTTCATTTTCAACTTGCATTTTCACGAGTGACCTTAGGGAGTTGGAGGGGAGGGTAGATAGATGGATGTTACTTCTATATGCTACCACTAGTCCTGTTACCACTACTAATGGTACTTTTGACAGCATTTCATCAGGTGCAGCATGACCTGCTGAAGTATAAATAATGTTTCAAAGCAGTCTGCTTGCCTTTACAGCACAGATAGGCTGAAGGGCAAATACAGTGTTTCTGTCTGATGATCAGCTTATCTAAATGGAAGTTGAATGAAGAGACTTACTTGGAATTAAATTGTGTTGTTTGTGGGTGTTTGTGTTGTTTGTTTATTTTGATCACTTGTTTTTTCTTCTCTTGTGGTGCTATTTTCCTATAGAGCAATTCTGGGGACTACCTCCAGAGCAAAAGATATTAAAAACTGGTTCATGATGTTTCCCTTCTTTTGCTCAAGTGTGTGGCAATGTCCAGTGCAGACTGTCAGAATACCTGGGGACTGTTTCCAGCACAGTATCACCTGACAATGTGGTATCACTTTAACATGGCAAAGATGTTTTTGGTTTTTTTTTGAAAAGTTTCTGGTCAGAACATGGAGAAACATGAAGAGAAGGCTCCGTGGAGACCTCATTGCAGCCTTCCAAAAATTAAAGGGGTCTTATAAAAAGGATGGGAGAAGGACTCTTTGCTCAGGTAGATAATGATAGGACAAGGGGGAACAGTCTTAAACTAAAAGACGATAGATTCAGATCAGACATTAGGAGGAAATTCTTCACTGTAAGGGTAGTGAGGGGTACTGAGGCACTGGAACAGGTTGCCAAAAGAAGTTATGGATGCCCCATCCCTGGAGGCATTGAAGGCCAGGCTGGGTGGGGAACTGGCCAACCTCATCAAGTGGGTGGGTGGTATTCTTGCCCATGGCAGGGAGTTGGAACTAGTTGATCTTTAAGGTCTCTTCCAACCCAAGCCGTTCTATGATTTTATGAAATATTGAGTCAACATGGCCTAAGTAGCTGAATATGGGGGGAGGGGAGAAATATATGCGGCTGAATATAAGAGGCAAAAGAACGTGATTTGTACAGGCAGAAATCACCTTTTTTTTTTTTTTTTTGTTTTAAACATGAGAGCATTCTTCAGGAAGTCAGACTGTAAATAAAGTTCATACATGTGATGATGTCTGGATTAAAAAAAAATAAATATTTTTTCCTAAAGAATAAAGTTGAAGAATAAAGTTGTTTTTACCGTTAAGTGAAAGGGAAGCTTCCCTTGTATGCTAATAACCTGATAAAAAGCAGGACAAATAACATGGGAATAAACAGCAATTAAAAATTGAGGGAGAAACTCGGTTACATTCCACAAGAATTCACGCTGGAGCCCCTGGTATTTGGTATATTCATAAACTACAGAAGAATGGAGAACAAGGTGACAAAATTCGCTTAAAGCAGAAAACAGCTAAGGCTTCTTCAACATGAATAAGACAGTTGAGCTGATAATCCACTGTACCTTGTAGCACAAGACCCATAGGGTGTGCAATCAAAGAGTATGACAGAAGCTTTAAAAATAAAGAGCGCAGATGTAAACGCAGCTTTTCCAACACTATTCAGAATTTAAACAATGGAACATATAGGAAAGGTTGGATGTTAATATGTAAAATATTAAAAACCTCAGAAAATGGACACGAATTCTCAAGGGCTATTAAAAAATGTCTGGATATAATTCTACTTAAGAAGTCCTTATACTGCACATGAAAATAAGAAAAGCCCTATCTAAAGAATATGCTTTTACTGCTTTACTCTGCTTTTCCTGTTTCTTCAAGCATTTGCTATTGCCTGTTGTCTTTGCTGATTTCTCCAGGGTCAGCTGGACTCTTGGTCTGATCTATTGCAGACATCCTTTTGCTCTTGGAGCTCTGCCCTTTGCATGCAGACAGTTTCACCTAGGAATACGTAGACACTGAACGCTGCAGTTTTCCATTTTCCCTTGCAACCATTCTACTCAGAAAGTGAGCCTAAAGCTACTCATCTTCTGTTGTGCACAGAATGAAAATAAGATAAGAGAGAAGGAAGGAAGAGACTAATGATAGTCAAGGGATACTGTGTAAGTCAGCCTTTAGAAGAGCTATAGAAAAGCAACAAGTATGAAGTAAATACAAAAATAAAAATTCAAATCCCTCCAAAAGACACTGCTCACTCTCCCGCAGAACCCTCATCTAAGTTCTGCAATGAAAACTACTCCTAGATGAAGAACTTTGGAAGAAACTTAAATGCAATTTAAATTTCCTGTGCTTCATTCATAGCATTACTATATAAAGAGTAGCACTCAGAGATAACAAGTGTACTTGTGTTGTGCATGGCCTTGTAAATGAGGTGTGAGGGAGATAATCTGATTTTTACAACTTTTCCAGGAAAGCTAGGAAATTAATGGAGACCACTTTAGCTCTAAGAGTTTCTCCCAAATGCCCACGTAATGTAACTTACATAAAAGACCCACATGGCTATTGTTAGCTTACTTCCAGAACTCATGCTTCCTCATTTAAAGTTAGCTTGCATATCTAAACCACACTGCAATTTCTGTACAGACATACCTTTAAATATAGGGCATCTTTCCTGACTATACAAAACCATTAAGACCCTTCAGGATGCGTTTTACCAGCCTGTTAATCCGAACACTGGCAGTTTCATATATCATACCACACCTTGAGGCATATGTTAATTGAGCAATAAAACACACCTGTAGCATATTAATGTAATAATAAAACACTCCACATATTCAGTAAATTTTGTATTATCAGTTCTCCATCAATTATTTATTAAGAACTAACATAATAAATAATCTGCTGAGCAAGGTGCAATAATGTGAGGAAGAAACAGTACAAAATACATTTTATCACCTTCTCTCTACAGTTCTAGCATTTGTAGCATGCTGCATATTTATAAGTGCTTGAAGTAAAGTAAGATTGAACTCTTCAGCTCTAAATCTTCATACTCTATTCTCTGAGAGATTGCTTTGTTGAAATTAACAAAAGAACAGGCTTTCTTATATGTATTTCCTTGCATCGGGTTCTCTTAATCCTAATATTAGTAATTCCCTTCTCTATAGAATCAGTAATTTCATCCTCTGTGAGAGCTTGTTAGCTGACTCAGTACTAGTATTAGCTAACAGAAATATTTCCACTAAAAAGACACTGTAAGCTTCTTTGGGACTAAAATGGATTTTTAAATTTCAGTAGAGGGTATTTACAATACCTCCAAATAAAATTAGCATATAACTACAATGAGGAAGTTCTCTCACCATGAAGAAGGAAAAATACAAGCCAGAATGAGTTTCATTTACCTTGTAATGATGGACTTATCAGTGGCTGATTCCTTCTCCCATTTTCTGAGACAGTAAAAGCTGTACAACTAACTTCTAAAGGGTGTACTGAATCAATGACTACTGAAAGTCTCAGCAGTAAAATGCTGAAATGCTTAAACATTAAATATAAGCCTGTAATTTAAGTGGGATCTTTGGACATAATATTCTCAACAGGTCTAAACTGCTAAGTCACCCCTAAAATCAACAGCTACATTGATTTAACTTCAACTTCCAAAAACCCAATAGCAAAGAATTCATAAAAAACAAACAAAAAAATGACAGGGCTATTATATTTGTAACATCCAGCATCCACTCACTTTGTTTGCAAGAACAGAAAGATACCAGATTCTTCTTTAGTGTCTATCACAGTGAAGATGCTGGAGGAGATGACAACATATTTTTCCCCTTACAGACAAGAAAGAGTAAGGAGTTTTAGTACTATTCATACTTTTTCAGCATCATTCTACTTTGGAAACATTCCTACTTCCTTTATTACAGATTCTCAATAGCATTTCTCAGTAGCAGCCTCAATTCTTTCTTCATCTAGTAAATTGTGCAATTGTACTGTTGAACACCAGCATGGGGGAAATGACATTTATTTACATGCAAAGATACGTATATTTTCTGACCAAATTTTATCTTTTTTATCTGACCAAAGTTTATCTTCTTCCTAGCGGCCTCTATGGCGCTGTGTTTTGGATTTCTGAAACTATGTTGATAACACAGTGAGCAGCACTTGCACAGTGTCCAGACCTTCTCTGTTTCTCACAGCAAGGAGGCTGGTGTGGGCAAGAGGCTAGGAGGGGATGCAGTCAGGTTGCGTCCCCTCCTGGCCCCATCTTTTTGTAAAAAAAAATTAATAAAAATAAAAATAAAAAATCCTCTTAAGTATGAAATAATATGTATGAAACTTACCCAGTAAAGCATTTACTTTGAACTTAATGGTTTTGGCTTTATACTGTCAATATGCCCAGAACAACCATTTTTAATGGAAAATAAGTAATGGCCGGAATCCTTAGATTTGGCTTTCCAAATTCATAATTCTATCAAACAGGAGGCAATGAGTTTGCAACTTAATTTCTAGGTACATTAAATATGCTGCCTTACATTCTATCGTGAAGTTTCTAATTAAAATTATTTTATAATTTCCATGCATTTAAACTTATCTATAGATAACAATTAAATAATTAACCATTAGTTGTATTTCGTAAATAGCTAATTCAACCTGTACTTAACCCAATATCAAAGTAAGGAAAATGAGACATTAGATCTTTTAAGTCAGGAAGTATGAAACAATGTGTTCACTTTCCTGCTATGAGAAAGTATAGAAGTGCAAAATACGTGATTTATCTGTCCTAACAATTTACTAGTTGGTTTTGTAATATTCAAAGTCCAGAAAATGTTATTTATTTTTATTTATTAACATTTTTTCTCTCTCTAAAACATACTTTGGACTTTTGCGCTTTTTTTTTTTTTTTATGTTTTTCTTGCCATTCCGTTGGAAGTTTCTCCTGTTGTTTGAATCAAATATTTATTTTAATGATGGTGCTGTTTTGTTTTTTCCCCTTGCCTTTTTGCTTTGGAATGAGGGATTTAATACATTAGCAATAAAAAGCTCTGACTTAGCATAAAGTGAAGAATTTCAAATGAAATATGCTATTAACCTGAAAGCAATACACATCCTTACCATAGATTTAAAAAGAGTGGGTCTGAATTTGCTTTGTTTTCAAATCCTATTAAAAATGTAATTTAGAAGAGCAAATTTTAGTAAGATGAAATTATATACAAGCAATGACATCTAACATGGGAATAATGAAACATGGAGGAAAGAACTCTACAAGATGAAAAGCTATTTGATTTGTGACTGGTATTTACTCATAATTTTGGTGGGGTGGATAAAGAACCAAGCTATGAAATAATAACCAAATGATTACTTTTATAGGAAATACGTAATAGAAAGCTAAACTAGCATTAAACCTTCAGCCTGAGTCTGTATTCCCTTTCTTCAAATATTTCAAGAAGATTTCTACATTAATGAACATATAAAGGTATAAAACACAAAAAACAGCTGTGTGCAATGCTAAGACTCCTAGGAAAAACCAAACAGCAATATCAGTTTTAATTCATCAGCAAATCTGTTTATATTGAAAAGCTTTTGAAATATTATTCCTTTTTGAGGAGTCCACATTTTACAAAGCTATGTGTACATACACATAAAATTCATACATACACGTACATTTAAATTGATACTGTGGCTAGGACATGTCATCTAACTCCATCTCTCTAAAGGTTAAGTATCTGGTCTGAGTTAGTTGTCAGTTAGTCTGAGAGAAAAGTGCTTTCAAAAATAAACGCCTAAGACGGATACCCTACAGGAGGCAGGTGCGTCTCCCACTGCACCACAAGCAAGTCCATTCACCTAACTCAGACAGATGCCTAGCCCTCAGCTGGGTTAATTAAGGGCTTCCCACTGAAATGATTGCCACAGCTGTTGCCCCAAACAGCATTCCAAGACCAACGTGTACCTTTGGATTAAATTTCAGCTTGACACTCAGGTGCTTTGTTATTATACACTGAAAAATCAGTTATTTTAGCGTTCATTGCCAAGCCTACTCAACATCAATAACAATTTTTTGAACACATATTATTAGTTGTGATAAAATGCTGCCACACACCTACTAGTTGGAACATTAGCGGAATACTTCTGTGCAGGTCATGGTCCCACTAGTAGCTGAGAATGATAAACTAAATATCATGCTTTCTGAAGGCAAAGGTTGCATTCTTATTTGTAGCAAGTTTGGAGCAGATTAAAACATAGTACAGTTAAAATTGACCAGTGAGCTGAAAATCAGCAATTTGTTTTTCTGGAGAAGACAAATAGGGAGAAAACAGCCCAGCTGTTAAAACCACCTAATGAGACTGCGTAAACAAACAAACAAACAAACATACCAAAGCAAAGAACCCTCCGCTGTGTGCCAGTGAAGAGATGATGGATCAGCCACGGCTGGGACTCCCTGGCAACCTGACCTCAGAGGCCTGCTGGCCAGGCCACTGCTGTCCCTCAGAGAAGTGTGGAAGCAGCAGGGCACAGGCAGCACTCTGACCTGCAGGACAAGTACAGCTCTCAGAACATTGCAGGCTATGCAGCCACATCAGTGGAACAAACAAAAATGAACTATGGTAGTCTACCAGACATACACAGTTCTCTGTATGAAGATGGGACTTCAGCCTGTGATGGGACCTTTTGGTCTTGCCAAGAAGATTTGGAATCAAATTCTGGTTTTCCTTTGTTAAGGTCTATGGGAGAAAATAAAGCTCATATTGACAATACTGAAACAGTATGATGGAGTACATAAGGCAGAAATGTGATACACAGGCTGTGGAACAATTACCTTACTGCCTGCTGAGAAAGAACCCAGCAGTGGAAGAATCAGCTGTGCAATAATCTTGTTTATACTTCCTTCATGCAAGCAAATGGGAAGACTGATTTTCTCACTGCACTCTGGTATTGCTAAAACCCATAATTACAACAGAATCTGAGGACTTCAACTTAACTGTTCTCCCCAGCACCATCAGCACAGCTGGCCAGAATTCATCATACCCCCAAACCTAAGAAAACTCCAGAGTTCTGTCAGCAAAACAGCTCCTGGCTAACAGCAAGAACCTACGTAGCTAGCTCAGTGAGCTGTCAGCAAGAAACACAGGTTATTAGATGGCTTTGCTATTACAGATTATGCAAGTGGCATCAAAAGTGACATCCAATTCATATTGCTGCTCCGCAACTCTGATATGCTTCCCCATACACTTCTTGTGAACACACAGATAAAAATTCTGTTGGCTCAGAAGACAAGAAGGATTGTGTGTGACTAGCAAAATCTAAGCAAATGGTGAGACAAGAAACCTATTTTACAAAATTTAATGTTTCTTTAAATTGATATTTCAATTTTTAAGTAACATTTACTGTATTCTGGATCACATTTCTGCAGTGCATCTAAATTTAAGCCTTCCAGAGAGGAAGAATAGAAAATTTTTCCTGCATACCCTGATTTTGGGGATGTAGAAGCACCTACTCAGTAGTACTCAGTAAACAAAATTAATTTCTTCTTCATTTTCCCTTTCAGTAAGAACTCCAGAATGTCCTACAGTCCTCAGCATGGTACACAGATGGGAACAATCTAGAGATGACTGAATTAAGTAGTAAGACCTCTATGGACATATGCAAAGCATTCTTTCACTTTTTTTTTTTTTTTTTTTTTAAACCAAAAACCTATGCATTAAGCCTTTTCAACCTTAATGAGAAACTACTGCTACAAAAACCTGCTATGCTATTTGCTGTTGCTTAGTTTGCAAAATACAATTCATGCTTTGTTTTTTCAGATATAATACATGATAGGCAGTCACGATCAAACTTGATGTTATGGAAAAGGAGAGGGAAATAATTGATTTTAAAAAATCTCCTGCAGTGTCACGTAACAGTGAGATTTCACTTTGGTATAGTGAGTTTCATGACAGCTCTACAATATTTTATTTTCTAGTAATTATCTGAGGAATATTTCTGATACATGCATTTGGTTCATATACTATGAGGTCAGTGAACCATTAGTTGTCATGATGTATCTTACAGAGTAGAAAGGCTAAGGATTTAGAAATTGCTTTTTACAGAAATGCACACGTACACAAAAACATGACATTAAACTAACTGAGAACTGTATTACGAAAACTAAAACTTTCTCAAAGACAACTTCTTTCAAAGCGAAAGTTTAGCAATTTCATTTGTCACAATAACTAAATGAAATCATATCAAAACTTGCCAAGTTGACTGTATTTTGAGAATGCTTATTGCAAATATAGTGCAAAATAGCGTCTTACATTCTCAGAAAAATGTTCTGAGAAGAAAGTGGGTAAGATTGGGCATCCTTGTAAACAGAGCCATGTAATTTCATAAAAATGCATTGCTACAGAAGAAATAACAAGAATGCTGAGCCTGGTGCCCAATGCCTTTTTCCCATGTTATTTTTCTGCAGAATCATTCTTAGGAAACTGCCTCAAATTTTAACATATTACTGTAAAAAAAGGCAGAAGCAATGCAGAACACCACCTAGAACACTTACCAACCATTTCCTGTGCTGTTTTACGCATAATTAACATGTGGGATCTATTGCTGCAGTGTGTCTAGGCCATATGTTAAGTGAATTATTAAAAGTGAACATTTATACTGAGGGACAGATGTAATGTTGAAGGTTAAAAGGAATAATCCCAGCAAAACTTTCTTTGGGGACTCCTAAATTAAAATCTGAACTCCCACAGACCACTCTGATGCAAGAAATTCCACCCAGATGTATTGGGCAACATATAATATGACCTGCGTGTCATTTCCTAAATTATGAGCTAAATTCAAATGTGGGGGAGGAGAGATTAAGGGAAATTTTCTGTTCAGACAAACTACATAATAAATAACTTCATCACTTCTTTCATCTTACCCTGAACGAGATGAGTTCAATTATAATAAAGTAAGCTACACTGAATTTACAGAATAAATGAACGCTACAGAATCAATACTATCTGTTCTAAAAAGTGTTTTTTACGGGATTATGATTCCTCAATGTAAATATTTATCAAAAACAAAAGCAGATGCTACTATAAAAGAATCATAATTTGTCAGTTTTACATGACATCAATCAGATCACTTTTTAACATGTGCCAGAACTAAACAATGCTTAATACACTAAAAACAGATAGTAGAGTAATATATCGGGAATCTGTAAGACAGTAAAGTACAATGCAATACTTCTGTCCTGGCCTTTCCTACATGCCCTCAGAGAGGAACAGAAAAGCAGAAGTCATAGATACACTACAGTGTATGACTCCAGTGGCGGCTGGTGCACACTCAGGTGGGAAGCAGAAGCACTGTTCTTGCTCCTCGGTTCCTGCCAGGAGAGGGAGAGCAGGATGAAACCGAAGAGCTAGTGAAGTCACGTTCCTTTGTCTCCCTACCCCAGCCAATGGGCTTCACAAATTGGCACAGCCATGAATGATTGGGTATTAGAAGGAGCAACTAGGAATAAAGCATCATATACAGAAAATAAGAATCTACTTGAAAAGAAAATAAGTATCTAAATATGCCTGGGGCAAATCATTGAAGTAACATACACATACGAAGAAGTCAAATCATGAAGAACAGTGTATGTGGTCATTTTAAGAACCTGTCATCCTATTATAAGCATGGATATGTCCTACTACGTTTGAAAAAAAAAAATGCTTACAAGAAAAAGATGTTAAAACTGTAGTAATTATCCATAATAAAATATTTAAGATGCCTGACAACTAGTAGCACTGATACAAGATTATGGTATCAGAATTTTTTAAGCCAAGGTTTGCTAATAGAAAGTAACGAGTTAATATAATAATCAGAAAACACTGAAAAGGGCACGACATATGCAACAAAAATGAATGAGAAATATTTGTGGGAAGAAAAAAAAATGAAAGCAGAGAGAAATATTGGAAACATTGTGGAAATAGAATTATATGCAACTTGGAAAAGATTAAATATTTTTAGTTTATTCTTTCTCTGAAAGAACAATATTAGAACAGTAACATTAGTAGTTAGAGATTGTCACCATTACACAGCTAGGCTTTGCCTAATATTAACATGACAACTAGGCTCACTGTAATTAAAATCCAGCAGAACTAAAATCCATTCCTCAGCCTCAGTGACTCCAGAGACTTCCTTGACAAGGATACTTTGTTAGAGCTTATATATAATCGTTAAGAATAGACACACAATTAACTTACATGTTTGGTAACCCAGAAAAAGGGTTACATCTTTTTTAACACATACATATAAAAAAGGAGTCTAAAACAGTAAACCCCAATAAAAATGGTTTTAAACAAAGCAGGAACATATTAATTAAATTATTGCAATTATTATTAATTATTTGTTATTAGTAACAGACGTAATGAACTGGCAGCAGATGGTAAGATATGGTGAAAAAGAGATTAATTTCATACATTCACTTTTGGCAGTCCTTCTGCCCAACCAGACCATCTGTGACACATTAGAAACGTTAGAAGCTGTACCATACATATTGCAAAGATGATACAAATTATTTGGCTGTTTGCTTTTCCAGTCCAAAATCCATTCATTCTTTATGATCGCAGAATTTTAAACAAAGTAGTTTTTATCATATACATTCTGATCTATGCTCCACCACTGTTTCTACAGCATGCTGCAGAGATTCTGCAGGATTTTGTCTGAGCAGTTTGCCAACAGCAGAGCTGCACAGTCCAGTATGTGATTGAGCTGAAGTTTTTATAGCATTCTTCACTGAAAACAATAGGAGTGTGAATTTGCACTTTGGGAATCATCCTTTATTTACCCTGCAATTAATTTCCAAGTGAAAATTTCTCATCTGTTCACAGAAAACTGATAGGAACATTAATGTCATACTCCCTGATAGCTCTTAAAATTTTGTTTCATGAAAGTTTAACATTTGGACATTTTTTTTTGTTTTCCTTTGCTTTGGAATCTATCATATTCATATAATGGATTTTGTAAAAATAGCCATTTCATTCAGCCAATGTATCTGCAAAACACATCCCAACTTTGCTACAGATATGTATATATACACGCATAGATGAAATTGGGCTTACCATTAAAAAAAAGTAGGAAATTTAATCTACATACAATTTTGTGCAGTAAAATTTGGAATACATAAATATCAGAAATCTAAGGGAACAAAAGGCTAATAGAGTGAGGTATACTATCAGTTTGGGTTACTGGAAACTACTGCTGCATTTATATGAATTTACAGATATTGTCACTGAAGTACAGAGACATCGCCAGAATGACACTGCTAACTACTCTGTATTAATCTAACAGCAGATGAAAGGGATCTTATGCTACTTTTTATACCTTGTTCCTCAAGCCTCTTCTCTTTACACCATTTTTGGTCTTCTATGGTTTGTTACTCCACCTTCTTCCCAGTCTGATTTGTTAATGGTTTATCAAGCTGACTCTCCCCAAACTGCTGTAAACACCTTACCAGATCGGCAATACAGATTATTATTTTCAACAAGGTAGTATTACAACAAATTTTCCAGATCCCTGTAAACCTGATAAGAGAATGTGGTCACAGTAGTGGCTTCAATACCTGACAAATAAATTACTTGTATCTGTTTTGTTCTTTTTCCTTTCTTTGTGTACATTTAGCTTAACAGTAAAAGGCTTCAAATTAAATAAAGCAACTTCAAAAGAATTATTTTCTCTTATTTTCCATTAGAAAATTCTACTACAATCACTGCTGTCAAAATGGGACAAAGACAATAAGCAGCAGTTTGGAAGTAGTCTATATAAAGACTGAAAGTTGCCTCAGTTGAAGGCAACTTTGTTGATGCTACCGAAGTCCACATTTTAATACAATAGTTCCAATGTTTTAGAAGTTTTGTTTTTATATCTCTTTAATGAAATTTTAACCCATTTTAGGTGATATTTTTTGCTCTGCTGTTGAAAATGAATTTGTTGTCGGTGGTGGTAGTTTATTTTTTTATTAAATGAGAATCGAAGCTGTAAGAGATCTAAAGAAACAGAAGAAACAAGGATTTTCTTTCTCTTTACTACTCCTCTTAACTAATCTAGAAGCCAACATAAAACAAACAATTTACCAAAGAATTAATTCAAAGCATACTGTACATTGTCCTTATCATTTAAAACAACCAAATGCCTAAGCTGAATTTAGGAGATCAACCTCTTTTCATCTGACTCATGAGTTCTCAGGTAAATTTTGCCTGTTCCTGCCAGAAGGAAGCTCCTAAAAGCATTAATTGTGACACTATGACTATTGATACTATTGGTATTGATACTACGACTATTGATCACATCTGACCAGATGATCACAACGGCCATTGATCACATCTGACCAGATCAAAGAGACCCTTCACCACCAGTAGGTAATAGTCAAAATGTGTTTAAGAATTGTAGCAAACTATACCTATTCTGCTCTTAGCTGTACATGTATGCCTCCATTTCAGACCCTGGGGAGAAACTCACTATAAATGCTTGTAAAAATACTTCAAAAAGTCATTCATTCAAATCTGTGCTTCCTCACAATTTTAAGCGTTTTCACAAAAAAAATAATTAAAAAATCCCCCAATTCAATGACAACAATGCGTCATACATTACTTGGATAACTACATGAGTTTATGGAGAATAAACTACAAATCGTTATAGAAAATGCTGTCTTTATTCTCCATGTGTGCAACTGACATCTCAAGCTATAATAACCAAGAAAGCAGAAACCAAGAAGAAAGTGATGTATGAACAGCCAGCACTCTTTCAAAGATTTTTTTTTTTTTTTAAATCAAGATAAAAGATCCAGAACTAAATCCGGATTCAAGTATTTCCCAGTTCTTCCTAACTGTCTGAAATATGACCCGTCTTCCTTCTCTTTTTCAAGGTATTAAGTATGTTATTGTACTGCAGAAGATTGAGAACAACAGTAGATAATTACTACTGTACTCAGAATACTACATACAAGGATGCAACATTCATTGTACAACTGAGAACTCTGATCCTTTCTTTTCAGACTGTTTTCCAGAAAAAGGCATTTTTCCTGAATTTCCAACTCTCCATATGGTAGATGTACCTATAAGCAACTATATGCTGAAGCTTAATGAGAGCTGTGTCTGAGAAAAACAATTTGGCAAGAAAGTGAATTATTTTTTTCTTCACTTTATTTAATGGGAAACAAATCAAAATGTGATATAACTGAATTTTAGGGCAACCTCCCCTTTTTTTGATCAAAAGCAAGATACAGAGATATGTTTTGATTCTTTTTGTTAAACTTTATAATAAAAATGCCATTTGCAGGAATTGATTAAAAAGATAACTGCAAAACACACTGAAATGTAACAGTTTAGCAATACCAAACTAAAACCAGAATTATTTCACAGATTGCTTCCTGTACCCTTCTCTCTTCATTTTTGACTAAAACCATATTTTGAATTCAATTCCATATCACAGATTCTTTTGGTGCCTGTGGAATTCCCTTTGGTTTGCAAAAAAACTACTCAAGCAAAATGTATGCCCCAACTATGAAGCATATACACTTACAGAATATTTTTCTCACACTAATTCTTTGTTCAGGAAAGCATAAGGGCTTTCAGCTATTTCTGTAGAGCCATCATCTTTTTATCTCAAGTGACCACTAATTCCTGAAAGACTAGATGACATCATCTATAAGCTATTTCTGCCTCCTCCTCCTCTCACTTTTCCACCCTTTATAATTTTAATGTTTCAAAGCATCTCTGATACACACAGTAATGTGGCCTTGACCTTGACTCTATATATTATCTTGCCATCTTTTGTCTTGTTTTCTCAGTATCTTTTCTTGGGTCATCTCATCTCTCTTTTCTATGCTACGTAACACCAGCACATTCAAATGCTAATATGATTTGCACTTAAGAATCAAAAATGATTTGATTCTTACCATTTTTATGAAACAAGAATATTTGTAAGCCCTCATTATGATCCAGATTTGATCAGCTGGGCAGCATATTATTAAATAATGTTGGGCACCAGTATTATATAAGCTGTTTAGATAGTTGACCTTCAGTGAAAAAAAAGAGGATGGAATACGTAATGAGTTTGTCAGGGATAGACCCAAAGCAGTAAGGACTCCAGAATTCTTGGAATAGCCAAAGTAAGGCTGAACAGCATAACTTAATTCCCAGGCATGCATATATTTCACAGGAGGAAATCAGTCACATTAGTTATAGCTTCTTGGTTGCTAGTTCCAGCCCAGATACTTCAACTACTATGAACCAGCACTACTTCGGTAACATAAAAATAGTCAGCTTAGAAACAGCCCGAGATTTGCCCATTTTTCCAAAAAGCTTAATTTCCGAAGTTCTCATTTCTTACTGGCTGAAATGCAGTGCTATGCAAGCAGCAAGAACTTACAATTTACAAAATTCTCACAATCAAATAAGTGAAGTAAAAAATACATGGCAACAAAAAACTTCTACTCAGTCAAGATCTGGTATGAGATCACAGACTGAGGTGTGAAGTTTGGGAGACCTCCTTTTAACCTTTACAAACTAGTCTGCTCTCTCCTCAGCAATACATGGACAGAGCATATCTATATCCCTGTCTTACCCAACCATCTCCACTCCATGCTCCTGGTACACTGGAAATAAGCAGATCATTTTTCATGGTGCTTTCTTATGTCCTGCAATAAAATCATTTTTTCTCTGTTCATAACACCAAATGTCTAAGTATCTAGAGTTACATGAAAATCCTACCCACATGCAACATCAACATGAGCTGTCCGTATCACAAAAGCAGTCAGGATTTATTTTTTTTTTTTCTCAGGGAGGAAAGAAACTTGCTACAGAAACTGAGCCCAAATGCCTCCTAGATCAGCAATCACTTACTCCCCTTTTACATTAACACAGTGATTTGCCTTGACATTGTCTATGCTATTTTTTTCTAATTTTCAAAATTGCTGAGTTACTGAAAAAAGCATCAAGTTTGCTACCAAGCTACAGATGAGCCATGTGTCAACTAGCCACAAAATAATCTTCTGGTCATTTATCAATTTATTTCCTATATCAAAACTTATTTTCATTATCATATCATGTTTCTGTTCCCTAACAGTCCTACAGCCATCAAGGAAACTCAATCTGACCTAAATGAGTAATTGAATTTGACACTGCTGTCCTAACCCATTACAGTGACATTAGAATTTTAGGCAAGAGATAGCTGTTAAGATAGTCTGCAACCTGACCATTCTTCCTTGCTCTAGAAATTTAACCTAAATTCAGTCCATACAGATGATAGGAACCTGTGTAGAGTTTTTTTAATGTTCCATCATAAGGCAGCAAAGTATTCTGGTTCCTGTATTGTAAGTATTATCCTTTTTCAGATTAATTAGAAATTCATAGGTCAGAAACATATGACACCAAAAATCCTTTTTATAACAGAGGAAGTCAGTTTAATATTAGACATACTAATATTAATTAGTAATCAAAATAATTACTAATTAATAGGTATTTGAGATACTAGTATCCAATGATGCTGTAGGATGTTAGTCTTAAGACAAGGCTAATAATTTTGAAGCATGATTCTACTTCAAAAAATATCATTAATGTCTTATTTTAATTTTGTCCAGAAACACAAAGGAAATAAATCTTACCTTCTCTTTGTCAAATATTTCTCTTGTCAAAACTGTGAGGCTATAAAAGCACCAGAGAGCTCACTATCTCCCACAGACCTTTCCTAATCTCCATTTCTTTTTTCTCCCTGCAAGCTTAGATTCATTGCTCGAGGGGACACAAAATGCTATGTGGGCCAGAGAGAGGCCAGTGACTGGGGACCACTCAAAGCCTTCCTTAAACCACTGTCTTTGGGGGATAAGGAATTTGAAGGGCATTTGGTCACTCAGCACTGTGCAGCCTATCTAGTTGATTCAGTATTAGGTTTTTTATTTTTTTGAGATGATAGGTAGGTTTTACATACAGAAAATTAATTCCCTACATTTTAACACCTCCCCCCCCCTTGCAGAACTTGCTATAGCATTTTTCTCTCAGCAGAAAGTTCATTGCCATACATTTTCCTTACAGTTCTTCCTATATGCTAGTATACCCCCTTCATCTCACTTTAAACTCCACATTTCCATTTATTTATCACTTATGTTTCTTCCCTTGCTTTTTGAGCACAGATCTCCCTATGATTCATCTATGAAATAAAAATTCCAAAGACACATAAGGATTTTATTCCTATAGTTCTTTCATCTTTGTTATAATTTCTAAAAATAACTTGGAGCAATGATTAGGGAAATCACTATGAATGAGGAGTGTTAATTTAAAGGAAATCCAAGTCATTTGAAAACGAAAGTGTAGTTCAAGAAATTTATTGTATTTTGAGCGTAGGGCTCCTGACTGACCTTCTTTTACAACTTTATTCTACAGTGCCTTGAGCATACTGTGGGCAAGAAAATCAGGAATTCTGTTCCTATCCCTACTATTGACTGGTTGCATGGTCCTGTACAAGCAGCATAACCTCTCTGAAACATGAAAGCAAAACTGCAGTACCTACATCTAAAAGGAAATGGCTTAGTAGGATCTTTGTCGTTTATCTAGGCATCTAAAGAGAAAGACAACACTCAGATTTTATGGCTTTCCTCATATATGCTGTTCTCCCTCATCAAACATGTTGCAAAATTAGAATGCTGTCTTCCACTACAATTGTCTCCTACTGGGAAGCTACTTTTTTAAAATGTGTTTAAAATAGATCATTAGCAAGTTTGCCAAAAGAAAACCTGTACTAAGCTTCAGATTTTTATTCCACAAGAAAACACATTTTACCCTCTCACTACTTCTCAACCAAAGTAAAAGGAGACAGGCAAGGTCACAGAACAAACTTGTTCATACCCTGAACAGACCTGGAAAAGTAGCTACTGGCTTCACAAATAAACAAACAAATGAATTTGAGCAGAAGAAAAAAAATAAATGGTTGATAGAACAGAACATTTCTCTTTCTATACATAGAAGGCCCAAGCCACTGAGTCAACAACATTCTAATATCCTACCAAATGCTGTATACCTCGTACAGTTGATATTTTGACAAAATCCTCAATCTTGTACTTCCCTCTTAGGGCTTTTCATGGAAAGGTTATAACTCTCTCTTTCCCGTTATTTGTTTTATGGATATGTTCAGTGACAGCTATCAACCCAGACATTTAAATTAATTCAATTAAATCATTAACTGGGAAAAGAACACATTGTAGCTATACCCTTGTTTTATATATATTTACATATATACACACACACACATTTATTTATTTATTTATTTATCCTTATCTTTATATATCTTTAAACTATGAATGCAAAATACTTTTAAGTATAAGAAACAGTTAAGTAATTGCAATCAATCTTAAGTATCAGAAATATTTCAGAAATAATTGATGTTGTGGCATTTTTCCTTGTTAGACGACCAGTTTTCCATGGGAAAAAAAAAAAAAAAAACATTAATAATAATAATTAAAAAAAAAAAACAGATTGCCAAGTTTTTATTCTAAGATTCTCCTATTTTCAAACCACAAGAAAGTTAACAAGCCCAGAACATATGCATTGAAGAAGCTGTCTGTCCTTCTGCTATATCTTCTTTGTATCCTTACTCTTACTGACCCTTTTTTGCTTATTTCATATGGTTTTGATCTACAGTGAGATATGGGGAGTAAGAACTATGTAGTTTTTGGCTCCTTTAAAACTTCCAAAATAAAAATATTAAATTATAATAAGTAGATTTAAAAATAGAATTTTATATAGCCTTTTATATAGCCTTCAAATTCATTCATGATGAGCTATGGAACAAGACTGAAAATGCTGTATGAAGAAGTATATATTCTCTTTGTTACACCTTATTCCAAATCACACATAAATCTACCTATCAAGTGTAAAAAAGGTCCTCTTTTCTTTCATTCCTGGTGTTAGTGATGGGAAGTTTAAAGGCTAGGGCTATTTTGGTGAAGTTAGGCTGAAAGTTACCCTCATCTCCTTTAAAGCACAAAATAAATGAAGTTGCTATCAGCTTCTGAGTCGTATACAGACATTTATTTGATTCACACATCTCAGGTAGTCTTCCCTTGTGATGGATGGATTCACGCTCTAAACTTTCTATTATTCTGAGATGGCTCTTGGTGTTGTGCAGCAGGCTACACTTAGAGCATTTATTACCCGAACATGCCTAAAACAAAATACATCCGTCAAGAAAAAGGTGACAGATCTACACCAAAGGATTCCCAGGGTGAGTGTAGGAGAGACTCATCAGTATTCTAACCATATTTGTTATGTTTCTTTAAGAATCTTTCCCTTCTTAAATAACTCATTTTTCCTAAAACAGGCCAACTTTGTATTTTAAAGGGTATGCTTATTCTGCATTTAACATTATGTCTTCAGATCTTACAAGTATCTGTAAGTAGCAGTTAATTTATATGATAACTTCACAGCAATTCTCATTTTCTGACCTTTCTTACAATGCAGTGACAAGACAGAAATTCAGAAACTAAAGACTATGGAATATATTTTTTTGTTGCTGTACCTTTGCCAATTTTTGGTCTATAAGACATTGACTGCTGAAGTATGTACCTCCTCAGTTAATCCCATTTCTGTTGAGAATTTGTGTAGGAGTTGCATGATCTGGTAGTTATATAATCTGGCAGCTACATTTACAAGTACGTAAGATTCTAAACCCAGTGTGGAAAAAGAAAAAGGTTTTCACTAGTAAGTATAAGGATCATCAGCACCTATTTAGAGGACTCAGCAGTGGTTTGAAATCCCCATAACTAATCAAGAAAAGACTCTCCAGTAAGCTAGAATTCCAATGCTATTCTTAATGGTTTCTTTTATTTCACAAAGTCACCTGCTTCTCTCCATTTCTGATTATTTTTTCTTGCTTATTTTTATACCTGTAGCAACATTCTTCATTTTGCATCTATTTTTGTCTGTAAAATGTCAAACCCCAAATTAGTGTCTGTCTTCAGTTATCTCCATCACAGAAGCTCACCTCCTAGATATGCAGCAGAGGAAGGGAAACAACATATTGCGTGACAACCTGGCAACTAGCACTGCTCTCTTCAAAATAAGCTTTTCAAGCTTGCTGTCTTTCCAGGTGAATGCTCAAAGAAGATATAAAAACACATAGTGAAGTGTTATATGAATATTAAAGGGACATAACCTTTGCCTGGCTAATACCATTATTTATTAAACTGGTGACTTTGGCAGACAAATTGATGTCAGGGTTCATGGATTGCCTGGACTGATTTGAATGATCCTCAGAGGCTAACAGAATCAAATGAGTTTCAAACTGTGCTGAAAAAATGAATGTCCAAACATTCAGGCGTGCTGTTTCTGCCAGGGAGGACGTTACAAAGAGCTCTAATATCTTATCAACATGGTAGCTCCCAAGAACATTTTGCTTTTGTCTGTGTAAGTCACCTTCACAGACAAGAACTGGGATATATTAGACAAGCCAGAAAAAGAGACCGGACACTGAGTTTTTGTTAAAATCTGACTTTACCATAAAAAAGTATGTAAATGCCTATGCTATACCTAGGCAAGAAGGAAAAATAAACTTCTGTATTTTCAGATCTCAGTCCTCAAAGTCAGAATCAAGTCTTCTTCATCTTTTTGCCCATCTGTCTAATCAGTTCTAAGCCTAGCCAGCACTGGAATAGAGTCAGTGTCATTATCCCCTTGCTGTAATTGGCAGGGCAGGATGGAGCAGCATGTACAGCCCTCTCCTGGTGTGACAAAGTGTGAAGAGAAACCAAAGCAAGTCAGCCAGATGCCACAGAGACCAAAAGAAGTGTGCTGGGATCCAGAAGATGAGTGAACAAGCTGTTCACTTGAACCACAAAGAAGCTATTTCCTCCCATCTTCTGTTTTCTTTGTTTTTTCCAATGTGTGTTACTTTGCCAGTGGTTTTGTAACTCTGACCAAAGGTGGTCTATTTCAGTGACAGGGATTCTGAAATATTTCAGTTTTCACAAGCTTTCCCCTTTTCCTGTGCTACACAGATGTTACCAGGACACTGTGAGGCATTAACATTGTTTAAATAGCTATATGAGAGCTTGAAAGAAGAAAAAGGATGTAATCAAAAATGAATGACCATTGTGAGTTTCTCAGTCTTTTTGGAAAACTTTTTAGTTTCTCTCTTGCTCTGTCTCATGAAGCCTGGATCTCACTATAGCTGTGACTGGGAACTTGTCACACTTGGCCCTTACACCAAAGGAACCAGTCCAAGAAGCAGGAAGGAAGAGAGTAATTCCTTTTTTCAGTATCTAGTACAGTATAATGCTGACATATGCTAGTACTTTTAAGGCCCAGATTCAGTTGTTCTAGCAGGGTATGGACCAAATCCTCTGGTGTGCTGGAGCTAACTAGGTGTCTTAATGCTTTCTATATAGAATGCTTATGCACCTGTTTAAGAAAGTGAAAGATCTGTTGAAATTGGAGAAAGAAAAGCGACCACTGCCCACATTTTTTGACTACTTTTTAGTAGTCCAAAGTACATCATCTACTTTTTTTTCCTTTAATGCCTTATAGTTGACTCAAACCTTTGTATAATGTGGCTAAATATCAGGGCTATAATATGCCTTGATCTGTAACAACACTTGGGGTCAATCCAGAACTCTATCTGACCTACTGTGCCTGTTTTTACCCTCCCACTCCTTCATGCTGACTATGCATTTCAGATTTTCTTTGTCTAGCAGCCTAATCAGCACTGAGAAGTAAAATACCGCTACAGAACATGATCAGTTCAGTACTGCTTTCTCCTTTCTCCCCCTTTCCTATTTCTACCTCTACCTGCCTCCCTCTACCCCTTCCCTCTCCTCCCCCTCCCCCCCAAAAAAAGGACAAATTGCACTGTAATTTCTTCAATCGTTTTACACAAAACAGTGATTTTCATCTCATCCTTTTTCAGATTTCAGTTCTGGTGTGTAACATCCAGAGCATTTTTTCAGATCTCTGCAGAAGTGTAACATTCCTAAGCACAAGACTTGGCTGATTTAAGCAACTTCAGAGTCCTGAGTACAGAATGCACTATGTTACCACACGTGTTTCTCTAGTATCAAAGGTGAAAGAGAATTTAATATGTTCCAGATGGAGTGGACTTTAGCTAAAGAGGAAAAGTCAGAAGCTTAACCATATGATAGACCTAGAGGCAACTCCAAAGCTGCCAGGAGCTGCCTTTGGACTCTGCCAAGGAGACAGATGCTCATGCCAACAGTGCATACATTGGCATCATTTATATCACATCAGGCTTCATACTGTCATGATGCCACAGTGCAAAGCATTAAGACAGACAGCTAATATTTAGACAAGAGCAATCACTGCGCATATTTAGACCATATACTCAGTAACAGTTTTCATATTATATTTACCCTTTTGCATCTTAGCATTTAAGACATGAAAGCATGTATTGTCTCACTGTATTTAACTCTTATGAACATTTCACATGCATTAAGTATGATGACAAACTAACCATTTAATTTTTATACCAATGGAAAACCTTGCCATAAGTAGTGATCAGCTACTTGATACCAATGTGGAAACTAGATAGCTCACTTATAAAGTCACTCCCCACTAGATCCAGTGATTTTTTTTCCCCTTCTTAATTTTACAAAATCTGAATACAAAGTATAAAGTGCAAAGCTCCAAAGATCTAAACACACAATACTTATCTAAAAGCTATTTCTCTTTTAGTGGATTCAAACATTGCTCCTAACTTCATTTTCTATCACTTGAAATATCTTTCTGTCCAAAAATAAATGATGCTCTGTATGGCACATCGAGCCTAACCTTAGACATCTAGCAGCATAGAACTGTACAGATGTATTACAGCAAATATCCATATTACATGCTGTGTCATGGCATTTGAACAAGTGCAAAGTCTTGCATGCAATTTTGGACACAAAATGGTTGAAACATGCCTTGTTTAGAGATCACTGTGCTGAGACTTCAGGTTTGATCGTAACGTCTGTTAAAAGTACAGTTTCATGGAATTCTCTGAATATCCCTAATAATCATCTAAATCCAACGTTAGTAAGAAAAAAAAATGTTTTAAAGAAAGTAGGTTGCAAATGGATAGAAACCATTTAGTCAGCACACAGTCAATCAGTGACTTCAGAAAAGAGCACTGCAGTTCTGAAACACATCCACAGTAGGAAGGATTAACTTTGTTCTCTATGGAGATCCCACCATAAAGTGTGTTAAAATCTACCTCTCCCTGACTGAGAACCTGAATAAACACTGACAATTATTTAACAGCTGTTTAGGCAGCATGTTTACATATCCTGGGGACTGTGCCATCCAAATATTGTGATTTCATTAAGGAGCTTTGCCCTAAAGAAACTCAGGGATTAAGACTTCTGAGAACCCTAGAGCAACATGATAATTTTCCCAGTGCACTACCTGGGCTTCACAAGGGGTTGATCTGTAAGCAAACTTGCAGATGGTTTTCTATCTCAGAAGTCCTCAGCAGTGTGGAAAAACAATATGGTCCTGGGAAAAAATAAAAAACAAAACGCATCATCACTCTGTCAGACACAGCATTAACAACAGCAACAAATAGTTGTGTTTTCTTGTTTGGGGGATTTCTGATGCATTTCCTTAGCTTTCTATTCCTAAACAGCAAGCAAACACTCATTCGAATTACTACATTATTTGTCCATTGGATAAACAGATATCTTTATATCAACATCCTCTTGCTGGATACTAGTACACACTAATGTGCCACAGAAAAGTACAGGTTTTCCTCAGCTGCTAAGTTGTTCACCACTAACAAAAGAAATAACTGAGTCTGACCTACTAGCTTCTTTAAAAGCTATAGCTAAGCATTTCCATTCCACTTATTTCATGGCCAAGCATTCTGCTCTCTAATCCTTGAACCCTGAGACTGTTCTGATACCAATCAAAATATACATTTCCTTCACGTAGGCGTATCAGTGAAATCTCTCATGTTAAACTTGAGACCCTCATAATTGTAGCAGCTGGAGCCAAGATAAAATATTTTCTGGATTTACTGACATTTGGAAGAGGCAAAGAAGTAGTTTCAAGAATTGATGGAGTCAGATCAGATCATCTTGAGTAAGGTATGCTGGGCATGAGTATTTCTAACATGAATAGTTCTCTTTTGTCTTCAAACTCAAATTCCACTCACAACCCAGTACACTGCTCATACTATGTTGAAATACATAATGTTCTGCTATAAGCAGCCAGACTTTTCCCCACAGCATATTCTTTCTAACATTTTGAATATAAAAATATTGAAACCAAATGTATCTTTTACAAACACTGTAAAGCAAAAACAAAATCTGCTTTTAAATGACAGACTATCTATATTACAGACATTTGAAAATAATGCTAAATTACATTTGCTTACTCCAATTGATTTACGTTCAGTTCCTTTAATGTGACAGAAGCTATAAATGAGTGGATTTAATCTCTAGAGTTTGAATTTTCATTCTTTACAAATACTAAAATCCTTAAAAAACACAGTATCATTTCAAATAGCAATTACCGAAGTCATAGTTTTCTTCATTAAAATTAATATCTACTTTCTGCAGAAAAGCAAAATAAAAAGATTTTGGTGTTTCAGGAATTATGTCTGTCTGATCTCAACCACATCAGTCCGAGGAGAGGTTTGGCCAGTGTTTCAAGGAAAGCATCTTTCTTATGTCTCATATTTAACCCTCAAAAACTTATACAGTGTATAAAAAGCACAAGTAATAACACCACTCCTCCTCCTCCCTCCCCCCCCAAAAAAAAAAAAAAAAAAAAAAAAAAAAACACTAAAAACCCTACAACAACAACACAACATGGAAAGCAGAAAGGATGCTATACACAGGAGAATACATATGATATGGAACAAATCACATAGTCATAGAAAAAAAAAAATGACATAACTGACATCAATTCAGGTACTTCTGTTTCTTCTTTCTGATTGCAAGGCCAAGAAGACAGTAAATAGAACTGATTTAAATATCAAACAAAAGGATTTTTTCCATTCAGTCTTACATCAATTTAACTACGGTACTAATCTCCATATCAGCTTATATAAGAACAGCTAGAAAAAAACATATGCATTTAAATGGACAAAAAACAATCACAATGCAATGAATTACAAACACAGGCAGTAATATAAACACCTGTCAGAAGACGTAAGCTAACATCTCACTAACTACAGAAATTGTCCGTAAACACTATTTCCATGCTATACAGTATATTTGCACATACTACAGGCCACGGACAGTATTTAAATAAAAAAAAAAATAAACAAATCTGTGCTGCAGTGTAAGCAGCCTCAGATCTCCTCCACTGGGGCACCTCACAGCATCTAGGAAGGAGCCTGGACAAGGCTGGACCCTCGGATCAGGGAGCTCCTCACCCGTACGCTGGTGTCTCCAAGTGGGTAGGCAGGGTGCTGAGGAAGCAGATGCTTCTGAGGCTTCCATTTAACACCCAGAGTCCCTGGAGCCACTAAAATAACAGGAACCAAACATGTCACAACACCTGAATTCAATTCAGTGTTATAACGATTCCTACTTCCTACATAGGTATTCCTACACCATAATGATTCCTCCTTCCACCAGCACGCAGGCCCACCGAGTTCAGTGTCTCTGCTCCACAAAGAGCTGCAAAGGAAGGTCTCACATCCAGAGTAGGCCAGGCCCAGAACACATGCTCCTTTCCTTTCATATGTTCTCCCAGCCTCCAGCTGCCTGCATAGCAGCTTGCTCAGCTCCATGCTATTTCTTAGCAGCCCTCACAGAAACTCCTTCTCATGGACTTGACGGTCTCCTCTGATCCACTACGAGCACAGCCAGAGAATGGAAATGACAGTTTGCATAGGTGCTGAGACAGCATGAATATAAAAAATGTAAATATGACTAAATCATTACTGAACTCTGCTCATTATACAAGGGACCAGAGTTAGTAACAGCAGGTCTTGATGGTTGGGAAGTGCTACATTTATGCACATATGCATTGCATTTTGCATTTTACCTAAATATCCAGGTCCTCACGTAGACCAAGGCTCCTCTGTTCTGGCATACACAAATCCCAGCACCCAGATTTCCCACTCTGCTTTTGTGTAACTGCAATGCAGGATCTCCAAACCACAGGTAACTGTGTGAAGTCTTAGATTGCTATTGACCATGAAGAGGTATAAACAGCATAACAGTGCACAACTAATATACACAAACAAATTAACACATTTATGAGACCAAAACATTTTGAGGAGACTTCAAAATATATATTTGAACATAGTATTTATTACAACCATGAGTAACTTGTAGCCTGTCACTAGTGACTGGATGGTGTCTCTACTATTTTACTGAGGAAAGTAAATTACATAGGTAAGTAACTAGGAAGTTATAGTTGCCACACTACTTATATAACAAGATCATTTTTTAGGGATTCCTAGGAAATGGAAAAAGAAAGAAACTAAAGCTGTCTCATCAAAATATGAAACTCCCAGTAGGAGAACAAAGCTTCAACCTCACAGATATAAAACATATTACACAGCATTCACACTTGAACAATTGATAGAATGGTTTTAGAGACAGCCATGCAGTCAGCAGAAGAGACAACCTCGGGGGAAAAATGTATATGAAATTTCTATCCCTCCAGGTATTACTCATTTGCTGAAACTGGAGGAGCGAAGATTCAGAGCTTCAGAGCATTAAGAGTACAAAGAAAATGGGATTAGCTCTTATGCCAAAAATTTAAGTTTAGTCTGTATTTCCTTATGAAACTTCAGGGAAAAAAAAAAAAAAAAAAAAAAAAAAAAAAAACTTTTTTAATAATAGAAAATACCAAGTTATCTTATTTCAATCAAGGTGTTACTGCAGTCAATTAGAAATCATGACTGATCTTTCGCTTTGAAATGTACGCATTTTTTCAAACAGGTATTGGCAATTCTTTAGGGCCCAATGCTAAGACAAAAGCTTTTCCATTGCCTCCATAGGTTCTGTATTAGGCCTTTAGTACACTGAAATGAAACAATATCCCAGAACATTTAAGACACGTTGCTGTCTATCAAACAGCCAATTAAAACCACAACAGTATTCAGCTTTCTATCATCTCCAGTGAAAAATGGTCCAAGTGGAATGCCAGATGAAATTCATCACTAACTAAATAGCGGAACAAAATATGCCACAGCACTGGACTTACTTAGAGCAACGGGAATATTAACTATGGTCATACATGGAAAATATGCAGCCCTTATTCTACATAAAAACCTCGAAACAACCAAAATGCCTTCTGATGTCAGATGCTGGCTGCTGTAAGAATGATTTTATTTTTTTTTTAAGTGAGAATAACTAACAGCTAAAGAAATGTAGACAAAATTCCCTTTCACCAAAAAAATAAAATTTCTTTATTCTACTAATTGGAGATACTCCTTTTTCTGTGCTGAGTGCATAGATAATCTCCAATTACATCCATAGGAAACTCATCATTCACCATTCATTGAAGAAAATAATGCAAAGTGTTGTAATTACAGAAGGTTGATGCTTTTTCTGCTGGGGCTTCCATATTTTGATGAGACAGACCGCTATTCAAGTTATTTGCTTGCTTCTTAGCTAAGGCAGTCACAATTTAGAACTAATTCGGTTTTTTGAATATTTCAGGAGTTCCAGGTAGTTGAAAAGCACCCCATTCCATTTTTTAATTGGGATTGGCAAAGCATTTCTATGAAATGCAGACCCTAACAAAGTGATCTTAGCATCTGTAATTTTAACCTAGGCAAATTATAATTTGGAACCTCAACCGCAGAGTCAAAACTAGCCTTGAATGGAGTTACGTATCCAATTGTCACACTGTAAAAACAATCAACAACAGAAATCTTAGTATTAACAGTCATTCGATTTTATGAAGTAACGAGTCAAATTATGATTCAAGAGATTTTTATTTCTACGAGCAATAAGAATCTGAATTACATACTTATTTTGCAAACAAAAGCGATTATATAGGTGCTATTCAAATTCCTATTGTGAAATAAATTATACGGAACATGCTTGGAGGAGAATAGCATGGTAAATTCATAGGGATCAAAATCCCCACTCAAATGAAGTTGTGAAGTTCTCACAAAAGTATATTCAATATTTATCTTCTGTACTTACTGTCACTGTTTTTTGTAAATTTTACACTTGAAGGGGAATTATTTAATAAGTTACAAAGTTTCCCCAAGATGGAATTTAAAGAACATTTGTTCTGCTTAAATGCAATTTTCTTAATCCTCAATATAAATTGAGAATTAACACAGCTGCTATGTAAGTGTTTTCTGCTGACAATCAAACAGGAATAAAAATTGAAATGTAGAAATTATTCCTCAACTTCAGATTAATAGTTTTCAGGAATCATCTTACCTGCTTTTCATGCATCTCTAAATTATACTGCTTTTCAATTCCCATCTAAATTGTAATTTTTAGTCTTTTGTCTGGTGACACTAAATGTCCTCAAAAATAAAAACAGATATTTTCAAAAGCATCCATGTTAAATTACATGTATGAATACTTTACACTATTATTGGCAACTGCAAATAAGAATCACAAAAAAAAATAATCAAAGTTCATTTGGAATATTAACACGAGGTTAAGTCTTAATTCCATGTCATCTTTTCATTCCATGGATGTATCTATCAAAGATGTGAGATGACTGTTTTATCCCCCTTCCCATAGGAGCGAGCAGGAAGAGAACAGAAACACTGCTCACCTGTATTTGGAAGACATTAGATAAAATACTTCACACCACACTAAAATGGAAATTAAATGAGAGATTATTAACACAGCGGCCTGCAAATGGGCACATGAAAAATCACACACACCAGTTTGCATACAAGTGAAACCACTGAAGATCTCCTTATGATTTTTAGGAAGTATGTAACAGAACAGCAAAATGCCTTAATGCAAAGGGTTTCCTTTCATTTTTTTCTTCTTTACATTTACTTAAAAGCATCAGAATATTAGGATTCCTATGTCAGAAAAAATCCTTATTCTAGAACAGTTTGAAAAAGTTTAAGGAAACTTGTAAAGAGTTTTGATCAGCTCACATATTCACTTATACATAAATAAAGTATTTAATAAAAGAATGTCAATAATTCTTCATACTGCATGCTAACCTGAAGAAAATGTTAGAAATGGATACTTTTGCATTTCTGCTGTAGATTATTTCTAATATTAATTAAGATTAAAACTTAGGATGATGAAATCCTACCAGATACATTTTTTTTTCTCTTCACATACTATGATTTATATATTATTAGAGTCTTTTGACTTTAAAAGTTGATTATAATCCTTAGCCATTCTTTAAAGCTGAAGTCTGGAAGAAGCTATTCACTAACTCTGCGTTTATGAATTCAAAGTAATGAAATCATATCTTTACTTGTTTTAAAGTCTACTTGATCACTAAGGATTGAGAAGAAAAATCAGTGGGCCTTTACCATAAGGCTTTCAAGAGAAGACAAACTGATATATCAGATGCTTGATAAATGGCATATTGCCAGAGAGTCATCCATATGGCTCTCCAGATAATGTTTGAATATGATGAAAGTTTTCTTTGATTGAAAAGCCTACAGTTTCAGATGGTTTCCTCATACCCTGAAACTTGCATTAATAAAGCTCAATTCAGATCTGGTTTTCTGTACAAAACACATTCTCATTTAGTCAGAAGATGGTTATTATAATTCACTTGTGCTTTCCAGACTCTTCACAATACAAGAGACTAGTCTTGCTGAAAGAATCAAGTGCCCCAGAAAGTCAAAGGATGGCATCAAGACAGGTTCGGCTCTGCTGAAGAAACAAGTTCCATCGGATTTAAGTATCAGATGACCTATTATAGAAGTTTTCTATTTCCTACAGTTCTTTGAAAAACGGGCAAATATCCACCAATGGCAAAAATGCCTCAAGATTCCTAAATGACATACGAATCATATTGTTTGATTTTTTAAGCGGAAACAGAGTTTGACCCTAGATTGAGACTTCCGTGTCACTAGAGAGCAAGATGTCAGCGGTAGTGACACACACACAGAACCACTAGAAATCAGGAATGTATAGGCACTCAGGGAAAAAAAGGAAGATGCTTGGTGAAGCCAAGGATCTTTGACATTATTACATTACTTTTTACATTGATGGTAAGATCAAATTTGTAATTGTGTATTTTTTTGAAAGGAGTTCACAGGGTGAACACAAAATGTTCACCCTGTCAAGCTCTTAATTACCTTTTTTGTTGTTATTGTTAATTTACTTCCTATGTTTTAAGAACTTTAATCATGTAAGGGTTCATGTTTGCAAAATTAAGTCTCTGCTACCTCTAGGTGTCTAAGTTTATACTTTTGTTATGGTTTATGTTTTAGATAAAGATGATGTATATCAAAAATAATTCATCTTTTCTTAAAAATCCAATTATTTCTGTTAGAAACAAATCTATTTTGTTTATTAATCTCTCAAATATGTCAAATGGATTTTTAATTGAGAAGTAATTGCATTTTGCCTTATACAGCCTTTGTTGATTTCATAAGCTTATCATCAATCCTTTGGTGATTTCTCACCTGATAAAGAAATAACATATCTAATTAATCATGTTGTGTAATAACAAATCTCCTATTTAGAGGTACAATAATTAGATTGGGAAAATGCTAGGAAAACAAGAAAATTATTCCCCAAGGTAGAAGGATTGTGGGATCTACTTGAAAGGAAAATACGCAGTTTGCAAGGTTGATTAATTAGTTTTATGTGGATCTTGAAAAGCTTGGTACTTTGAAGTATGCAATCAGTTCGGAAAAAAAAATCTGTGCTACAAAGATACCTTGTAACAACTTTCAAAATATTATCTGTGGCAAAACACAGCATTTGCTTTGCTATATGAAAAACCTGTTTTCACTTTTGGAGACACAGTATGATAAATTTTGGCAAGCTCAGTGATTTCCTATCTATGATTCATTTGGCAAGGCAGAAATGCTAAATAAGAAGCTTGCCTTGAATTTACATACCCCATCCATACAGTTTCAGCTGCAGCAGCTGAGAGCAAAGAAGATGCTAGTTCAAGTGAAAAGTCTTTTTGGACAAGAGTCTGTAATGAATCACACTTAAAATATGTGGTCATTCTCCACCCATGTGCATATTTTTATCACTCTTATTAGATTTCCTAAAAATGCAAAAATCTCTTTACATCTCATTTTGAGACCTGTGGCAGAGATGAATAGATCAGTTTAAATGAATAATTTGAAGCTGACAACCTCAGCAAACTGGTTCAGAGCAACTGTGAGCAACACAGCTGTGGCATCATGCTGAAAATATCACCCCATCTAAACATATGTGCAAACCTCAGGAATGAATGAGTTGTGTCCTGGAGGGGAGAAGATGGAAAAAGAATACTAAATACTGTTAGGCAGGTAAAATGGTATCTGAAAAGTCTCTTCAGTACAGAAGATCAAGAGTTATCCTCTGAAAAATAAAAAAATTAATGAAGAGAGTAAATGATATACAAAAAAAAAAATAGTTACTGGTTTCACAAAGCTGTTTTGAGCTTCCGTTCATCTTTCTTAGGGCACAATGTGAATAAACAGAAGATTTCTCCCTGAATTAGTCAAATAATAAAATACTAGAAGTACATGAAAAAGCATCTTACTTTTTCAAATGACTATCTGGAAGAGCAACAGGTTATTAAGGATCAAGTTTTCAATCAATTCCCAGTAGGATAAGCTCTAAGAAACAAGAACTGTCTTTCTGTTTTGGCCAACAGCTGGCCTGTGATTTGAGCCCTTTGACAGATTAAAAAAAAAAAAAAGAAAAAGAAGAAGAAAAAAATATAGCAGCCTATTTTAGCTCATTTAAGAACTTTTCAAACGTATACCCTTTACCCAAAGTATGTAATACAGGTAGTTGATAAACAATAAATGCAGAACCCCAAATTCCTCTTTTACTAATTCCATTGTTCTCTCTTGTCCTCTTGTCCTTTAGAAATATGCCTGTTCTTGCCTTCAGGAGAGGGAAGGGGGGTGGGGGGGTAAAAAAAAAAAAAAAAATGCTTTTTTTAAGGAGCTCCTCCTTAAATGTGAAGTCAATCAGCCTGCTTTGACAAGATTACTCTGCTTCATAATGCAGGATCTGCCTCAGGTGGCACAGCAAGGCCATGCCAGGCTTTCCTGGCTTACTTCGCTTCCCCTGGCCTGTTCTTGTGATTAAACCCTGCCAAGGAATTCTACAGGCTTTCCTGATATACCACCATCAAAAGGGCTAATATGCAAAACAAGTAGTTTTTAGACTATTCCACATGGCATTCACAGAAATTGGACATAATAAAGAGTTCTGCAGAAATTATACAAGTTCTGAAGTCAGCACAGCCCTTGACTCTCAAAGTACTGTTGGGTACTTCACTTCCACTATTCAAGTTCTAGAACTAATCGTTTCATCTCAGGTCACCTTTTTTTTTTTTTTTTTAACATAACCCATTTTAAACTGTTTAATCCTAAACATATTATTCTTTCAATCCCTTCCACTTCAGAGGCAAGCTCCTTAGAAAGATCAAACTCACAATTCGTTCTCAGTATCAATGTCAATTAATTTAAATGTATTGTCACATCTACACGAAAAGTAATTTTTTTTTTTTTTCTGGCCAAGCCTGCTAGTCACAAAACTCTGTATGATCTCTCTGTGGCTCCAAATTATTCTTCTGTGCCAGAAGATATGCTTCCAACCTTACTACCGGGCACAGTGCTGATGGAGCTCTCCATCAGAGGGTTGGAACACCCCTCCCACAAAGACAGGCTGAGGCAACTGGGGGTGGTCAGAGGACAGAAGGCTCCAAGAAGACCTTGTAGCAGCCTTCTTGTATATAAGGAAGGTTTATAAAAAAAGATGGAGAGCAACTTTTTACATAGGCATGTAGAGATACAACATTGGGAAATGGTTTAAAGCTGAAAGGGTAGATTTAAAAAAAAAAAAAAAAAGCTGAGGGTAGATTTAGATGAGATATAAGGAAGTTCTTTAGTATGAGGGCAGTGAGGCCCTGGTCTAGGCTGCTCAGAGGAGCTGTGGCTGCCCCATTCCCTCGCAGTGCCCAAGGCCAGGCTGGATGGGATTTGGGCAGCCTGGGCCAGCAGGAGGGGTTCCTGCCCATGGCAGGGGGCTAGAATTATATGGTCTCTAAGGTCGCTTCCTACACAAACCAGTCTATGGTTCTATGATTTGAGAAGCTCTGTAACCACATTATCAAGTTTCATGGATTTTCTTCTTGGCTCTCTAAAATTCACTTTTTTTTTTTTCTTAAACTAAAGATGAAATTATCAGTATAAAACATTATTACTTTTTTACTTTATTCCCCTCCCTTTCAGTAAATTCATAGTCCAACATAGTCCAAAAGAAACTATTCAAAATCTGTGAAGTTCAAAATCTGTCATGTAGGTTCAACATTTAGAAGACAAACCTGAGGTTTCACAAGCTTGAAGATTCTGGTTTCGGCAACTCTACTGATTATTTCAGCAGATTGTGAAAATTGGAAAAATAAGCTAGATACAAGTTACTAAAAAGACTAAATTTGTGTTTTTGTGTTGTCACTTATCTGGTTAAAGTCCAAAAATATCTATTCTTTAAACAAAACTGTACTTCTCTGGACACCTGCTCTACAGAACCCTTAAGTACAAAACATCTTTATACCTCATGTCAAAGAGAGAGTTTATTTTTGAAATATTTATTCAATTTCTTTGTGATTACTTCATAATCCCTTAAAAAAAAACATGTATTTATGCAACATCATTTCAGTTAATGTAATCTGAAAATTCCTGCTATATTTCATTCTCTCAAATAAACATTCCTTGACTTTCTCTCTTATGTCACACACTCCAACAGCTGTGTCCCTGATGAATCCCTGATGATAGAAATTAGTTTAGATCTGACAGCATTCAAGTTGTTTGCTAATTTTAAACTTTCTCTTCTCAATTCAGACATCTATTCATTCAGCTATTCCTGATACCCATTTATTGGCAAATACAGTAGTCCTTGGCAGCTGGCAACATGAATTATACCTATTTATCTGAGAAATGGGACAGCATTGCAAAAATTAAGATGGGCTGAAAAATCTTGCAAAGACAGAGAAGCTAGAGGTGACTGTGAGAACTAATATGTGACTCAATGCATAGGCAAAGAATCTAATTTATGTTACTGTTAGTAGAATTTTAATATTTTTCTAAGCTCAGAAAAATAAAATTCCACTCAAAAATTCTCTACATGCACAGCTAACCATAATGCTCATACTATTTAACAACTAGGTCTATATATACTCATGAGATGCAGTCACCTCGCAGCTGATACTAATGAACTATTTTTTTTTTTTTTTAGGTTCATGGCTCAAAATTGGATGGCATTGTCCCTGTCATAGACTAACCGCTAAAATTTCTCTTGTGTGCTGACACCTATTTTAATAATACATATGGAACATTTCTTGTTTCCTAAATGTTTAATATGGACTGACTGTTCAGAGGTGCTATCTTGTAAAACCATTTGCTTTCACATTTTTTATGTTTGAAAAAATATCCCTGTTTTAATATTTGAGTAAAGATATGAAAATTCCTCCACTTGGCCACAAGATGTACCTGCAGAAGCCCACTGCACTATTATTCAAATTCAATTCTTTTACTAACATGCTAGACAGTTACAGTGGTAAAACAGTATGGAGCTTTCCTCATGGATTTCTCATACTAGGTGAAAGGATGGAGAGAAGTTCTGGAGTCACACATTATTATTCTACAAATCAATAGCAATCAGACTAAAAACAACAGCACAAGGGTTTTCAGTTCCTTTTTCTTTCAGAAACGCCTGTTTTACTGCTACGTGGAAGGAGTTGTCCATATGGCTTTACTAAGGCTATGCTGGCATGGGGCTAAGCACAATCAGAATAGCCACAGCATGGAGATGCTAGGCTATCTGATGAAGGGCACTGATCCGTGGTTAAAGCCTAGATCAGACACTTCTTTTTCTCTGCAGACTCTAGAGATTAAAATTCCTCATTTTTATCTCTTACAGTAAAAAAGGAAATTAGGGGAAATTCTCTTTAGATTTTGTTTAATTAGAAAACCAAAATGTGCCCAAAGAGTAGCAATATTTTTTTGCTTCTCCATGTCTGCAAAGTAACTATGAGGAAAAATAAAATAAAATCATTGATTTCTGTCTTAAGAAATTCCAAAACATTAGAATCAATAATCCATCACTCAATCTGAGGTATACTGAGGAAATGCAAATGACTTTTTATATGTATTTCTCTTTTTATTCTATCCTTTAAGAAACAAAGAAGATAAAACATCATGTACAGGAACCAGATATCACAGTGTATCTGTCACAGATACAAACACTATAAGGGTCTACTGTAAAATGGCACAGTTTCATATTACACTCCACCCAACAAATAAACATTTAATTTATGAAAGTTGGCTCCTTCTTCATGAGTGTTAAAGCTGAATATAATAAACAGGCATCATAACTGCCACAATTTTGTTAAAATAAATACAACCCTGGGCCAAGTCTCCTGGCATATGTTTATGCTATGTATTGCAGTCAGATGTAAGCACACTCTGCTTACCCTCTGAGCCTGAAAAAAAAAAAAAAAAAAAAAAGAAAAAGAAAAGCTATATAACTGCTGTAGCATGATGTGATGCCTACATTAATAAACCCTGCTGAGAGGCAGCTTTATTTGCGTAGACTTGCTGCTGTGCTAACACAGTTGCACAGTTTTCTTTTAGCTCAGAGCTCACATAGAATAATCCCAGATGTACAGCATAAACATACCAATGGTTTAAATCCACCAAAAATATCTCCACATTTTTTATAACTGAGATATCCCAGAACCTGTAACCAATTGGAGATGTTTCAAATATAAATCCAACAACCCAACTGCTATCCCCAATTAAATGATACCATTTGTAGAAAATTTACTGACACGAGATACATAATCAAATTAAAGCAGATCTGTCTGCAGGCTTTATCATGCTGCGATTTATCAGTGTATTATTACATTCCTAATTATTACAGAAAGTGACTGTCATTATAGTACAGTACTAAGAATGAGGCAAATTTAATACACACACAACATATGATAAGCTACCAAAATCTGTATGAATATTGAATATATGCTATAATTACTGCTGATTACTTTTCCAGCAACTTGCACTATACGCATATTGGTGTTTCTAGAAGTCCTCTAACTGCAATCAGAGATTAGCAAAGATTTTCAAATACATACACAGAAGAAGCACTTACATATTTATGTAACTGACTTGAGGTATACAGACATACTATTTTAACTGGAAAAACAACCCCACACACACAATCCCAAATTCTATTAGATTACAATTTTTTTTCACAATATAGAGCAGCTTCAAGGTTTCAAATGCTACAGGTTTTATGTACCGTAAGAAGAATAAGGCAGGTGAAAACTCATTCCTCCAAACTGCCCAATAAAATGGTTTTGCGTTGTTCCTTGTGGTTTTGTTTATTTTTACGCATATTTTGTTTTATGCAGGCAGGAATATTTCTGACAAACTCTTTACAACAGAGACCTTATAACTCTGCATTTTCTATGCAGGTATTATGGATTCAATGTCAGTTCTTTCAAACAAATGCTTTAAAAGGTAGCGAGGAGGCTGAGCCAAGTATACCTTCCAATGCCACCATTACAGACAGCACACTGAGGTTAAGTTTTTTACCCCTAATTATTTCTGTAATGTTTCCTTTTAAAAAACAAACAAACAAACAAAACAAAACAAAACAAAACAAAACAAAACAAAACAAAACAAAGAAATGCTAAACTAGCCCCAATAAAGCATTTAACATATATGGACTACACTATGGATTGATTTAGACAACCATTCATCATGCACTAATTAAAATCATCTTTTTTTTTTTTTTCCTGTTTAATCACTGGTCTCTAATGATATTACACAAAGACACTGTATTTCTCAAGGAGTTGACAAGTGCATATTCTTTGGCAACAGTGGAAGCTGTCATATTCTTGGTGGTTTCAATTTTCTTTCAGAATTATGCTGGAAGAAGCACTTCTGCAATGCCTTGAGAAAAAAAATAAAATAAAAGTGAACATCTGCTGATATTGATTCTGTGAATCTGAAACTTTATGAAACCATAGATGGTATGCTTTTGACAAGCATTTTTCTGGAACACTTTCAGACTTAAGCAAACAACATCTGTTAATATTGATTTTTGGGTTACATTGAAACTTTCAGAAGAATTACAATCAGTGGGTGATTGAAAAGTGTTTCTGTATGTTAGAAGATCAAATATTAAACAAAGGCTTAAAGGGTCTGTTTCCCTTTAGCTTCATTAGTGATCTACAACTATTTCTAGAAGAAAATAAAAAGAATAAAAGGTGAGAAAAACATTTGCTTAAGACACACAAAGGAGAATATAATTAACATATATGAAAGATAGCGTAAACGTCTGATGCAGTATTTTTCAGTTATACAGCTGACACAAACATTTATGAAGCTATATTACAGAAGAGGAATGAAGAAGAGAAATCTTCATGATAGCTGAAAATTCCTATTTTGAGGACTTTTTGCTATAAAAATGAAATTTCTGTTTCCTAATGCCCTATAGTGTTTGTATCATTAACAAAACAAAGCAATACTTTTACAAGTTGTAACAACAGCATCTTAAATTACCTTATACACTGTCCCTGCTGTTGAATATCAGTCAGGGTTTCCTGATGCCAAAGATATCCTTATGTTTGAACTTTTCAAATTTTCTTCTATGTGGTATTTTCTTTTAATAATGAATTTATTTTGACATGATCAATTTACTCAACAGTTTTTGATTTAGTAAATGATTCAGTACAATTAAAGTAGACACTGAAATACAAATATGAATTTTCGTTTCATATAATTTTTATATTAATGTATTTATTTAAGTTAACTCTAGTTCTGCAGCAAGCAGGCATTCATATATGTGGTATTTTACACAATATTAATATTCTACTAAGCACTATGGAGTAGCAAATATGTGAAATACATCAGTCTTGTACAATTAATAAAATCAGTTTTACAATAAAAAGTTTTTAAGAAATTTTTCTGATGAAACTGGACTTGCCATTTATTAAACAAAGTCAAATCTCCTTTCCATGACCAAACTAAGAGTGATGTGGAAGAATGGGCCCTCCTGCTAAGCTCCTACATCTCTTCCAGTCATAGATTAGGCCTGGCTATGAACAGATAATGGCACTAATGAATCAACTTCAGCTAGAGGTCATACAACTTTACATAAGCTTTCAGGTTCTGGCAAAATTCAACTGAATGCTACCACCTGTTCATAAAGCAAGTCATTTATTCACAAAAAAAATATTTCAGAAGATAGAGCACTCGATTTTATAAATTTACTTTTTCACTCAAGTGTATGCTGCTTCCCTGTCCTACAGAAATTCTATTTGCACTTGAGAGATTTCTTGAAGTCAAATCCCAACCATATGGAGTTAGCAGTCAGTTCTATTTATCTTTCACACCATATGAAGTACCACCAGCTAGCCCAGTATCTTGCTGGTAAATCTAAGCAAGACGTGGGTAATGTTAGTAGTCAGAAAGAAACACTTGACAGCACTGTGTGCTTCCTTCAGCGGAGAACATCTGTTTGCAAACCACACAACTACCACAAAAAAAAACTTTGGATTTCTTGTTGATGCTGATAGTCACGTAGCTTGAACTACTATACAAATATGTACTCATATGAACAGTCACTGGATGTTCAAATGTGTATCTATATATTGTTACACAGAACAGAGCTTCTCAACTCTTGACAATTTTATTATCTATCATTTATAACTTCCTTTGCATTTAGAACATGGTTAGCCTACCAGCTATAGCTAGTACCAAGCATCTTACCAGTGCTGGTCTGGGCTGGGATAGAGAGGGACCGCCAGTTCCCACCCACAGGAACAGAAATGGGCCCCACTCATTCATCAGAAATGGGCCATCAACCATGGCCCATTCTGATTCATGGGTGGAGGGCCCATGGCCCCTCTGGCAAGCCAAAGCCCACCTATACAATCCATCACACTTCAGATGCTACAAGAGGTTTATGTCAGGAATTAGACATTTATGAGGAAGAGGTCATTGAAATAAAGGCACATTTTAAGGACAAAATCTCCTTCCATCACCAACAAGCATTTCAAAGGGCTGATTTTTGTATTAAAACCAGACTGAAGGTCTTGCTTTGTATGCACAAAGATGCTCAGGTAATATAGGCACTGACTGTGAAGTAAAATCTAAGAAATACAAAAGAGAAATGACTGCCCTTACATACTTGTGGAAATGCTTTCATGGTTTATAGACAGTTCAAAGCAGCTCTGGCTGTAGTCCAGAGTGCTTCTGAGGACCTCAGTCAGAGTCAACGTGGCATCTACCATTCTTCTATTCTGCAGACATGTCATCAATCAGTAACCAAACAGCACACCTATTCTATAAACCTTTACAATATAGGTATTCATGGGTACCCTCTAAATTAAATGCTATCATGCTGAATGGGTTATAATGAAAACTGTAAACAAGGAAAGCAAAACACATTCACTTGACGCCATTTTTCCCCATGCCATATAGTAACAACACAATGAGTCCAGGAATATTTATTAGTGAGAAAAAACGGGAAGAAAACTCCTGATCACAATGCACTATATCCAAAAATTCTTTAAATATGTATTTGCATATATACACTTACAGATATATCTATACATACACACAGACATACATGTATATTACTTTCAGACAAGAACATCCTATGCTGTGAAATGGAAATGAAATAAGAAAATCAAGCAAGCAGTAATTGAGACTACAGTTTGTGCCTTCCCTCTCATAGTTGGTTCCAAGGACATTGACCTGTTGGTCTAGACACTGTAAAAACTGAAAAATGAGCCATAAAAACAAAAGCATTCCCTTATTGACCTGCTTTAACTCATGGGATTCATGCATTCTAAGAGGGGAATTCAACACTAATTACTATATTAGAACTAGGTCTTGCATTTTTGAGACAAAGTTCATGTGATTCAAAGCTGACCTTCAGAATATAGCATTCTGCATTTATATTGGGGATCTTATCTAAAGGGAAAGTACACCTTTTCTTAGCAGAAAGCTTGATCAAACCAAAGCCAAAAAGAATGCCTGTTTACTTAAACTATTCCAATATGTTTAACTACATTTGCTTAGTCTTTCATGGAAAAGAATAGAACAATGTATTCTGAAAAATAGGACATCAAACTGTTTTGTGTACTTTATATTAAAGGCCTTCCTATTTGGCTCAAGAACAGTTAAAGTCTTAATTTATAAGGCTTTTTAGAGAGTAATTTAAGCACTTATTGTCACTACTTTTATTTTACCAAACAACTCAGAGTGATAAATAAAACATTGAGTAGCTACTGTAAACCATTTTAAGATCAGTATAGGGCATAAGCCTCTTCTAAAAGCTGTGTACAAGTGTCCTTTTCTGAGACATACTGAACAACTATTTAGACTTTTTTTCCTTAAGTGAATACTAGAAAAGCAGATGCACTGAGCTGTATATCCAGCTCATGCCATTCCTTCTGTGCTATTCACATACCCAAGTATCTGAAGATCTTTAGAAATCATTGGTTAAAATTAATTTGATATATTGAAATTAATACATACTTGGCTTGGCCTACTCTCAAACTAGGGCAGAATTGGCCAGTCTCTTGAAGAAGTTATATGTCTTTTGGCACTGTGTAATGTTTAGCCAGATGGTTTTTTTTTTCACTGTGTCCCATATTCTATTTATGCTGAAACATGAAATTGTAGCATAATGCAGCCATCTATTAACTAATGTAGTACCCATGCACAAAGAACAAAAGATAATGGGGCAAGAAGTAGAGACTGATCCTGTACGTGTAGGGAAGCTGGCTTTAGTTTCTTGTAATTTCTACTGAACAGTAAGGACTGATTTTGTAACTCCCATTTCCCATAAAAAGACTCAGGAAACTTGGGAAGCTCTGAACTGTCAGACCTTGCTGAAGTGTGGCTCTTCATTTGAATCACTTCTATACAAAGCCATTAGTAACTGCTAAGGTTGAAACATTTAATGATATAGTATCAATTTTAATTAGGAGAAAAATTAACAGAGAACTATTGGTAGTAGAAAAGGTCAGAAAACTCCTTTAGGCTCTTTTAGAATGACAAATTCCTATTTTATTTTATTATAAAGCTTGCTCGAGTCGATTTACTTAGATTATATAGTACAATGAAATACAGGATAAAAGTATTATCAAAATTATCACTTTCATCTTTTAATCAAACACTTCTACTAACTAACCTGAAACCTCTTTTTTCCCTTCTTTTTTTTTTTTTTTTTTTAAATCAGAGTATTTCCGAATGAGTGAGTTTTCCCTGCCTGGCATGAAGACACATACTGGTGTAAGAATCCTTCCCCAGACAGAATTCTTGTCCTTTGCACGGTTCTACCTCTGAAATTAGGCAGGAGTAATGCAACTGGCATTTAGATTCATACTGAGGGCATTGTGTTAACTGTCACTGAGATTAATACAACCTGCAGAAGGCAGTGTGGTAGCTGGCAGTTAGATTTATAAAGTGTGCTTAATGAAGATATACACTGTGTTTAAATGCTCCTGGACATTGCTTCCCCTGCCCCTCTCTTGAGTTCCCCAAAGGTAGAACTTGCCAGTTCTTTGAAAATAAGACATCTTTCAGAAAAAATTGAACCATGTACCTTTTTGCCCACTCTAAATATTTACTCTATTTTCCAGACTGTTGCACTCTGCATACTGAGTATATTTACCCACTGTTCCGACCCGTATTCCTTCTAACTCCCTAGAATATTCTTGAATATTCTCTTTTAAAACTCTCACTGATTAAGCTCAGCAAGATGCTGTATTCAATTGGAAGACATCTGGCAGTTTGCAGCAAGAGGACTCTGTACCTCAGCTCATCGTTTCCTGCAGATCCTCAGTGTCTCTTCTCAGTGTTCTGCTGAGATGTGTAAAAATACAGGCTAGAGACATTACATCAAATTGTTGGACATAAATTCCTATTGTAAAGTATCTGAGTGTTTCACGGAATCAAGAAACATGAAATATCTCAAAAACTGAGTTCAGCATACGTGAACAAGTTAATGTAGTAAATGAAGAAGTTTCATGTATATAACAGGTTTGTATGTGTGCAATGAGTTAGGCATAAAAAAGTATCACAAGGTCTATGTTTAGGTACTTCTTAAGTGACTCAGTTTTTAAAAACTTTGAAATCCAAAGGTGTTTTTTTGGCACAGACTTTGGCAATCAGCTTTATTTTTTATTATCCTAACAGTTCTCAATTCATTTCATCTTATTAAAAACAGTAAACAAGTTCTCAGGATTAGGTTTGGGGTACAAGGTCTTATATCCATTCCTCTACTCTGAAACGTAACACTCACTGAAAAAATTCCTTTCACCACTCAAAATGCCTTCCCCATCATTTTATTGAAATGGGACTTTGGTAAAACCAAAGAAATAGATTTCACTGAATATTTTTCTAACAAGGTTTGGTTATGTTACTAGATACTTTCTTTCATTACCATGCATCAACTATTATTTCAATTTCAGATAATATTAGGCAGATAAGGATCTTCTTCCTAAATCTTTTTCTAATCCAAACACTCACTTGAAAGATAATTTTGTGTTGAAAATTCCTTTCCGGTACGTATGTCTTTTATGCCTATTATGTAGGCCTAAACTTGAGCATCACCATTCTAAGCCCTTTAAGGGCCAAGTGACTAACTATACTGTGAAAATTAATGCATCGGATCAACTTTCAATGGATTCTCTTTTTTCCCCCGTGCTATGTTCCTGATTATCCTTGGCTGATTTAAAAGGCTGTTGAACTTTAGATGTTTGTTTTGGTAAATAAGCATTTATATCTTCTGGAGGATAAATAACAGCAAATGAAAACAGAGGAATACACAAGCAAAGCAACAGGTTCATTAAGGAGCAACGATAATACTAATAGAAAAAGATAAACAAATGCAATTAACAAAAATTTATCAGCTCCAATAAAAGGTTTGTTGTAACAGAATTACATGTATATCATGAGCAAAGTACATTTTATCAACTACTTGAAATAAATTTTAGTCTATGAAAACTTGCTTTCTTTTTCATCACAATAATTTTATTTTATTTTTGGAATTAGTCTCCCTGTTCTCTTGCAAATGAGGACTACAGAATAAATATCCTTTCAACCTTTTTCAAAGACTACCTTTGCAGACAACAGCTAATGTGTCTTTTCCTACTGAGAATCCTCTTAGAGCTCTGCCAGTTGGTTTTGTGCATTACATTTGCAGGAGTTACTGCTTCTCTCTGGAAGGAAGAGAGATTAACAGGCTAACTAAACTACCTTGTACCTTCCAAATAAAGTTTCCTTCTGCGAAAAAGATTTTTGTCAACTATAAGATGTCTGAAAAACAACTTAGGAAGTTTTTTTCTATTATTTGTTTTGAGATAATTACAATGGAGTTTTATTTATCTTGTCAGCATTTCTATCCAGTGATGCTACTACTTTTGTGTCAGTACAAATGGTGAAAAGAAAGAAGTCTGATATATATTGCTGAGTATGATATCAGTCAGCAACAATTTCTTAGTCTTGGCTGTTGCTTCTCTGAAAGAATTAAATTTACCTGTGTATCACCTGGCTAACTGATGTTTTATTTTCTAAATATTATTACAATGTTCTTTTCTAATATGTGAAATGTCTGTTTTGTAACAGTAAAACAACACAACAATTTTTCTAACATTATGTATGATACTTGATTGATTTGTCCACTTTTTTTTCTTTTTAATGGAAAATGCCATTCTGAAGTCTCATAAATATTATCAGACTTGATAATATTTGATAACAGGACCTAGATTTACGATAAGGAAATTAATTATTAGAACTTTTCTGAGATTAATTCCCTAGAACCACAGAGTGAAATCACTGATAAGCTATCATTTTCTCCACTGAAGTATATGAAAATTCCTGGGTTCCTGAAAAAGACTAAATCTAAACATACGTAAGAGCAAATATAACAGAAGCTCTGCCTATGTATACCCTGGCCATCTTCTCTAATGCACAGCTCAGAGCTGCAGGTTACAGTGAAGCAGACAGGCACATGTGCTCAGTGGCATTCCCCCTACAACATGTCGATGACTGTTCTGCACAACACAATTCCAAGAAGGTCCACATACCACATACAGCAAATTTGAAGAAAAAAATGATAACGACTCCTTTATGATTCCAAGTCTAAAGCATAACAATATGGTCATGAAATCTATCCTTTCTGATCAGTGGACCAGAGAAAAGATATACAGGTGGGCTGATTGTATGAAGTCTTTTCTTTATATTGTTTCTTTTCTCACCACATCCTTTATTTAATTTGTGCTACTGCCATAACTTCAGAGTTCACAAGGAGAGCCTATCAGCTAAATCATTCATTATCTATCAAACCCAGCAACATACAAGAGTAATTAATTCTCTGCTGAATGCTTTAAGTAGAACATATGGAGCAAGTATCTCGTATTTCAAATATTGATCCACGCACTAAGCTTAACTGTAAGCAAATAGTCATGCAGAAACTGTAATCATTATCTATAGATTGGCTGTAATTCTTCAAGAAAATGTAGTATGTATTCTCTTGCAAAAAGGCCAGAACATAACCAGATTTGAAGATCTGACTTTTTTTTTATAAGAGATGTAAAGCAATGAAAACTTGAGACAAAGGAAACCTGAAGGGTGATCAAAACCTTTTATATTTTCATGAAAGGTAATTCATGTCAGAAATGAGTCCTTAAAGTTTCCTTTTTAAATGTGGAATATGAATATTAACTTAAAATTTATCATACTGTCCATGGAGTTGCCTCAACAGTGAAAGGAAACCCAATAAAAATTGAAAAGTACTAAGAGATATAAAAATACTAGGTCTGTTATTTTTAATTTTCAGAAGGCTCATCATGAGGCCTATAGTAACTAAACGGGATCATCTTTAAATGGCCATAAGATGAATGTTATGGGCTTCAACCCCATCAGTGATTTCAAAATGGGCAAGTCCTTACATTTCATAGAAATCCTATCAGTTATCTCTTCTGCCACTATTTTTCGCCCATGAGAGTCCTTTATTATTTAAGCTCGAACTTTCCCTCAATGCAAGATTAAAAGCAAAAAAGCCTAATTCTGTGAACTACAATATCTGTCTCTTTTAAAAGGAAAAAGAAAATGAATTTGGAAGTAGTTCTCTTTACCTAAACCAGGACCAAATTATCTGATTAGTATGCATTCCTACTAGTTCATTTTATTCAGACAAATAAATCATGTCTTATATTCCTGTGGAATTATGCACACCAAGGCATGCATGTAGACTGTATACAGGCAGAAAGGACGCATGAAACAGAAAAGATGCTAAGCTGCGTATTCTCCTTTATCAAAGATGGTTCAGCATGATGAACAGCTTTATTTCCAGCCAGAGCACTGTGAATGACTGTAATGTGTCTTTGAAGATGTTACAAAAATAACACTCTTGTGTTTTTAATTTTTCAAAGGTCATTCCCTTTAGAAATTTGCGAACTTCTATAAATGACAAATAGCACCTAACAATGAACAACTAGAGACAAACAGCCAGCTGGCTTATTGATATTCAAAGCTGACTCAAAAACAGCTTCGCAACAAAGGGAAAGGAATACATAGCATGAGTACGACACATGGGTTCGACTGGTAAAACACGCATCAGAGGACATCCTGGATTCAAAAAAGAACTGTTTAATTAGCAGCTTCAAGAAGACTGACCATTTGCATACTGAACAAATGAGTTATCTGTGTTCTGATCAAAGGCATTTGGATCTGAATGGTCAAGAATTATGTATTATGTATCAGCCAATGAAGCATTAATGCGCAAGTCTGAAATCAGAAATGCTCAATGTTTGTTAACAAAAAATATCTTCCTCGGTGGAGTTCAGGGATCTTTTACTATGATTGCCATTGCGATGGATTTGTTGGACAGACAAATCTAAGCAAATCCTTTCTAATTAAGACTATGGGGCTAAATGAAGTACTAGCAAAATGTGTTGTTTTCTTACTTTATATACACCTTCTATAGTAATATAGACAGTGGAGGAGCATAGCCTAGCAAGTATTGATAAATTATTCTCTTCATGCCAGTTGAATCATTTCTATTTTGTTTTAGTATCACCTTATGAAGTTTCAGTACCTGAAAGACTTGCTTCTGAAACCTTTTCTCATGGTTTCTCTAAAATCTGAGGTCAATACCGAGAATTAGCTTCATATTTACAGGATATGAAATGTACATGCTTGACTGGTGCAATCAAGATGCAATTTCATACAAACTACTGCAAACCTATAATGAAGTTCTCAGTGATGTGAAGATTCTATGGACAGTTCTAAGCTTTCATTTCCTTTATATTTCATTTGCCACAAAACAAAACAAAACAAATAAACAGAAAGAACACACATTTGTGTGATAAAATGATAAAATATCTTGGGGGATCTAAGCAAGAGTAGTTAACAACGAAACCATGCAAAGAAGAACCTGTGTCATTTGCAACAATGGCACAGCAATGCAGCTCTTTAATATATTTTCACTTCCACAATTAACATCAGACAGCTCTTCTATATAGCTTATTATCATTAGACTTCAAAGCTCTTTACAATGTCTGCTATCATCAAACATCAAAAACACAAGCCTAATTGTAGCAACTATCATGTTTATGCAATGCTTTGGCAGTGAAATTTCTTCCAAATAGATGGCTACATCTATACTAGTTAATTATGTCTCTCCCGATGCAATAAAATATGCTCCTGTCTATTGTTAAAATAATCAAGGGAATATTTCTGGCCTAGGCCCACTTGCAGTCTTCCAAATAATTCACAAGCCTGGGCTGGGAGCTGAAGCTTTCCAGTGATGACTCCCAGAAGGCCACTCGCATGCAGCCACCCCGCTCTGGCAGGTAGAAGACTTTATTAGCACACGCCTGATCTTTGCCAGTTGGCCTCAGTGCCTGGGAATCTTCCCAAGCATGTTTAATTTACTAGTGTCAATGTAGCCTGATAGACCAAGAATTAAACAATTTGGCCCTTTTATGCATTCCGTAGTTGTACTTCACTAGAAATAGAAGAGCTGGGTGGGGGACACAGAGAGAGAGTTTTAGACATTTCAAACTCTTGGGAAGATGAAATGAAGACTCAGAAGTGGGTTACACATTACCATAATATTATCTACCTGACAATGAAGATGTAACGTTTTCTGCTTTTAAATAGATATTGTTCTTTCTACAAAGCTTTATATTTTTGCTGAAGGGCAATTTGGCAATACTGTCAATCAGGTCTACTGTATTCTCCTCTTCCAATGTTACATGATAGATGAAGTTCAAAGAGTGTTAAGCTTTCAGAAAAGATGTTAAATGCTATTAAAGCTGCAACACACAAATCATAGTTTTTCCTCGTGATGATTTAGATTTTCACACTGGAAATATAAACAAACAACTAAATACCTCTTCAGTCCCCACATAACAAAAATACTTATTAGGGGTTAAATCACTATGTTCTGAAGAAAGCTAGTCCAGATTATTGCTTTGTTTTACTGTAATTTAACTAGAAATATCAAGTTTGTCTGAATTTTTCAGAGTTCTGGAAGTTACAAGCAGTTGAGTGTATGTTTACAAAATCTAACAAACTCCACTAACCTTTTTTATTTTTTTTTAGTTAGCCTGGGAGATAACCAGTCTTGCTTGAGGGAACTCAGCCCAACACCTCACTCACCCCTTTCACATCCCAGGCACCAGGCTACCTGACATAAGAGATTTGTGTGCTGTGAGAATCTCTCATTACGTTACAGAAAGTTTAAGCAGTCTGCAGAACCTTCCCATGTGACTACTCAAACCACCAAGACTCTCCACGGTCTCACTCTATTTTATACAAAGCAATACAGACGCTCCAGATACTGATCACTGAATAACACGAACCCTGCTGATTAAAGAACTCTCTAGAAAGGCAGAATAAAACTGCCTATTTTTATTATATTGCAGGTACTGAAGCCAATTCCCTTATTTTCTATCTGAGTACTCTAACTACTGAACTATTTGATGAGAGAGGAATATCTTTTTCTGCTTGGCAGCTTTCTGAATACAGCCTTTTATCTCTTTTGATTTTCTTACAAGCACTCAAAAATATAACAATCCATTACATGGCTAATGAAACATTTGCTAACAAAAAAAAAAAACAAAAAAAAAAAAACATTGAAACAATTCAGGAAACAAAACATACTGGAAAAAAAAATAATTTACGTTTGACCCAAACATTTTCCCTCCGATTTCTGGATTCAGGTACTGAAAAAGAAAAGATAAATAAGGCAGAGGAATATGAAAAAAAAAAAATGCAGTAACATATAAATGTGTCTTCTCAAAACTTATGTTTACCTCAAAAAAGGAAAAAAGCAAACAATCACATGACCATCACAGAATGACTTTTTGAAGTTATTAATGATTTCTTTTTAAAACAGAAGAGGATCATTTTGCTTTTTGGATTTCAATCTAGCTGAACATGCTGTCAGTGACCATCTCTGAATCCCTTTCCATTTCATAGTGAATTACTGTCTTGCACTGATTCAACAGCATCAAGGGTAAGTTATGCCTCGAAGATTAAAGAAGTGGGGAGGAGCTAAAACATGTTTTTTAACATATGTATGAACCCAAAAACCAGATTCCAAGTACTGAAAAGTAAGTAAAGACTTATCTTATTACTCCATTTTAAATCCATATAAGGCCACATTTTTAAAATCACCTGGATAACAGAAAAATTAACTTTCTTTCAGGATAAAGACAGAAGCTAAGTTTTAAATAAAGTAGATCTTTAACACCGCCTTTAACCTCTAGAACACCACAACTGGAGCCCTCAATCACATTAAAACCATCAAGCACTGCTGTTGATTTTTTTTTTTTCTTCTCTGGTTTCAAGATTCAATTTTGTAGCTTTTATCCCCCAAATAACTTCTGCTAATGTGTGATTGTAAACTGAATGAACTTGTATCACCCTACTTTGAGTTAAATATTGATTCTTTGTAATGTATGAATATACTGTATAATGTATATAGTAGAGCTGATCAGCAGCTTTTTTGAACTCTTTTCCGACCTCCTTGTTAATAAAAATATCATCAATTTATCTATGGAATTTTGAAGCTTGAATAGTGTTTCATTTAGACAGTCCTAAGGAATTAAATCAGAAAAGATTTATTTACTGAGACCTGAGGAAAACACAATCCAGATTTTCAAACAGTGGCTTAAAACACAACCTTCAGATGTTGCCTGTACCTGTAAACCTGAAACCCGAGAATACAATTAAATTTGATCAATGAACAGAACAGGTGGGGAAAAAAAAAAAAAAAAAAAAAAAAAAAAAAAAAAAAAAAAAGAGGTTCTTCACTTAAATAGAAAATGTGTTTAAATCAAACCGGAGAACAAAATAATATAGATAAATTTATCTCACATTACATTCCAAGAATTGATGCCTACAAATGATTACAGGACAGAAACTCCTTCCCTAGTATTAGGACTCTTTTCAGAAAATAGTGAATAATTACTGTAGCTATAACAGACACTTTGCAGCTCCTCAAGAGAAAAGCAGGCAAAACATGGTGCTTAAGAAGTAGGAAGGGATGCCTTCCCTTAAACCTTTTCCACAACGACTATGACTAATTTCCTAAGTAAATCTGATGATTTTTATATATACTAAGGGCAGTTTCATCTCATTTGCAAATCAGGCATTTAAGCAAAACTGGTTTCCAAGGTTTCCGTACTTGGTATTCTCTCAAACACCTACCTTGAGATGACATTAAGAGCTGTAAAAGTTCCTTCTTCTATATAGAGAATGACTAGATGGCTATTAAATGCATGTGGTGAAATACATCCCATCCAGTTTGCATGATGATATATTAAACATGAACCAAAAATCACTTCCAACATAATTTACTTTCTCAGAGTGAAACAGATAAGGGGCAGAGACATGTCCTTGTCTTAACTTTGTCTAAATTTAAATTCTAACCATTGCATATTGTGCATCATCTTCATGTAAACTAGCAAGATGAGATTCCTTTGTCTTTCTTAGAGTTCCACCTCACGTTAGCTAATTCAGTTGGCTCATTCAAACATAAACGTGAAGATTTTTTGAGACTGAAGGTGTGAGTGACTTGTCCTGAGATGTCTTTCCAACTATACCATAGGCCATACCCACAGAGTTTTGACTGCCTCACTAAACTATGCCAAAGGCAGGATATGAAGGTAAAATGCTGTTGGTGTATCATTATACTGCTCAGGTGAAAGGTTATTTTCTGATGTATATTCTTTCTTCCATCATGCATCTCTCTAGAAGCAGCTGAAGTTTCACTGAAAATTCCAGCTATTTCAGAATTAAAAAAAATCCAAATTGGCGTTTTCCAGTGAAGTTACTATAGTAACTGAGTGGGAAATTAATTCTAGCTCTCTAACAAGAGTCAAGAATAACCACTTTCCATTACATATGCATAACGATAAAACTATGTTAGCTCATATAAAATAATAATTATGAAAATTATTTTTTCATGAAGTGGATTTTTATTTTTAAATGAGATCTTGAACAAGCAAGCAGAACCAAACTGTAAAAATACTCTGCTCAGTTAGCTAGTTGTGTTACCCAAAACTTTGACAAACTTTTTAATCTCAGACTGAAAGCATTTTTTGGCAATTTGGTTTCCTTGCTTTCTTCTGTACCTACACATTCTAGCAAACGTGAAGTGCAGATGATCTATAATTTGCTACATACAGCTGCACACTTCTCAATGTGCAATCACAGCTTCTGAAAGATCTGAGTAAGCAAGAAATACATCAGCTCGCTCTCTGCTGGCATGTATTTTGTCAGGTTAAGAGTTAAAAATTTCATCATGTAAGTTTAGAACACTTTTGCTTGGTAAAGTCAGTGGGCTTTATACAGTGTGGTATATTTAGAGCAAACCTTCTGTTCCTTATTTTCCCTTCATTTTTACTTTGCTGCCCGAGTGCTTTCCCTCTGAAATAAGGAAAAGGCATCCACATCTACTGTCTGCAAATCTTTGCAGCTTAATTGCTTTCATCTGGGGACTTGTTATTGTTAAATTTAATAGACATTGGGGTGTTCTCTACTGAGAGCTTTAATGTGTTTGGGGCCTTAGAGATCTGTGAAGAAAAATGGAATGTATGGATGTAAAGTCAATGGTCCAGTGACAAAGGAAAATCATGCACCTGCTAAAGAACATCTTTCTTTAAATATTACACCATGGTCTTTGGGCCCTAAATGACCAGGGATGACAGTATGAATTTAAACCTTTTAGTCCTGCTGTGATTACAAAAAGATAACTGGCATGAACATGTCTATAATGCTTATAGAGGAATATATCCTTGTTTGTATTTATGCATTCCTATCATACAGATGCAAAGTATAGAGATGTTTTTTAATAGCAAAAAAAAATTCATAAAGGATTCTAGATAAGTGGTTCCATATTTAATTTTTTATATATATTTGTTATTAGATTATTAATAGAGTGCAGCATCCATTAGTATCATATTTTTCCATCTAAAGTGAAACTTTTTTTTTTTTTACGGTGATCTATGAATTGTAAAAGAGAACTTCCTCAAAATGAAAAATGGTTTTGCAGGAATTTTTCTAGGTGCTACACTGACCATGTGATCCAAACTCACATCTAAGTAATATTTGAATCCTATCAGAGCAGAGATATGATAAGAAGTATGCATTGGAACTAAAGATGTATCAAACTGAAGACTGCATTCTATACAAGTGGAACTTTTGTAAAAGTGGCTTCTGACTTCAGAAGAGCAAATCTTACAGCATACTCGCAAGGAAATTTGGCATCAATTTATAACTGTGTATCAACCATGTTAACAATAGTGTTTAACTCATATACAAATCAAATGGGTTTAGATCCTGACTTTAGGAGAACTGCCACCTACAGAAGTACACTCATCTCATTCTGAACCTGGGCTGCCCTGCAGAGCTATCCCACATAAGTGCTATACTCACCCATGTGCTATTTGCTCTAACCTTATGAGATGGCACAGCCACCGTTCTTAACTTATGCAAAAGATACAGGTGTTGTCATACCTAGTCTCCTTTTAAATAGCGTGTTTAGTGAGCATTAACTTACACTTAGAAATCTTCAGTAATTATAGGAATGTGCCACTCTAATGAACTCTAACCACACTAACACCACAGGGTTCCCCCCCTCCAAAATCTTAATCTCTGCCTAAACATGGAACTCACTTTGAGCTCAGCAAACACATAGCTCTCTTTGAAGGTACCTGTCTGCATCTCTAAATGCAGAAAGAGCTTTAATGATATGTTGCAAGTGAAAGGAACAGGTGTTAATCTGAATGCCTTGATCCTATCACATACAAAGTGACCCTAACTTCTACTGCATCAGATTTCTCGGCACAACTCTACAGAGCAAGGTTAGGTTACAGTGGGTGAAACAGAGTGCAATGCTTAGACAGATCAAAACAGTAAGAAGTAGAAACATTTACTTTGAAAATACAGGCAGCTGAGACTTTGATTTAATCATTTTAATGCTATCAAAGCATTTCCAAAGCTATTCATACAACTGTTATGTCAGGATTCATTGTCAGGTTTCACACATAATAATCTGAAATTCAGCATGTATTTAGGATTTCCAGAATCTTAATCTGCCCCCCAAAAAAATAAATATTGACAAATTCCAGAGACACTCTAGAGATCACCATCCTGATTTCCAACCTAAAGATGTCAGCTAAGAAGCCAGTTTTCAAAGATTATCCACAGCAAATGTTTTGATTTTTTTTTTTTTTTTTTTTTACTTTATTAATTAATAAACTATTCTGCCTGGAATTAATTACAGAAATCCACTACTGTTATCATGCTGTGCTCTGTAGTCAGAAAACAGGAAACTTTTGGTCCTTTTAGCCAAAAGGTTGGTTTGTTTACATAATTGAATAAAACAGAGTTTAAAAGGTTAAAACAAGAACTAGTCACTACTAATAAAACAAGGAGAAAACATGGATATAGAGTGATGTTTCTCAGATGAGAGAAAGAAGCAGATGGAAAGCTGATGAGGCAAAGAAATGCCAACTTGGGACTTTATCAAGCCATTCAGGTGGCAAAGCAAATTGTTAGAACTTAATTCTGCACAATACTGATGAATTCCTGAGATTTTATGATCCCTAATCTTCCCTACAGATGAAATATTCGTGTGGACAGTAATTTATACATCACTTTTTTTTTTTTTTTTATCAATAGCTTGTTAAGAAAAATAAAATGAGAACTTTTTGGGAAACTGATTTGCTTTTATAGTACATTTGGTGACAGCTTTTCAAAACTCCACAGAAAGGAGGTTTGCTTTTGATACATTCAGGGAGTTAATTCGAGCTATATTTTAATAGCCCTGATGTGTAAATATCACACTAGTTCCATTCCAGAAGTGAAAATAATTTATAAGACTATGGCTTTGATAAGGCTCCTAGGGTGTCCTAGATGAGTAGATAGAAAATAAAGATGTTGGGGACCCTTTCATCTGAAGAGAACGTATTAATATGAAGTGTTTTGGATTCCAAGGACTGTCATCTTTAAAGAGAACAAGATTTGTTCAAAGAGGTGCTGTTGCAAAAATCCTTCTCTGAACTTCCACATACAATAATTTGTAGCTGCTCAACCACTTCCCTTGATTTACCACAACTTCTCTCATTTGCATTTGCTTTCCACATGACTGATAGACTATAACCTGCTTCCATGTAGAGACCACAGGAATGGTTGTTTGGAGTGGTTAATTTTAGATTTACCTCTTATTCCACAGCTACTGCTAAGGTCACACAGATTTAGAGATTCCAAAGTGCGTAGTAAAGTTGACTTATGCAAAAAGCATCAATCTTTATGCATGCAAGATGATCTTATTCATACAGCAACAAGTGCTTAAGAGTGACAGCTCTCATTTGAAAAGCTATTAAAAAGGGGGAATGTTAGGAAAAAAACATAAGGAAGAGCATCTGAACATCAACTCATTTTTCAAAATGTTAGGTATGACTAAAGGACAAAAGGACAATATAACCTAAAAAAAAATACTGAATAAATGATTTTTCATATTTTTATCCTGACATATAGTTTACTATTCCATCTATTGAGAAATCATGCAAAAACAAGAGAACAGTTTAACAATTTATGTTTTGTGAAAAGCTCAGATTCTGACTTAATGACTTAAGTCAATAAGTGCTGAAGGCGCTCAAGGCACTTTATAAAACAGAGTGTGCTAGATTGGAATCAGTACTATCAACCCTTTGAGACCCGGTCAGTCTTCCTACTGTTACTCTATAAAATTATTTTTGTTTATTTCTAAAGCAACAAAACTTCTTGAATTTTTATTTTCTCCTTTTCCCTTCCTTATTCCCTTATTGTTGCTAAATTAGGAAAATTTCCCTGTGAAATACATATTCACTTGTAGTTTAACTGCAATGCCAACAGAGCGGCAACACGTGCACCTCCATTATCCTTTAAGAACTGCATTGTCTTTTCTCTTAAAAGGCTGAGAAAATACATAGAAAAGTGAGTGGGGAGTACTATAGAAATGTGCTACAAAACTAGAATTGCAAGCAAAGGGCAATGTTTCCTAACAAGACCTACGACCACTGTGAAAATGCATCTTTGAAATTTGACTCACTTCTTAAAAAGAACAAACATCAAACTGCCAGTTGTCATGTATTCTACAACCATTTATGCCATTTATTCTGAAGCACAATCACATTTATTTTCCTGACCTGCTGTGAGAAAGGGTTTGAGATGTTACTGTCACAGTTAAACTATGTTGCCATATTCAGCACAGATACTCAGCATTATGCTGCACAAAATAAGCCTCACCACTCATCTTACAATTAGTCATGTTGACACATTTTTATAAATTAGAGCTAGCAATCATTTTCACATGAGACTTTTTCCCTACAGAAGGACTCCTTTGGCTTTGCGGGAAGCACTGAACAGGCATTTACTACAATCAAAAGCGATTTCTATATGGGAAAGAGAAACATGCCTTTTGTGCATGCCAAAAGGAAAATGAAATGTGAATAAAATTTATGATAGCAACAACAAAAAACATTATTTTCTACAAATGAAGAGACATTTCACATAGCTTCTTCTGGGCTAATTGTTAAGTTCTATATATCATAGTATAACCAGCGGTAAAACAAAGCAAAACAAATTCCACTAATGAGAATGGCCCAGATTCTCAGAGGGCATAAAACGGCTTAGTTACATTAAACAGAAGAGCCACAGCAGCTATTTCAGATAAACAGTTGCCATCTCTGAGCCTGAAAAAGAACCAGAAAGAACTAGAATAGTATTTCTTCTGTTTTGATTGATGGATTTCTGATTAATTTCCATTAAATATGAAATATACTGTGTTAGATATATATTTAACTATGTGATACTTTATATTACAGTTTTGACCAGAAGTATGAAAGTAAGAAGCATGAAGTACTCTTCAGCTGAGTATGTAACTACAGGTAAGTCAACTGTTCGTTTAATTGTTCCTTTTTTTAAACACTGATAAATATAAGTTTAAGATTTTACAGCTGGCACCTCTTTAAGCAAGTACTTCCCACATTCATAGGTTTATATATTCAAAATGACAGACGTTGCAAATTATACAGAACACCATATTATGTTATAGCACCTCTGTGGAGAAAATTCCTACAATCCGAAAGCATTTTAAAATTCCACAATCACACATCTGAAGACTTTTGATTGGTATTTGTGACGGTCAATGTACAATTTTCATTGTTTTACTCTTATAGCCTGTCACACAAAACAGTTGTATTTATGAGGAATGCAAAGGTGTGATCAGGTTCCTCAGAGGACGCTAGTAGGGCCTCTTTTGCCAAAGGCTGCCTTTCTTCTAGTCCCACTAGCTTTCCTCTAGCAACTGATGAGGATAGATTGATTGTTAATTGCTTTTGTTATTCCATCCTGACTTGTGCTTTACTCCAAGAGCTCCACAGAGATCAGTGCAAAAGCCTGCTCATCAGCATGAAGAATTTTATATGCATTATGAAATGAATAGTGTAGTACTGACAAGATGAGACATCATCTAACTTCAGTTTAAAGTAAATTTGCATTGCAATTTGTTTAAGGACATTACAGGCAGCTATGCATTCAGGTTTGACTGGAGCGTCACCTGGATTCTAAATTTTGTTGTAACACTTGCAAATGCCTGTTATTAACTTCCAGTCTTTTGTTCTAACCATTACATCCCATCCCAGAATAATGAATTCTACTTCAGAGACAGCCCTGCTAGCCAGCTTTCTATGTCTATCAACATGCCCAAGTATATTTAAACAGCCTGAAGTGTGACAAACTCAATAAAACGATCAAAGAACTTCAAAGTGTCATAGCACCTCACAAGGCAGATCTGTGCAAAGGTATCAACTTTTACTTTGCAAATATTTGCAAGTAAAAAAAGAGATTTCCATGAATTTGTCAAAAGGCAAAAAACGTCACTTCTCCCAGTAAATACAATTTTTCATTATGACAGCAATAAAAATAGAGTGGTATATGTGCTCTGAGCTCTGCATATCTTGTAAAAATGAGTAAGATCGTTATAGCAAACTCACAGGAAAATAATTATTGGAAAATAAGAGGATTTTAGTGAGGATTGTATTTTCTTCATAGTTTTATCACAAACACTTTTTGTGTATGTGAAACATTGTAATTAATTTTAACTAAACTATTGTTACATCAAAGTAACAATATTGGATATTAAAAGTCATGAGACTATTACAACCCAGGAGAGGAGTTAAAGCCTCTTGACAAGAACAGTAAAAGGAACTGATTTCTCCCTGCAGGAATTACATTGCTAGGCTATCCAGGACAGCTCTTCATTCTCAGCCTACACACCTACACTGCGCTATTCTTAACAAAGAACAGCTATACACAAAGCCATTGGAGAGAGAGGGATATACGCTTCAAAAAGGTCAGGGTTAGGAGGGAGTTTGTTGTGTTTCACCACATCCAGAAACCTAAAGCTTATGGCTTGTAGTTTTTGGATATGTTACTTCCAGACAAAAGCACATCTGGTAATCTGGAGGAGGACTGAGACAAAGACAGTGCTACTGTGAAGCCTGTAACTTGCTCCTTCCAGAAGTTTTCCTCAGGGTGATGTGATGAGGAAGAAGTTGGGAACAACAGAGGGATGTGGCTCTGAGCCATGCCTCAAGCTGGCTCCTGGCTGGCCCAGTGCGGTGCTAATGAAGACACCTGCCTGGCTTACAGCTGTGTTACAAAACCTGTGCTGCAAGCTTTTGTGGCCACCTGTAAGCCAGCAACAGTGACCCAGCTGGAATAAATCAATACAGCTCTCCACTGCTTGGTCTTTGTCTATTCTCACCTTTACAAATCACCTTTACAAAGTACATGAAAGGGGGATGTTGCTTTAGCATTCAATGTTTATGGGTCTTGGGAATATAATTTGCTATGGTTTTGCCCAGAGATTTTGTGGTAGGGTATGGAAATAAGAATCGCCTTGTACTGTGTGCATGTGTATTTTTGCACTTGTGCACAGCCTTCTATCAATCTTACACTTCAAATCTTTAGGAAAAAAAGTTCTTTTTTTTTTTTTTTTGGCATTGCTATTAAGCTTGCCTTTTAATGCAGTTGATTTTGAAAACCTGTTTCAAAACATGTTAATAGGCACTTTGAACCACTTTTACAGTATCTCTACATCTAATATCCAAAGCACATAAAGTATCTGTTAAACCATGGGATTATACTCTAATATGCTAACCTGGTACATATGCTAACCTGTCAGACCACGGGATCATAGTGTGATGAGTTCCTTTCACAACTCAGAAAAGTGGTCCAAACATAAAATTCTTTAACACTGCTGATACAATATGGTAAAACAGTTCACTATAATGTTATATACATTCATATGTAGCCTTTCAGCAATGTGTTTGTTATTTTGGGGAGGGTATACTATCCAGTATTTTTCAATAGTTACTACATACTTCACTCCTAGTACAAAACCACCAGCAACAAAGAGTAAGTACTCTTTTAAACCTGAACATTATTTTTCTCTCTCCTAGTTCACTACCAGTAAAGAAATTAAAGGAAATTATTTTAAAAGCTTTTGGAGGTATACTTCAGAAATAGAGATACAACTTTTATCAGTTATAAAGCACAGAAAACATGAAGCTGTTACTCAGAAATACTCTTATATACTCTTATATAAAGAAGTGTCAGAGCCACCAGTACAGATTTTTTCTATATATATAATGATACAAGAAAGCCCAACATCTACTTTTTAAGTTCGTAGGCTTTTGAAAGCATCACTATCCACAATATATGATGTTCAAGGATTTTCTTACATTTGTTATCAAGAATATTTCCTTTGATTTCCACTCTGTCTTTGCATATAAGGTGTGTATGTATGTGTTCATTTCCTGCATCCCTAAAGCAAGTATTTTTATGCTACTGATACATGCAGATATATTGTTTCCATGAGAGTAGAGAAGTGGAATGACTGGGGGCTTATTCACTAACAGAATCTTACCTGTATGAAAGAGCAATTTTTTTCCTTAAGTTTCTGACTTAAAAAAAAAAAAGTTGAACATGGATAATAAAGATGTAGACTTCCCGACAGATTGAAAAGAATACAGAAACCAGTCCTTTCAGCCCCAGAGTTAAGTAGAACAAATTCATGTGAGATTTCAATTTGGATGTGCACTGTGAGTTATTTCTACAATGACAGACAGATCTAATGCCAACATCAGTTGATTCACTGACATCACCCCAGAATTTCACCTGTTATCCCTTGGGGGAAAAGAGACTCAGCCTCTAAGTTTACTACACAATGATTTTTACTACATGAAAACAGTTAGAGTAATTGTCAATATAAATTAAAATATTCATGAATCCACATGGTGTGTTTTAGATTAATTCATTGAAGAGAAGCAGGCAGACATTAATTAAAGATTTCTCTGGCTACACATATTTCTGCCAGGAATTCTCACACTAATCAAGAAACTACTTGTTAAAGATGTATTTTTTTTCCCGTCTTTCTACCTTCAAGCTCCGTTCTTTTGTCACATTAAATCCCACTGGTCATTGTTCTCACTAACCCTCCTTTCTATTGTTCCATCTTCAATTTCTGATTTTCTACTCCATACTCCTCTAGTTTTACAGAAGCACTCCCCCCCACAAATCACCTTGCATTTAAAATACTCTTCAGCTGCAGGAGAAGAGGTGATGATGTGTTTAAGTATAAGAGTCCTATTTTTGCCTCTAAGCTCAGCAGTCCTAGGGTAATTGCCAGAATTACAGTGGCTTTCAAGTTGAGTTTACAAAATCAAGCTGGTTTCAAAGCAGCATTTACTGTTCCATAATTTCATCTAATCCCCACAGCTACTGACATAAACTAATTGCATGTACACATATGATCCCATTACGAATGGTGCAATCCAGATGGTGCCAATCTGGGACTGCAAACAGAGTTCCAATGCTGTCAAATGCATGCCAAGCTTACCTGCTGCATTCACATCTCTATTCCTATTTCTTTATCAGACACTAACTATTCAACTAGCCGGACAACACAAAACCACGTGTTTCTACATCACCATGGAAAATACTGTGCAAAATATGTCCCAAGACACACTATTGCCAGAAAAGTCTTGGATTTCACTTTACATATTTTTTTTCTTACTATTATCACCATCAACACCATTTATTATTAATTTAGCAGCAGTTGCCGTGATGAACACGCAGAAGTGCTGTGATGCACCACAACCTAACAGCAGCGGGGCCTGAAATCTCTGTTAGACAAAGACAGTTCATAGGTGAAGAACATGCAAAATGTGGAGTTGTATTCCAGCCTAAATATAAGAATCTGCAAACTAACTATTCACATAGCTTGTGATTTTTCTTTATATCTTGTAGACTAAAGAATAACTAGTAAACTAAAACATATCTTTGCAACTTTATGCGGACACACATGTACTGCAAATCTAATTACTTTGAAAGAAATTTACTGAAGGATGTCTGATATTAAAATTGATGTTTACTACTTCAATCTCTCAAGAAAGCTCAAAAATAAAACAAGTGAAGCAAAAAATAAATACAGCAACTCTTATATCCGTTCATGCTTTAATTGTCTGTACAAAAAACGTTTGAAAAACTCAAGCAGACATTGACAACTTAAAAGTGAAAAGGTTTCAGTGAAAAAAAGAAACACACATCTATGCCATGGTCCTTTAACTGAAACTCTCTCTTGGGCTTAAACCATGGGTTGCTGACCTGAGCATCAGTATATATAGTATCAAAAAGGAAAACGAGTAGTCCTTCATAATACAGAGGTTGGTTCAAACATGTTGTAAGTTAAAAGAATACTTTAATCATACTCTTGTGAAACCAGGAAATAGCCCATGCCATAAGTCAGAACACATGCACAGGACAAAAAACTGTGCATGTAAGGATATGAGAATATGTTGAATCAAACAGAACTATTAACATTGGCTATCAGGAAAAAAAAGAAAAAAAGAAAAAAAGAAAAAAAGAAAACTTAATATTACAGAAGAGCATCCCCCACAATGAAAGGAACTTGAGAAAGCCACAGGAAGTCATTCTGGTTGTACACTTATTGCTGCTACGTACTAGCTGCAACAAGTTTGAGGATTTGATCTTGTTTAGCTCTTTGTTCTGGATCTGAGGCAAAAAGATATGGAAGCATCAAGCAATGTTTATCCTTTAAAAAACAAACAAACAAACAAACAAACAAAAAAAACACAAAAGTCAACCCTACATTTCTTGTTCCATAATTTTATAGAGTACTTGTAAATGTTAATGCAAGTAACTGTGTTTGTACAGCCATACCATGAAAGTTTCATTTAGATCCTACACACATAGCAAATATTAGTGATACGGTGAAACAGTGTTCCAAGAGTGCCACAGAGCATATCATCAAAGCATGCTGCATCTTTGTGATCTATTGAAAGCCATTTAGTTTGATTCTCTTCTGTTTTATTTCATTGATCCTTGAGCTGATTCACATGAACATCACTGTGGATCCTGATCCACATCAACATTACTTAGAGTAAAATCAGATCTTCTTTTGGCAAGTGCTCCTGTAAGTTGGCTAAATATTCACTTTTTATCTGCACTCATACAGGTAAAAATTACTTTTCAGAGCAAACTAAAAGTCAAATTAAAAGTCAAATGAAAGGCCACTAGCCTGGCTGATGCGAACTCAATTTAGAATTCAGATGAATATTCACCATCTCTTTTTTTTTTTTTTTTTTTAAATGATATTTATTCAGCTCTGGAAAACATTATACTCAAACAAACAGCTGATATAAATAGCCTGAATTTGTGGAGCTCTAAAGAACCATATTGTTCATAGATGTAAGTCGGCTTGGTGGGTCTGCTGGAGCCAGTGGTCACACACTGCAGGATGAAGGCACCCAGTCATTCCTACCTTGATTCTGATTCTTTCCATGTTAATATGTAAGCACAGATGATTTTATGATTGTTATTACTGCTCTTCATATTATTAAACAAGCAGTTCAAAATTACTGTATTCAATCTGAATTGCTTCTCACAAAATCACTAGCAGAATTCCTTTCTGAACATGCAAGTGGCACTTCAGTATTTCATGAAGTGTTAAATTGGCAAAACAACAACATGAGTTCATTACTGCAGATTCTCTCCAGATGGAACCATAAATGTACTGTACTTTACTGAGCGCCTATGGTACAAAACAGAGTTGAATATTATGACCACTTTTTGAAGAATAATGTTGCAGAGAACGATCATGTATTTTTGCAGGGAATAAACTAATTTTATGAAAAGCCTACAAGGGAAGATTCCAGAACCTCTGATTTCTTTTCACTTTACTTTTTAGTCTCTGAAAACGAGGACAAGCTGTCCTTGCAACCTCTGCCCAGTCTGCAGCACTGGGACAGAAGGGACATCCCCTTTGCCCTGCTGCAGCCCTGAGCAGGAAGACTGTCCCCGAAGCCCATCTCAACACACCACAGCCGCAGGGCTGGTGGGCCACACAAGGGAACTGTGCTGCAGGGCAGCAGTAAAACCAAAGCCTCAAATACAAAGATTTCTAAGCAGAAGCTTTCCAGAGGTACTGAAAAAGGAAAGGGCACAGAATACTTAAAAGTTTTAAATATTAAATAAACCTGCAAGGATAAAGTGGAATTGATTCGAAGTTTCACAGCCAACTTCAAGAGAGACTACCAAAAGGTCTTATTTTTTTTTTCCTTCACTATGCCAGATTCTGATAATCTACCCATATTTTTATTTACAGATTGAAAAGTACGCATGTGTCTATTTTTAAACATTGGTCTAGTCCGGTCTCATCCCAATGAGAATCAAGAATCACTCCAGTGATGAAAAAAAAAAACAAAAAAACAAAACCACAAAATATTTAAAATACAAATATAATGTCTATTTGCCCACTGTTCTTTCCTTAAAGAAAAAATCATTCCAAAAGTTTCAAATACATTTGAAGATGAAGTTGATTTATTTTGTCCTCACTTCATTTGAGTAGGCTTTGCCCCAGAGTAACATCAATTCATTAATCAGTTCCATTTCATTCAGTGGACTTCCTTCAAGCTTCCACTGTTGTGCTGGAGATTAGAACCAATCTTTTCATCCATACCATCAGAGCTGCTCTTTAAACTAATAAATTATATCTACTTCTCAAATACATCTCCATTTCTCATTTGTTTCTAGTTCGAATTATTTCTTTTTTTTTTTTTTTTTTTTTTTTTTATAATGCTTCCAAATGCATGAAAGAGGGAACTCCTTATTCCCCGGAATTTTAGATGTAAAAATAAATTTGGAAATAATGATGGAGCAAGCAAACAGCAATGTATTCATTTCTCTCTGCTTTAGAAAGTCTGTGATATCTTCAAGAGAGCATCCAATACAAAACAATGCTCCCCAGTCTCCAGTGTTATGGTTGTTTTTCTGTTTTGTTTTAATGTTAGAAAAAATGTAAAATGTTAATAGCACAACCTTCTCAGTTCACTTACATGGCAGGAAACACATACTTTAGCACACAGTGAACTACCCTGATTTCATAGGCATGTAAATCTCTCTTTTGCGAAAACTCTGCTAGTGTATTTCACAGCTCAAAGTTGAAACTTCATTTAATTCCATCCAAGAAACTAATCACAATAAAATTATAGTTGTCCCAATTAAAAATAAACGCTACTAACAATTTTATAAGATTAATTTGATGGTAAAAGTGTCTTTTATAAGTTTATATTTTAGCTTTTGTGCTGAGATTAGAATATGAGAAGTATTTGTAATTCCTTTTTGAGAGGAACACAAATTGGAGTTACACATGTCAATGACATCAACCCCATGTAAATAAAAATCAAACTAACGTGCTAGGCACCAGTCACTGTATGAACTACTAAGATGGTGCTGAGTCTTCACTAGCCACAGTTCTACCTTTGAACTGACAATAGGAAAGTTAAATTTTGAAACTTAAGTTTCACATCTGAGGACGTGAATTGAATATCCAGACAGAAAAAATGGCTATTGGCATGCATAGCATGAAAGAGCTTGGTATGCTTGTGAAGCTGCAGGACATAAGATGGTGGCATTATTATAAAACAGAAGGTTTCTATTTCATCTAGGTCCTAGCCCCAAGCTCTGAATGCAGACAGACAACCTCATGGAACTCCAGAAAGCTAAGAGAGGAAGAAATAATATTTAAGAGCTCCAGGGTATTACAGCCTCTACTGAATCTGTACTAGAGTAGATGGCATACTATTCAAATTGCTCCAGATGTCTTCCTAGATTTCCTAATGAAAGTCTTAGGAATTTCCTTACTACAAATGTTGGAAAAGATTTGCCTCCGCACAAATATTTTATTCTCATATTGTATGTTTTTCCGTCGTGAATTCAGCACTGAATACAGCAAAATTTTATGGAAAACATTTATCCCCAATGGAAGAAAATCTGACAAACTTTTAAAACAAAAAAGGTAGGCTGGACAGTAAAAATGTGGGTAACTGAAGAGCACACAATGACACGAACAAATATTCCTTATATAAACAAATTATTGTGTTAAGGAAATTTATTCCTTAAAATATTTATTATTCCATGAATTCATACATTTAATATTATTTTTTTTCAGGACAGAGATTCAGAAATCCAAAGAAAAAAAAAGATTATCTTTGTTCTATTTCATTTAGGTGGATGTTTGCTCTTACACTGATGTCCATGAAATACTTATAGGTGAAGCAGTACACCTACATACTCAGGTGGAACGGTTTAGCAACGTGACCATTTGGTTTCCAACTGTTGCCTCCAGTAGATGAACCACTTCGTTTCTATTTTTACTGAAGGAGTCCCTTAACAAATCTGCCCACATTTCTGTAACAGTAATGGCAAATTTCCTCTCTTTACTTCTAGTTCTGATAAAGAGAAATGACTTGCCATTTTGAAAATGCTCCAAGGATCAAACTACTAAACAGGCATTAGAATTAAACTGCTTTCAGAGACAAATAAACTCTAGAGGAAATGATGGCAAAATTACCTTTTTTTCCCCCAGTGTACTCACATTAGGTCAGGCCTTTTTTTTTTTCTCTCTCTCTCTCTTTTTTTTTTTTTTTTTCCAGTTAAAATTATCCCTTTCTAGCACAGCTTGCCACAGTCAGGACGATTACCAAATAAAGGTGCACCAAGTATCTGCCATCAGAGAGAAAAATCATCTCCATGGCACTACCGTTTTGCAAAAGGGGAGGAAAGAAAGGCACATTCTTCAGGCCTCTATACCAGGGCCACTGGCTAAGCTCATGCCTGTACCTTGAGAGCATTTATCAGGAATAGGCTAGAATCCTACAACAGGTATGCATCTGAGTATTAGACACCTGGAAAGCAACATTTAAATCCCCACCACTGGAGGTTTTCAAGAACAACCAGACAAGGTACTCTCCTATAATATTAGCCACTGTATATTACATTTTCTTATGAACAAGATGTCCATTCTGTTATCTTACTGCAAATGTACATGTAGCATGTTGATCCTTTTAAAGATGTTAATCCTTCTGTTCTGTAGACCAAGGCCGTTTCACTATGCAAAGAAAAAAGATAAAACTAAAAGGAAGGTTTGGAGCCTCAAGTACCATACACAGTGAGAGCTCGAAGACAAAGTTTCCAAACAACAAATGTGCATGCCTAAGTATCAAGGAGCCATCCACAAAAATGTCAGCCTTGCATTCTCTCACACCTATCAAACATGTAATGCACCTAGAAAATATGTTTTACAGGTGGAAGTTTTATACTATCAAAAATTATATTGCCACAGACTTACCAACATGAAAACTGTTCTCAATAGTTCAATATTTTTATTTCAATAAACTGTGACATTTCTTAGATATTCTTCAGTTTTGTAGAATATTATGCTTGAAGCAGACCATAAAGACATACAGTCTATTAAATCAAATACAACCTCTTGACAGGACCTGGCCTTCTTGAATCCCATTCCCCAGTCTCACGTGCTAAGCAAGAATTCTCCTTAGGCATTCGAACTGCCTGCAGACACCCAGAGTATGTTAAATGTCTTCCATAAGTCATGTTGAAATGGCTACAGAGATTCAGGTTATAGAATGACCTTGTTTTGCGTACCACAAACTTACTAAATCTGTACTTTTTTCATAGATGTATTTTACCATTGTATAGTTCCTGAAACGTTTGAAATTCTTTTATGCTATTTCAGATTACTCTTTACATAAGCTGACAAGCAAGAATGCTATCTAAGCTACTATAAAGAGACTGACAACCAACACAATCTGAAGTCAGATAAAAGGGGAGTTTTTGATGGGCCTGAAATGTATATGAGCAAGGCAAAGAATAAATCTGTTTCTTCCAAGTTACTTTCTTAAAGGAAAAATATTTGGAGTGTATTTCATCTTGGACCTGTCAAAATAGCTCAGTGATGTGAATTCAGGACATAAAAGTGTTGTATTAGCAATCAACAAGACAAGAAATACACCGATCTTTTCTAGTATAGTTTTCTTATCAGACATATTTGTTTTACTTCATGAGATTGTTCTAAATCCATAAAATTTACATAAACATGGCTGCATAGCTAATTCTTCCTATGAAACTACTGAGAATTTTCCATTTTCTGTTTAGTAAGAAACTTCATAGCCAAGAAAGGCAAGCCAACAATGGAAGGTAGTGCTCTGGTTACAATGGTACACTTACTCAAAATACAGTTTGAAAAGCAAGTGAGCAACTCTATACCTATCATCATAATAAAGAGAAGTTATAGGAATTACAGATGCTACATATTGAATCTACTCATTAGGAAGAGTCAACAACCAACTGATAGTTTTAGATCTCCCAACAGATAGCATGGCTAAAACACCATGGAATTAATCTATACTTAGTTTTTAATTCCATCTCTAGACATGCAATTATGGATTTTGTGCCCAACTCTTTTCTCCTTACTACATTCTGGCAGAGGCAATGCTAGAAATAATACTTTTTTGCAATTGTTGGTTAAAAAGGGTTTCTACTCCTTAAAAAAAAAAAAAAAAAAAAAAAAAAAAAGGCAAAAATAGCTATTCAGATTCGAGTTTCCTAAGGAAACATATCTTGTCATACCTGCAAGATAAATGTCTTGAAGGGACAAAATTACAGTTAATAACTATGTTTCTCTAAAATAAAGATTCTGTGAAAGAGGTAGCAGATATCAGAAAAATATCATTTTCGCTCAGCAAGACTTGTAAGAAAACATTCTTTGTTACTTATCCAGGTGAAATGCTTTATATTAAATTTATATACAAAAAAATCCCAGAATTATCAGAATGATGCACTTCCCTTTTATTTTCACAATGAAATTAATCACAGCTTATTTTCAGTGACACTAATCAGAAAAATATTCTTATACAGTATTCTCATAACAGAGGCATAAAAATATTCTCGTAACAGTATTTTGGCTTATCAAAATACCTCTCTTACTGAGACTTGCCCAAATACTGAACTGCATCTGGGCTCTAAATCCACTAAGAAATTTTTTCACTAGCCTTATTTTCTTCACATCATTTAGTGTGTGCTCTCAATGAATGATGACAAATCAGAAAGCAATTAAGTCACAAATGAAAACACGTTAGATGATTTCAGACATCTCCTGAGACAATATAAATCGGTAATGCCCAATAGAAGAGGAATGGAGATACCCTAGAAAGCATATTGTATGAACAATGTAGACCTACAGCAATATCCCTCATCTCCACTGTCAAGAAGCCAACATTCATTCATAATCCTCAAAAATAATAAAAAAATGACAGAGATGATCATTTCACTTCTATAAGGTAGATACATTGAAGAGCATAAATTACAAGCAATAACAACAAATAATACAGCAACTGTTGTTCAGACTTGAGTGTAAACTCCAAAACATAGTTCATGTAAGAAATTCTGCACTCTTCTGTAGGGATAACAGGAAGACATTTAGTTAATTTTACAACAGACGAACAAATTTAATGATAAGACTATGACAAATCAGCTGAACATTTATTTTCTTAGACATAAAAATGAATGAATGAATGAGGCAGCAGGAAAAGGTATGTATGAAGGGAAACATAAGATATTCTAATGGTTCTAATTTTAAAAGCTGCCATCAAATCTTGATGTATTATGAAAGTGTGTCTAGTAAGATAAATTACAGGCATGACACTTGGGAGATCAAGAATGTGCCTTAATTTATTAAATAGTGACTAAGTACAAGTACCACGGCTCAACACTGAAGTGTGCTAATAGAGGGTATGAAGATGTGTTGAATGGTAAGAGTTTTGCAGGTGAATTTCAAAGATCAAGTATATATTTTAAGGACATTATCTGTATGCTTTATTTTATGGGTGCTGGTGGCAAAACATAGAGCAGAGACAAGATCCGCACAAGCGGTTCTATATTGATATACACACACACATACACACGGATATTCTACATAGAAGATGCTGAATGATCCCATAACGTTTTATGAATTTTATCTTCCTTAGTGCTGGAGTTTAAAAGAAATTGTTTTTGCTCTTCTACACAACTCGAAATGTTAGGGGGGGTTGTTTCCCCCCTTCTATCTCATGTTTTTTTTTTTAAGGTGTATTACTTGGCTTTACATCTTACTATAAATCTCCAAATGACAATGTGTCATGCAGCAAGTTAAGTTTCCCAGTCTATGATTTTTTTCACTACACACTGAACTTACTAAGGTGCTGAATTCTCAGCTTTTCCTCTGTTGCATGTAAGGTTGATATAACTGCCCTGGCCCTGACACCACCGTGCTGATACAGACTCTGGCAAAACTTACCAGATTCTCCCCCAAGTGGGAGGGATACATATGTTTGGTTCCATAGCTTTATATAAAAATAATAGTAACCATAATGACTTCACTGGCAACGTAGGAAAGCATTCCAGTAGAATGCAGTCTAAGATGGAACACAAATTGCCTTCCTTAGCTATAAGAGCAGAGCCTTCCAACTATTTTTCCCCATGTGAAACAGGCTAGCCTCCTTCCCATGCTGATACTTTTCTGTTGAGTAGTGAAATCAGTCATGAAGAAATCTGAAACATAAGATGCAGAACTGCCTGGCAGAGTATTTTCAGGTCTTGACAATATGACAGTAAGTTATAGTTACACTTGCTAGTTCAAGAGAGAGAGAGAGAGAGATCATGTCTTATCATGATAAATGAAAAAAATAGTAATAATAAATCTATCCCTTCCTAATAATCCCTCCCATCTGGAAGGAAAAATACCACTATGATATAACCATGTTTCGAGACCTGTATAAAATCTTTAAAATGTCTTGTCTGAGGTCATGTTCATTTTCCCTTTCTGCACTCGCACTTCCCTATCAAACTTGCTTTTCCAGAAACTCCATCTTAATATTTTAAGTCCATAACACTGACACTTTCTGCAGTTTAGTTTTTCTTCACCTTTTGGCTATCCTGTAGATGGAGTGGAATTCCTAGCTTTTCTCTGGATTACACTGAGGGCACGCTGTGGAACTCCTTATTCTTTTCTTTTTCTTTGTTTGTTGCCACTTAGTAGAAGTGATTATAAAGAAATTTATATTCACTTGTTATTAATTTTGTAGGAAAGAAAGAAATCAGACAAAGTATAATCCAACCAAAAGAACTTCCAATATAACTGAATAATCATGACTAGGGAACACATGACCTAGACTGCAACCTGAAAACTGAGATTATATCTCATGAAGAACCCAAAGTCTCAGTATCCCAGGAGATTTAAAACTGGATTCGAGGGGCTATGTGAGCAAGTTTGATACTAGATTACTATGCCTCCCTGTAAAACATTATTTACAGTCTTTCTGACCTGAATGCTTCTACTTCGGCTGTTAAAAATATACACTGTAGTCTACACAAGCCAAATTAAGTCATTTACTTTATTTCTACGCAATTTGAAAGCTGAAAAAGGAGATAGATTTTACACACCTAGTAATCTCTTTAATAATGACAGATTTAATTAAAACATTTGTTGAAAGCCCATAAATGGAATTTAACAAATCAAAGATATAGTATGAAAGTCCCCATGTAACATAATAAATTGTTTTACCCTACCACAGGCATTTTAGTGAGACATTTCCAGGAAATATGGCACTGTAGCCTTTTAAAAGCAGAATGTTTACTCGCAGTACTAAATTTGCTTGATTGCCAGCAGTGATACCCTCACAAAGCTGTTAACCCTGACAGGAAATGAACACCATGTGTTCACAGAGCAGACACCCTCACCATACGTCCTCCAGCTGCATCACCTCTGCTGCCACCCAGGCCACAGAGTCCCTAGAAAAATGAAATGCAAGTATTTCCTTAAAAAATAATGCATATGTGACAGAATTCAATTCACGCATTAACATTAGAAAACAGAATTTTTAGTACTGTAACAGAAACCGGAAAACTGGCACATACTAGGTTTTCTAGTAACAATGTTGACTCAACATTTCTCCAAACAGTTCTGTCTTCTCCAAGGGACAGTAGAGGACTGTGGAGTACTTATTCCTGACAGTTTTTTCTTGCAGGTGCATCTAGTAAATTTGCCATTTCTTCTGTTGCACTCCCAAAAGAATACACCTTTATTGGATCTAAAAGTGACATATTTTTCCTTAACTGAACAGTCTCAGACACTTTCTTTATAAAGAAGTTATTTTTGAAATATGTGTACGTGATATGTATGTGATAAAATGAAAAAAACACTATTTAATCAGTGATAAACTAGGAACTATAGTCTCCAAGAGTTTTTCTTGAGGAAGCATTTGGGATCTGTATATTTTGATATCAAATGAAAACTGCATGAATGTTGTTATACAGGCAGGAATAAGATGCAAGAAGGCACGCAAAAGTTACAGCAGAGGTGAGATATTTCCAAAAACAATATGAAAGAGTAAACACAATAAAAACAAAAAGGCTTTCCTGACCACTGTTAGAAAAGATAGTGATTTTCTAACCAAATTTATGTATGATCTAAGTTTATGTAATTTAATACAGTAGATACTGTATTCCCTCAATACACTTCCCAGAATATACCGAGTACAAGAGATACTGATCCCAAATCTCAAGGTAACGCAAAAATTTTCTTCAAATAAAAAGATTTCAAAGCTTGTTAAAACTCTGCACAGGAAAAACTACACAAGTTCACTGCCAGAACCACATTAGCTTCTTAAGTGTAAAAACAAAATTACTGCATCAGACCCTCAGCTGTTACAAGCTAAGGACTCTACTGCACAGTCATAACATATAAAGCTACAATAAGCAACCAAAATAAAGGCATTACCAGCTGGCATTGAAAACACTATTCTAACTACTACAACTAACTCTAAATATTTAGGTTAAAAATATAGCTTACTAGTTCATATTGTTAAAAACTCAAATTAACATTAGTAACTATTGCTCTTCCCCAGACCAGGTTATTAGTTGCCTTTAGTTCCCTTTACTACTAGTTCCTTATTCAGCTGCAAACCAAGTTCTGAAAACAAAAATATCCCCCCCAAAATATTTTAAGAGTACAAATATTTTGCTAGAAAATAACAATTAAGCTTCTCACTTCATTTGCTAAACATCTTTCAATGTAAAATGCACTCTAAAATACCATTATGCTTGGTTAGATTAAATCAAGCCTTCTTTGATCTGAAACATGCAGAACCATAAAATGTTTGGACGTGATAAAAATTTGACATCACGGATCAGCTTCACATCTTTTATTCTTTTTCATAAAGAAGTGTCAGACAACTACATAAAAATAATAGATCAAATAAACATAGACAGTTGTACACAGACCATAAAATCTTAAAAAATACTGAATAATTCAAGCGAACTCTAGCAACACTTGTAATTTAAAACACTCGCAATTTTTCATAAAGCAATACTTTCTTAATTTTCATCTTTTTTTTTTTTTTACAGTGCCTTAGGAGAAAAAAAGGCAACAATGGGAACTATAACCGCAAATATTAAAGTGTTTACTTCTAGTATCAGTAAAGTAAATATGCCATTAAAAGATAATGCAATTTGCAAACATTTGTTCCAGATCACTACAGAAAACAAAATTTTCAGAGACTATGATATTTTTTCCCCTCTTGCTATCTACAGTATTACTTTGCAATAAAAAATATTTTTAATACCTTCCCAACAAGAGATTCTTTTGTTTGAGAAAGAAGTAACACACAGATTAAGTACCTTTATTCGTTCTAGGGTAAGTGTTCAGGTTTTCAGTGGTGTCACAACCTAGGACTAGCTGGCTATATTAATTCTGATGTCTGCACTACTTTGAGTATCTCTGCATTGCACTGCCTGACACTTATCACAAGGAACCGAAGTTCTCATCTCAATTTTACCTCTGATCTGCTCCTTGGATCTACTCTGTCACTTTAAAATATAAGTTTTGCCTCTGTTTCTGGCCCTCTAATTTATGCTCCTGTGCCCCGACAGTTCATATGTAGAGGAAAGAAGAGCTCACCAGGAAAAACAGAGACATTCAGGCAATGACTAAATATGTAATTGGGAGTTATAACATATAACTTGACTTGGAAAAGTAAACATCACATCCACATTTCACTTTTATCTCTCTACATCTATGTTTTGTGTGATCTTATTTGGACAACTGTTTGCTTGTTCTTGTGTTGTATTTTCTTTTCCCCCCAAACTTCTCATTTTGAGAAAAGTTAAATATCCTAAGATGTTGTTTTCCTGCCAGCCAACCTTGAAAACAATTTCCTTCTTTCCCTCTCCCTGCTAGACATATTGACACCATAATACTACTGCTTCCCTTTCTCTCCCAGACAGTTTCTCCAACCTCTACTGCTTGTTCATCATCTTAACAGCAGCAGTTTTGCCAACACGTGTTGCAAAGACCAGATGCATTTACATACTCTGGAGGAAATGTACATATTGCTGTTACTAATATGACCATTACAGCTAGCTGCTCCTTTGGGAATCACTCACCTGTTTCAAAACCCAACATCTGAACAGCCCTGCTGACTTTCATTTTTTTAAACTCCAAACCAAAGTGCTTGGTTTTGCATATTTGCAATCCATTGCTATAGAGTTCAATACTCTAATTATATACGCTCAATTTCTGTCCTGGCCACAACATACATAAACATTTTGTCTTCTTATTGATTTTTGCCTTTCATAAATTCTAGTTATACAGCACTGACTTACTACTAAGTCCACTTTCAAAGTTTTATTAACTTGAGGTGCTTTAGAGAAAGACAGATGTGTTTTCTTAAGAAATACGGGAAATCACTATTGTTTTCCAAGGTAAGAGTACAATTTAAAGCATTTATTAAGTACAGTGGTCTTGTCAGGCTCATACTTTATAAATTATCATTAATTCCTTTATTAATTGAACTCAATCAACCTAAATGAGTAGATTGGATGAAAATATATATTTTATATGCATTAGTAGCGTATGAGTCACCTTGATCTCCTTTGGGATGAAACTCTAATTAACTCTGGAATATATTTTGTCTATAAAAATTCCTGTTGATTGCCCATGAGGTTAACAGGAACTCATTTTGCCAGATGATGTTAACTTTTATGGGTTAAGGTGGTGAGTTACTGGGAGCAGCAGCTGCGTATTCTATGTTCAGGGCATGTCTTCAGCAGTTCAGTATTTTAAGAATCATGACACTCACGTTTGATGTATGAAAAAAATCACAAAAAGGAAGAGAGATGATAAAACATTATGTATTAAAATCTTAGAATTGACAACTTTCATTAATACTCTGACATACCACTTATGTATGTGCTATATAACATAAGTTCAGGTAATTATAACTAAACAAAAAATGAAGTTACTGACATGAGCTAACAGCAAAGAGTAAAGGAAGCTGTTGGGAAATCAGTGGCGTGGCCTTTGCAACCCTAAGATATGCTAACAGTTCCTTGTGAGACTCTACAAATCAAAGAATATTTAGATTAATTCCATAAAATAGGGTGGAAGTATAATCATTAACATTTTTATTTTCAGATTTGTTAATATTTAACAACTGTAAGATTTCTTCAAGGTGAAATTTAGCAGACATCACTTTTAAAAAGTTTTTTTTTTTAATTAAAAATAATTTTTAAAAGTTTTAGACCTGCACTATCAGAACTTCAGAAGGTATTTCCCACCTTAAAATAAAGTTATAAAAATACAAAAATATAAATATATATAATATAAAGATAATAAAAACGACAGATTTCAGACTCAGTGCAACAAGTTATACTGACTTTCAATACATTGAAGTATGCTATTACTTAGCAAAGCAGTTAAACCATTCTAACACAGCTTCATTACTAGATCTGGAATACAGAATACACAGGTTTTGGTAAACAACTGAAAGAAAAACTGAATAGTGTAACTGCAGATCTTCAAATTATTAGGCCAAAACCCCTAAAACACTGGTTGTAAGTTCAAGTTTTAACTGCACTTTGTCTTTTTCTGTCCAACTTAACTCCTTCATCAAATGAAGCAGCAAAACCTTTGGCATAAGGTTGGGGTTGTGAAGCACCTTCAAGTTGTTTTCACTCCTTTGTATTATTTTTATGGACAAAGCCAGAAGTCATAAAAAGAAAAGAAAGCTTCTCCATTTCTCTCAATAAAGAAATGTCTGACAGAAATTCAAGGAGAACCAATACCATCGTTAGGTACTAAAAGCAGCCCAAATACAGAATCACTACAAAATACAAAAACCTGCGACCACTTCATCTATTCAACTATGTTACAGCTTGTGGAAAGTGTGCTTGATGAGAATGCTGATTCCTTTGCAGCTATCAGCTGTTCTTGCTCTTGTGCTCTGGTAAGTGACAGGCAGACTTCAGTGAAATAAAGTATGAGGGAACGTTCTCTAATCTTCATAGTTCTCACACTACTAGTCAAGCTAACAAACCTCTCTCCTGAGATTACTTTTAATAGCTGTAGATGCTTCTTCTTGAACTGGTACCTATTCCTAAAACTGAACAATATGGTTCAGAAAATCCTGTCCATCGAACACTTCCCATGGAATTCTGAAATTCTGTATCAACTGATACACACGATTATAAAGGCCACACAGAGAATTCTAAAAGTACAAACGCAGGTACATAAATAGCTCTGAATCACATATTAAAAAGCCTAATAGATGGAGAGTGCTCCACATGCCTCTCAGTGAAAACAGCTTTACAGATTATTTAATTTCATTGCAATTTTGATTTGCACTGGAACATCCCTCTCAGCATGCAATTACTGTTTACTGGATTTTCATGTTTTTTTTTTCCTTTTTTTTTTTTTTTTTTTTTTTTTTAGTCTGCCAAAGAACTATTAGCATTTCACATGTCAGTGACGCCTGGCATCCACAGTGACTCTGCAGAATTTAATGGCAGCAAGGGAATTGTTATTGTCTATTGCTTCACTGGTCCATGAACTGAGGAGCTCCTGAGCAAGTGCTGGCACAGCGCAGCAAAGCAGCTGTTAGGCCCTATTGTTGTCAAGAATACGCATTCTGACAACTACTAATCATGTACTTACTCTGAACAGTGAATAATCTTATACATTTATTATTCTCAGAATATATTTACCCAACAAGTAATGGCAGCTCTAAATGAGTTTACGTCCTAGCAAGAAAACACAAACAGTAATTAATTAGTTTATTGTTATTTAGCCACAATTTCTTTATTTTCCCAAGCCATTCACCAGATGTAGTGCTTAGTACACAAAGGTAGCTTTTGGTGGCATTTGTGTTTATCAAGTTTTTGGCAAAATTCCTTGCAAAGTATTCTAGGGAACCTAAGTTGTCTGTAAGAGGACAGATAGAAGAGAGATTAAATTCTGTCTTGAATTGGGAGCGATCTCAAAGACAGAAAAATGAGTGGTATAAGTAAAACAAACCACTTGAACTGTTGAAAGGGTTCAAGCTAGTAATCATCTATTCTCTGTTAAAACATAATAAGCAGAGCTGCTAGGATGTCTACATTGTACAATGTTATTTAGGTTTGTCATGACAGGCAATAAGTGTAAGCCTTTCCCTGGGAAGGTAACAAATATAGTGACAGTGTGACAGCAGATGAAACCCAGTTGTGATCTATATAGGCTAAAACAGAACAGACAAAATCATTTTAACTTCTGAAGATTCTCTGGACTACAAGGACAATGATTCAGGGAAATGGGAATGGGTGTAAAATACAAACTAGAAAGGTTAAGATCACGTGCTCAAGAAATGACAATACGTTAGAGGGAAGTTAGTACATGGGAACACATGGCAACGGTAACTCAGGGCACAATGTTGTCATGCTATTCAAACCTTGGATACATTTCAGAGCATTTTAGAATAATGCATTATTTTTCTCCTTAACTTTTTCCTCTACTACTGTAAAGTAGCTGATCTTATCACAGATTTTTAAGCTCAAAGAGCCTTCTGAACTTGAAAAATTAAGTGAGTATTCTAGAACTACTGACCTTCCATAAGGGATGCTCAGCATGGAAGATGGTAGGAGATCAAAACCAGAGACAAATTTAATCTAGAAAGGAAAGCGTTACCAATTTTAGATACTGTGTGTCTCACCGGAACAGGCTCCAGCCTGCCCCCCACACTGTGCTGCTGAGGCACCAAAGCCACATCCAGGAAACGACAAAGCTTCCAGAAAGCTTCAGCTACCTTCCTGCTCAGAACAAGCTTTACATTTTGTTTCAGTCAACAGACACAGAGCCTTCTGTATCAAACCTCACGGTGAACAAAATACAAATGTTTAAACTCCTTGAGGAGACTGGGTGCAATCCCAAGTTCATTCTTTTCCCAAGTGGAAAACACCTGCCAAGCAGGGAGCAGATTTTTCACTGGCTTGCAACCAGGTCATTCCCAAACAGTATCACTGCAGATCAAACAGGCTGTATCACCAGACACTGATCAAAAATTATTTCTTTTTGTCTAAAGAAACCTACTATTAGAGAAAATAAAATGTTCAATGATGGTTTCTATCCATATATAAGAACTACAAAATGTAGTACTGATAATAGTAATACAGTAAGAATGATTGTTAATTATTAGATTGTTTAATCAGAAGGACACTACATACATTCCTAGTGTGCATTTAAATCCTTAATACAGCATCAGGATACAACAGAAACATGCACAACCACTGGTGACCACCTTGCCATAAAGGCATGTGACTACCTAGCTGGGGCTACTAAAAGCAAGTCTGCCAATAGCAAAAGTGGGATATTGTTTTAAATTTTAACAAGCTGGTAACATGTATCACTCTGTGTTATACCATTGCTGAAAGTAAGAAGTAATGAGGTACAAAAACTGCCTTAGGATAAGCCTGGAGAGACAGGAGTTAAAGGCAAGAGGAAAAGACCTCTGAGCAGCTAAGCAGAGTCGGAATCAAAAGATGCAAACAAAACACCAGAATTGCTTGATGGTCTTGGAACTCAAGTACCAGATTTCAACACTGAATACAAGAACACCAACGTTCATGAATAACTTCAAAGTCTGCTGTTTTAAAATGTTATGATGTGTCTTTTTTTTTTTTTTTTTTTAGGCACCAAATTCATTCTGTTTTGAGTAAATCTGACACCAGCCTTCCACCTTGAACTGGAACACGGCCCTTCCCCCAGCCAGAGCAGAAGTGCGCTTACATTTCTGTAGGGCTAACAAGAACAGTCTACATCTAGTATTTTGAAAAGGCTATAATGATTTGTATTGAAATATTTAACTTGCCTCCAAAACATTTAGATTTGTAACCATAATGATTTTTATTTTCCATTTTAACAGCTAACATTTCAGGAACAGATTATATTGTGATGATGGAGTCAACTTTCTGTGATGCTTTTTGTTATTCCTTCTCTTTTACCTGCTTCTCCGGTCTCCAGTTCAAGGCTGAAACAATTAGGTTTTATTTAATTTAAGTTTGTTAATTGAATAGATATATAGGCATTTGAAAACACCAAGATTCTCTACATGGTCTTGTTTATCAATGTCTAAATCTTGGATAACAGCTTGCTACCATGCTAAATATACAACTATTTAAGTATTTACGTACAATGTTTGTTTACCATGGCAATTGCTATACCAACTTGACATACACAGAAATAACTTCATTCAGATTCATTTACCTCTTCCTTAGAATCTGTCCATATTTTATGGTATTTAAAAAGAATTCTGATATTTTCCCAGTGAGGTATCTGTGGCATTTATAAAAGCATATGTAGAAGTTCAGATATATCCCTTTTCTCTTTCTTCTTTTCAGAAGACAGCAGAAAGGAAAAAAAATAAACCACCACATTTATGTAAGAAAAAAATTAAAAGGAATGATTATATTAAATGCCAGATAATACCACCACCAGATTTCATTAATATCTTTTCAGAGTGGTTGTCCAGATTTTCAGAGTGCTATTGAATATTTCATCTGACTCTGCAAGGACAAACAATTATGACGATTAAAAATCTTGCCATTAGTAGGTGATGTTGTATTTTAAAAATAATCATCTGTGACAAAGCTGTAGTGTAGACAGCAATATATTGCAGCGTCAAGCATCCCCTTAACATCTGATATGGACAGTTGAAAGGGAGCACTGAGCAGATTCAGGGAGCAACCTGTGTTAAGTAGGCTGGAGAATCAAAGCATTGGGCTTTGCTGAACTGGATCAAATTAAACTACTGAATCATATTCCAAACCTTTTTTCCACATGTAAGCTTCAATGTATTTTATGTGCAAAATGTACTTGTCAATATGCCGGTATAGTGTATATGACTAAAAGTATTTGTCAATGATAGAACTTCTCAAATAACCAACTAAATCGGTTGGGGGGAAAAAAAAATGTCAAGCAAAATGTCAAGCTTTGGACATTACTCAACTTCTGATTCTTCTGCTATAGAAGTTAGTCTTTTTGAATTTATCCCCCACATAACAAAATCAGAGGTGAAAAAAGAAATGGTACTAAAATTAGTAGTCAAACCTGTAACAGCCTCTGTCATAATGCAAACAGAAAAACATCTGTATCCTAGAAAAATACAATTTCTCTAATAAGTGTTTTCTGCACTCCCTTTCTTACACCTCAGACCTCACAGTCATGAGCTTCTGTATTCTAACCTCCCTTAACAGTTAAGGGATTGCACTCTTCTCTGGATCTCTAGAAGAGCGCAATCCACATCTGAATGCACTGTGGCAAAAGGTGAACTTGAATATGCAAAGCCCCTTTTCTGATCTTTGTTCTAGGAACTGAAGCTATGAAAGACAGAGGTCACAGAAATGACTGGTTATATTGATGTAAATTCACAGTATGTTAATGGATTGGACTACGTCCTTGAGTCACTGAAGAGACAGGGCCCACATCCTTCCTCATCTGCATCTGTGAAAATGGCCACACTTGTTATGTCACATTATGTTTCGATAAATGGATTATGTCCAAAGGAAAGAGAACTATACACATGCAGCCCACGGAAATAGAAACCCACAGTTCAGAAACACAAAGCATAATTGGTGATCTATCTCTGCTTAACCTGTCACACTGAATTTCACTGACATCTGATTTACTAGTGAAATCAGAAAGTGAAGAATATACAGTTTCAAAACTGCCAAAATTACCACAGACCCCAAAGGGAGTTTCTAGGGTTAAAGAGAATAATAACGACAGTGAGAATAATAACTACAGCATGACTGGAAAGGAAACTGGGTATAATAGGATAGGTAATTACAGAAGGCAAGAAATTATTCAAGACAGCAACATCATGAGAGTACAGTACCAGGAGAGATTAGAGGGAGAAAGAAATAAGACCGGTCATAGAGTATTATATATGCTGTTAAGTTTCCAATAGGGAATAATTCACTTATGTGATTCAATTCTTTATCCCTCATCACAGTCAGAAACCGCCCTGAGTTAAACAGAGGACAAAATTAAGAGATACTGTGAATTCTGCAATATCTTCTGTACTGGCAGCCACAATCCAGTCCCTTTTGCAGTAAATGAGTAATACTTAATAATGATAATAGTCATAATTAATATTAAACACTTAGGGAAGGTTTATTATCTTCAAGTCCCATTAAGTAATTAACCAATTCATTATGATTTCTAGCATAAAAGCAAGCAATGAAGTTTCACAGGGATACTCTGCAGGTCCAACACTTCAGAACTTATTTCAACATTTTTAAAAAATCAGCATTTCTTAATATAAAGTGATCTAGTCCCACATTTACACAAAACAACTCTGAAGAACACTTTTTGAAAAATTTACCTTTCCAGAAGTTTCCAAGTTCCTAAATTCCCCTTCCTTTTTAGGTGGGACCCAAATAGATGAGAGTTCTCACAGTAGAACAGGTAGACACATTAGTGGTATTACTTGCTTTCAGGCAGTTTACCAGCAGAAAAGAAAACCAGGTATAACTTTTCTGGAAAGATCAAAATGTAGGTGTAATTCAGAGTTCATGTAGACTTATTTTGCATACTAGCAAGTTAATATTAATATAATGAGGAATATTTTCTTTCTGTACTGTAGGCTGCCTGAAAGTTTGTATTTTGATAGGCAAGGAACTTTTAAATCAGATGATAATCTTCACTTCCATTCTGCTACATGCACTTTTCACAAACTATTTCTGCTTTCATTTTGGATCCTGATTTAGGATGACAATAAGATCTGTACTTGCTCTTATTTTACTTTTAATTTTATGCCTGTAAGGTCAAAACTTTCTCTTCTTCATGCTAGTGAAACGCAAAACTGTCTTGCCTCAGTTCAGCAGGACCGAATAAAGCTAATACTGCAGAAAAAAAGAGGTAAACACATCTTCTCTATCTACAGTGAAACAAAACTTGGTGAGGCATTTTCTGGAAGTGATACTTTATTTCCTCCTTTCATTTATTCAGTTTCCCAACTTAAGATAAAAACAAAGTTTCTCCTTCCTTACAACTTGCTGCTTTGACTTAGATTTCCACCTCTTGAGAGACATAGTGCTTGTACTAGGCAGTATTTTAAGAAAGTGTTTCTAATTAAGTGAACAGGTGGCTTCAACCAGCAGGAACTACTGAGCAAACAAACCCAGTGAGAGCTGGGACTAGTTGTAGCAGATGGTGTGGTCTTTGTACCACTTTAATGAAGACTGTGCCTGAGCTCTCTGTAGGGTTTAATAGAACGCTTTCCTTATCATTTGTGCAACTACATTTACACCAAAATAAAAATATTTTCTAGATTACAAAAGCAGTGCAGTCTGTGTATCCTTCAAGCACGTTCAAGCACTTATAAAGTAAGTATATATTATGCATAACAAAATTCAATAAGAAGGCTAATCCATACCTATCATTATCACCTATATCCATCCACTAGTGAAAAATACTGTTGTAATATTTGTATTATTGCAACAATCGTCTTGCAAAACTTCACACTGACATTAACAGTCTTTAGGCAATAGGTAGATACATAGATTAACTTTCCCTTGCCAATCCCCTTTTCTATATGAATCGGCAATCGTTTATAATACATTAAATAAAATATAACCTTACAATTCAATTTATAGATTTACGTAAGCACACTTCAAATGAGTGTTCACATCAGGAATGGGGAAAATTGTCCAAATGTTTTTTTTTCCTATTTTTAATTATGAGAATTAATGTGCCATCTTGCATATTCCCATTGAGTTAGGCAAGGGTGAACAGAGAGAAAAGCAGTGGTATAAAAACAACTCCAATAGATAAATGACCATTCCAATTCAGTAAGGATTGAAAAGGAAGACAGAGTAGACAATGAAACAGCTGATTCATGCCTTAGGCTCATGTGAGTAGGCAAGCTTCCCTTTGTAATGTGGATGTTTGAGGCAAACAGTGTCACGTCTGAAGTAAATGTCTGGCAATATTGCCAGTAAGTTGCTCAGCAGCAAAGGAAAGCCAATGAGTGTAAAAGAGAAAAATATTTTTTAAAAATGGAATATTACAAGAATCACAGTACACACGACTCATTATTTTTACTGCTCATATCATTGAGCTTGTCTTGCTAGTTCTATTTATTTTTCACTGGAGTAATTCCTTTGGAAACTTCAAAGTAATTAGTTCAGGAGCACATGTTAAAGGGTGAAGAGTTTCAATGTTGCAGCAATGTAAGATAACCATAGATCACAAAATCTGTCACGGAATAATGCAATCAAGAACAAAGCAAATTGAAGCTTTGTTTCCAAAAGATAAGAATGCAATGGAATGCATCACTAGCTCCTCTTATTTCTTGTGCTGTCTACCTAAATGAGACTCCCTGCTTGCATATTTCAAAGTCATTGGTTAATTATCCTGTAGCAAAACCACATTTTGGGTACTGTGATTTGAACATAATGATGTGACTATAATTCGAACAAATTTGAAATATGCAAAGTTGAATACTTGATTTCAGATATAATCCAGTAATTAAAGACATAACAAATCATTTAACAGGAATGTTGCCACGGTTAGGGAGAAAAACTGTTAATTGCAGTGTCTGCATCTCCCCCATATTTGCACAGCTTTACTCCATCCCCAAGTCAAGATCCAACTGCAAAACATAATGAATTAAAAGGTGTATGTTCTAAACTTTCAAACCGTACGGACATCGCTGAATAAGAAAGGAACAAGATGGAATAAACAACCACCATTTGTATTTTCAATGTAGTATTTTCAGTGTAATGCATTCCTGGTATGACAGAAAGTAACATTATGCCAGTTAGAAGGATAATATGACAGTACAATAAATGTAATGGAATCAAAGACAAAAGGCATGTTGAAGACACTATCTTTTAAAAATACACTGCTGGTGTTATCTTGATAAATTTTATAATTCTGATGAGAGTTTTGTGCTGTTTGTTCATATAATTAAAACCTTTTTTGTGTTTTTGATAATACATGATTATATTGTCCTTAAGAGAATGTCACGATTCAGGTTGGGTTTTAGAGATCAGCATTTATAAACCTTGCTAGGAGTTCTCCCTGTGGCGGCTGCTCTCAGGCACCCAAGGTTAATATCACTGAATGTTCTTTCATTGAGAGACCAAGCACTCCTGTGAGAAAGGCCTGCTCCAAACTCAGCAATACAAAGGGAAATAGCACTGGCTACACTATGGCTCTCTGCAATTACAGGCAGCCTTTTATTCCCTGCCACCAAAGTGATTTCAAATCCTGCAGTGACCTTGGTTTTGTCATTCCCTGATGAAAAATATAAGCATGTTTCACGTGTATTGAAAATGCATGTTCAGCATTACTATTCAGCCATGAATACTGTTCAACAGTGACTGAACAGTGTGGATGAGAGCTACAAATGTTCTACAGGTCAAACCTACGATCTGAGAACTCAATTAAAATTATGTAATTTACCTTTCTTATTTCTGTGTTCCCTTTCCAGTCTAGCCGAGCACGGAGCATCACAGTAAACATGTTTTCACACGTCAGTTTGCCTCCACAAGTTGTTTCAATGCTGTCTATTTTTGTCACCCCTCCTGCTACAGCAGATGTGTAACATCCACATTACTTTGAAATGCACCTTTGTGCTTATATAGAAAAAAAAATATTATTTACAACTGATAATGCTCACCACTTCTGTGAGTGTTTATGTGTCCTAGCAATCAGTTCAAAATCAGCAGCTCTGCTGTGTTTAGTCTTAACATCCCAGTAACAAGCACGGGCATCTGCTCAGCTTTTAAGCAGAGAATGAAGTTATTTAGAAGAAAGGATGAGTTGTTTTGTACAGATAACGATTCACAGACTTGGAGAGAATAAACAAATATCCACTGACATTGACTGACCTGTACCTATTTAACACTGTTACAAATCTGGCAGAGTTTTTATTTCCTTGATATACAGAGCAAACCTTTCCTTGAAACTCCCAGCTTTAATCAGTGAGGGACTTAAAAGAGCTAAAATATATTGCATTCTGCTTACCACACTTGATGAGATGCATTCACCAGCTTCTATTTTACTTATGCTGCTGTGACACAACTTTGCAAACAGGTGAAATGCTTATGATAATCAATTTATCTCAGGGTATCTAAACATGCAGATTGGTAATTAGCTATTTTGGAACATCTACGTTTTATTCCAACACTTGTCTCCTGCAAACATTCTGGAAAAACTGGAGCTTTGACTTTGTTAGAGGAGTGAGCAGGAGAGAGGATTATAAGCTTGAGAATGTGAGAAGTGCCTCAGAATTTGTTCAATATTGCCCACCAGCTCTTCTTTCTTTTCTTTTCCCAGAAAGGTAACATTGCAACAACAGTCCAGTGTTACAGCATTCATCAAAAGGCAGTACTTGAGACTAATAATGCAGTGTGGTAAATAAAAATACTAAGAAATCCAGACACATTATGAAGAAAAGATACACAGAGTTAGTGCAGTAATAGTAACTAAAGCCCACATACAGAGATGCTAACCAGAACATACAGAAGCTGTGTTCCACATTCATCCACTCTGAAATTACCCAAACCTGCTAGTCTTCAGGGACACGGAAGAGTTCAACTCCGTGTCCAAACTTGGAATAGGAAGTATGAATGAAGGCTGACACAAGCTGCTTCCCCTCCTGTTTCTGTTATGAAGATCATAGTGGGTTTAGTTCAGTTGTTCTAGTTAGTTCACAGTATGTGGATCTTCAAAATGATAGACTGAAGTCCTTTGAGAAAGTCTAAATATATCAGAAAATGAGGAAAAAACTACTGCTAATACATGAGTCTCTCAATTATTAAACACTCCTAGGCATAAATCATTTCATTAATTCCAGATTAAAATTGCTCATTTGACTTTCCTATTGCCCATATAAGAAAATGTATTTGCATATACTTGTGCAGAATTCTTAAAAGTCAAGTATCATGCCCAGATAAAACAGAACAAGTACTGCACACAACAAAAACAGGAAAACTACTCAAGTAAGGTGTCTGAAAAGAATTATGCCAATAAAAAAAAAAAAAAAAAGTTAGTCATAAGGACATCAATTTCAAAAAGAAATCTATGTTAGATTATTGTATATATTGCACATAACTTAAAGCTATCTGTGCTAGTCAGGAACTGGCTCAAAAATAAGACTGCTGACTGCTCGAATGAATTTTTGGAATGCTTCAGTGTGTGTTATTTTCTTGAGAGAGGAAGAAAACCATCTCTGCCAAGCATTCTGCTATTTTGAGAGTATTCAAGATAAATTATTTTTAAATCTATACTAACATCATTTTTTTCCTAACATATGACTTGAACTATGGCAGCACACAGAATTACTGTGAGGACTGGCACCGCATACAATTTGCTTGTGCAATAGCTACCTTAATCTTCTGGGACCAAGATAGTCCAAAATAAGGACCAGCTCTTGGTGTTCTTTTCAACCTATATAACCGTAATGACCTACAATGAAGTTTGTCTTATTTACATGTAATTCAGTGTTATCACTCTGGAGTTGTTCCCAAAATATATCTGCTCTAAACACCACCCTTTTTACCTCGTTACAGCGTTGCTTTACACTTGACCTAACTCAGAAACTACAATTCAAAGCTGCTTACACTCAGGAATTTCATAAAGACAGTACCAAATGTGAAGACAGACTAAGACATCCAACTATTGACAGTTCTCTAATGCTGTCCTACAGGAGGTTTTTTTTATTTGGAGAGAAGGACACACAAGTTCTCCCACTGTCATCTGGGAAAGGATCATCAGTACAGCCCACTGAGGAGCAAATAACTTTAGGGCACACCCTCAGAAATTCATTTGCGTTTATATGCAAAACTAAACTGCTTCAGTAAATCAAGTGGAGTTTTCCATGCAACTGCAAATTTATATCAGTTACTAATGTTCAGTTTTAATTCACTCATTTAAATTACTAATTATTTACTAATTATTTTCTGTTTTTCTTGTTTAGGTAGCTGGCAATATTGAACTACTAAAAGCAGTGATGGTTTTAAGACACCTGTTATGATCCTTAATACACCATGACGTGTTGGTTCTTTTTTTTTCCCCTTCTTTTCTTTGCATTGCACTCCAATGTGATGTCAGTTTGGAGGTTATTGAAATTATCGTTCATGCCCTGAAGATCTGGTAAAACAGGAATGTGTGATTCAAATTATTAACTGAAATGAAAGAAGAAAAGAGGACAACATAAAAGGTCTTATTTTTAATTCTCTTTGCAAATCTCAGCAGTTAAAAGCCAGATGAATAGAAATCAGTTAAGGTTCATTACAGTTACAATCCATCCAGAGAAAGAGAAAGATAGAAGCTCTGGTACATTAACTTTTACGCTTGTGACCCAGTAAATAATGTTCCAGTTAGAGCTATGACTTCTTGCAACCCAAAGACCATATAAAAATGAATATAGTATTTCAGAAATTAGTGTTACTGTTAAGCGCTAAACACAGATCTGAAGAACGTCAAATTGAATACACAACTGGAATTTTTAAAGAAATATTCCCATTTTTGTTCTCCAAATTTTTGGGTATGATTATACTGTTTACATTAATGAGAAAAAAGGCTGTCTGTCAAACCTACAGCAATCCAATTGCAAAATCAAATTTATGATGAGGCTAACACAGATGACATGCTTCCATTTTCTCTTCACACATGGGAGAAACTAGATTTTCAGTTAGCCTGGATCATTTAACCAATGAATCTGTAATTCAGATGTAAGCACTGAGTGTTACCTTAGCAGACAGCAGAGGTGGAGGTGCAGGTCGAGGGAGTTTGACATTGTATTTGTCCCCACAAAAGGATGTCTGTCAGATCATAATCTTGCTTCACTTGCAAGAAAGAATGACGAAATTCTGTAAACCTGTTTTTTCAGTTACTTCAGAGCAATAAAATACAGTAAACCGCATCTAGAAAATAGATCCACCTATATTGTATTTATTCAGTGTGGAAATTGCATTACAATGATTCTCTTTTGATGTATGTGCAGGTTGGTTTAAGGCAAGCCTCAATTGGTGAATACAGATAACTCATTAAAAATATAGGGACTAATTTGCATCCTAGCCTTTTACTTTTGTTTAACAAGTAGCATCTAAGTTGCACAGTTGGTGAGCCAGTAACAGGGATGTCTAATTAAAAGGGCCATTAGCAAGTTACAGATTAGCATCCTAAGGCTGGCTTCAGAGGTTAAAAGAACCCAACGTATCTTCTTGTCTGCTAAAGCTAGGTCTCTAATGTGGATAAAAATGAATGTCCGTTGATAAGAATGCCTGGCTAATTTCTCTATTGCAGGACTTAAGATATTTTCTATACAGGCAGTCAAGAACAGAGTGAAGTTTTGTCTGCTCAGTTCAATGTACAGCACCTCTGGTTCTGCAACGTTGAGATAAATTCAGGTTACAATTTCACCTCACTTTCTCACCGGTCTACAAGCTATTTGTAGAGAAGACTTGCAGCAATGGTTGTGAGATCTACTGAACCAATGAATTTTTCAACCAATAAGAGAGACCTAAAATCCAAGATAAACAGTACCTTTTTCAAATTTTAGATTAATACAATGTGACTTATTCTGTAAAGCCAAGGACAAGGAAATTATGACACTGGCTTAGTAAATATCTTGCCACGAAAGCACTCCAATTTCTTTAAAAAAAAAAAAAAAAAAAAAAAAAAAAGATGTAAAGAGAACCTAGACATGTGATGTAATCCCCTTTTTAACACTTTCCTCTTTTTTGTTTGTTTGTTTGTTTTCTTTCTTACACAACCACTGAGAGGACTCTGCTTGCTACAAACTCTTACATAAAAAGAAAATGATCAAGAGAACACAATGAATATTACTATTTTTTTTTCCTAGTTTTGTCTTCTTCACCTCACTTTAATATTTTAGGAGTTAAAATCATAGGAATCAAAGGAACGCTGGTCAGAAGAAACCCTGAATGAAGCAGTACTCACTAGGATCAGCTTTGCATGGCTAAGCCTTTAAAATGTCCAGCCTCCGTGTGCAACCTGTCACAATACTTTTCTACTCTCCTACTAAAATATTTTTCTCCAATATGCACTATGAATCCTGATATTGTACCTCTTGATTCTTGCTTTACTTTCTGCTTTAATGTACAAAAACTTACTTTGTTGTCTTTACACCTTTTCTCCAGGCAGTTGCAAACTGCCTGATCCCCTGTACGCCTCATCCTCCTGAGCCCAAACAAACCGAGCTCCCTCAGCCTCTCCTCACATGTGACGAGCTGAACACTTCATATTTCTGGCCTCTCCAGTCTGTCAACACACTTCTCAAACTGAGGGGCTGAAATATGAATTCAGTATTACAGACACAGCCTCACCAGCAGCATGTTTTCCAGTTGTATGTAATTACCTGGCATATCCTGGCTCCATGTCAGCAGTTGGACCTTATGGGTCCCTTCCAACTCAGATGTTTTATGATTCTACGATCCTGTTTAAAACAAGTTACCAGATAACTGACACCAGTACTGGAGTTTAGTTCTTGTAATCATACTGTTCTGAGATCCACACGTACTATCCATGTAAGCAATCTGCCCATGGATTGCTTAGGTTCCAGGTCCCTGAGATGCTTTATGTGCCCGTTTCTGAATTGTTGAGACCAAAGCCTGAGAAACCTCTTTGCAGTTACAAAGGTCCAAAAAAGAATGTCAGAACAAAGACAAACTGAATCTAATCCTATTAATGCTGTACAAAATCAATCTCCTGAGGCTTACTAGTGCTTGCAAACATGCAGTTAAGATGCCTCTGGTGATGGACATAAATTGTAGGTTTTCCTCCTGATTTTTTTTTTTTTGCCATTTCTTACTTTCATTTTCTTTGCTCTTACTGAAAGCTGATTGACTGTAAAAGATCTACTGCAATGTCAATCTCCCGTTAACAGCTGGGAAGTCACTTTGTCTTACTTGCAGTGACAAAGAAACACAAGATAATCATATTGTGACAGCCATACTCAGCAGAGAGGAATAGAAGCAAATCTCTTTTCATTTTTCTACTCCCCCAGTTTCAGCCCCTACGAAATTTTCTGAACAGTAAAAGAGGGAACATTCCTTATGAATGTCATTAAGGGCTGATAGCCAATAGGGAAGTTTATTTTCAGTCAATAAATCTTATTTTCAGGATGAAAGCAGATTTTTTTTTTTTTTTTTTCATTTCTGCACTACTAAAAGCATATTATACAGTTTTCATTAACCTCTCCCATTTTAATAGAAGTAGTCTCTTAACTCCCCAAAACTGCTCTGCATACTGCCTGTTTCAAGGCACTGTTGAAGAAGACAAGAATATCCCAGACAGAGGAATTCAACAGAGGGGAAGAAAAAATTACAGAGACAAAATACTGTGACACAAAAGCCTGGAACTGAACAGCATTCATGTAATATAATTTAGTTGTCAGTTTCTACAAGCACTTGTATGTAAATCACAGTTTCTACTGAAAGTGAATTTCCTAATTAGAAACATAGAGAAAGAAGCATAAAGACAGTCTTTCTCCTCACTGCCTGTGAACTGCTCTTGTTTCCATAGGTGCTGCTTCTCATTTAACAGAGACATTAGCATAGAGATAATCTGCATCAAGTCTGTTTCAAAGCACTGCTCTGTCCCAGGAGTTTCAGCTGCCTAAATTCGGATAAAAAATAATTTGAGTCTTTACATTTTAGATTCAGATTAGATAAAGAAAATATAACTTTATTATTTACTTACACATAAATATTTATAAAAATATTATTTCCCTTATGTTCACATAACATTAGAGGGCTTCCTTGTAATAGGAGTTCATTCAAATAAATTGGAAAGATAAAAAAGGCAAATAAATAAAATCACTAAACAGAAAACTTCTAATAAAACCATCATGCCCAATAGAGATCAGATACCTACAACTTCACATCCCACATGGCAGGTTCCCTATAAAGAAACAACTAAGTGTTTTTTGTTGTGAAGTATGCCAATGTATCACAGGTCATTACTCAGAACTGTCTTGAAAAAAAAGAGTTCTGCTCTCAGAGCACCATGCTGCACTAGTCTAACTACCAAAGTACTAGAATCTATCACGAAGTCATAATTTTATCCACTGAAAAAATAAGCTTGGCAAAGATCATCGTGAAGTTAGCAATAAATCTGAGATTCTATATAAAGAAAGGGCAGGTTAAAGATACTTTACCATTCATTTCTCAAGATTGGTAGTTATTTGTTGAAGCATTCAACGTTTATGAATTTCTGCAAACCAGAAAGTAATAACTCAGTCAGCCAGACACGATGTCCCAGAGCCATCAGCCAGTCAGTAGAAAAATAACCGGTAATGAGTATGATGTATTGGTTAGAGCAGATACTCCTAGATTCTTTATTTAGCTCTGCCAACAATTAGTATGTGACCTTGAACAAATCACTGAACTGAAGAATCGCCTACAGCACAGAAGTTTATACTGGGCACTGATACAAATGTATTCTAAATCTCACAGATCTTCAAATGCAAATAGTTAATCAAGACTCTCTGAAATTTGTATGGTATTTTTAAGGAAGGCTGAAAGAAATTAAGAAATGTAAGTTCCACACCTATTTTTTCTGAATGTTCTTTCTAGGCCCCCTGGAAAACGCCAAACAAACATTTTATGCTACAATTTCCCTCTGTACATGTATGTGCAGTGGGTCTATTACCATGGTACTCTTGCAGCACTGTTTAACAATGAGGCTTTATTAAGCAATACTGTTAAAGACCTGTACATAAGACCGGTACACAAGGTACCGTACGGAGACGGAGTGCAAAAGTTATCTACACTCATATGATGTCCCCTCTTCAGGCAACAAACAACAAAAATCAGATTCATCCCACCTACCTTCAAGCATGTTGGGGAATAGCAAGGGCCAGCTGCTCATGCAAAGATGGTAAAACTGGAACTGGGGGCAGCAGAAAGCTGAGCTGGAGGGCCTGGATCAGGGTCCAAATGAAATCAGGCCCAGATACACCTGCTACGTGGCTTTTTCACCATAGCTCTTGTCAGCAGAGGAGCTGACTTTGAACTCAAGCAGCTAAACTCTTTCTTATCCAGCTCAACTCCTAGAAGAGGATGCCCTCCAGGTCCTGACCAGTGCACTGCAGTGCAGAAATAAGGGAGCTCAAAGCTTCTCGTATGTCAAAAGACAGAAAGGTTCACACAGCGTGCATTTCAGTACACTTACTATCTGTCATAACTTCTGATGGTGCTTCTCAGTCATGAATTAATCAACTTTTAATCTGTTTTATGTAAGTGCTGAAGTGGAATGAATATCTTACCAAGAAACAGTTACATGTAATGAAGCCCTGCTTTCCTGGAAATGGCTAAACATCTGTCTGTCGATGGGAAACACTGAAATTAATTCCTTAGTTTGCTTTGTCAGCACATGAAGCTTTTGTCTTACCCAGTCAAGTGTATTGAGTTTTGTCACTTTTACCCTTTCAATGCTCTCTGCCACACCCTACAAAGTAGCTGCTATTTTTAAGAAGTATTTTTACGTTTACATTATTAACAGAGCTTCAGAAATTCTGTCTGTGGCATCTGTTAGCATACACAGATAAAATCAGTTAAAATCACTGGTATAATCAGTCCAGAGACAGCTTTCCCATGGGCAGAAAATATTCCCAATTTTCCCTAGACCTGGTAAAAACAATGGACAAATCTCTTTGTCTATTTGTTAGGCTTTACATGGCTTGGTTTCCTCACCTAAAAACTACGAAAAACAAACAAAACAAACAACACAGCTTCCTCACAAGAACACCAGCAATGAAGTACTTTGGGACTGTAAGCTATAGAGAGAGGATCAGTAACCAATACTAACTGCCAAACATAGAAAACCTACTACTACAACTCCATCTCATTTAGCAAGATCTGTGCCTAAGAACAAAGCGCAGCATTAGTTGATGACCAAGCGCATGTCTGCCACTCAATTCAGCAGTCATGAGTTATGAAATTCTGGAAGACCCTTTGCATTTCCACGAATAAATACCGTATAAACAGAACTAGTTGTGATGCAGTGCTATTGTGCCTATGTTTGCATAACATTTTTTTTTAAAGCAAAGCTCTATGAGAATACATTAAACTGACATCAATTAAAAATTACAGAAGTCAGTTATATTTAGAACTTAATTTTAAATTTTAAAAACACCCTGAGGCCAGCTGTAGGAAGACAAAGCATCATTTTCTAATTAATTTTCACGGACACACTTTCAAATTTTATTTTACTGAAGAACTACTGAATTTTGAAGATTTCTGCAGCCTTTCAGAATTAAAAATTACTTTTCAAATACAGTTAAGCTGAACAAATTCATCTCTAAAACACCACCAATTTTACACTATCCTCCATCTCATAATATTGTTGATTCCCTTTCAATCATTAGGTGAAATATGTTTTCCCCAAGATTTTAGATTAAAAAAAATATTTCAAATTACAAGAAAAAAAAAAAAGTGAACTAAAGCAAAAAGCCTGATATTTTCACATGCTTGAAAACAACTACAGGAATTTCCAGATGCATGTAAAAGAAGAAAACACAGTTTTCCCAATGCAACAAAGAGTCAACTTGAAATAAAAACTAGTAATTTAAATACACTATAAAAAACAATAATGTTTTTTTATTTATTTATAAACGTTTGATGTACCCTTTTTATCATGAATATTCATACAATAATATGAATGATTTTTACATTAAGAAAATGTATTCACAGGTACGAGTATTTTGCAGCTTTGCCCACATTGATACAACCATGGATAAAAACAATTCTGTGTGGTTTAAACAGCACAACAGTAAGTGCTCAATACAATGAGTTTTGCTATATTCACTCATGTCTCTCCTTTGTCATCCTTATTTTGAATCAAAGTAAATACTGAGAAGAATGTGATCTTTCTACTTGTAAATTATTACACAAGCTTCACTTCAAGCTATGTAAAAACCTTCTAGATATTTCAACACTGCTGCAGCACAGCCTGTAGTATCCTTGCACTCTAACACTCTGGCTCAAAATAAAATATTTAGGTTGGGTAACAAACTATGTGTGTAAAATGAGTGGCATGTAAGGAACATAAGAAGGAAATCAGACAGTATTATCCTTTTTTTTTTTTTTTTTTTTTTTTTACTGAAATGCTGATTAGATACTCATTTCAAACAGTTAACCCAAAACAATAGAGGATTGCAAGTTGAATTTCAGTTTCTCAAGTACTTAAGTAGCTTCTTAACCACTTAAAATCTCACCTTATATCTCTCATAATGCTCAAGTATATTCCTATTATTACTTAAATGACTTCCACAATAATCGTGTCTATGTATATCACCATTAATAAAGCTTTAAGAGTATTAAAAAATACCTGCATGTCTTATCTAATTTACTTTGATGCACTCACTGTATCAACACCCATTTTGCTCATTGCAGTACTCCAGTATTAATTTTCAGGATTTTAGAAATATGTCCTTTAACATGGTTAAGTATAAAATCTCAGCCCCACAAAATACCTTACTGCCTTCATTTCTTCATCCTCATTGACAATTTTTTCCAATGACCTAACTTCGAGAAAAAACGTATTTATAGCAATCTGACTTAAGCCTCATTTTCTTGAAACAATGAGGATGACATGGAACTGATGTTTCCTTAATTTCTACTGATATTTGCTTAGGAAGAAGTTAAAACTTCATGCAACCCATTTTTGTAAGACATTTTTTCAAGGTTCCAGTTTGACATGGCCTTTCAGATCAAAAAAGAACAACTTAATCGAGTTCAAATACGTTTCAGAAATGGGATCTCAGAAGTGTAAGTTAGAAGCAGGACTGTAATGAACTGAAGGATAATCACAGCTGACTACCATTCACTAGCTCACATTGGAAACATTTATCATGAAACTCTCTCTTAAATGAAACTTTGTAATCCAACGGCAATATCTGTCAGCTAAAAGAAGAAATGACAGAATTGTTCAATATAAGTCTTGTTCATTAGAACTTGGATTTTTTTTCCTTTTAAAAGAAAGGATGTCTTATGATTAAATCATCATTATAAATGAGATGGTAGCCTGTCACGTAAAAAATAGAGATTCTCTGGTTCTGGTGAACTGCTTCTCAGCCTAAGGGTTTTTAACTAACTTAAATGAGACACCTTCTTGTCTCGCTAGTTTTCATTTTTAATTCTGCACTAACAATTTCCATAAACTTTTATCATTTAACATGCTTCAAGATATAAAATGTTTATCTTCTTCTTGTTATTAGCGTATGACCATATATACATATGATCATATACAAAGCCAGTATATACACATACAGTCAATTTATTCAGATGAAATACTGAAGTCTATAGACATTACTGCTACTGCAATAGGCGTTCCTTTTTCTAGAATGACGAAAGTGTAAAGAAGCTACATAAGCACAAGATTTCTATTGTTGCAGGGCTTCTTGTTCCTGAACGTAAGATTTACAGCAGCCACCCTGAACAGTTTCACGAGCACAACATGTTTTCCAGTTCTTTCATGATTTTAACATGGATTAGATTGGCAGTAACCACATTTTTATTTCAGGGTCAGAATACATGTTTTCCTATTCAGTCTTGAAGGGATAACATCAATAGTTGACCTCAATTTTTGCCAACTATATCACTAAATGGACTCTGTTATATTTGCCAATCAGTTAAAGGACCTGGTCAGACCTAAGTACTTTACCTTTATCAGCTATGAGCAAAGGCATACTAAGGTCAGCCCCGCCAATTTAGAGGACTTTTGTTTCTTCCTCTCTCAGAAAGATATCAAAAGACTAAATTTTAGTGTTGGGTGTTCCCAGAACAAATTCATACCCCTATATTTAACCCAAAGGAGTATCTTAGAGTAAAAAAGGGGATACAGCAGCAGTCACTTCTAAGATATTCATGCATGATAAAAGCTACAGATGTCTCCTGAGCACTGGTACCTTTTTCTAATTCCCCACGTCATAATCATTTAATGGCACAATGAATCATGGCATCTTAAACTCTGTGTACCCAGGAAGATGCAAACCTCACTGAACCCAAATACAATGTTACCTATTAACGTCATGGTAAATCAAGTCCCTTGTTCTTTTTCTGTATCTAATCTTTACTGAGATTGCTAATTAAGTGCATGTGTGATGGTATCTAGTTATATTTCAGAGAAATAGAGAAGCATGAAGGTAGTATTTCTCCATTCAGAAATCACACTCGGGTATGATGTGCAAAGGTCTACTCACCCAAAAACCCACTGAGTAGGCTGTCTTAATGATCACATTGCCCACGGAGGCTAGGTATCAAGCTTGTCTGACCGGGGCACTCACTCTGTGCTGTAACTCCTAATGAGACCTGGAAGCTGCCTACTTTACGCACCCCCAAAGGATAGGAGCAGAGGAGTGCAATGCCCAGAACACACAGAATACCACACAGGTTTTTGGAACTGGGTGCAGAAGGAGGAATTTTGTGGGGTGGTGCAACATTGTCCAAGGAAATAACACGGTAGGAACTACAGTGAGGTTAAACAGCGTACCTCTGAAAGACCACAAGTCAGCCTAACCAGAAGAGACGGCACTCATTTCTGGTACCCTTACCCTCAAAGAGTCTGCATTTTCCATTCAGGAAGTTAGTTTTTGTATAGCAATGTAAAGCTGGAGAGCACCTCAATATTTAGTAAACAGAGAAAACTGGAGAATAAAAAGGAGGGAGAATAAAACATATCCCTTAGTTATGAATGGCAAATATCAAGTTCTTTCTTCATGCAAGAATGTAGTAGATGAAATGAAGCTTGGCTGAAAGCTTCATTTCAGCCAAGTACTGAAGCACATTTCATATCTATGTTTAGCAAAATATTCAGTAAAATACTTAGTAGAGAAGTTCTTCGCTTAATGAATAGGTATGTATTAGAGACTTAATGAAATAAATGTTGCCACATGGTTCATCTGAAGAAACAAAAGTAACCACCACAACTCAAAAAATTGAGAACCCAAGAATCAGTTTCACACAGAAATGCTTGCAATTGATCCATAATTTAGAATAGAACAACACAAAAATAAATATTCAAACAGAATTGACAAATTAAGAAGATGAATTAGTGAGATAAAATATTTATTCTGAAATACTCACTGTGCTTTATTAATTATCACAGCAAATATAATACAGAAATTTAATAAATTCCTCTATCACATACAGGCACATGCAAAGACATGCTTGGAGATGCGCTGCAGGCAAATGTCAATGGTACAAGATATAATTAAAGATGTTTTAATAGGTTGTCAAAGTTGCTAAGATACCATCAGGTAGCCTAGCACATCTCGGACAGCAGCAACTATTCAAGAACATGTCCTAACTATTCATTTCCTGTAGCTCTGCTTTGTCTCATTCTTTTTTTAAAAAAACAAATAAACAAACAAACAAAAAAACTTTCCTCATAATTGTAAACCTCTTCAGACAAAACATTACCATCTGACAGAAATATTTGTGCTTGGAACTCACTACATTCACATAGGAATGAACAAGTTTTTACAGCCTTTCTGAATAATAAAAGGTAAAACAAATACAAAGGCGAAGTTATACACAAAAGCATGACTTGCAGCCAGGCCTGATGTTGAGAAGATGTGTGTTTATCACTTCCAATGCAGTGAGGAAAGTAGCAGGAGACAGAGCGTCCTCTATACTGGGATTCTAACAATAGCATAAACCTTACTTACACACATGTGTAACTGACAAAAGGAAATTGAGGCCATTTGCAATAGACACAAATACGATGATGGTGTAATAGTGAAACAGCTTTACAGTTTTGACACAAATAATAATCTTGAATAAACAGCTCTCATCTCTCTACCTGCCATGAAGCTTATTGTAACAGAGCAATAGGCATGTGGAATAGATCCACTAGTATTAATTGGATGAGGTATGGATATTGAATAATTTAGGTGTTACTTTAATCCATATAATTATGTCCAAAGAGACACGCAAAGGCTTCACCATTTTTAACTACCACCACCGCCTCAGCTAGTAAAGTTATTTCAGCACAAAGTCCTCAATTTAAATGTTTTTTTTTTTTTAAAAAAAAAAAGTCTACTTGGTTTATTCACCCAAATCTTTGTTAAACTGTATTCTTATTAAATCTTCTTAAATTTATCATAAATTTCCTACAGATGTACCACACAAAGAGGTGTTTTCAATTGACCCACTTCCTACCAGTACTTTGGTGAAACTGGCCAAGCTAAAACATTTGAACAGCAACTACTTCAGGTTTGATAACCTTGACACAAAGCTGGATGGAAAAAGATCTCTTCAGCTCTGCTTTTAACATCCATTTTCTCCCCACACAAGATTGGACAGATGCATTCCAATCCTACATGTGGCAATGGTTGGTTCTTTGAGAACAGAATAGCAAATGCCTACTGAACTTTTCTTTAAAAACTTAACACCCAAGATCAAAGACTAATTCAATTAATTCTAATCTCTGAAGTTATTAGATCTGGAGGTTTTATTATTAATATTTTTTTAGGCTTTTAATCCTTTATACTTATTAATGACTTATGCAGGCACATAATAACCCAAATGATAATAACCACATTGTGAATTCTAACAAATTTTTATCTAGCATGAATCATATATAAAGCTGTCAGTTTATCTCCTTCTCTGTAGAAAAGAAACAGACAATCCTGCCTATGATGGAAACAAGGGTGATAAAGACTGCAGATATGAGTGCACTATTTGCAACTAAACATTTATTCAGAGATCAGAAATTGTTTTCTAGCAGATACTGGGGCAGTTCTTGGCATTTAACATGATCCTCTTTTAAGTAACTCTGCGTTAAAAAGGGATATAAAGCATCCTAATGACTGTGAAATGCAAAAATAGATTTCAGCTCCCTTTTCTGCCTGTATTGTCCATAGTTATGACAGGCAAGTACTGACTGCACTGGTCAACAGAACATCTGTCATTGCCAGTAGCTGGACCAAGCTTTAGCATGTTTTTTTGTTTTTATTTTTAATTAATAAGTCATTATTTTAAAATGTCATTATATGTATTTTGGCTTTTTTCCCATCTAAGTAAAAAATCACCACAAAAATAATAAAACATTTAGAGAATATTCCCAGCTCTGATTTTAGAATTAGACCCGTTGATAAGAAGTTCACCATGTATATGTTATTCATTGAATTCCTACTCTGGTTAACTTCCCTAAGCTCCAGTTCCACTTGAACTTCTAATTAAAATACCGTTCAAAAAAAAAAAAAAAAAAAAAAAGACATAATGAGAACTGTTGCTTTTATGCAGAGAAAAGAAGCATTTACAAAAATGGCAGAAGCTGAACCAGAAGGATCACAATTGAGGTTTATAATTAAAGCTTATGATACCATAACCCTTCCTTCCTGAGATACTCTGAGACTAGTCAATTAAATAAAATGGATTCTCATGACATTTACATGCTTGCATATTATATATAAATGGGATACTAATGTGAGACAGAAATACTTGATTCAATTGCCTACCTATTGCTCAAGCTCTAAGCACCATTTTAGCTAACATTCTCTCCAATCTGCTAATCTGTTCCTCAACTAAGGGCATTTCTCCCCTTCTGCTGCCAACTCAAGGTAGATCCTAACAACGCTGGGGCACACCTGAGCTAATTTCAAATTAGACTGCACAGATTACTTCTGTCAGCCATGATCTTCCTGCCTGAACTATAGCACAGACTGCATCCTTCAGGTGTGTCACACTAAGATCTCTGCAGTCACGCAAGCAGTACTGCTAGCCACAGTAGTTATCACACTACTAGATAACGTGACTTACAACAAATCATACCTTTGTGTATGGTTAAAGGTCAGGGCTCAGGCCAGAACTCTTGACAGCACAGTGTCCCTCTGTGACAACATACCGTTACCTGCAAAGCACAATACTATTGATAATACTACTATTATCAAAGTAAATGGAATGACCAGGAAAAGAAAAAAACAACAACAACAACAAAAAACACTCTTCTGTTGACAATGTCACAATGCCATTAAAAATCTGCCAGAGATCATTTCTTCTTAGTGAAGCTGAAAACCAACCAACTTCTCACTTTTATACATACAATATGAATTCATGTAACAAGTCTAATTAATTTCTGGATTTTCAAAGAGAAGAGACCAACTTGAAAAGTTTCATCTCAGTTGCACAAATATATATCCAATTAAAATTTTCAGAAATTTTTCTTCTATTTCTTTTCATCAGAATTCTTACTCATAAAACATAACAAAACACTTCATCTTCTAATTTAAAATTAGTACAAGAATGAGTGATAATATTAGGACATCAGACTATGGCATGACCAACATTTTAGACAAGTTCAAATGTATTGGGTCAAATGTTCTTTAACAAATGTTCAAAGTGCATCATTGTGGGTATTTTTTTATGTATCAGTCTGACTGACTGCTGCTGTTAAATACTATTTGTAGTATTGCATATATTGTTAATGAATGTATGAATGAAATTTTCAGAATTGTGTGCTTTTATTTTTTATTTTATTTGCAAGTCGGTCAAAGCAAATGGTTTATATAGATACTGAAAAGAATTTCTCAAAAACACAAAGATTCACCTCCAATTTGGAGCATACAGCAGTACACACCACCAACAACAAAAAAACTACTGATGACTAAAGTCTTTCAAAAAAGATCAATGAATCTACATCAGTAACCATGGAGAATTTCAAGAAAGCAAAATCAGATGTTACTAAAATTAAAAAAAAATAAAATCCAGCACAAGTTATACGATGTCGAGATTTTATTAGTACTTCAGAGCTCTTTGAAACACGAATCTTAATGTCTACTGCTTAAGAGAGTTGTTAGATTCACTGATCATAGTCTATAAAGTAGTTTTGGACAGACTTATATAAGATAGTTATATCAATATATAACATTGATATATAAAAAGGTACAGAAGTAATATAGGACAGAAAATTTGGTAGGTTTTATTCTGAATGTTAAATATTAATAATGTCAGTGAACAGAGTAAAGCATTATTGATTAACTATCAAGTGTACTCAGTAAATAGTCTACATGTTTAATCAATGAGTTAGTACCCTGAATAGAGCAATCCTTAAAGTACTTACCCAAATTTAGACATTGATAGCCTTCTATTTTCAACATACTAAGCATGAGCTGTGTGTGGTACAAAACTCACAAGATAATATAAAATTATCTTTGTCATTGACCTAAAAATAAAACCTGTCTTCCTGGATATATTACATACTTCTAGCTGGCTGTAACCATTTCACACTTGCAAATTAAGCCAATTCCTGTCAAGTGACCGAGAGTCATGCTGATTTCAGGAAATCCAGAGAGATCTGGTATACTGTCAAGATGGGTTTGGTTAAATGTTAGCTGAGTTCAAAAGGAGAATAAAGAACATTAGTTTTACTGAATTCTAAAAAGTAATTTGTGTTGAGTTTACTTAAAGGCAAAAGAAGTAACAGAAAAGGTATCTGAACCCTAGAGAAACACATTCAACCCCTCTCAGTAGTTTTTGGCCTATAATCCTCAGCACATTCTAGCATTTCAATAGATAGACAGAAAGGTCCCTAAAGACCAATCACTGCCTACTTGTCTAGTATATTTAATACAATAGGAAAATCATTCTACTTCACTGATTCATATGGAAATAATTTCAGAAGAACCCAAAAACCAACCTACTACTGGAAGAAAAATTAACAGAGACTGATATTTCATATTTACTTGTATGGAGACACATGATGTAACTGGATGGAAATAAAGTATAAAATGAATATGCAAAGTAGTAAGCCATATGAAGGACAGCTGTAATAAACGCAAAAGCTGGCATCCCTGGCTGTCCTTTGCTCCAACAGAAATGATGTGGGGTTCAAGCTAGAGGTACAGACTAGTATAGAACCAGCTGTTGACACCAGCCTGCAGCACACAGGTATGGATAAAAGACAATGTCTTCAAAAATTTTATATGTTCCTACTAAGCATTTGCTATACTGAGCCAACAGGATCGGGATGTACATAGGAAATTCTCTAGAGTAGGTGTCTGCTAGGACCATTTGGACCATGTTTGGCCAAAATTTCCAAAGCAAAACTGGCTTAAAATTCCTTTTACCTAAGTTGCACAGCTCTTGAACAGAACCAAGGACAGTGTGGATGATGTTACAATTAACAGAACTTGAGATGCATCTATAAGTATCTCAGATTACCCAGACTCTGTACTCCTCCACTTACATTCCTGTGACTTTCGAAGTTGAAAATGCAGGAATGCAAACAATTATTTTTGCTGCGCTTCAAAAACATTCCCTCTCAGTTTGTTCTTGATGACTTTCTACTCAAAGAAAAAAGAACTCTTTTTTAATGTAACTCCAGTTCCTGCTGCTATTGTTGTTATGTAAAAAACAAACAAACAAACAAACAAACAAACAAAAAACACTTTTGCGTGTCTCATGTAATTCTCACAACAATCATGTTCAAATTTACCCCACAAAGTTTCTGCTATTGGGAAGATTGCAGATTGTACGATATAAGTTACAGGCATCATCCAAAAGTAATGAACCCTTGACACTTATTGCAGCAATTGCTCCAGTGCTACTTTTGCTACATTTGCCACACCTGCACTTTTACTGACATTACTTACCACTCCTGGTCAGTAAAATGTAAGTAAGGCTAAAGAACATTCAAGAACATTAAACACACTCATGACACAATGCATGATGTGTTACTCTACATCATTTATTTTATCTCAGACCATGTCAAACATTTAGAAATTGAAATAATAGTATGATGCAATACATTTGCATAATGTGATGAGATGTGACACCAAAAATACTTTCCTAGTCCAATAACTACTATCAAATTAGACTGCGGTTACTCAATATAAATTGTATTAGACACAGAGTGTGAAAGTATAAACAAAACAATACTGTGCATGCGTTACATATATAATCCCCTACATAATACAAGCATGTTGTGGTAGAGATGAGGATTTGCTTGTTTAAAACTGGCAGGCTTGTGCAATTTTTTTTTATTTCCATATATACCAATACTTATACTTACATACATAGTAATAGAAATCTGCACTGGATTAAATATACTTAATCCATGCACAATACTGATTTTTTTTACTCTTAAGTACACCTGCTGATCTTAAGAAACAAAACATTTATTAAAATGGCAAGTCTTTTAGAAAGAGCAGCCTAAAAATATTTTTTAGAAAATATATTTTATTTTGTATAGTGCCACCTGTTATTATTTATGCTTCCAAACAGTTTGTTAGGTGTACTTCTTTATATCCTGTCACTACTATATCTGTTACAGTCAATCAGAAATTCCAATAAATATCTTAATAAGCGGTACAGTTTCCTAAACATCAAGTCCAGACAATTAAATTCACTGGCATAGAAGCTAATGGCAGTTGAACTCAGCTGAATACTAACAAAGTTTTTGCGAAGATATCCAAATAATAGAATAGAAGAACTACATTAAGAAACATTATCTACTTGTGTCAGTGAAGCCTAAAAATCACAGATAAACACAAAAGCCACTACTAACAGTGGCAATTTTAAAGTGGTGAATTTTTTCTTTTACAGGCATTCTGTGATTTAAGTTCTGTTCTCCAAAAATACCTTTAGTTCTTTTAACTCTACAATTTGAAGATATTTTGAAAAATGATGTCATACTTTTGTACCCAAGTGTTCACTGTGTTGAAACACCAGAGGTGTGGTGACAGAATAATTAAGGTAGAAAACCAGGCCTAATTCACATCACAGACAGCATCGCCACTGACACAGTGACAGTGATGCACCATGCCTGTGTCAAGGAAGAGCAAAAGGCATCATTAACTGCTCTCGCTGAGCAGAAGGCCCAGTGCACCACCCAAGCATACAAATGGAACAACCTCATTCTAAAGTTACTCAATCTGCCACAATGCCTTCTTAGCGTAACTCCTACATGCTATTTCTCTCTTGAAATAGAGTCAGAATTAACTATTTCAATAAAATTGTCATAAATGGCGATAAGGAAATGACAGTGGAAGAAAGTACCAATATTTTGAAAGCTCGGTATGGTTGGCTCTTTTTAAAGGGGAAGTATTTGTACATATGTACTGGCACACGTTAAGAAGTAAAGCTGCATAACTGTTACTATGAGCAAGCATCAAAATAAGACACTGACAATCTCATAGCGTTAATCTTCATATATATATGTGTATATATATATGTGTATATATATATATATACACACACACACACTTTGTAAATTAAGTAAGTCCAGAGTGGATCATAAAGTTTCATTTTTAATGCATTAGCCCTTTATTCTAACGAACACAGTATGGTAAACATGGTAGGTTATTCTCCTTCAAGCATGGCACTGGTTGATAAAAGGCACCTAGGTACATCCACAATTTTAGGCATGTAGATAGTCCAGCAGAGTGTATGAAATGTTAAAACTTAATAAACATTTCATCTATTCTATTGTACACTGGAACACAAAACAAACCCTATAGTTCGATATCTTCAGCAAATACACTGCAATTGCAATCAAAGCAAAGGGAAAAGCATCCAAAGAAAATAAAGTGCTGTAATTTGTGGTTGGCAGCAAGGCACTTGATAACAAAAGAAACACATCTCTTTTTTTCTTTTGGAAGGAAAAGCCTCTCTACAACAAAGAACAACTGCTGGAAATAAAGCAAGATTAACCCGTCTCTCTTCCGTCTTCATCCTTGCAGTGGACAGCAGAGAGATAGCACTTGACTATGGTCCTAAAGCAGCTGGTTCAAAAGCAAAATCCTATCTACTTCATGATTTGAATCAACTTGTAACACAGAAAGAAAGGTGGACCTGGAGAAGCGAGCTCATTCATCTTCGTAAGCCAAAGCAGGACCCACTCTGCTTAAATTATCCCTGGAAAATGCTTGTTAGTCTGCTCCTAAGTAGTGCAGTGACAGACTCTGGGATGTCCCCAAGCAATCTGTTCTAGGACATAACTATTTTTACAACTGGAATTTTTCCCTCAACGTCTAGCCTAAGTCTTCCTAGCTGCAGTTTAATTCCATTATTCTTTATCCTGTCCCCAGAAGCAATGGAAAACAAATTATTCCCTTTCTCTTTGAAGCAATTTGGAGACATTTGGAGACTCATCATGCTCTCCCTCCCTCTCACTCAAACTGTGCAATTAAAACTCTTTCAGCTGTACAGACTTCCCAAACCACTGTTTCACCCCCCTCCACTGGATTCTCCCCAGCAGAAGGACATACTGCACAATACCTCAAACCGCAGGAGAAACTTCAATGAAACTAAGAAACACTTACTCTGCACCATGCGCAGCGGTACACTTGCACACCACTGCAGGCTATCACTCCACGATGCAACACTGGTAATTAGCGTTCAACTTCTTACCTAAGCAAACCTGTGCTTCCTCCCCGGCAGTAACACCACGAACACAACCTGCGGCATTTGCAGGGCCAGGAGTTGCAGTGTAGCCCGTGCACCTGGTGGCAGCTAAACGGCTACAGAACAGCTCCATGCAGCCGCTGGGCACAGCAATGGCCGCTGGGTGCCCCACAGGCCACAGCACATGGAGCCACAGCACATGGAGCCACCTCCCGAAAGCAGCAGGGCAGCAGCAAGGAGGAGCGCGAGATGGTGGCACTGCCCCCAGGAAGAGCCTAACATGGCGGCACCAGGCGCAGATGCCCCCTTCCTCCCTGAGGGGTGCTGTAAATACCGTGGTTTTCTTAAGGCACAGCATAGTTCACGTTGAGCCTGGAAGAAAGGTGGGGGTTAAGCTCATATCCAAATTACTGTTCAGAACACGATGTTAATTACCAACAAATTAAATTCAGTAAAAGTCACTCGAGTCAATGGCTGTTATACCCATAGTGCAGTATTTTGTACCTCTCCCTGCTAAGCTTCATCCTATTCTTTTTGATGCTACTTCTTCAAGTTATGAATGTCACTTTGAAGCTTTGCCTTACTGGAGGCCCATGACAGTATCAGTCTTGGGAATAAGTTGCAAACTTGTCAGTTTATTTTTCCAAATGAGTTGAAAGAAGTATGTGCAATAGCCACATTAAAATATTAATTATTACCATTATTTATTATATATCATATTGTATGTTATACATTATATATTATTTTTATATTTATAAAATATATATATTTTATATTTATAAATTTTTTATATTTATATTTACATATATTTTATATTTATATTTATAAAATAAATATATTTTATATTTACAATGTGGTGTCCAAAATACCTAAAATATTTTCATACAAGAGCACTATACAGATCATGTAAGAATCCTGATTATGCTCTGTTTCACCAGCACTGTGATAATTTAAGTATTACTCTGAAATACTCTAGAGAGCCATTAGTGGAGGATATCTTTTGCACTTGATTTACCAGACTGTAGATGCTGCCACACTTAAAATCAAGAGTGCCTTGGCTGCAGCAGCATCCATCCTTCCACAACCCAGTTTGTTAACACTTCATGAACACCATATTCAGTCTGGACTGCCCGGGAGCATTAACTTAGGAAGGTCACTTCATGCAGGAGATTAAATACAAGCCCAACCACTTACTTTGTGCTTGTGAAATTGAACACAGGAATGAAGAAGTCAAGGATGTAAAGGTATGTTCTTTAAGATAAGCAACAGCACACAAAACAGATGCCCCTAATTGCTCTAGCTGCTGCAGAGCAGCATGGGCTCAACTTCTTCCTGCACCCATGTGGACCACCAGCAGCTCAAGGGAGCACTGCACCAGGAAAATCACTACTGACACCTTCTGTGCAAATAATGATTTGGAAATCAAGGTTGAAGGAATTATTTCTTTCTGGTACCCTCAAACAAGCAAACAAACAAAAAGTTTTTAGTAAGAAAAAAATAAGATCTATCTACTAAAAAAGCACAAGTGACATAACAGGAAAAATCCAGCCACCATAGTGGGCTTTACAAAACGCCCGTTGTGATTTTCCTATGGTGTACTAGCAGAAGGAAGAGTAGTATGTCTAATGGTACACTGCAGCAAAAATAAGTGTGATTTGTAGCTGTTTTCTCACACTAGCTCTCTTTGACACTAGGCAAACTCCCCACCTTCAGCACTCCTGGTTCTGCAATATAAACATGAGAATCATCTTCCCAGTTATCTGAACTTGTGTTCATTATAATACCGGGCAATTTTTATCAAACAATTATTTGTGGATACACATTTCAGTAGTTTTAATAATGTTTACCTAACTCATAGGGGTGCTTAGTGCATCAGTCATTTAATGCTATAGAGATACTTTGAAAACACAAAACCCAGTATAATCACACAGCCAAAGTTAATAAATGATGCTGTTGTTCCTTAGATTAATAACATCTTCATAAAGGATGCCCTCTGTAAAAACACGGACTACTTCTGTGCTGTATTTCAAAAGGCAACAAAAACATTCTAATTGGACATCTTCCTGGTTTTCAGTGCTCCTTATAAACAGTTTTTAGTATCACCTGAATTAATTTTCTTTCTCATTTAAAAGAATTGGAAAGAATACCCAAGGGAAAAAGAAAGTGTGTGAGAGAGAGAGAATTGCTTGTCACACCATTTCTCAGTATTCTATAGCTCTGTACTGAAAACGTACCTCAGTGATTCAGGAGCTGTGAAAATTCTAGCTGTGATCATACAGGCTGGAAGGGGAGTGGAGGCTGTCCTAAAGTGGGAGGTGTTGCTTTTGTTACTTACTTTACTTAACATAATACACAGTTGCCAATATGAAAAAAGTCTGCATCTACTTCTCCTTCTGCATTAGAATATGTCAACAAGTGTGGTTCATTACATGAGGGAATAAGTGATGCACCACCCACATCTTTTTTATTTTTATTTTTTTTTTTTAGGTTTTGTTTATGATTTAAACCAATAATCACACTAAACACTTGGAAATAAATGAAGCCTTTTCATGCTGATTAAATTTGGCTGAAGGCTTTAAACATGTGACTTTGGCTGATCTAATCATCCCAGGATAGTCGGAGCGTTAATCATGCAAATGTCTTCAGATATTTCAATTTGCAAAGCTGTGTTTTGTAGCATGCACTTTTACAAAGCATTTGTAATTTATCTGAGGTGCAAACTGCAACTGTTCAGTGACTGGGCAATAGCAAAACTTATTAACTAGAAAAATACTAAGCCAGGTAAAGCAACACAATAAGTTTGAATCAGAAGAATATAAAATTTGCCAGAGACTTTACATCATTGTAGGAGGTTTAGGCCTATCACCTATAATGAGGAAGGTGTAAGGAATACCAAATATATAGCTTATATCTTCACAGCTTTTGCACAGAAGTTCAAGCTTACTACATGTACTTTGTGGAATTAGACTTCTCTGTGCCCACTGAACATAAGAAGAACTATGCGATTCTTAAGTGATCCTTGCTCACTCCTTTGGAGAAAGGCAGCTTCCAATAAATGAAAGACTTACTTACTACTCATAGTAATCTTTTATTCCTACCTTCCTATCTGTGTGAATGAAAATTTTAGGATGAATTGATTGAATCAGATTAGATTCCATCTTCCAGTGAACTCCCTGTTTTATTTTAAGCAGAACCTTTCCCTTTCACCTCCTCTTTTCTGTCTCTCAGATGATTGGAAAATATATCTAGATCATATATTTTGATGCTGCAGTTGACCTTCTTTAAAACTTTCATCTATTCAAGTGGTTGGAAAAGGATAGAATAAGATAGAGGAAATACCACAGTTTTATGAAGTTAACCTAACCACTTAGATTTTCTTATAAACTATCTGTTCTTTACTGAAGCATATCTTTTCATTTGCATTGTAATATGTTATGGTTACATGTGCTATGTATGTCTAACTTCATGTACTGCCTAAACAATACTGTTTAAGTTCTGTTCTTTGATTAACCTTCCTAAGACACTCTTAAAACAAGTAAAGGTAATCTCAGTATCTCAGTCCAGAAAATAAAATTTAGCAATAGTCTCAAAAAAACTTCTATTTTCCTTTAAAAAAGATGGTTCTGAATTTTAAATTCTACCCTGTAATCAGCTGGCAAAACCAACTGTAGCTCTGCAGTATAAAATGCTCAGTTGTGTAAAATACATCAACCAATCAGACTTAGAGATAGCACATTAGAGAAGATTCAAATTTCTCTTAAACTAGCTAATAAACCACAGAACCACAAATAGCTGAAACACAGCCTAGGAAGCAACAAAAGACAGCTGGAAGTTTGACAACTGCATGTCACCAAAACATGTCAGTGAAATCTTGCCATTGTATAAATGAGTAAAATTGATCTTGCTTGCAAAAAAGAAGGAAGAGTAGGTGTTATGAAAAGCATACTACAAAATAGTAAAGCGTAACTAGCTAGTAAGAATTTTGAGGCATAAACATACAAATCATGAAAACAATAAGCAATACAATCAACTGGAGTTATAACTGTGATACCACACGCTGTTTATTTGTATAATTAAACCAGTTAGTTTGCTATAACTGGTGAGAAATGCAAGACAAACCTAGGTCTAAAAAATGAGAGTCCCAGAGCCAGTTTGTTTCTTCCTGTGCTTTCTTTCTACACTCACGAAGAGTCTACTTCAATGACATTAAGGTTATGATGGAAAAATGATTCCAATAGAAGTCTATAGAGATCTCGTTAATATGCCTTTATGATGTGATATTATGACGGCAATTCAATTTCATTGCAGGCCTAATGAGACCATGTTACAATGTCAAAATGAAAGGAAACCATATCAATCAAGTTATAGTACCCTCAGAGAAAGAAAAACCTAAAGAAATTAACCCCATTAAAAACTATTTTAAAACAACATTAAGATTTAGCGAATTCAGAATTGCTTTGCTTTTGTTGGTTTAATGCTTCGGGTAGAAACTAAATTTGGCACTGATTTACAATTCATGAAAATATACTGACATCAGGGGAGTCAGTGAAAATTTTAAGGAAATACAAACACAGTATTAATGGTGAGTATTGTAGTTGTAAAGTGTGGGGCAGAGCCTGTCCTCCAGCTAAAATCTTATTTTCAGAAGCAGAATTTCAATGTTTATAGCTTTAAAAGATGGCAATTAGGCTGTCATCTATGCATTTAGCTCTCGAATTTCAACTCCCCTGATGCCGTATATCAATTTGTATTAAGTACTGTAGAGTTAGACCCCAAACTACAAAAGTAACAGAATTCAAGAAGAAATTTCTTACCATATGTAAACAAATATGCCAGTGCCAACGATAAAGTATATTAAATTACATCTATATATTAAAGAAGATGTCTGTATGTATAGCTAATACATACAGTGAAGACAACAAGAATCTTGGTTAGGTCCTAAGTCCTCAAAACTGAAGTTACTAGTGCATACCACAGCTGATCACTTTTGCTAGCTATACCTTTGAAATCACCTATCAAGGAATTTATGTCAAAGTTACAAAAACAGTCTTAACCCTTTCTTCTTATCTTGAAAGTATGCAAAGGTCTGTGTCAAAAAAAAAATGTACAAACTGTATATAATGGTGTGGTTTGTTGTTGTGATTTTATTTGGTTTTGGCTTGTTTGTTTGGTGTTTTTTTGTTTGTTTGTTTTGTTTTGTATTGTTTTTCCATCAGAGTCCTTTCCATAAGCATTCTTTGAACAATTTGATTCCTCATCAACAATTTTTGTCCTTTCCAATGTAATGTTTCCTGTGACATACAGAAGTGTTAAAGCTGTAATATGTAAGAATATTCTATACAAGACAGCATGTGTATTCCATTTAAAATGTGCTACTACCATTTTCCAAACCATGTGTTACTAGCAGAGTGTGGAACTTTATATATATATATATGGTATGGAGGGTGATGACTGAAATATCAATATGGCCTGGAAGCTTGATTGTATCTCACTAACACAAACCCACCAAGGCAAATGCCATATGCTTACAATTGTGGAAGCAGCCACTGGATGGCTGGAAACATGCCCCATGCCACCACCTGGAACACTATTCTGGGCCTTGAAAAGGAAGTTTTATGGTGATATAAGTTCCACTCTCTGTAAAAAATGCCACCCACCCAAATAGGTTATGGACATTTTAGCACAGCAGGCAGAACACCACCATTTTGTATGTGAGTTCACATACTTGTAAATAATGAGTATATGCCAATTTTCACCAAGCTACTTAAAAGGACAGAAATTTAAGACTTAGCAGGATATTAGCACCAAATATTTTGCATACCGAAATATTGTACAAAGTGAAAGTTTTCACTGTGCCATTATTCCTCTTTCTGTTCACCTTCTATTTGTAGTAGACATTGGTAATTGTATAAGGAAAATTTGCAAACAAGCAAAATGTCCATTGATTTTTGGTTCTATTACTGTTGAACTTGCAGAGATGGCATTTTGTCATCACAGTATTCAGGGAAATTGATGGAAGGAAGTCTGAGCCATTCCTAAAACCAAAATCTGTTTGTTTCTATTTTTGCTATTTTTGATTGGTACACATCAACACAGAGAAATTTCTTGAAGATGTTTGGCACAAAACAGATGTATTGAAGTTTTACTGTAAACATATGAAAACAAACTTCTTTGTTTCCAGTATCATTATTATATGAGAGAGTGTATTGCCTAAAGGCCATACCCCCATTGCAGGAGGCATTGTACAAATCAGAACAGAAATAGCCCCTGGACGAAGATCAGACCCTGGAGAGTTGTTACATTTTTGTAATTTTTCACACAGTCTGTGCCCAAGGCCTATAGAAGTTTGGCCTTGTACAAGCATTGTCTTGTGTCGGGGTGCACTTTAAAAAGGAAAATTAAGTGCAACAAAAGCAGGTCTTGCCATTTCAAGAAACAAAACGTTATTTTCTACAAAACTGATATTTACTCATATCAATAGCTTTAGTAGAGCTAAGTACCAGTTATACCAGCAGTGTATTAATTGCATCTTATTTTTAAATTTTCACAAAATCTATTTTGGTTGGTGCTATCTGGTAGGGAGAGATTTGCAGTGGCTTAAGAATGGATTCACTGCAATTTTATGTATCTTGCAAAATAATGTTCACTACAAAATTAAGTACTACTGAAAAAATATCAGGATTACTGTCAACACTAATGAGAATAGCAAAGAGAAGTGCAACACTGAAAGTATAAGTAAGATTGTAAAGTAAAAAAATTACTGATATTTAATCCAGGCCATACAAAACTTGACCTTTAATCAGCAGTGATTTGTGTATATACAGTCAGTTCAGACTAAACGTTCAATGAAGGAGAATGTACAAGCCAGGGGCAACATTCAGCAGCAAAGATGTGTGAAATTGTTCTTGTTGGCCAGAAATCTAAACTCATAGCTCCCTAATCATTATGTCCAAAAAAATATTTTGTTCCAAGGGCATGAACATTTATTTCATCTATGAATTCTTGTGTGGTATACTTCCCCAAAAGCCTGACAAAGAAGGCTTATTTGAGAGATTTTTTCCCCCTTAATCTTGCCTGTATTTACTTTTAACTACATACAGACAGACTGGTAGAGTTTCCATCTGAACATGCATTATGTCAATACGACAATACTGGTGTCTCACATAGTGGAGTTATTTGGCATAAACATGCTCTTGTTTTATTGCAATGTAACTATTTACCATAGGGACTGTATCAATTTAATTATTTTAATAGTAAAAAAACATTACTATCACCAAATCTACTACAAAAGTTGTTCATAAATCTTTCTTTGAGTATTTGATTAATTTTACTTTGCAGTAGACAAATTCCAATGGTTATAGTCTGGCTTTAGTATTAATGTAACTATATACATGATAATATACGTGAACACAGAAAAAGAAATATCTGTTCCAGATGTTGAAAAAAAAAGCCATAAAGTTTTATAAGATCAAACTTAAAGAACCTAAAGACAGCTGCACATAAAGCAATTTAGGTTTTATATTACAAACAAAATGTTGCCACTCGGTATATTCATTTAATAAATTTACTCATCTTTGAAAGTTCCTGAAGATTCCACTACATACACTAGAGTGAAAAAGAGATATACAGCTTTGCAGTTCACAGAATCTCTTCACATTTCTCAATTTTCTTGAAACATACTGTTTCTTTATAAATACTAATACCAAGATCTTGTGAAAAAACATTCAGCCAATAACATGAATCTGATATAGTTATGAGATGTCTAATAGTTCTTTAGTCCTGTAAAGATAAGGCTCAAGTAATTTAACATATTGGAATCAACTAGAAGTTGCTAGATCATGTTCATGGACTCACTGAATCTTCTCATTGAATTCTTCTGGATGACTTCAGGAAGTGATTAGCAAGAACACGCTTCTTAAGCTTACATTGTTTAAAAAAAAGTTATTGGTAGAATGGCTATGAAAAATCAAAGTGTACAGTAGGAGACAGATATGTTCAGCAGTTCACCTATTATTTCACTTTTTGCTAGTCATGACTTCCCTTTACTAAACCATGATGATACATCTTAAAATTCACAATTAATTTTATGTTTCATAAAACATAACTAAACTTTAGTTAATTCCAAAATGCCTTAACAAAAAAAAAAAAAAAAAAAAAGGAGGGGAGGAGGTGGGGAGATACATTTGCAATTTTTTAATTTTATACATGACAAAGAAACAGTCTAAAAGAAAACACTGCATACTTCAGATTTTTCAAAGACTAAGTGCTTTAGAATTCAGTTAATGTTAATGTCTCCTAGTCTTTCAGTTAATGTCTTCTGGTCTTTCCAGTAAACTTTTTTTACTGATACCTAAATCTGAGGCATCATTCATAAAATTTAGCTTGGAAAACAAGGTTTCAGCATGGAAATATGACTTTGAGCATTTCATTATTAAACACATGCAAAAATGTAATTTTCTGTTGTGCCAGGTTATATATCTTGGTCACCTCTAAAACTAATCATCTACAGTGGCCTTGCAGCTCTCTTCTAATTTTTGCCCTACTTAAATTTTGAGAAAGCGTTGATCATAATTCTGTAACCTCTTCGAATGCTGTTTCTTTTTTGCTCTGGTGCTCCGCAATTTGCTGGTTATATTTTTTGTATTATCCTTTAGATAATACTCGGTTTCCCTTAAGGAACTGTTCTTAGTTCTGCAGATTTCCTTAGACCCATGAAGTTATGCTTGCTTTATGGGGCTTTTGTTCTTTACTTCCTGAAGTCTTTTATAGTACATCCTAATGCAATAACACTAAGTTTATCGATGCTGTATTTTAAATATTATACCCACCACTTGCAAACTCTCTGACTACTGCCTGTCCCTCTTAACTCTCTTTTTATCAGGGCTTCTCATTTGTATGTCACTCCTTTTTCTAAAATTAGTATGAGAACTAGAAGTACTGATTTTTTTTCTTTGTTGTTTGTTTGTAAAGGAGAATAAATCTGAATATGTTACAATCATTGTACAGAGTGGCTCATTTTGCAGTACTTCTTGCACAATGATCAACTGCTAGTTATTTACGAAATCTGAAAGATTAATCTTTGCACTGCACCTCCTATGGCACTTCCTGTTCTACTTAATTGAACCTTCTTCTTACTGAGGTTCTTTCTCTCACATGCACACAGTGCAGTCACTATTGCTGTCCTGCCTCACAGCTGCATGTCCAATATTTTTCCTGAAATGTCAGAATCTGTTACCCACTAACACACTTACATACCTGATTTTTCTGTTCATTTTCATTTGCCTTCAACTTCAACAGTCTAATCAGTTTCCCATATATTTTATGTCCTGATATTGCAATGTTCCATTATCTTCCTTCTGTCAAGTTTCTAGTAGTTATAATTTCCCATAAACTCATTTAAATCCAAGTTTTCCAATAGCTTTTCTTAGATTTACTTGCTTAAGTGTATGTATATATACATATATATTTACTTAATTCAAAGGATGTATCAACCTGAGCAATGTACTCTTACACATACATCAGCTTTTACTCACTTTTTTGTCTATATTTAACTTTAATGCCAGCAATTCAATTTCATTTTAATTCAAAGTTTATTCCTCCTGTGCCTCCTCCTTTATGTCCAGGGGTTCTCCATTTCCTAATGATGCTGATTCATTTTCCACTGAGCATATTAATTTCCTCAGCTACATCTTCAAATGCTGCATCTCCATCTTTCTGTCTGGCCCTGAAAAGATTTCAGGGAATGTTATGATACATCTTGGTCTTTTACTTCTTAACTGGACATTCACATTTTAACTCCAACACCTCTTCTACCTTTTCCTTTGTGACTGGAACAATAAATACAAACACAAGCAGCTCCCCTGTATGTCTGTCCCTGTAAGAATAACCTAGGAATGTCTACATACAGTAAAACATTTCTGTGATGGCTGTTCTGCCAAATAATATCACTACCTAACTGTGAATACTCAAGTGTGTTTACTGTTATTAGAGTTACTTTAATGATTTACATGTACTGTGTGCTTAATTTTTGTCAAATATTGGTAAATCAATTAAAACAATATAATGCCATTGGGAAAAACATGATTTGCAAAATAATTATAAGCAATTGGCACCAGATGTTCTATTTCTGCAAAATTTGCATTTTCAGTTTTATAGTATTTCTATTTTTCTTCTGGCAAAATGCTTAAGTAATCATACCTCAAATGTCTTTTTTTTTTTTTTTTTTTTTTTTTTTTTAATTTTCTTAGCTTTGGTATTATGATAATGTAATTTACAAGGCAAAGCACAGGTCCTATTTCCAAAGCCAGTTAAACATCGTGGTTTTATTCCTTACCATTAAAAAAAAAAAAAAAAAAATCTCATTTTAACCACACTTATTTAGTCTTACCTACTGATCTAAACCTAATGGGGTTCAACAAGTCCAAGTGCATGGTGCTGTACCTGGGTCTGGGCAATCCCAGACATGAGTGCAGACTGGAAGAAGAATTCACTGAGAGCAGCCCTGCAGAGAAAGACTTGAGGGTTCTGGTGTACGAAAGGCTTGACATGAGCCAGCAGTGTGTCCTTGCAGCCAAGAAGGCCAACTGCATCCTGGGCTGCATCAACAGAGGAGTGGGCAGCAGGGGAGGGAAGTGATTGATTCTGCTCTGTCCTTTTGAGCACCTGGAGTGCTCCGTCCAGGTTTGGGGCCCCCAGCACAAGAAGAGCAGGTCCAGAGGAGGGCTGTGAAGATGATCAGAGGGCTGGAGCACCTCTCCTAAATAACTCTCACCTTATCTGATTTTTTAATTATTGACCCGATTACCATACCTTTGCAAGAATGGTCTTCTCCTTTACGATGACTGTCAATGAAACAACTTTTCTGGGTTGCAGCACATTTTGTACAGTTAGAAGGCCTGAATAAAGTCTTATTTTCCATCACTTCTTAGGACTGGCTTTGCATTTCCTCCATGCTCTCAGCAGTCTTAGGTGTGCTAAAAGCACTTTTCTTGCTATATTTCCTTGCAGACACTCTGCCTGTTCCTCCTCATTATCCCACAAATATTACTGAAAAGCAACACTGTGACACTATGTTAATCAAAAGATAGTTTTCCTCAGAGTATTTTATAATCCCTTTTCTACCAATGCAAAAAATTCTCCAACAGAGAGCCCTGGAAAAAGTCAGAAATCATACTGTCCTCCTGATGGTCAGATTCAGCAGAGACTCTACTAGAGATTGTCTTGTGATAGTTTCTTCCATTTCACAAGGAAGGAATAAAGAGAAACCCAAGAACTATCCTGCAGTGAAAGAAAATAAACATTCATATGGATATTACATTTTGACAGTGCTTTCCTGATTAGAGGAAGCACACCAACTGCAGTTAAATACTGCCAAAGATCACTCTGCAGTCACCTACCACCACATAAACTAATTTACTACCAAGTTACATGAGGCTGAAGAAGAATTTGCAACTTGGGCTCAGGTGTGAGTGCAGATGGTTTTTAATCCATTTTACAAATCTGGACATAGTTATATTTGTTTCATAACTTAACATGTGACTTGGGAAAAGAACTGCTGAAAGACTATATTGACTAATTAAGTTCATTTGCTTTAGTATGCTCTCAGATATCTTTAGCTTAGGTCAAACTGATCAAGATGTGATAGAAAGAAAAATAAGCATTTGAGACCTGCTTCTGAAAACTGCAGGTCCAGCTGAGACACAGCAATGTCTACCCTCAGCACGCAAACTGCTATTCATAACATCTGTCTATCTAGTGCAATGTGAGTTCCTGTCACTCATCACCGACATGTCTCTATACTAAGACTGATACCCTAATAGTAAATTATTATCTTTCATGAGAATATGCTAATTTCTTTTGTATCACTATGCACACTGGTATACATTATCTTTTGGCATAGACAATATGTTCTAGTGTGATATATTAATTCAAGAGAAGAAAGAAAAAATATGCAAAGACACTGGTAAAGACACCATATATCTGCCAGAAATTGATTAAAAGCATTATTCTTCCAATAAAATTATTCTCCCAAAAGTACAAGTTTTAGCATTGACATCAGTGGTGCCAGGATTCGACCAAATTTTCAGATTTTGGGTTATTAATTACTAGTAAGGTACAATACTAATTATTATTACTATGTGTCAGGTAGAATTTTTAAAGCCTTTCTATTTTTATAGAACAATTTCTATAGAACAATTTTTGACTTACTAGCAGAATAACCTCTAATTCTGTTATTATGATTGTGTATTATCAGATCACACTACACAGATATTTCTGCCAGTATTTTCAAGCAGCAAATGACCATAATCATACATACTTGACATACATAATTATAACACGTTACTTTTCAGCTAAGAATGAGTAGGTGGGACTCTCCCAGTATGTCTTCTCATTATATTTTCTACAAACATTTTTTTTTTTAATTTGACATCTCTGTCCTTCACTAATGTCCTCAATAATTTCCTCAACCAAGCATTTTTATTATTTCACCCTACCGTCATTAAATCTTAACTTTAAATTCTCCTTCAACCCTAATTTAACTTTCTGTAGGTAGAAAAGCATTGGAAAAAAAAATCCTCAGTGAGACAGTGTTTTCCAGATAGCTTTTCTTGAAGCTCTTGCAGCTTTAAATCTGATCACACAAAATACTGAACTAAAGACTGAATAGAACAGCACTATATATTGTCATATTACAATAGCAGTGTCACTTTTCCAAGAACTGAAGTTGGGCTCTGACAAAATCACAAAATTAGACTCGGAGTGTGGAGAAGCTGGGTGCCTGCATTTTCACTCTCTGACAAGACTTTACAAGTAGCTACTCATCTGATGCATACCTCCTGGGATCAGGCACTGAGAGTCTACTATAAATTCAGTTCTTTTTTCTTTCACTTGCCAAGAGAATCCTCCTCCTACAGCATATGTGTAAGCAGAGAATGCAGAAGGAGAAGTATTTGATTCCAAAACTTCAGTGAACAGATTTCCAGTTTTATTTAGTTATCTAAAGAAAAAAAAAATTAAAAAAGAAAGAAAAAGAAGAACCCCTCAGGTTAAGGGCTGTATGGGAGGCACTCAAGTACAGGACAACTAAGATACATGTAGTACTGCTAAAATTATAGTACAGACAAGACAAAGACATCAACGTAATTATTTCTCACATTGTGACTTAGCTGAGAAAAGCTGCGATATCAATAATTACCAAGTATTCTTTACTCTCTATTTAATATTTTTAACCACTCTATTCAATGAAAGCAGCTGAACTCTTGCCAAGAGCTTGACTAGAAAGAATCGATGCATTTGTTTGCACTAGTTTCTCAGCAGAACTATCTTCAAGCCTGCTGGACTGATAAAAACTGTGGCCTTTTATGTTATGAATTCCCATCACAAAACATATACTCACTTGAACACCAAATGCAGTAGGTATAAGCGGACAACAGTAAGCTGACAGTGCTTATAGGATATCAGAAATTCTACGCTGTTATCTTACAGTTAAATCAAAATCCCAGTACTATTCAATGACACTGACCTCAGTTTTTTTTTTTTTTTTAACAGCAGTTCAATGTACCTTCAATGACCTTAGTTTAATGCAACCAATATTCAGCCCCTATACTATTTACATATTATAAATCAAGTTCTCAAAAAATGAGCAGTATTCCTTAATTCTAAACAGTACTGCAAATCCTGTTCCACCCAGGCAGATCCAGTTAGTCTAAGCTTTTTAAATTTTAAACTATGGAGTTTAAGAGTCTTTAAATAATGTGCTTGATTACTGTAGTCTGTTTTTTAATGACAAGAATCAAAAAAGCATGATGCTAGACTACAACATGCCTATTAATCAGTCTCTGTCAGAAAGACTGTAGTATGCATCAGAAAGACTACTTTAAACAGTCTTAAAGGTGACATTTTACAATGATTACATTTCTTTAATGTTGAATTAAGACTGTTAAAACAACAAAGAGGAAAAGAGACCATCTCAGGTAATCATGGAGGGAGGGAGGGAGGGAGGGAGGGAGGGAGGGAGGGAGGGAGGGAGGAAGGGAGGAAGGAAGGGACTGTCATAAGAGGGGAAGAAAATAAATAACATCACTGTAACTACAACCCAGGTAACAATGACACACTGCCCGTTTTAAAGAGAAAAACAAGAAAGCATTCGCTTCGGGGTACATTCAGGCTCTGCTTTGGAGTTGTATGAGTCAATTATCATGCTTCCTTAGAGCTATACAGCTATATATGTTGAATTAAAACATGATTTCAGCAGTCAGTCTATTACCAAAAAGTGCAACTGGAATAAATAAAACAAGTTTCTATTTATACTGAAACATTTAAGTATCAATAGGTAAATTCCTGAAATGCACCTCCTTCTTATCACTAAAAGAAGCTAGTGTTTTTTCCCCCTCACATGAAGCACGTCAAGCAAGACTTTTTCTCTGAACTAAGACTCGTACAATAATAGGTTACCTATTACAGGTTACCTAGATGAAAGGAATCAATTTGTTGTTGAAGATGCTATGTGCTATGTAAAGGATTAAATCTAGATTACTTTCAGCAAATATTTTGCTTTCAATGAATGCACAGCACTTGATATCCACATTACTGTTGTAATATTATTACAATGATGTCTTTTTATTACAATTTAACCACCCTTTATACATTTTATAACACAAACAAGTACATAGTTTGGGGGAAAAAAATAAAAAAATATATACATATATATATGGTAATTTATCATCTGTCTATGAGAAGCCACTTCTTAGAACCTCTTTCCTATCCTTTCTGCCACACTATAAATCACATATACTTACTATAATCCTGCTTGATCTACAATTTCTGTAATTCAAAAATTGAATCTACGGTACAAAAAAAGGCAACCATGTCCAAAAAAATTGGACATAGCTTTTGAACAGCATTTTAAGGACCTCAGAGTATTAAAAACAAAAACAAACACAAAAAACAGCTATTAAGTCTACATAAATTATTGTATATCCAAAGTCAGAGTTCAACCCACTCCTAAGGGAAAGACAAAAATGTTTTGCTCACAACTTGTTCACTGGGCACTGTCATATCTTGTACAATATCTGATTCTTTCAGAAATGACATTTAGATGTCATCAAATCTAAATCGTCGGCAACCTCAAATGCTTTTTTAGAGATAATATCCAAGACTGATGAATACAATACACTAAGAAGTTAATATGACCAAATCAAGCTGTCTTGTTTCTTTTTGTAAGTCATTCTTTTCTTGACAGTTACACAGTGCCAGCAATCTTCCTCATATGAAAGTTCATAATCCTTATGTTTGTCTTGTGTGTGCTTTCACTTAAAACAATATTTACCTTTGACTTAAAAACAAAGAATTCTCCTGTGACAGGTGGTACGTATTTCTGTTTAGTTATTCTGAACTGTTGGATCTATGTCGGTACGTGCTATCGAGCAGCTGACACAACCAACGTCAGATCAGTCACATTTGCTGTGACCTTAGAGTCAATCTGTAAAATCTTTTGGAGGAGCACACTAGGTTGCATAAAGGAAAAATACAATTCTGAGTTCATTTCAGTCTTTTATCATTTATAATTTTCTCCTCACATTTTCACCTTTTCTCACATTCCTACATAAACTTTTGTTACATGTTTTTACATTTTCTCCTCAAATTCCTTCAAAAAAGCTTAACACAGATGTTACTATAAACCCCTTCTCTGCAATAAAAAACAAAAATGAAGTCTGCCTCATTTGCCCCCACATGGCTCAGCTAGGCTGAAGGCTTCTTTTCTCATGAAAACTAAAGGTCAAAGATCTTTAATGCTTTCCTTATCTCACAATTCTTGCTAACTGCATGTGTTAGGAGTATTAGTGTTTTTGTATATCCTCCTGTAAAGATTCCTTACAGATTGCGAAATATTTAACAAAAGATGTCGAGCTTTTGATGTGTCATATTTAAGGGAAAGCATTTTCAATAGCCTGAAAAATTAAATGAATAGCACACAATACATTTCCCATAGATAATCTTCTAATGCATCTTGCACCAGTATTTTGTACTCTGCTATGGCTTAACTGGCTATCCTTCTGTAATTGCGTTAAACTTGCATAAGAGAATTACAGGTATAAGCAGATAAACACTTCAATGGACTTAATTTGGCTGAATTTAAGCACATTGACTTCTGTTTAATAAAGAATCAGTCAACATAATTATAACTGTGGATTTAGGAAATAACTTATAAACCGATCCTTGTGGAATTTTTTCCCCCATAATATTTCTAGGACATTTCAAGTGCATTAATATTCGTAAGAGCGTTGAAAGTAAATTTTACAGTCTAAAAGCACTGATTATTTCAGTGGGGCAAATGAGGCAGATTTTTTTTTCCTTGTCCAACATTCAGAATGGGAATTTTCTCATCAGTTATCATCACCAAAATAGGCGTCCTGATGACTTCCATTAACTGTCTCAGTGGCATAATATACTAATTTACTCAATAGTCAGGTCACTTTCAGGTGTAGCCATCTTTTCAAAGGTGGACATATTCTATGTTTTGGAGAATTCTGGTCTTCTGTAATTTTGGTATCCAAAAGTAGAGCCAGCAGTGAAACAAGAACATTCATATCCACATTAGGATGGTGATTTTTATAAAGTTCAGAACAACAGCTGCTTTTCCAACATTATGAACCCACAAATCAGTACCAGTGTTACATGGATTTTAACGGATGGTCAAAGGAAGAAAAGATAGATGTTAATTTTTCTTAATACAAGCATTTGCAAGATTTAGATTATGTACTCTTAATATGTATGCCGTATTTCCTCTCAATGAGCTTAGCACGTCTTCACATACTTTTTCCCTCTGTCTTATTTTCTCTTGGTCACCCTCTACTATCTTCAAGTTTCTTTATAGCTTATATTCCACAGAAACAAGGAACAAACAGACGACATGCAAGGACAAGTGTATTTGAGTTTGGTTTGTTAAAAGAAGCTTGCAGTTACTGTACATATGCCTAGATTGAACTAAAACTAACAGGAAGTACCTTTGCTTTATGACTGATATAGCAACCCATGGTATGGCTGAAGAGCCTGTTTAGACATATGTTGAAAGTTTGCAGTGTCTTAAGAAAGCTCATCAGCTTCCTAGAGTGCTATCTCTCACAGAGCAAATACTACCAACAGTGAGCCACCAGGAGTATTCTTGTACTTCCTTCATTGTCAAGCATATTGAAGCATTTACATGTGCAATATCTCTTTTCCATTTGAGCAATATAAAACAAAGGGATACAATGAAAAGCAGGCTTTCACCTCAAAAATGCGTACAGAACTAGACGAGGTATTTCAATGGTTCAGAAAAATAAAAGATAGATCAGCTGGAGTCCTGATGAGTGATTCCCATATAGAAGTAAAAAATACTGATGTCAGTGAAGCTCAAAATCCATGTCTGTACTTAATAGTTTCTCACAGATTTTATTAGAAACAGGACTGGAAAAAAAAAAAAAAATTAAAAAAAAAGAAAAAAAAAAGACCATTGAGATGTAACAAACAAAACTAACAAAACTGTTCTTAGAAGTACTAATTTAGAAGTACTAATTAAACGTCCATAATAGGATACATGACAAATAATTTGGTGGGATGTCAGAAAAAAGAGCATCACGGCTACTTCCTATTGACCTAGAACATGTTATTTTTCAACAGATAACCGTATGAGCAATTATTTTAAGTCAAGTTGACAGATCTGAGTCCAAATCATCACGAACTTCAAAAACAAGTATTTAAGGGTTCTATTAAATAGCCTCAAGAGCTCTAATGCACCTTCACCCCTTTTCCACTCAGAAAAATGCTGATTAAAAAAATAAATAAATTTAAAAAAAGACTTTAAATCTTCACATGACACTAGTTTAAAAAAAAAAAAGTCTGAAGGATGAAAGTGTCAAAACTAGCCCAAGGTCTGGCAGCTGACAATAACAACTTGTAGTGAAGTCAGCTGGGAAGCTCTCCAGAATCCTCTGGGAGAGTATACCCGCTGCAGAATGGCAATATGCTCTAACTATAGCCATCTAGCTAGTCACTACCACTTTCCAGTGGATGGAATATTGCACAACACAATATAAAGATTTGACATAAATAAGTATAAATAACTGAAAACAGTGAAGCTACTATTCATGCACCCTATCTCACTATCAGATATACAATTTTTCTGTTTTATAAAACTGGGCTCATCTTCCTAATGACTCCTCAGGTGCTCCATAGTTCTGGCTAATCTGAAATTCTGCCTTTGGGACCGGTTGCAAAAGCATCTAATAGATTCCAATTAACTCAGCTGTCTTTGTGTTACAGCTCTTCCTTTCTAAAGGTCAGCACCTTTGCAGCACGCTAGTTATGTTATTAATTTGTTAGCATTGCTATGAATAAACAAACCAATCTCTTTCATACCAATATATAAACCACTACTAAGACACTGATAGATAGATGGTAGTGCCAAATCTTATTTTTACCTTTTTCCAGCTATATATGCCTTACTTTTAAAATAGTAATTATTTTAACATTTGTTCATTCTCCTGTTCATTTGTTCATTACTCCTCAAGACTGACAATCTTGAAAGAGATGACAACATCAAGATTTTCTGCCCACCTCCTCTCCTTCAACTCTGATTATATCTAGACTTTAAGGAATGGTCCATCTCCAGATACTTAAAGAGATCACATATGGCAGCTGTTTTGGTATACATCTAATTAGGACTGGAATGGTTATAACAACTTACAGTAATGAAATAAATAGAAAAGGTCAAACAACTAAAACTTCATTCAGGTTTATTAATGGAAACTCAGATAATTTTTGCCTTTTGTTTCCTTGAAGTACAGCGTCTTTTTGTAAGCGTTCAGAACTACTATCTCATTCCTTGCAATATTTTGTCAGAAGATCCACTGGTATTTCATGTATGGGAACATGCCAGTCAAATGGTGCCTTTTGACTGCAAGCATACATAGTCAGAAACCCAAGATATATACTCGGTCAACATCTTTTCAGCTTCTCACACTGCCCCACTAGTGAGGAGGCTGAGGATGCACACAAAGCTGGGAGAGGCACAGCCAGGACAGCTGGATCCAACTGCCCAAAGGGATATCCAGTGCCATGTGGTGTCATGCTCAGCAATGAAAACTACAGGGAAGTTTTCCAGGACTGCTGTTGCTCAGGGGCTGGCTGAACATTGGTCACCTGGCGGTGAGCCAGATGTTTTGTTTTGTTTTACACCACGTGTTTTTCTTGGTTTTGTATTGTTTTTACTTACTTAACTTTCTTTACCTCAATCCATGAGTTTCTCACTGTTGCCCTTCTGCTTTTATTCCCCAAACCCACTGCCCTGTATGCGTGTCTTTACCCTATAAGTTCTTAAGAACTGGAGATATAAGTTTACATACAGACTGTCTGCTTGGGTATGGATAACCATGTCTTCACTGAGCATTGTTTCAGTTTACTCTGGGCAGCTTTTGTTTTGCATGATTTTACCCAGAGTAAATACTTTAAGAGTACATAAAAGAGAACAGTGATAAGAGATATAAAACAAAATGCAACAACGGAGAATCTGAATTAAAGATCTTTGCTCTCCTAGGTACAGCCTTATTGGCTTATTATTTCGTACTCAACAGCTTACACATTAACCCTCTGAAAGTGCTATATAATAAGGAATTAGCTTTGTGTTTGCCACCAATTACTGCAAACAGTAAGCAGAAGCTAGTCAGCAAAATCCATAGGTTTTTTGAAAGGACAAAGCAAAACTGGAATGGTCTTCTGCCTTCATGAGATTAGCTAAATTGATTCAGCTTTCTAAGACCTCTTAACAAGGTTACCTAAATAAATAAATAAATAAAATAAAGCATTGACTCAGACTGAGTTTACAGCATTTTGGCTGCAATAACATACTTAGGTTTACATCAATTTTTTGTGAGGAGTTGTTTAGCATGCCTACTGGTTGCCTGCACCATGCGTATGCATCAATACTGGGCAAGCTTGCCACAAGCAGACAATTAAAAACACAGCAAACTTGCAGGATCAGCTTACTGTCATCTTAACATTTTAGAGAGATCTGTGTTTGTGCCTGGTCAGCACTTTGCTAATTAACTGTATTCTGACTATTCTGCAGAAATGATATTTTAGCTTGTAAAGTATCAGATGAATATTATGGTCAAATAAACTTACACTGCAAAATTGGAAAGTCACTGTCAGTCTGCTCCATCTTACCCTTAAAAAGCTCAGAAAAGTCCAAAATGTTGATTATATCAATATTATGCACATTTTCAATATGAAGAATACTGCACTTGTACTGGAGTTTATTTGTATTACAGTATTTAAATATAGTCTCAGATCAAGAATACTAAAACACAGGTGCCTAGCTATTAAAATGCCTTTAATGAGTATCCAAAGACTAAGATGAGATCAATCCAACTTTATACAGGTTTGTCTAAAAAATTTTTCATCTGTTTACTTAAAAGCAAAGAAGCCCTTCACTCCATGTAAATCAATAGATAAAAAGCAGTATTCATTGGAGCAGCGCTTGAAGCATCCCTTTGGGATGGTTCTTACTAAAGTCCATTATTTTCTGGTTCTTCTTAGTTTACTAGTTAGTTTGCTTAGTTTACTAACTCAGAACAGAGGTCAATAGATAGGTATGGCTTTCTCCCACACACATCCTCTTTTATCTGATAGAGTCTCTTGATAAAGTCAGTGTAACTGTAAAATAATTCTTTGTCACATTGAGAGTACCTATAGGATTAGTCTACTAGGATTTTGTACTAAAAGTTTTAGAATGTAAAAGGTAAAAATAAAATTTACTATGTTTTAAAGACAGCCAAAACAATCTTGCTTGTGGCAAGCTAGTACATTCACTCAAAGCAAAAACAAAACCCTAACACAACACAGGGGCTGGAAGCTGAAAGGTAAATTATGCTTGCTGTGTTTTTGACTTGAATCCTGCCTGTATGATCAGTAGCATTCAGACTCCCGGCAGGGAAGTCTCCAAAAGAGAGGGAAAACTAGAAAGGAGGCTTTAAAGAAAGAACAGAAAAATGTACTAAATACAAATTCTAGTTGAGAAGTGAAATTGGTTAAATTGCCTTAAGCATGTCTGTGGAAGAAAAGGGTCCACACAAATTTCTCTATTTGGAGGAGCAGTGTGAAAAGCATAGCAGAGCATGAAAAGGACATGCCTGCATAGAAGACTTGCTCATTACAGACCATGTCATTCTGTTTTGGAAATGGGTAGAATGAGGGACACACTAAAGAAATCACTGAGACAGTGTAAACAGATGCATAGGAAGAAATCAGTCATCACAGGATTCACCTGATAGCAGTCAACACAAGAAGATTAAACTGCATGGGGGCAAAAGATACAGCATCATCTTGTTCTGAAAACAAGGATTCAGACATGGTCATAGGCCTTCACTAGGATGACATAGCTGTAAGATGCCCCCGTCACAGAGCTTACCCAACAGAAAGGAATCATTCCTGCTTCATCATTGCTAGTCAGCAGAAGCTTCAAAATATTCAAGATTGGATTAATTATGATTTTTTTAAAAGCCGTTCATAATTTGGAGGTGGGAGGAGTGAGCAGAATTCAAAAATAGTTACAGAGGAAAAAAGAACAGCTGCTCTTTACAATTATTCAAAAAAGGGAAATGCACTCTGAAACACAGCTGTTTGCCCATGAATTAAACTCAGCATTCACTCAGACATTTATCTCAGATTGCTAGTCCAGGCTTTAACACATGTCCCCATCTGATAGCATTTCTTCCTATCAAAATAAATGGAACCAAGGAGCTCAAATTGCTTAGGCAGTTTGGAAGATCTCAGTCTATCTTTTAAGCAGGTATACTGTTCCTTCCTCAGTAGCTTAATATGATCTTTCTTTTTCACAGAAGTGTGGGTTGTTTCCCTCACATAACAAGACAATTTTAAAAATACTAGAATTTTAAAACTATCTTCTGGGCATCATAAAAATGTCAATCTTGAAGTAAGGCATAAACTGACAAATTCATCTCTAGGTAATTCAAAAATACACAAAGTGTATAACTGTGCCCAGAGCACAGTACATGAGACAAAATATAGATAAGAATAGATCACTGAACTTCTCAGATTTGCTTTTCTTCTGCAAAATTCCATTACAGGTAATATGTAAAGATAATGCTTAACCACATACTCAAAATCATACACTGATTTAATCTATGACACTCACAAAGAGTCTATCTCTTCAGAATGGACTGCTGAAGAGACGAGAAAAGCTTTAGGCTAGACTTCCAATCCAGGTGTAACCAGATCTACTTTATCCAATCTTATTTTAAAAAAGACCCAGAACCCTAATTTGTGTAGTTCACAGACATATATCCCCTTATTAGCTTTACTTCCTCTGTGCTCTTTTCTTATGTTTGGCCTATGTCACATCATAAACATTCCATATTTTAAAAATTCCTCTCAAAAGTTATCACTATGCAAAACAAGTTTAGGTTCTACACAGTAAGAATATAAAACTTCCTATTCCTTAGGACAGAGATCTTTTGCCTACCAAGATACAAAGATAGAAAAAGAAGATTCTACTTTAATATTCAAATATTACTGCATGCAACTGACAGGAGAAAAGTAGTCATAAAGCCTGCTAAATAACATGTAAGTATGGCTTTGGCTTTTCTGTCTCTTTTCTCAGGGGACTCCTGGGAAGTTACAGTTCTGTATCTAGGCAAAGATACAGGTTTTCTTTGTGAAATGAGAAAAAGGAAAAGATAGATTCTAAAATCCCTAATTATTTGTTCAGATCAGCGAGATAGGTAAGAGAACCAATTACATACCATCAGTGAATATGACGGTATATACACCATACCACCATATGGAAGTCCTCAAAGCTGAATGGACCGCAAGAATTGACTACAGTTCACACAGTCAAAATGAATAGTACTTGATAGGATGAAACTCTCTCACACATCATATTAATTACTTTGTTGTGAACACAGAAGAAGCAGTTAAAAAAGCTAATGAGCTTGTGGACAACTCCAAAAACAAAGGGAAAAAAAGCTATTTTTCCAGGACATGTTATTGGATTTACATTAATTTAATAATCATTAATGCTATTGAACAATAAAGTAAGCTATTAAAGAACTTCTTTTTTTCCTTAGAATGTTCCACAATACTGAGAATTTCTTCTAACCTGTTATACACCTCTCTGTTTTGATTTACAAATAAAAAAGAAAAGAAGAAAGAAAACCTTAAGAATGAATCACAACTAGGTTTGAATGCAAAGACGGTACATTTTACAGAAAACACGCTTACTTCCAAAATCAGTTCCTTTGAGGGAAGATAATAGGTTTCTAATGACCTAATTAATTTTACGCTAAGTGTGTTTTGCAAATGTACAAAGTTAGACAGCAAATTGCTGTCTCTGCTTTGGTAAGAAATGGTTTTCTCCAAACAGATCTCTAAAACCAATGTACAGTAATTCATACCGACAGTTTATTCTAATTACAGCTGAATATAATGGTTCAGCTGAGATACCAAATTTCACCGCAAATACCACTTTGCTAGATGCAAAATAAAATAAAATGAAAACAAATAAATGCAAGTTATTTCAGCTGCAACCTTCTTGTTTTTTCGGTTTTGTTTTGTTTTTTGAGCACATAATGCTACAGAAAGGTACAGTGTGGCAGATCTGGTGCTGAAGAGGAAAAGATTATATATATATATATATATATATATATATATATATATATACATGTATTTTTTTATAAAACTAATGGATGTATGCACATTTGTATTAACATATACCACATAATATTGGCACTCACTTTCTTTTCCTCCCAACTCTGCCAGGGTTCTCTGAAATTGCAAAAGGAAAAGTTTTCATCAAGTGTGAAAGACTGATGTATGTATTTTACCATCTTTTTGAATACCTAGATTCTGAGCTATCAAGATGGACTTCAGATATTGGGTTAATTCCAGTTTCAATGAAAAGACAAAACTATGATGAGTTGTCTTTATTCATAAATGGATATCATATAGTCCTTACCTGTTTTTAGAAATCTACCAGAACATCCCAGTAATTCACAAATTTGAATGTAGCACAAGAAAGAAACAGTGGTTCAGAGCTTTTGTTGTAAGCTATAACTGAATGCAGGAGTTTGTATGTAGGTGACACAAAAACATTACCTTTAGGACAAACAGAAGAGTTAAATGTTAAACAGTTTTAATAATTTTTGAAATGCTTGCTAGCTTCCTGCCCAATTAGAAATAGCTTTTGGAAAACATACAGAAGTAAGTATAAAGTGTATATGCACACTGAACATACGAAGTAGCTAGCCATGCCATGCCTGATGCAGCCCAGAGTACAGTTGGCCCTATTGGCTGCCAAGGCACACTGGTGACTCATGTTCAGTTTGCTGTCAACCTAATCCTAACACCTGCATTTTCTGCATGTTTTTTTATTAATTTTATTTTATTGGAATAAAAATAAAATAAAATAAAGTAAAATAAAATAAAATAAAATAAAATAAAATAAAATAAAATAAAATAAAATAAAATAAAATAAAATAAAATAAAATAAAAAAATAAATAACCATACAGAATATGCAGATTAGCATTATTAGAATATGCAGTATTAGCATCTAAAGCAACATGAGTAGTTTCAGTGAAAAAAGTATAGGGAAAGCACCAGTATATGCATTTTATTTTTTTTTTTAAATACAATGCACATTCATTTAACAATGAAAAAAAGCACAAATTCTCTACATTAAAAGAGCCCCTCCTTTTTTGTACTGGCATCCTACAAAAAAAAAAAATCATTATAAGAAGGCACAAAAATTCTGTAGGATAATATGAATAAGGCATGTAGTTAATCCACTAAGATTCCATTAAGTACTGAGATGATGTTCAGCCAACTAATTACCCATTCATTAAAACAGAACCATAAATGACATTTCCAACATATTACAAAACCCCTCTGTAGTAATATTTTCCCATCTACATCTACTCTGACATTTATATTCTATGTCTTTTTCATAATTATTTCAAATAATTCCTCTGACATATTAAGGGGAAAATAGCTTAAAAAGAGATTACTTACCACCTACCAGTTGCTCATAAAGAAAGGAGCAGAACAGAGTAATTATGTTGGTTTATTAACATGGAATTGACATGCTGGTTGTCCCTAATAGTCACTGCCATGGTCCAACTTTTACATGGTGGAAAAATTTCGGTACTTGAAATTATTTGTATCTATACATATACACAGGATTCATTCTGCTAAAAATGAACACACTTAAAACCAACTCATTCAATTCACAGAAAGCAACACAGCAGCCCAAAATTTGCATTAGAAAAACAAAACACAATAAAAACAATAACACCACTACCACCACAAAAGCAAAGTCTGGAATCTCATGTCCCACTTAGTTCTCCTATTGCTGCTGCAACAGCTGATGCTGGATAAAACAGAAACAGAAGTATAGAGAAGATTGTACAGACAACTCTTCAGATAAAGAACAAATATGGCTTAAAACCAAAAGAGAACTGGATACTTGGTATGAATTATTATTTGTTGCATGTTCATTCAAGCATTCCCTGCACCTCTTAGATTGGTTATTCACAAAGTCACAAGTGCTGGCATTTTGCAGGAAACAGTACAATCTCTGGGATTTTTAGATCACTAAAGAGATTTGCAATGTGCTACAGGTTATTTCTTCCTGCAGAATTTCCTATCATATTTTTATATAAAGCTTATTTCTTTGCTATAATATCAACACATATCATCATTAATTTCTGTTTCTAAAAAAAAAAATAAAAATAATAATAATAATAAAAAAAAAAAACCAACACATTTTCTTCTTCACACATTGGCCCGTATTCTGGATTCCACACTGCAGACTCTTCAAGCAGTCTTTTCTCTCCCTGCATTCTTGTTCTAACAGTTCCTGTCCCTGCCCCTTTCCTATCATACATTATTTTGCCCTACTCCTTCTACTGATATTGATATTTAAAATCCATGGTCCCCAGTTTAGTTTTCGTACTTCAAGAAAATCTAGTCAAAGCCAGCAATGCTTTACAGAGTATATCTGATGAGACAGTGACATCTGAAAAATGAAATCAGTAAAATAGGCCCAATGCAGACTTGCTACACCATAAAGATAAAAAGGTGTGCTATATAGGGATAAACAAAGCTACATCTTAGCCTGAAGGACTGACCTATGTAAACAAGAGAATAGCTGTACAGTGTTCAAAACTCTTTTGTCCTAAATGTTTTTTTCCTTTAAGTTCAATTAAGTATATGCCATTACCAAAGTCACATGATTGGTCAAGCAATTATAATAGCTGCCACATCCCTAGACAGAAAAAGTAATCTTACTAACACCACTGCCATCTATGTTGGTCAATATTTAAGTGATTTCTTTATGCTTTAGCAGAGCTGAGAGTGGAAACAAGCCATAAGCCAAACACAGTTTGAAACCTTGAATAAAGTCAGCTTTCTATCTGAAGCACAACTGACAATGTACATGTATGATGAGAAGACAGCTGGTAGAATGCCAAAAAGATCAGGCAAGCAAATGGAAAACAAAACAAAACAAAACAAAACAAAACAAACAAACAAAAAAACTATCAAGGTCTACAGGTGCTAAGGATAAGGTTTCACTCACTCACAAGATTGGTGGTTTGAGAACTTGAAATGTTGATTCCCTAACTCTTTGAAAATAAAAAATAAAAACAAGCAGCCAACCAAAGCCTATTCTGTTTTCCTCATCCAGCCCGGCAGACTGAGATCCAGAATTGAAAAAGCATTCTGGTTTAACCTATACAGTATGAGAAAGACTCGGCACATATCCTGACAAATTTTCCTCCTGTTCATAACCATCCAATAGATTCATGACTATAGACAGTTACAGATAATTGAACACATATTGAGAGAAAAATACAGTCAAATCTCCCTTGAGACTTGAGGAAACCACATGAAGAAACCACAGAGATTTAAGCAATGCCTTTCCAATATTTGTAACATAATTAACGTCACAGAGATTTTTTTCTTCCAAGTGTACTTTTACATTGGCCTTAATATATGTATAGATCAATATACCACGGTCAACACATACACTGATAATTCATTGTAACCTGTTAGAGGAGATTTTCCTGTGAAAATGGGATGATTAGACGTTTATTATATGATGGTATAGGTCATGATTACCCACTGCTGTACCTTCATTCACTCAGTGGGAAGTTCTTACTGAGCAAGGATTTCAGAAAGAAACCTTCCTGCAAGAAACAAACTAATATGAAAAATGCCAACAATGTCCCCTTTAAAGCACACATTTAGTTTACATATGATTTACTTAAAATTCTATTACAGCAATTCAAAGGAAAAATATTTTTTGCATTTTCATTATTATTTTACTGAATACCCCTCTTCCACGCTTTAACATAGTCTCACTAAGAATTTAGGAATGGTTCACTTAAAAATAAATTGGTATTAAACAAAATCTGTTTACTATATACATAAGAAAATGCGTTGTTAAAAACAGAATGTGAATAACTTGGAACAAATTTCAGAGAAGATGCACTGGCTAGTACCATTAAATAGCAATGCTTTTAAGACTCTTCAAAGCAAGAGTCCGCAGGCAGTGTGAATGCAACACTAAGATAAAATACCTATCAGCGGCACTACATTTTGCAGGAAAAATAATTGATGAGCTGGGTAGAGTGAATTATAAGTTGCAGGGCGCACGCAGTACATTCTGCTCTGTTCAAGGTAGATATTAGGAATACAGGATAAATACTGCCACTGATTATTATAAAGGGCAGAATAACCCAGTAATGAGGTGTATTAAATTTTATTGATTGATAAAAGATAAAACACCTGTATTATCCAAAGTTGGTCTTTATCGCCTTTTAAAAAAAAAAAAAAAGTGCCTTTCTGAAAACCTCACATCAAATATTAATCAAGTAATAATTAAACGGGGTAAAGAAAGTTGTCCTGGTATCTAACTTACAATCCATTGATTCGGCTGTGCTTGACTTATTTTATACACCAATAAAACCTTTTTTTTTTCCCCTAAGTCTTGGTTGGAAATACTGTTCTTACTTATCTTCTAGTCTGTTAATCTATGTAATGATATCACTGCTTATCCTCAAAGTAGCAAGACTGGAAAGCAGGGCCAATACAGCAAGATAAGGCTTTAGCTTCTTCTTTTATATTATGTGTACTATTTTGCTTTAACTGCAACTGCATGCTTTCAATCACTTTTTATGACAGAGTGCCAAGGTCAGAGAGAGACATGTCCATCTACCTTTCTACTCTGTTGGTGGTTACACACATGCTTAAGTACTTATTTAAGGAAGCAGTGTCTTAACCAGATGCTTAAATGATTCCTGGCCTACTGAGGGGTGCACAATTAAGCAGTCAAGGCAATTATGAATTCAGAATCTATGGCATTTGTGCTAGACTTTGCCAATGACTATTTCATTGACTGTTGATAAGGCATTTCAGGTATAATATGCTGTTAGACAAGCTGTGGTTGATGGGAATTTTATGTCTGATGTTACTACAAAGAAGTATTTTTAATATACAGAACATACGATATTAAATACTAGAGCAAAATATTTTACGAGACACTCTCCAAAACACTTAACTTCCTTTGATTACAGCACACCTGTTCCACCCAACTAGACAGTTAGTGGTAATGCTAATGGATGCCTTGCATATTAGCCATCCTAATGGTGCCTCACTTCACCATCAGCCTTAAAAATCACTTTGTCTAAACTCTTTGTTACAGGTCCACATAATCTGACTTTTGCAGGTTACATGAACAGAACAAGGCCAAAATATTCATGGTTTCAACTGCAAATTATTAGAAACACTTTAAAACAGAGCGTTTATAGCCTATTTCGGGTAGGTTGAATGAGACTGGAGTACTCAGCCTGGCAAAGAAGTCACAGGCAGCTTTCCATTTGTACCATGTATCTAATTAGATGAACTACTGTTTGTACACTTAAACTTCTGCACAATCAGGCCTTTATAATTTTCAAAATTATTGGTACAGAAGTAAAAAACATACCATAAATCTGTCTGTTCAATAATTAGTTCATAATTTTTGTTGCTTTCAGAGATTACAATTGAAAGAAGCACATATATCTAGTCAAAGAGATTCTCTAAAGTTTATTTACAATGAATTTTGTTTTGTTTTGTTTTTAATATAAAGAAGCATTTAATGGGAAAAAAAATGTATTTATTCCTGCATGCTGGGAATGCTTTGTTTTTACACAAATTACAGTAGAATTATTAAAAAAATAAAACATAGCTGCCTTATATTCAGCATTATTAAAATCTATCAAACTTTATCTCCTACTGTGACAATATTACTGCTCTGGCCTTATAAAAAAATTCCCACAAATATTTTTTTTCATCTTAAATAAAATACTTGAGATATTTGGAGTGATTAAAACACATGAAAATCAGAGAGACTTTTCTGTATCTACTCTGCCTTTACTTACAGCTTCATAGCATTTTTTCTTCCTGCAGGGCAACAAGAATTAAACACAATTTTAAAGGCCTCCATTGTTATAAAGAACAATGTATAATATCAAGGTGGTAAGGGAAGAGAAATTCATGACTATATAGAAAAAAAGAAAGTCTTCACAGGAGTAAATATTGGTTGTAGTTAACCAACTCTAAATTGAAACATACCACAGAGGAGAAGGCAAAGCCTTCTAAAGTTTTTGAGGATTCATGTTTCCCTAATGAATACTCCATTCATTCAATGATTCAATACTCCATTCAATGAATACTCCATACAAGCATGAAAGATAGCAAACGACTTGCTTTCAACTTGTGCATAAGTATAATATATGCTGCCAGGAAACATGCTGCCAGAAGTTCCTGCCTTCTTTTTCAGTTGCTCTTTTTGTTGACTTAACAGGAAGGTTTGGATTTCCCACAATGGGACATACTGAACCTTTGAAGCAGATTGTCCTTCATGTAAGACAAGTATATACAGGTGACAGGAATCAATATAACTACCTCAATTCCAGCTGGCAGATTCCAAAGTCTCAGTAGAGATTAGGATCAGGCAAGGGGGGAAGCTGCTGTCCAACGTGGAATGAAAGGGAGGCTGTTTGCTGTGAACATAAGCATAGGCATTCCTTTGTTATGTGGACTTGCTTTGTTTTTTGTGGTTGTTGTTGTTGTTTTTATCAGAAAGACCGCTTATTCTAAAATTTTACACCTAAATGAATATGGATTTTTTTTTTTATTTTGCCTAGCATTTTGCCTGCTTATATTTGCTAAGGTACAGAAGCTGTACAACAGAAGCTGATGCATATAGCACTGAAATAACAGCAAAGCAAATGCGGTTCTAGAATTCCAAGGGGGAAAAAATGTAAAACTCTAGTATTATATGTGGTTGCTACCTGTAATTCAATAGCATTTTTATATGTATGCTGGCAGCTATTGTGCTCTCAGCTGTTTGACTAAGTGCGATTAATTAAAATAATTATTTGCAATTTATCAAGAAAGCTATATCCACAACAACTAAGAATTTCTCAGCACTAGAAAGATGGTGAGTAGGCAGATTCTATGCTATACAGAACCACACTTATTTCAGAGACAGTTTGTGCAAGCGACTATGTAAATTTTCAGATGAAAAAAAGGAGGTGAAATCCTGTTTCTACAGATGGTCATCACAACGCATCCTGGCTAATCTGTATATCAAAGGCCAAGTCAGTGGGACTTGTTTTGAATCTCTACCTCTATTATATCTCTATTACATTTAAATGTTTGGTTTGTAACGTGAGATGGGATTAGAAACTAAGATTAAGGTAGATATTGAAAATCATTTTGTGTTACATGAATTCCATAGCTCTGAGGAGAGGCATGAATAAGGCCTCTGAAAAGTTGACACAGGGATCAGTGCTTGAGGAATATGGGACTCCGCTGGACCAGCAGCTATTGAGAGACCTCAGTAGCTCCCTATGAGGTTATGAGCTTGGCTCAGCAGCAGACAAACTGGAAACCTGCCAAAATAATGCATTTCCTCTGGTAGTCATTGTGGAGCTTTCTTGCCCAGAGATTTCCTACAATTTGAATTCCAACCAAGCACTTGACTGTGAAATATTCAAAATCCTCTGAAACACAGAAATTGTTTTCCTCCATACTGTTACAACTATAAATCTTTCCTTGCACTATGCTTGGTTCCCATCTCTGAGATTAGACCACATTGTGTTTTGGAAAGCTTCTGTACAAAATAGCATTACATCTGCAAATGGGAGATGTATGTGAAACTGAACAAAGCTGCATCTGCTGAAGAGGTACACCTGCACTACAAAGGGATTTGGCATTTGACATTTCTGTTATTTCACTTCCTAGGCAGCTGAAGGCAAGCTGCCCAAACCAGAAAAGTTCCCCTAAAAAAAACAGGAAAAACAACAACAACAAACAGATAGCCTTGAATGAGGACATCATACCTCAAGAAAATGAAAATTGTTAAAAATTGAAACCATAAAGTTAAATCTGAGGAAATAAAATACTTTCTTTTTTACAGGTGCAATTTAAATATGCCATAAAAGACCTGAAATAAACTTGGAGCAGGTAGAACTGCAGGCTCAAGCCTAGTGACCGTACACCTTCTCAAGCTACTTTCAGAGCACTTAGTTTGTAGCACATAAAATATTGAGCTAAAAGAGAACTATTGATGTAGATGTAATGGATGTGTAAGCAAACTCACTTTTTGTGTATATCTTAGAAGTAATTTAAAGCTTTGTATGTTGGGAATTGCCAAGTCTAATTTTTAGCCTAGAGCAAGTTTTTATAGACGAATAACAAACTCTAATGATAAGAGTTTGTAATGGTCAGACTTAAGTACTCTTCTGCTGCTAGGTATTCTAATGGCACACCCTAGCTTTGATGGACCTGGTTCCACAAAACAGTCCATTCACCCACTTCACATAAACTGTAAGTTTCTGCAACTTGAAATTAGGCATTATTTGGATACGTTTAAATCTCATCTGTTTTAATGGAAAGCATGTGCTCATTTTCTTTCAAACTACCTTTGAAAGGATCATGAGCAAGTAATTAAAATGGTTCTCTAAACTATTAGTTGACATTTCAGTTCTCAGTAGCTATAGCTAGCCTGAAATTGTTCTCTTTAGACATGCCAAACATACTTAAAACAAGCAATTGCAAGTTATTAAGAAAATAGAAACTTGGAGTGCTTTTCAATTCATTCACATAAAACTAACTTATCTTGACCTGTAAGTTTAACATAACACTTTTTTGCAGTTGTCATAAGTCAAATTATGAAAGTACTTTTAACCAAATGAAGGCACAAATCCATATACCATTTCTTGTGAAATTCTCCAGAATTCACACCTTCTGGTGACCACCTTAGAAAGAAAAAAAAAAAAAAGTAATTCTACAGTGTGAATAATTCAATGAGAGGAGTAATTAAGAAATCAATCAATGGAAATTTTATTAAAAACTTGTTGTTTATTCTGCATGAAACTGTATTCTAACCTTGTACAGGTCACTGGAATTGGTAATAAATCAGAAACAACAGAGTTAGTGTTCTGCCATACTACTGGCGCAGATCATGGCTCTTCCACATGTATAATTTAGGGTCTCAGAACAGGAGATAAACTCAAGATTTCCTAACTTTCAGCTGTGTCACACACACACACATATTCACAGATTTGCTAGCTGATAAATATATTCTCTGAAAGACTTTCCATGACACCAATAACTTGCTGAAAAACATCATACCAGTCCAAATAATAATCTGGAATAAATTGGAATGGAAATCTTGGACTTGCATTTTTAATACCTTTTAATGTAACCTAATCCATCAAGCACGCAGACAGACAATAATCATGCCTCAATTTTTCCATTAACTGCTGTTGACTAATTGCATTGTTTTGGTTTATAATCAAAACAATACACGAAGCTTTAACAACAATATGACAGCCTGAAGCAGTTACATCTCCTTAATACTTAGAAATGAAAAATAACAAAATCTAACCTACCGATAAATTGTAAAAGGAAAAAAATATTACATATTTTTCAGATATATTTTAATTGATAAAATAATAGAGAACTGAAATATAGAACTACATAAACAAATAGAGTTATTTTAGTGAAGCACGTTTGATGAATGCAGAATTAATTCTACTTGCATAGTAATGTTTAAGTACTAGCAACTATAGAAGGAAAAATTCTAAATATCAATTATGATACAAACCATTGGGACAAAAGGAAAAGATCAATGTTTTTCCCTTTTTCTTCTTAAGTATGTGCTTTCCTGTGCACAGTGGTGAGATGAGAGCTCCAGTTGCTATAACAACTTAACTCTTTATTATAATCAACAGTCACCTAAGTTTAATTGCCATTCTGCCCTACTAAACTGTTACATTCAACAGCAGTTGTAGGAATTCCATAAATCTTGTTACTCAAACCTATGTAAAATCTCAACGCAATCTGAAACATACTTAAATGTCAGAGCTAGTCTGAAGTTCTCCTTTACTTCTTTACTGTAGCAATGTATCATTCAAAATGAATTACTTTGTCCATGAGCACATTTGTCTTGGGACAGCTATCCTCTGAGTAAACACAAAACAAACGTAAAATGGTATTAAAACTATATGAAACAAAATACATCAAAATAACACTTTTAAATATAAAAATATTGAACATATTTTTACAATAGTGAAAGCATCCCTACCTCGTACAAAAGAACTTGCACTTAGGTCAGCAACAAGATTTAAACTATCATAAAAAATGAAGTAATGAGAATGCTTGAGCAGAGAATGATTAGAACACCCAGTACACATAAAAATCTAGAGATACACGTGGAATAAGTACAAAGATTATTAGAAACTATATCATGAACCTCGTGATATAGCTGGCCTCAATAACATTTTCTTTCACTAATCAACTAAATCATGGAAATGGGAAAGATATCAGCATTCTTCACAAATGCTCTAATTCAGGTCCTGTGGGCTCAGAATAAATTAAGCCTTATCACTTACCCATGAATTATGATGCCAATCTATAATAAGAGGCCTTGTATCTATCCTCAGAAACAGACAATCAGAGAAGAAGGAAAAAACAGAACCGTATTATCAGTATCAAACATTTGGGGTTAAAAATAAGCTAAAATAGTTTGTTATATAAGGTACAAGGATAAACATATGATGTAGTATTAAATAAGATAACTGATTCTTTTTCAAGAGAAATAATATAAAAATGAAATGTATTTAAGCTTGTGTACTTTCAGAGTCACCTGTTCTTGCTTTATGCCCTGCATCTTTTCTTAAATTCCAGAAACTTCCAAATAACACAACAAAAACTCATACCAACACTCAGAACAGAGGATGACACCTCATGCTTTAAATGCAGCCATGCATGACCTCACTTTCACTTGCAGCATAATGCAGAAATCCCTGCTAACCACCTAAATGCAGTAAGGGAAGCTGTATTTGGAAACGAGCTAGCCAGCAACTGGACAGTACGAATAACTGAGCCATAGCCAAAAATATGGCAAACTATTAACTATTATTATTAACTACAATCACATTAACTATAGTTCTATTAAAATTTTAAAACATGGATGCTGCAGGTATTGAAGAAAAACCACGAAGCTGGAATTAACTTGGCTTCAGTTTCATGGTTGCTTGTCGGAACACTGTTGCCATTCCACGATGCAGAAATGGCCAGTCTGTGGTCTGCGGATCACCTTCCTTGGCCACGACTTGTGTGCTGCTGCTTTTGCACCAGTAGGGCAAGTGGGCAAAGGTCATGGGCTTGTGCCAACCTCCCCTCTGCTGGGTGCTCTCCTTTGCCAGCTTCTCTCTCTATGAGGCCATAACAACTGGGATATGCTCTTTAGCACCTCAGGGTGAACACACAGGAGCCACCTTGTTAAGCCCTGCACAATGGCCAGCTGAACAATGGCCATTCTTATCAGCTGACCACTGGAAAAAGCAGCTGCCATTTCATTGGCACTATGAAAATAAATCACACATATAAAACCTTAAACAATAGTAAATACTAAATCCACTCAGTCAGGTTGCTTCCTGTTTGAATACCCATTTTTAGATTTAACCCACTAATTCATTATGTGTTGTTTGTCCATCTGTATTTACCTGTGATTAATACAGGACACAAGCACCACAGCAAATCAAAAATACCATCTTGGCATTAGCTCAGGAAAGAGAAAAATAAAATTGTAATAGCAAAACTCTGTGATTCTATCAGACTGTAAACCATTAAAAATTAAACAGTCATTTAATGTATATTTATGCCTTTTTATCTATTTTACTTATTATTTTACTTATTACCTTTAATGCTCAGAAGACTTATAGTGAAGATAATAAAATACAGAGACATTAGGATTTAGCCAGGAAGTCAGAGCACTCAAACAAACAAATTGTGCTGAAATCTCTGACAGCAACTAGTTAGCACATTTATCAGAAATCAATAATTCTAAAACACTGTCATAAAATAAAAACTGATTGTCTTTGGTAAGGCCCACTTTTGCAGAATCGCTGTACTGAAGAAACAGAATAAGCTCTGGCTTCTGTTCCAAAAGAAGCACATAGCAAAACATAGCAAAAAAGGCTTGCTTTTGATATTCGTTTATTAGATCTGGATCAGAGAACAGAATTAAGTATTTATCTTTAAAAAGTAATATCTTTTTGATTATATGTCGTAGCAAAAATCTTATCTTTGTTTTAGAAGTTTGAGACTAATGCTGGCAGCATTAGGAGTCTTGTGAACCTTGACAGTAGTTCAGCCAATTATCTGATGAACGATGAAGATGGAGTCTTCTTTACTCCTCTGCGACATTTCTGGGAACCGTAATTCTGAAAATCTAAATGGAGTCATTGCTTTTCACCCCTGTGGGCAGAGCTATAATTCTCCAGATATACATTCTAACTGGGTTTTCTAATAGCTCCATTCATTTCTCAATCTTTTTAATAAGATTGCCAGAGAGGACAGCTTGTCTCTGGCATATTTCTCTTCAAAAAGGACAAAATCATCTGAGCTATAATTCAAGCCTTTCAACATCACATTTTGGTCATCACAGCTTGTCAAATTAAACAAACTAATATTGCAATTTAAAAAGAAAAATGAAAAAGACAGAAGATGACTGTGGTTCCTGTAGTTTCCACGGCACATTTTGTAAAGTCAAACATGTTTGAAAAGTAACTCCTCATCTCTGAAATACAGAGGGATACATACCAAGCTGAGGTCAATAACTGGCACTTACTGCGTGGTATGATAATTTTCACAATAATTTAGAGCCTAAAATTGGAAGCAAATAATGAAGTACCATTGCAGACAGTAGTACTGAAATGAAGAAAATATCCTATTGAATTAGTAAAAACATTTTTAAGCAAGTCACCAGTTTGTTTATGCAAAACATACAGCAATAGGGTTTAGCAAATTCTTAGGTTTTACACTTCATACAAAAAAATATAAAATAAAAAAACTCTTAATACCTACAAAAAGGCTATGGGGGGAAGAAAAGCTGTGTGGAAATACATAAAAATATTTTTTAAATCAAGTTAAGGGAAATCACTTCTTGATTCTATATAAAACTGTAGCTCAGAGTTAACAGTTGAGAGAAATTGGTACTACACTTTATTAAAACAAACAAACAAACAAAAAGCAAGTGAATTTACCTTTATTTGTATATATGTGAAATATTTACATAATGTGAAACTTGTATATTCGTAGGTGATGTTGAATATGATATATTTACTCCCTAGTTTAATTTAGATTACAGTGAGTTACAATGAATTACAAAGAGACTCCTGAAAAAAAAAAAAAAAAAAAAAAAAAAAAAAAAAAAAAAAGATTTATCTTAAGAGGAATTACAAAGAAAGCATGAAATTTTGTAATGGAGGTATACCTTGAAATAAATGAGCATAGTCAAAACTTTCGCTTGAAAAGCTGGGGCTTTTCTGTTCAGATGGCTTTGTTTATATTGAAAAATTAAGACAATCATGTCCTATACCTCCGTGAACCCTGGGTGCCAGTGTAGTATTCATATTTCACTTAACTATTCCACATTAATAGACATGAACCATCAGCACACATTGGTATAAAACCTACATCTCTTCACAGGAGTAAAAAAATTATTAGAAATCTTAAGCACTATGGACTCATTTATTCTGAGGTTACTAAATGGACCTTAGGTGGGAAGGATCTGTGGATAATTTTTCTACTACTCTGTCAATATATACATTTCCCTCTAAATATTCTCAGCATTTTATCTTAATTATAATTATGTCAAATGTGAAAAGAAAAATTATTAAAGCCAAAGCAATATATTTTTTGCTGTAGTGACTTCTTATAAAGTTTTCATTTGCCTGTGTGTCCAAAAAGTCTGTTTCACCAAACTCCTGAGGAAACTGAACACCAGTTTCCTGTAATCTGCCACCTGCTCCTACCATGGAAAATTTAATTGTCTCATAGCTCAAAGATTTAAAAGAAAAGAAATGTTCAGATTCATTGTTCATTTGTAAAGAGCAAATGGAAATAGAAATTGAAGAGAGGGCTTGGATTTTGATAGAGTTGACTTTCTTTAAAGGAGAGAAAATATCAGAAAGAGCAAAAATATTGCAACGTGTGAAAACAGGGTCAACATCACAACAAATGTCTGTTGTCTGATAGAAAACACTTCTTTGAAAACTTAGTAAACAAAATCAAAAGCTTGGGTTTTGTGTGTGGATATAACTAGTACAATCCGAACCATATAATGCTTTTTATACAGTGAACTCAAATTAATTGGACTCAGATGCAGTTCATTTGCATGATATTTTTTGGCAAGTTTTAAAGTGAGAATGAGACCCATTTCCATTTACCAACACGCAACAATGTCCATAATCTTACTGAACAGCAACATCTGTAATAGAGTATACAGCTATAAAATAAATGTCAAATACAGTTCTTCTGTAAAGTCATAGATTATTGCTCAAAGTAAAGGGACCAGACAATCATGGGAAGAGAGTAACAGGTCACATTCCAATCCCTTCAATTCTGTGATTCTGTGATTCCCTTTTATAACTTATGTGACATACTGTCTTAATGTTGATGTACTGTTTTGACTTAATGTGGATTGCTTATTTATGAAAATACTGATTACAAAAATTCCATAACACTGACCGATTACTCCTTGAGAAATGTCTACTGCTAAGACTGTTAATAAATAAATAAATGCATAGTGTTTAATACAAAACAGAGTCCTTCATGGAACTTACAGAATAAATCCATCTGAATGTACTTTTTTCTTATCTGTACTCTTTCCATCATTCTGATCACTGCACATATATACTTTTAGAATAGTTTCTGTAGCTAACAATGACAACTCTGCCACTCAGGAACAGTACAAAGACTTTCCAGATCAGTTTAATGAAAAATAAATTAATCTGAATTCAGTATCTGAAAAATGTTGATCAACCTCTGTACTGGGTCTGGCTAGGATGGAGCTGACTTTCCTTCCAGAAGCCCATACAATGCCGTGTTTTGGATCTCTGACTACAAGTGTCAATAATGTACCAGGCTTTGGCTGTTGCTTGCGTGGCATCTTCCAGCTCTGCCACCCACAGTGAGCACTCTGGGGAAGGAGGGGTACAGCTGCAGCCAGGAGAGCTGACCCAGGGACATTCTGTGCCATAAGGCACCGTGCTCGGCACTTACACCAGGGTGGCAATCCCTCCAGAGCTGTGCTGCTCAGAGACTGGCTGGGCATTGGTCTGCATGTGGTGCCTTTGCACCACTTGGTTCTGCCAGTTCAGAACTTATGCTGACAGCATATGGCACTGCTTATGTTCCTTTGTTGGATACCTCATAAAATTACTCCACCCAGGCCACAACATAAATTACTAGCGTTACAAAAAATATGTGTCTAGGGTGAAGTTTACTTAATTTAAGACTTGATATTCACTTTATGAAATTCATCCTAATAAAACCGAACCCCTGATTAGGTAGTGAAAATCAGTATATGCAGGATCGTAAGTAGAGCCAGATCAAATTTTTCTTGTATGTTCAAATGCATATTTGAAGGGCAAATGCATTGATTAAATCTGCAGCTATGAAATAACTCCTCCTTTTTGTTAGCTTCAGTATATACATCTCAGTGTCTTTGTGTAGCTACTTCACAACTTGACAGCTACCTTCATAATATTTTTAATTAAAACACTTGAAATACTTTGAAGAAAAGCTAGCCACACTTCAACTTTGCAGTCTTCTTTGTTCTGCTTAAGAAATACCAGAAACTGTACACCACTGTCAACGCCTTTCCTGGGATGCAAATGTGTGGTGTTTGAAAGCCTCTGTCATCTGCAGTGCTGTCTTCAAATTAATAAATGTAAGCTTTTGGTACCATGTGGCTCTTCTATCGACTTGTATTGGCAGGAAAAGGGAGCATATTAAGGAGGAACTGTTGGGACACCAACAATAACAGCACCAGCAATTCATCAAACAGCAATCAGTCTGGACTTAAAGCCCAGACTGCAGATTTTTGGCCCTTTCCTGCCATTCAGCCAAACAACAGTATCAAAAAAAGTTGTTTTATACACAATATTCACAGTAACAATGAGAATAACAATACCCTAATACTCATCATCCAAAGGTGAAGTGGACAGTTAACATAAATCGGTCTCTTCCAACCTAGATAATTCTGTGTGATTCTGTGTGTGTGATAAATGCTGGTGATCTGCTTTGATTCTCACACCTTGTGTTCTGTGTTGTTTGGTATTTTCATCAGTAATAGTTTATTTAAGTATAGAAATCAATTATTGCTTTCCTATTCCCACTATAAAATCCTGTGATTCTTAAATTACATTCTTTCAGCCTAACGCATAAAAAAAAAACACAGGTTAAGTGAGATTAGTACTGAAAACAAGTTAAAAATAGATCTGTTCACCAGAGAGCACTGGATTTAAATGTTACATATTCTGGATGAGGGGCAGAAGGAAAGGGGACTAAGAGGTCTCACAAAGGGATTAGACTTTGTTACTTGAAATATTAATCGACAATCAGCCAAACAGGAATGTGTGGGAAGCACAGTTTTACAGTACTGCTCTTCTAGGTTTTGTTTTCTTCAAAACGTGCATTTCTTTCTGCATGCATTCCAGATATACGTATGTTGGCTTTTTAATGATTTGAAATGGCTTTGATCTAGACTACTTGAAGGAACATGAAAATATAAATAGTGTGACTAGATATGATTAATTCTAGTAATGACAAATAATAATAATAAAAGATACGTGTCTCTGATTTTTTCAGATGTACCTTGGGAAGTTCAGGCTTTAGCTCATGTCAGTCAAATAAGAATGATCTACAGAAAAAATCAGAAATGTAGTAGTGTTTAAGGTCCCCAAATACCACTAGTGCCAGCTTATCAAAGATAAAAAACTAGAAAATCAGAAACAACAACTTTCTGCTTGAGTAGCTGCCACTTTCCTTTGAGATGGAGCAGGGAGTAAGAAAACAACATTCTTGCTGCAACATAATTGTCAAAATGATGAAATAATATGCAATGACTAGGTATGATAATGCAAATAGTCAACTGTTTTAAGAAGCTGTCACCAGTAGGTAAGAAGTGCGGTACAGCCAGGACTTGATGACCAATTATGAGGTGTGAAAATATAATTTTTATTGGAGGAATTCTTAACTGGACACCTCAAAAAAAGAATGGCCATAAATCTTCACTAAGACGATCTCATTTTCTGTATATATGTGAGCAGACAGGTGAAGTGAGATGAAAGGAAGATCTGTTGCAGAGAGCCCCCAGCACATCACCAATACTATGTTCAGATCTCAATCCTTGAATGCAAGAATCCAACAACTCTAAAGGATACCTGTCACACGACATGGTAATTTTCTAGGTACCTTAGAGCAGCATAGCGGAAACTTGAACTCTCATCACCTCACGGGGATAAAATATATTATGCATATATTGAGTACATAGAAGTGTAGAAATGTAATGTGACCTAAATCCCTAACCTGCTTCTTTTCAGCATCAGCTTGGCTGCTTTCTGTAGTTCTCCTTAATGTACCCAGTTAATTACTTCTAGTCAAACTACAGAGAATTAAATGGAATATCACAATAAAAAGGAAAAAAAAATACAGCCTAAATGCTCCAATAGATAAGGAATATTTTAGAGCATTCTGAAGCATCTTCCAGCATTCAATTGCCTGGAAGATGTGCTTTCCTTCACAGCATTACCAGACATACAACACTTTTCTCGCATACTTCTCTTTCATTGGCTGGCATACTACAACAAAAAAATAAATTACGGAATAAAAAGTGCAGTATGGCCACAGAGAGTAACAAAGTAATCAATGAAACACGTGTTCCCTTTTTTCAATAAAGGACAAATGCATGGAAGCAATTTGAAGATTGTTTAATAGCATAGTAATTTCTTTTTCCAAATTATTTTAGTTTTCACAGTGAAACAGAGGAACACGATTTAATAATTACTTTATTTTCCCCCTTTCTATCTCCCCCACTGATGTCTTGAATTTTCAACAAAATTAGAGAACCAAAAGGCTTATACCCCACCCTTCATAAGCAAATATATTGACTGAAACAATTCCAGTTCTTTGAAAAAACAGTTTGGTATTTTGACCAGCCCAATGCAAGCTATTCATGAGAAAAGTACTTTCACTAATTGCATTTTAAAAGGAATATTGCACAAAATAGCTATGCTAAGTCTTGTTACTCAGTGAAGCCTGTATTTCAGTAATAATCTTCTGATACTAATGATGTCTCTACCCAATGGAGAAGTAAAAACACCTCATTAAGTTAACCGTGTAATTCTTAGATATTTCCAACAAATTATAAAGCTTTGATCTTCTGAAAAGCACAACAGATAAATGAATCTAGCCTAGAATTATACAAGTATTATGTGATTGTTATTTTCAAACAATTCAATAAAACTCTTACCCATAGAGAGTGCAAAAATATTAGAAAAATCGGTGCATATAAAATTATATACTTTGGCATCCAATTGTGTTTGAGAAAATGCTGGAATATTAGTATCAGTGTTTGACTCGTATATTTCTCAAAAGAAAAGGTTGCACATTAGTCTAATGTTTCGCTTTAAAATCTGCATGTATCATTTATCATCAAATATTATTCTGTTATATAAGTGAAATTATTTTTCCATTTATCTCCCTGAATATAGTATTTGAACTGAAGAGACATTTAATAAAAAAAATCTAGAGGAAAATCTAGATAAAATAAATAATAGATAAATAATAATAGATAGATAATAGATAAATAATAATAAAATCTAGAGGAACAAAACCAAATAAACCTCTAAATTCCAAACGAAGTATGGAAAATACAAAATTGAAGAGGCAGGAAAAAAAATAAATCTAACAGTTTCTTAATTTTATTTTGGCAGTTCTTCACTTGGGTTAACACATGGAGAGAATCTGGAAATTCCAAATAGCATGGTAGCCCAGGCAGGAACTGGCCCAGCAATCTTAAGAAATCTATTTGCCTTTCTGTTTGTTACCAACATCAGTATTTCTAACTCTCAGCTCAAGTTGATCATTTTTCCTGTCTTCCAGTAAGATTCTTTCTCTATCTGAACCTGCCTTTACAAAACCCAATGGAAGTTTTGCAACATTATAAAGAGTATATTATTAAAAGTATTCCTCTAGACAGAGATACAATTAGGAACTCGGATGAAGGAGAAACCTTCCTACATGGCATGTTTGTAGGCAGAACCATCACTAGCACTACACTCCCAAAGCTTTAAACAGGACAGGCCTGTTTATAGTGCCTGAAGAGAAAAGAGAGAAAAGAGAAAAAGGACTAAAGAAAAACCTTTTAAATAAAGTATATACCATTATTTACCAGATGAATACCTAAGTTTGCTGACCCCCAGATGGGCCTCATTAATTTTGTATACCTATTTATTTGAGTAAACAGGAGTGTAGCTGAATATTGCTCGAACACACTGTACCAGCAAAATTAAAACAAAAGAAAAAAATAAAACTCAAACCCTGCATTTAACTAAGATGACAACATAAATGTAATTTCCCTGCTAGAAAATTTGAGTAGATCTGAAAGAATTACAGAAATGCATGTACTCATAAAGTAAGCCTAACAAAGGACAAAAAAGTAAGAAATAAATAAATAAATAAAAGCAGATGATATAAACTCAGATTTTTTCTCTAAAGAAAATATATTAAAACTCAGTTCAGGTTGTAGCAGAGTGATTTGCACTTGACAGTTGACACCACGTGGTATGCACGTAGAGGGCCATCAGCCTTTGTACAGGCAGACAAAAAAGCCCTGTGTGGTTCTTGTGGTTATGTGGCTGGCCTGAGGTTTATGAATTCTCCAACTCATATTCTCCTAATATGTGCATTTTTGCTTCCAAGATCCAAAAATATCAACTTTGAAAATTAAAGATTAACTCATTCACTCATGGCAGGAGGGAGGGGTCACAGCACGGATGATACAAACAAGGCATGCATTATGCACATGGTGGCTCTCTAACATTAAAAGAAAGCTTCAAAACCACATCCACTCATTTGTGCTCATTGGGCTCACGAATTAACTATCTTTTGCAATTAAATCTATCAAACTTCAAGCTCCCAATTAAAAATTTTCAAATGCATCATGCTCCAGGGTGTCTGAAATTAAAAACCACTTTACGTGTTTGTCAAGTCCTCTTTTGTAATTTTGTTTTACAGTGTTGTTATTTCTACTGTGATAAGTGCTGCCAACCCCTTTCCCTTTATACACCATGAAAGAAGGAAAAAACAAAACAAAGCAAAACAAAAAACACTCCTTCAGACAGCTCATTCCTAACCACGGCTTTTTGTTCCAGCAGTGGTTGCACTGTTCTCAGACATCTATTCCCAAGAGGGGGCTGAGGGGGGCTGGGAGCATCTCCACGCTGCTCCTGACGAAGACCACAGCGCCAGGAGAGCTGGAAGTGGCCCTGCTGGTGTCTGCCCTGCCTGGCTTTGACAGGGGCTGTGCTCAGCATCTCTCCACAAAACCCAGACACACGTCTGTATATTTGCTTTTACTTTTGGTAAAAGGGGGGACAAAATAGAAGAGCTGTTTCAGTTTACCATGGGGATAAGACATTCTAACACTCAATGTCAATAAACCTTTATTTTATTTACCCAATGAAATCTTTCTAGACATGAATGCCTCCTATATGAGGGTCCAAAGAAATGTGACTACAGCTAAATGAGGTTTCTTATTGATAGGCTACTAAATTGTTCCCAGAACGAACCATGTTGTGCATATAGTCATCTTGTGGTGTTTTGGGTCTCATGCTCCCTTTTTCTCAAACGTATTCTCCAGAAGTGAGAACTTATGAATGATGTGATTTTGTAAAGGAGGAGAGAGAAACATAGTTCCTGATTTATAAGAATATAAATTTGTAAATGAGGTGAGCTTTGACAGCAATATTGTTTATCAAAGTGTAGACTTTGATATCAAAGTATTTGAGACTATCAAAGCAAAAACAAGATTACAGAAATTAGGTTAGATTTTAGAAAACATTATTTCTAAAATAGCTATACACAGGCTCACAAGAGCACTGCACATCCAGCTTCTCAGCTCTACAAATAATACTTTTTCCTGTCTTCTGATAGATTTGTAACTTTTCAATAACATTTAGAAAACTGAAAATTCAAATCTATCCATGTACCAAAGGATACTGAAAATCTTTAAATGGGAGATACTGAACAGCTGGAACTGCAGGAACTCTAATTCCTTTTTTCTCTCCATGGGCTTCAGTCGCCTATAGAGAAAGATGAAAGCTATGAAACCATCCAGATACGAAATCTAAAACTGCTGAGGCTGAGAGAAAATGTTCCACCTCAAGCCGTCCCTGGCCATGAAATAATGTGGGAAACTATTGTAATTAAGTGCAACCATTTTTGTTAACGTGAATTCCCATTTTACCTTCAAAAGAAAAAGCTATGTATGTAAACCATATTAAAGATATATCATCTATTTAGGATACAAACAGACATTAAAATAGAAATACAAATACAGTTCCCAAGAAAATAGTATAGTACAGGTAAAAGTCACAATAAGTATAAAAGAAATATACAGAGAATTAAGAAAGAATTGCTCTTCCAATTTTTGAAGCAATGTTTATGATGTCTGTAGTATTTTGTTTACTTAGTTTTGTAAAAACTTCGCTTTTGATTTCATAGATCCAATGCAGGTCCTTGAAAATTAAAGCATGTTCAGAGAGAAACGTAAATACTTGGTGTTGGTCCATAAACATTTTAGGTGCTCACTCTTTCCCCTGATCCCCATGTGTATACTAACACGTGCATTTCACAAAATGTGTACATCTGATTGTTGTGTTTACTTTGTAAAATAAAATTCACATTCTCAGATAAGACAAAGATGCTATTTCTGAGTAAACTCTGGATTTCTTCTACTAGAACAGGACATATGAAGACATCTAGAAGACAAATAGGAAGACAAACAAGAAACTACCCTAAATAAGCATTAATGTAAGCACCGAGGAAGATATTTCTTATGCTTCCTTCAAAGAAGCAAAAGCATAATTCTAAGCAAATAATTACTAGGAGGAAATAATATGAATCAGAATTGAGGAAAATGTAATTATTTTTTCCTCTTCAAGAAGCTATGAAATACTTCATTGTGCATTTCCCAGTAATTTTCCTTGGGGCATAAATTACTACTTCACTTTCTACCTGGAAGATTTTTCCACACAAAACTGTGGAAGGCACCCAAGCAACAGTCACATCCCTACAAAGAGGTAATCAAGCATTTTGTTTAGATTTGACAAACCTCTATAGTTATTTATTTATTTATTTATTTACCTGCAAAATGCCGTGAAGCTTTAAAAGAAATGCAAGCAGTTTTATTCACAAAGTAGAAAATATTTCATTATTACGCTTTTGTGTTTCAACAAGTTTCTTATTTTGAGAATTACCTCAGAAATAATCATAATAATCAGACTCATCATAATCATGTTTTAAAACACACATTATTCTAGCAAAGTTTCATGAAAAAAATGTATGTGTAGCAGTACTCAAGAACATCTACTTACAAAATGAAAATGAAGTTACCAATCCTTAAAAAAATCATCCTAAACACCACCACTTATTAGTACTAAGCTGGACCATCAATCTTTCCTAAGCATCCCCCTGCATTTGAGTACTGAGATATATTTTCTGATATGGCCCTAAATTTGTCAAGTGGGGATGCAAGTAACCATAAAGAGGAGGGGTAAATGACCTGTCAGTTGCCAAAATGAACTTTAAACAGAGCCATACACTTACTAGTTTTATTATAACAAGACAGTTTTACTTTGGCTTTGGGGGATTTTTCTTTTTTGCTACCCCTAAATTACACATCTTACATTTTAATGCTACTACACTGCACAACACAATGCCCTTTAATGAGTAAGGGATTTCATTTTCTGAATGCAAACCAGATTGCAGAAGGAGTTAGTAAGCAGAATAGAGAATGATATATTTCATGTAGGTTGAAAAATTAACAATATGCATTTTTTCTTTTTGGCTTTTATCCATCTATTCTTCTTTGTACATAAAACATTAGTTGTTAGCTCACCAGTGAATTGTTTTAAAAAACACAGGATGCTCTGGAGCCTCTTAAAAAGACAGAAAAGCAGCAAAAATTGAAAGACATATACTGAGCTATCTCCTTTACAACCATTTCTCACAAAAGTCAATTTTATTTCATTTCTAAAATGACTCACTCAAGCACAAAATGACTGATCATTGCATTAAATGTTGTTCACTGCATATATTTAAGCCAACTAATAAAAGACAACCCATCCTACATTTTTATCAATATTGTATCTATTTCATGATTAGCAAACCAGCTGTCAATCTTAATATGATTTCTCACGGTTATGATAATCTATGAAATTTTGATGCCAACAAAATTCCTAACTGTATTTCATATATTTGCTGAAACAAAGCTACATAAAGCAGCAGGGCAATTCTAACTTTGAGCTGTCTGTTACAGAAGCCAGGACACTTTAGACTGGAAAACAATTTGGTGCATGCACCAATCTGCACCAGGTGCCTGTAAGGTAAGTTTCATCACATGACATGACTATCTCTAACAAGGTCATGTGCTTACCCTACTCAACTCAATGTAGTTCATAAATATTTACAGATTTTGATGCCTTTTCCTTTCCTTTTTCACGTGACAGGCTATGAGAGATCTGAACTGAAAGCCAGAAGAATATATGCTCTCCCAATCCATCTTCAATTCCTTATGAAAACTAGAGATTAAAAAACAAAAAGAAAACAAAACAACAAAAACACCACCACATATCTAGTAGCTCACACATGCTGTGCATCAAGAAACACAAAGGAACAAACACTTCCCATCTCCCTCTCCCTTTCTCTCTTCAAAAAGATCCCCATTTTTTTTTGTTTGTTTGTTTAGGCAGTTGAGAATTATTATAGATAAAACAACAGCTTTTTAAAACTCTAAATATAGTAAGGAACTAGGAGACTGAAAAGCACCATTTCCTTTGAGAATGCAAATACAATCCAAATTGAAAGCTTAGGAAGAAGGGGACATGAAGATGAGGATGTTTATTGTAACTCAGGTAGCTCCTTTAATTTCTTATAGAGAAACACTGAAATTCAGTTTTTGAAATGCTGATCCATTTCAGACTGTATCCACAGTTTCTAAATCTCACCTCTTCAGCTGCTGATTTGGGATTTTAGCACTGCAGGGCAGCCAAGTTTAGAACAAATGCTTTCAAGACTTCCTGTTCTGCTTGACTTAGTCACTTGGAGAAAATTCAAACCAATAAAAGAGAACAGAAGGGTATTTTTTTTTCCCAGGCTATAGTTTCTCTGTTTGACTGATTCCTGACCATCCTATTAAAAAAACTTCCAAGTTTGCCATCAAATGTAATAAACATTAGTCAAACTGTTATTTCAAGAAGCTGTTCTACAAAATCCCTCAATTAAAAGTATATCAGTAGTCCCTACATTAATGAAAGAGTTTTTATTGTTATTATTTATTTCATATTTGTAGGTGGAGTACTGCTGGAAAAAAAAGGTAATTCACCTACAATTATTGCTTGTTACAGTTTCATCTTCTGTATTTGCAGTTTACCTGAACTTCAAGCTCCTTCCTTAGAAGGCTACTGTCAATCCTTGCTTTCAAACCTTCTACTAAAAGCCTTAACCCTTTCTTAATGCAAAAAACAGAAGCATAGCCTTTTTCAGCCAACTCTTGCAGGGTTGTCCATCTTTTAAGAAACAAAATACAGTTATTCCAGTCAGGTACACTAACTGGTTTTATCACATACAATAATACACATGCAACGTATTTGATAAAATCCTTTTCTAACACTACTATAGTAAGATTTGCCTGCAATAGCACACTCTCCTGTTAGGCAAGTGGAATTTGTGAAAAATAACAACAGTCTTATGAAGCTAATCTGTAAGTAGAGCCAATTTCCATATGCTACTTGTAGACTTCTGTAGACATATTGTTAGGAACGAGGTGTTAATGGTCCTCCTCTATGGGAATTAGAAGCAAATATGTTAAGTAATCCCATTTAAATAAATGAATACTAAGCACTCATATTAAATTCCTATGTACAGTAAAATCACAAAAGGCAATAACTGGTGCTACCACCTAAGGCAGGGTGGTCTGAAAGAAGCATGGAACTTATGGACCTAATTCCTACGTTATTTCAAAAGTACACAGTAGAGACAAGCCTATTGCACAGACCTGAGCAGGACAGCTCTGCACATCCTAAAGCAGCACAAAATCAGAGTGCAGAATAGGCATTCCAAAAAAAGGAGGAGGAGGAATGCTGCTTGCATGTTTTGTTTCTGCTACTCTAAGGAAAGAGAAAGCATGTATTTTTTTTCCCTAAATAAATAAATTACAAGAAAATCCCTCAACTTTCTGTCAGTATTTCTCAGCCAGCCTTACACTAGAGCATGGCTGCTGCTGGGCCAGGCAGACAGTCATGTCCTCATCTGACTATTGATCTGAGCCCAAAGACCCAGTTACCTTGTGACTTCCAGCAGATTCTTTACTGAAGGAAATAAATTTCTTTGTAGGAGCTACTCATCTTAAAGAGCATTCAGGAATTATAATTTTGGGGCAAAGAAGTGACATTTGACAGGTGAAGCATAACCAGCAGGGCTAGTCAGCCAGCAGTGAGCTTGGTCCCTAACTGCACAGGAGAGAAGGTAGTTTCTTGAATATAGGTCTACCCCAACCACCAGCAATACATGGTGCCTGATTCACAGAAACCTTGAGATACTGGGTAGGTTAAACTGACCTGGAACTACATGGTACTGACACTCTATAATTCTCTAACACCATTAGTGAAACATTTGAAAGTTAAAATACTTCCATGTAAAATTTTTAATGCATTTTTTTTTCTGATGAAAATAAATTCATCTAGCATAACAGAATTTTTCTAAATAAGCTCTAGTATGAGTGATAATTTAATTTGTGCAGAGGCTGGTTTTGGGTTTTCTTTTGGTTGAGAATAATATTGCAAGGTGTTCTCATCATATTTTGCAATACTGTCTTTCATTTTTCACTGGAAACCTATCACATATAAGTCCTTCACAGAGATATGGTATGTATTACTATTCCAGGCTAAATGACATAGCTAGGACAGCACATCAGAATCCCACAACATCAACTAGAAATTAATAGGAAGGGGGATGTAACTGAGGTAACAGTAGCCTGTTCTGTATTAAACTAGCCATTGAAAATAATTGGTAGGTAGTATTTATTTGTTTTTATCTATTCCTGAGTACCATTAGTCTGAAAACTAAGCAGTTTGTCATTACAATATAGCCATCATTAAATATCTACTTTGAAAAAAAAATGACAATGCCATATTAAACAAGAAAATCTGTCCAAGTTTTCCAGACAAATGTAACATATAACTTTATAAAGACATAAAATGCTTTCACTTATTACTTTACAGGCAAAAGTCGCCATGCACAGTATTCATTAGATTGAGTTATAATGGACGTTTTGGATGCTAGGTCAGCTGAGGCTACTTTGTAAGTTCTTTGTAAAGAATAACAATTTCAGGTTTTGTCTGACTGTATCAGACAGACCTTTCACAACAGCTAGGTCAGGAAACAAACTTCACAGGCTATCAGTGCCCTTGAGTGCAAGGAGCATACATTCACATAGCAGGCTTATAAGAGTTTCTCAGAGCATGTTGCTCACAAATCTGCCAGACCTGGCAGATTTAGCAGCAACTTTTTAAGATGGCCCCAACTGTCTCCAGCTCTCAACCAGGCTGGCTGGGTGTACTTCTACAGAACAGCTCCCCCAGTTCTGCCTAATGAGCAAAGCCTCAACAACTGGCCAAGGTGGATCAGCACCACGGTGCCTGAGAGTACTGTGAGAAGGTGAGCCACCATCAGATGATGATTCTTATTATTCCTGCCACCTCACACATGCAACAGTGGCCGAGCTGAGAAGCCAAGGACAAGGATGTGTGATCTGAGCATTCAGATGACTTCACAACTAACAGAAGTTGCTTTCCTGTAGCTGCTGCCTGCTCTTTATGAGCTTGGTAAGGATTCTAAACGAAGTGACAAAGTGCCAAGATCCAAAGGAAGAAAACTGTGGGAAAATAAAACATATCTACAAAGCTGAAGCAATTGCCACCAGATATCATTAAACATTAGTAAGTTTAACAGGGTGATTTACAGGCTGATCACAGAAAACAGAGTATCTGAAATCCCTCATGTTTTCCATTTCTTGAGACAAACAAATGCATAAAGCTGAACAAATAAGGGAAAAGAAAACATTGTGTGAGCTTTTAATTAAAATCAGGGCAAGAAACATTCTATGCAAAATGACCTTTCTTTGAACATTGTAACACAAAAGCTTCCTAGCAGTTTATCTATTTGGATCATGATAACAAGTGATGTGCTCAGCACTGAAAAAACAGAAAGCTTGTACTCAAAGAGCCCCCTCCCCCATAAATGTATTTTCCCCAAGCATCACTTCTAAAATACGCCTCTGGGGAGAAATATCTCACCAGTTTCAGAATGCTACAATTTTCTAACAGACCTGCTGCCAAGAGAAATAAAACATTTATATACACCTAAGATGTATTTATTCTCTTGTACACTCTTCTGTGAGCTTAAGGATACGTAGAAGTGATCCTCTTCACTGCTGATATGAGATTTGCTTGTAGTTAAAAGTGAATTGATATGTACAAGGCTGATGAAGAGTTATTAGATGAATTATGTGACATTGCAGAGACTTACAGTAGCAAGGACAAGAGCCATACAACAAAAGTTTATATAAAAAAAGAAAATCTCTCCCATTTTTTCTGTCTTTAATAAGCTTTTGTGTAGCTAAACTGCATAGATAAATGTAGTTTCTTATGTTATCAAAAAATGACAATACAGAGGAAACAGGGACTCAAAAGACCAAGGTGAGAAGGGACAAGCTACTTTGCAGTCCTTAGTTAAACTATGCATGGTGAGACAAAATAGAAAAAGTCATCTGCTCCCTCTTCTGCATATAATCATGCAAAAGCCATTTTACATCCTTTTTTTATCCATCTGCAATAATACAGAGATGTATCAGACCTGAATTGCACAGTCCTTCACTAAAGCATGTGATCTATTAGTAAAAGATTATCTCCTCTCATTACTATATTATACCAAAATGTTGTATCATTCTTAACTCATATACAGGAAGGATGTTAGGAAAGAAAATATGCTGCTTGCTGTTTGTGTGTTTGGTGGTCACCTCACTATCCACAATTTTTACAAACTGTAGCAACTGCATGAAAGCATATCCTAAGAAAATAAATCTCACAACTGAAAAAAAGACTTATTTTTTTCCCAAGCATTTGATTTTCTAGGTAAATCTGGTCTTTCTGTTACAAAAAGAGAACAGAAAGAGAACTTTTAAACAGAAAAAAATATCTATATAGTTTCACACAGTATCATAAAGGACACAGAGTAAAACCTTCCACCATGGCTTTAAAAAAAAAAAAAAAAAAAAAAAAGTTTATTCTAAATGCACTAAGGCCACCTAAGTGTTGTATCTGTCACAAACTGTTCAGGTTTTATAATACTCCTAAACTTCACAAGCAAGCTGGATTACAAGAGCAGTAACCCCTTTTTAACTTTGTACTTCATGTAATAAGAGCCTTATCTGCAATCTATTTTTGACTGAATTCCAAGTTTTCTGTTATAAGAGCCTTACATAGTGGAATCGTGTATTATCAGCATTCTTCTGACCTTATTGCCCTTTTATTCTCAAGAACATTCACTAGAAATTCACAAATAATTTTATGGCATTTAGCAAGACATTTCAGCACTGCAGATGCTTTTTCTAAGAGAATAGTTGGAAGAAAAATGATAATGGGTGATCCCAAAAGAAACAAAAGTGATTTCAATATCCAAAAAATAAACCAATAATTAATTTCCAACATTCTACAGGATTAAAACATAAGATATCAGGTTTCCTGTCAAAGAAAATTGGAAGAAAACGTGCATGAAATGAATGAAGTCTAAGAAACAAAGCATTTCTGGGAAACTGGGGCAGGGAGGAGTTAGACAGCATGTTTTTTATGCCAAAAAACGAGCTATGTTCTGTGAGGGACGGTTCCCAGAGGAGTTTGTAAAGGTACCCTGTTGTAAGACAGAGAAGATGCATTCTGTCCACCCTCTTAGAGGCAGGTCTGAGTTCTGCCTGTGCTGACAGCCCCCTGTGGCCCTACTGTCACCTTCTCTCCTTCCAGACCTCCATCACACCCAGTTGACAAGAAAAAGGGTAGGAGTTCATACACGACAATCAGATAATTCTTCGTTGATGAGAAAGAGTGATGCAATGCTGCAGCAGAGTTAGGTGGAGATTTGTTCTTAAATACTGGGTTTGATGGATTATGGAGGTGTAAGTCACCTGATTCTATGTTTCATTTGTATCTCTTTAAAGTAATGCTGTCCCATGCTCACAGCTTCAACACAGAACTAAAAATCTACTCAATATGATTGAGATAAAGAGAATAGTTTCTGCCTTCTCTCTCTTGTTGATCTTCTATTAGCTGCTTATTCTATTACTCCTCTTTCTCTCCTTCAATATGAAATAAAAGCACTTCTGAGAGGAAAAGTGTTTGCTTAGAGTGAGCCTTGTACCAGAAACCTGGGATGTTCAAGGGCTGGGGAGAAAAAAAAAAAAAAAAAGTGATGGCTCATAGGAAGTGGAAACAATAATAACTCATTTAATATGTGCTCCAGATCCCTCACAGAGTACATTAATATGAGCCTTTTAAAATTCAAGTAATAATTTTGTATGTCTTTTCCTTTTGAGCTTGTGTGAATCACCACCCTCTCCTGGACGAAGAAAAGAAGGTAATATTATCCACACTTTATGGATGAAGTAGAGAAGATTAAGTGTCATGCCACAAATCAAACAAAAGTCTTCAGAACAGCTCCTGAACCAAAGTCTGGTACTTTAACTCTATGATAATTTTCTTCCGCCAGGTATTTAAATTTCACCCCAAGTAGTTCTGGAGTTCCCATTAGCACAGAATTCATTCCAGCACCTGTCACTGATGAAAGTGAAAGAGATTAGAGTTCATGACGAGTATCCTACCTGTATCCTCATTATCATATTTTCCCCTTACAGAAGAATATGGGACGTGGCTATGGAGTGCTGCTGAAGGAACTGAGAGCACTAGTGGAAAGGAAAGAGCAAACACCAGATTGCAGGGGCTACAGCAATTTTCATGGAACAATACTGACACAGAGTAAGTCTTTGTAGTTTCGCTTGACTCTGCCTGCCTTAGACACCAGTCTGGACCTAGGAGATAATAAATATGAAAGACTTGAGGGTGAAGACTTCACAAGACAGGTTTCTGGACAATTCCCATTCTATCCTGGCATACACACATTAGGTATTATACCAAGGTGACAGAAAGAATTAATCAGTATTTCTAATATTTTGGTAAATAATACTTCATTACTATTATCCTGCACTGAATGTTAAGTTTTACAACTGATTTGCAGCAGCTGACTTTCCTTTCCAGGCTTGCATTGACACTGCACATCTTTTAAGCTAACAACACTTGCCCTCTGCTTAACACTTAAGGGCAGAACATGAGCTGATTAAACCCAGATATGGGTCTTTCACATATCAAAAAATAGTAGCACGAAATGTAACATTTGAGGGGAAATATGATGAAGCAATACTGGGCAAACACTGGTCCTGGAACTCATTGCTTCATGTTGCTCAGAGGCTCATCTCTCTACAGGCATAATAATATCACAGCAGTGCAGATTATCTAGCCCCTTTACTACGCTTTCTTGATACAGTGGTAAAGGCTGTCAAGGCATGAAAAAAGAATCCTAAGATATCCACTCCCATGCATACACCTTGGAATTAAATGAAAATGAAGTTAATAGATTTCGTTTTTAATCCTCCTTTGTTATTAAAATGATATTGTTAGCTGCTATTCGAATAACACATAGCAATGTTACATGCGGAGAGGAGAAGGTGTTTCCACACCTTTTGAAGCTAAATACAGGAAGTAGAGGATCTACAAGGTACATGTATGGGTGTACCCAGATGTACGTATGCACCTTTCTATACTCAGCAGCTAGAATTATGTAGATGGTATTTTGCCATCTTCCAAGATCTGTTATCAAATTTAGCCTTAGCAGATACCATCAAGACTGATAGTATCTGCTCAGCAAACCCTATTAAAAATCAAAATACCTTCTTGAGTCACTACAGAAAAGATGAACACTACAAACAGATGGCTTCTGTTTCTGCCAGAAAGGAATGTTCATTCAATTAAATCCAATTTTTGTTGATTTACATTATCATTAACATGTTTCTAATGAGATCATAGGCATGCCTAGGATCATGCTCACCAAAAACAGAACTTTCATCACCTAAGACTGGAAACACCTTTAGCTCAAACTTTAGCTTGAATATGAAGTCCAAGTCTGGGCATTCTGAAGACCTGTATTCTGACCTCCCCAGTCCAGCAGGGAGAAGTTCCTACAAGGAACATGTGACAAACTAAATTTAATCTCATAAATCCCATAACCTCATTTTGGTGGTAATATTTTGGAGAGCAAAAAAATAAAAAAAAAAAAAAAATGCAAAATTGCAAAAAAATGTAAAAAATTGAAAAAAAATTGTCTGATATGAGTGTGGATATTTTATATATTAGAGAAATACCATAAAAATATTGAACACCAATAATTTTGGAAATGAAAGGCCTGTATAAACACATGACTCCACTGAAGCTGATTTCAAAACTCCTAGTGGCTTCACTGGGGGAAAAAATTCATCTTTCATCATGGAATGTTTAGCAAATGCACATGATAACTCATACAAGCTTACCCATTTAAGGCTTTCCAAAAAGGACACACTTATGCCTGAAGCATGCTAGCGACAGCTTAGCTTCTGAGTGGAAGAGGCATGTGATCTATTTCAATCAATCAGTGAGCTATAGATCAGTATGACAGGAAGGTTCAGTGTTAAAAAGCTAAATGAAGACTGCTTTCTGAAAAGTCTACTTCAACTTCAAGTGTAAGTTGCCAATCTCTGCTAAATCTGCAATATAGACCACAAAGTTAAGCATTGAGAAGGATAAAATAAAGATTAAATGACTGGTAGCAAGACCAAAAGTAAACAGAAGGTCCTACATCTTATGGTCATCAAAACAAACAAAAACAAACAAAAAACAGTCAGAATTAAATGCAGCAAGAATATTTCCGATAGGGATATATCAGAAATATAAATTGTTTTTTTAGTTCACATCTTGGTTTTAATATTTGAAAATATATTTCAGAATTCTCATTTAAATTTGAGATCACAATAGAAAATTAGTGTCTTGATTATGTAGTTGGTCACTTCCATTGATAACTTCCATGCTGAAGAAATAACATCAGCATACAGAGCCACTCAGCCACAGGAGTTAATTTTGTGTTCTAAGCCAAAGTTATTTCTAAGTGCTAATTTATGGATTTTATGTAAAAAGGTGATCAAAATAATATTCAGAACTCCAAAATCACAGTGGTACAAACTCTATGCAGTTAAAAGTCTAGAATTTAGGGAAGTCTTATGTTGTCTTCATAATCTATAAGACTGTAATGCAATCCTTTGCATAGTATGAGTTATCAAAGAAAGCTTTTAAAACAACAGCAAATTAAGCTTTTAGAAAAAGAGCAGTGTAGCAAGAGGCAGGCAAAGTCCATTTTAATCTCTTGCAATATTCAGGCTTGAAACTTTGAAGTCTTTTGATTTATTGCTATTATTATTGCAAGATTTTAAGTTTGGAAAAGACTGTTATCTCATCTAATCCGACTTGTGTTTATCACAAGTCATTAGGTCTCACATCTCCGCCAGATCTCTCCATGAAGACCTCTAAAATGGAGCACTTCACTCCTCGAGAAAACGTCAATGATTCAGTTGCCAGATATGTCAGAAGCTCCTACAGTGGAAGAAGCCTGATCAAGTGATGCACCTGCAGATGAACTCACAAATACCAAACACTCCTTGCCATTATAGGAAGGAAGCATAGTTTAAATTTCCTACTAATCTGGAAAAACAGCTTCACCAGCTTTACCTGTCTTTATTTTATTTTTGCATACGTGCACAAACATTCACCAAGCAAGTAGGATTTATAGGCAGGTCTATGTAAGGTGCCAGTTTAAAGCGCACACACATGGTTTAACACACAGACATGCCACGCCCCCAAATCGAGTATAATTTAACATAAAGATATACCAGCTACCTAGCAGAGTAGTACAAAGCCCGTATTTTGAGCCATGCTAAACCACCCTGATAATAAAAGTAAGTGAAGTCCCTGTCAGAAATATGGATCCTAAGAAAAATTCAAGCAGAAATGTGAAGTGTACTTATAGTGAAGCCATGAAGTTATAGCACAGTACCAGACTGAAGACTTTGACTCACGCTTGCTAGGCAAACAGCTGTGCAATGTAAAGCTGTACTTCTCCCAGCTGCTCATTATCACTTGGCCAGATGTTACCATCCCTGTAGCAGCAAATGAAACTCGTGACATCACCTTCTCTCTTTCAGTGCTAGCTGGTATTTCAGCACAAAGTGACTCTGACTGTCAAATTGCATAAACTATGAATGAAACACAGAACCTGTCTTCTCCTGCTCAGTCACATCAGCAGAACTACATTTGCCATAGTTCCACTAACAGAACACTGAATCCAGCTGCATTTACAGAAAGAGTCTTTTCTGTTCAAAGTTCAGCCACACACAGGTAACAGGGTAACAGTTTTCTACCTCTAAGAGAGCTAACTGCTAACCCTTTCAAAACCAGGCGAACACACAAATGTCATTTTGGTAGATTCCTCTGCAAATCCCATCCTGTCAGCTTTACCTAGATTGCTGTGCATTACATGTCTTCTCAGCACAGAGACAGCTCTCACTGCTGAGTTTATCTGTTTCAGCCCATTTTTATATCTATGCTAGAGTTTAAGAGAGGTGAACAGACAACTGAAGCCCTTCTATAGCATACTGCTGCTTTACTACTTGGTATAGACTCTAAGGGTCTTTGGGCTCTGAATTACAATACAATTTCTCTCTGCTTCAACTAATGTAGGGGCCTCTATAAAGATAAGACAAGACTGGTATTATGTGAACTTTTACAGAAGTTAGTTGTTTTAATAGCAGTCTCCATGGACAGCAGGCATTATATATTCCAAGATCAAAGACTTCTTTTTAATTTAGCAATTAATCATCTTCTCAGCATATTCACAAATAACAAGCATAGTTAAAATCTTAATGCCAAGGTATTACAAAATAGGCCTGCAAATATCCCTTACAGCTCTTGCAACAGTCTCAGTCTTTGAAATTACTTGATCTAAAGACTAAGTGATACTGATACTGCTATTACAGTGATACATCCTCTATCCTAATTAATGCATATTTCTGATTCATGATAGTCTACTTTTTCTTTGACTATTCAACATTCAGTAGCAGCAGCAAGACCAGAACCTTATCATGCTAATAGTTGAAAGAAGACAAGTAGACAGATCTTACTGGCTATTTATTTCACTATTCGTGGCAGTGAAGCCTGCCTCTTCTTAAGGAGTTTGTTACAACCTTAATAAAACTTCAGATGACTTCTAAAAAGATTTATCAGAGAACTAAGTGCCAAAGCTGAGAATTAGGCCATACAAGGCTGAGAGAATACTTGTGTCTCTTATTCCTGCCCATATGCAACAACAGAGTACTGCCACTTTGGAGGTGTGTTACAGAACAAGCTGCAAGACAGATCAGTATCTGGAGCTAACAGACAGCCATATAGATGAGAGTTGGTAGAAGGGAGCTTGCTGAAAGCAACAACACAAGGTGAAGTGAAGACATAGGAAAAGAGAACACACAATGTGTATAAAAAGTATGGATAATCAAATGAATGGTATTAGAAGTGCAGTGTAGCAGATGGGACTGAGGCAGTCAGTAATTGCTTTTATTTCAAGAGGATGCACTTTAGATTTATTCATACTTAGGAAGGGTACCATGCCATAGATGTTTGGGACTTTGCATGCATTTACCAGCTTTCTTTACCAATCATTAATAAAGATTCTGTTCCCTCAAAAGACACGATGCTTTACCTGGCAAGGATGGTCCAAGAGAAGAAAAAACATTACATATTGTCAAAAAAAATAACAGCTGGGTCTTCAAAAGCAGTGGTCAGCAAATACATGCCAATATGCAGAGCCTATTCATCAGTGAATGAGACAGCATGTAAGATGTGGATAGAATGGCTGTGAGTGGAGAAAAAAAAAAGGAAAAGGCATATTAGATGCTGAAACCAGAAGAGGATTGTGAGAAATACATTGCTATATACACCCAATAGGCAATTGTTCCAGTTCCCTTTAAAATAAAAATTGTCCATAACAGCTGAAGTTTTCCAGCTCACTACAGAAAATTGCTAAAAAGATATCTTGATACACTATAATGAAGAATGACAACATGTTCATTGCTGGCAGAAGAGGTGCAGTATACTCGTTATCCTGTTTGAGTGGAAATATCCCATTTTTCACCTGATCTTAATTTTTGCTGTTGTTCATCAATTTTACTACATGAATAAAGAAAGAGTAAGAAAAATTTTTAATTGCTTAGGATTGTTTTTAATTTCTTTTTGCTAGCTACAAACTTGCTGCATGCATTTCACTTGAGAAGGACTTGAAGTTTCCAAGGCAAGGAGATCTCAAAGACAAGGAACATGATTCTCTGAGGGCAGAACTAGGCTGCACTATTGGTAAGGATGAGATTCCTGACATGGAAAACAGCTTGCAGCAACCAAACATGCACTAGTTCCTCAATGATGCTCTAACTATGCTCATAATTTCATGAAGTTATCACTGTAGGATTCACCAAAGTATTTTAACCTTTTAACCTTTTTGAGAGTTCCATCAACAAGAAGATTTTCATGAGCTGTAAGAGTTATTTAACTTCTTTCAGTCTTTCAGCCATTTTTATCCTATCTGCTATCCATGCAACTGCTGTGCTGTTGGACACACATAAAAACACGACACTCCTGGGAATGGCTGTGGCAGAAAAGGTTCCAATTGCATAGACCCAGTGGCTACACATACTATTAAATTTAACAGCACAAAGGAATAAACAATTACTGAAACTGAAATTCAATTGCCTGTACTATGAAATTGCTAAGAAAAAGTTCTGGTACAGTTATAAATAAATCTTATATCAGAACGTAGCTGAGACCATGGACTATTCCCAGTAGATATTCTGACTTTTTTGAATCTGTTCTGGAACCTCAGTGAGCTTGATGCTACAAACACAGTCTGTCCCATGCTCCTGATTTATTAGTAGAGCTACAGCCTATCGTTCTATAAATTAGGGTAGCAGGGCTGCAGTAATTAATCATAGTAAGTGAACATTCACAGTGCTAGACAGGCATGTATACATTTCACTTTATTATGTGCAGATTTGCTGAACAAGACACAGTATATTCAAAGTTAGCATGTATATAGCAATATACAACCACCAGTTGTCCCAGTACAAAGAGCTGTTGTACTGTTCAAAGATGCAGCAAAGTTGATTTAGCAACACAAGGAAACGCAAGGATATCAAAGAGGAATATCACTGCATTAACAAGACAGTTGGAAAACTGTGCCAAGGTTTGGGTGCATTAAAATGGTCAGCATGGACAGGGCTGGTTAATACCAACAATTACTGTAACGCAGTTATATGCCACCTTTCATTACTTCCTGTTTTTTACAGGAAAAAATCTCTGGGATAAAGTAATTTCCTGGCTACAATTTTTAGGAATACAAAGCTCACTCTTGCTGAGATGAGCAATCTCTTTACAGAAAGAATCACACTTCCTCATTCTGCAGCAACTCTGCAGCATATTATTCTAATCAACCTTTCATTGCAGTACGTTCATCTCTCCTCAACTCCTTGTAGCTAAGAAATTACCACTATGTATGTTCTGGCTCAGATTGCTTTCTCTTCACACCTTCACCATTGCTTGCCAGGGTCAAATAAAATTGTGTGAAGAAGAAGCCCTTGCAACCAAGAATGGAATAAGAAGTCAATGAGAAGCATTATTCATGTACATACAGCATCTTTTCTGCTCCATAAAAAAAAATCAGGGAACAAAGTAGCCATCAAATTCTGAGTCTAAAATGTATGTGGAGTAAGGGCATATGCTTAGAAACCTTTTGAAAAACTTAATTAAAACCGTAACATAAAAACATACTTGTCAACTAAATCAGCATTAAAATAGTTTCTAGGAGATAAATAATTCACAGATTTTCACAGTTAACAATCTGCTTTCTGGAAATAAACTTCACAGTTTACTATAAAATGATCAAAGAGGGATTAGGTAGCTATTCAATTTACTGGAAAAACGTTACACCATATCATTGAGACTGAGAAAATGACTAAGGAGCTAAATATGTTAGAGAAGATGTAATGAATCTGAACAGTGATAGAAATTCACTATATATGGAGTCATTAATGTTAATTTTATGAATATTAAAATCACCAAGGGGAACAAATTCGCTGGCACTAGAGTTGATAATGGCTAAATAGTCCAAAAGATTTCATTTTTTGAAATTTTAACAAATGAATTTTCATCTTCAAATTTGGAGATCTCTTGCAACATGACGTATAGAAAGCAGAAAATACACATGGATCCTTCACCTTCTACAGATTTGCCTACTGGCTAGAAATAACTTTGCTGGCCACCCAGTATCCTTTGACAGTTAAGTAATACAGTGATGAAAAGACAAAAATGCAGACTAGCACCTTTCAGCTGGATGGGCTACTGAGATCCAATAGTGTAGTGCCTGTTGGAAGCAAAGGGGTTTCCAGTACCTGCAGTGGAAAATTCATCTGTCAGTGGAAATGTCTTTCTGGTGTTTTAGGATTTATTTATTTTTATTCTTGTGACAGATGCCAGCATCACGGTTCTCCCTATTTTTTGGGCAGAGGACATCATAAGATCATTTTATGAGACAGCAGTCCGCATCTTTACATAGAACATCTGATATACTGTGTACAGCACACAAATTAAAAATAATAATAATTATTATTAAAAAGAACCCACAAAGCCAACATCTTTGAATGCATTGACAGCAAGCTGAATGTGAGCCAGCAGTGTGCCCAGACAGCCAGGAAGACCAACTGTATCCTGGGGTGCATCAAGCACAGCATCGCTAGTCAGTCAAGGGAGGGGATTGTCCCACTCTACTCTGCGCTTGTCAGGCCTCACCTCGAGTAAGTACTGTGTGCAGTGCTGGGCACCACAGTACAAGAAGGACATTAAACTGTCGGAGAGTGTCCAGAGGAGGGCGACGGAGATGGTGAAGGGCCTAGAGGGGAAGATGTATGAGGAGCGGCTGAGGTCACTGGGCCTGTTCAGCCTGGAGAAGAGGAGGCTGAGGGGGGACCTCATGGCGGTCTACAACTTCCTCGCAAGGGGGAGTGGAGAGGCAGGTGACCTATTCTCTATAAACACCAGTGATGGGACCCACAGGAATGGTGTTAAGCTGAGGCAGGGGAAGTTTAGGCTTGACATCAAGAAGAGGTTCTTCACTGAGAGGGTGGTTGCGCACTGGAACAGGCTCCCCAGTGCAGTGGTCACTGCACCAAGCCTGTCTGAATCTAAGAGGCGATTGGACTGTGCACTTAGGCACATGGTCTAAACTTTTGGGCAGACCTGTGCAGTGTCAGGAGTTGGACTTGATCCTTATGGGTCCCTTCCAACTCAGGATATTCTATGATTCTATGATTCTGCTTGGTTTGGTTTTCTTCATTTTGTGCATCTTGAAATATATAACAGCAGGGGATTTTGTGTGCACAATATTAGTAGTAAGTAATAGATCAACAAAAATTATTTTTATTTTCTGAATTGACCTGTTTGGAAATTGATTAGAAGTTCTTTTTAATGTTTTTTTAAATTATTATCACTTAGAAACAGAAAAAAAAAATAATACTTAAACAAAAAATGAATAACTTCTGAAGTGGATTGTAACATCCTGAAAGTTTCTTCTTAAAATTTAAATATTCTAAATTTATGTCAGTGAATTGTCTGCTTTCATTTTCATAGATCTTCTACTTGAAGACAAATGTTGAAAAAGACTAATTAGTTTCTATTGTAATGAACTGTAAAATTTATAGAAGATTATGAAATTGAGAAGCATAGAACAATATCATCATTAAGGATTTATAGCTTATAAAATTCAAATTATATATATTTCATAAATTCTTTCTGATCTTCATAGCTATTATGACCTTCCCAACTATCTTTCCTATTTCTTATTTCCATCTGGCATACTCTCAGATTTTAAGAGAACCTTTAAAAAGTTGCACAGAGTTAATGAAATAAAAGTTTTTACATGGTATCAGTAACAGGTATCCTTTTTTTTGGTTATCCAATATATTTTTCTTGTGGCTTTCTGTGTGGTTTCATGTGAAAACTACAACTCAGAAATAAACACCTGTCCTGGCTACAGTGTGTGTTTAAAATATGTTTTTTACAGTAATTAAAATAACAGTGACCTTTTAGCATAACATAGCATATTATTGTACTCTAGAGAGAACTAAGCACGTCTTTTGGAGCACTATTATTTCATACTCTCTCCTTTATATCAGCTTGTTGACAGGTATAATGGAGGAGTGGAATTTAGCTAAGTCCCCCTTTTCAACCCTAAATCTTCTACACATTTTGTCCTCTTGTGACACAAACAGCATAATGGTTCCTTCCCAAAAGCTTCATAGCTGGCAATACTGACACCTTGCTGAGAGCAGGCAGCAAGTATCTTTCTAGTGATCTAAATTGACATTCTTCTTTTGCAGCTCTCTGTACTATATATCTTCTTGATAGAAAACTACCATATGAAGTGCTTCTGAGGTAAAGAAATTCACTTCAGAGGTTTGGAAGATTTTTTTTTTCCTATTTTTCCTTAAATTCACGGCTCTCAAAAACACTGACAGTTTTGATGGAAGACGTTGCTGCCAGCAAGAAAACAGATGCAAAATTGAGGAAAATGTGTGAAATGTTGAGAAGAGTAAATCAGCACTTCAGCATCAGAGTCAGTATTTCATTATTCAGATGCAGTAGGCTGAGCAAAAAAGATGAAATGTGTCAAAAGTAAGAAAGAGGTTAGTGTTGAAGTTCACTGAGAAGCCTCAGCACTTGAGACTCCTGCTCTGTAGTATTTATAATTACTCTGCAAAATCCCTGTGCTTCTCTGACTCATTTTATTTTCAGTCAACATACCTAAGCATATTACTGCAGTATTTTAGGTTCACTTCACTGTAATTTCACTGAACTCAATTGAAATTCACCAGTGTAAAGCTAAAGCTACACTGCAATGAATCAATCCCAACAAAACCACTTACTTAAAAGTACATAAAAGATAATACTGAAAGAATGTAAGAATGTACCATGTATGGGAAAGTTCAAGGAAATTAAATTCCCTTTTGAAAATAAATAAATAAATAAATAAATAAAAATCTACAATACCTGAACTGCAGCAGGATTGGATTTACTGCCTATAAATTAGATCTCATAGGGCTGAGTGTGAATACAGATGTATGATTATCAGTTTTTTGGGGGAGGACATGTATTCCTGCATTTATTCCTGTTCACATTTTTAAAGTAATAGCATTATCATTAGTCTCACCTCTTGACAGAAATGATCCGCATAAGACCAAATAGCAGCTAACCTGAGGACCAAACTGCTAACAACAATACCACGCTGCACCGCAAGCTGAAGTCAAGCCCTAATTCTGGGATACATCATTGCTTCCAGAACTCACCACCACCACAATCACACCGTACCAAAGGTAAGGTTAATTTAAATCTAATTTATTTTAATCTAATATTCTTCACTTTACTGTTTCCAGCAAATAATTCTTCAGAGGCAATAAATCACACAGTAAACTACACTCTACCAGATCAATTATGTCGTCACTTCGTACCCTAAAACGTGACCTTAAGTGTTTGGTGTTTTCTTTCGTGCAACTCAGTTTTAAAGATAGATAACTATTCACCACTGTACCTTTTGAAGAAGGAAGTTCATTTTATTTCATGAGGGTGGTGAGAAAGTTACTTCAAAATCCTTCACAAGTTCACCTCAGTTTTTCTAAGCGTTTTCTGGAATGCAAACATAATTTCTTTCTACAGTAGTCGCAAAGCATTTCTTTTTAATCTTTTCAAATTATTTTGTTACTACATCCGTCCAAATCAGCTTTTGATGTCCAGCTCCACCATCAGTTTAAAAAAACTGCGATTATAAATAGTTTAAAACAAAATTGGTTTAGTAACAAACTTAAAGTTTTCTAACATGCCAGTTAGTAATTACTACTAATTAGTTATCTACCTATCCAACAGCCTTAACCTTTCTTACACTCTGCACACTACTCACAGAAACACCTCAATCAGCTGAGTCTGTCCTACATTTTCAAGAATAGCCTTAGCCTCAGATTTGGCAATTTGGTTTTACAGACCTGCTCAGAAAAATTTCAGAAATAGGCATCAGTATCCATTCTCAGATAAGAAGCAGACCCGAAAAAAAACGTGACGCCCATTGTGCCTTGCTACTTCAGTTTTCAATGATCAAGAAGAACAAGAAGATGATGAGGAGCTAGCCTGCAAAGACCCTGATACTTAGAAAACGTAATAGTCATTAAGGACTGATTTCCTTAAATAAAGCTTCTCCTTAGTGTCAACTATCGTTATCTGTAATTTGTATTCAGCATTCCCATGTTTTGCTTTTTATTAAACCAAAATATTGAAGAAAAAAACCTGTACTATCATTTTTGAATGATGTCTTCTCTAGGCCTTAGTGGCAAGTCTTCACTAATCAATAAATTTCATCTATAAAACTAAATGCATTGCCAAGTATCTGTCAAATGAAGAGTTCTGGCAACAACTAGAATACACATTTTGAAATCTCTTTTAACTACTTTTCCTTCCCAAACAAGCTTTGGTTACTCTGAAAGATTTTCAGCCTGATTGTAATCTCTCAATCTCACAGGGGAACATACTGCCCATTTTTTTGTGAATTAATATTTCATAGTTTATATTGTGAAAGTAGTAATCTATTTTCCAATCCTCACTCTAAATGAGTAAGGAACATTTATCATTTACAAGAACAATAGTTTTTATTCGGATTGTGCAGGAGAGAAAAACAGCTATTCTAAAATAAGCAAATGACTACTGCATAGAGGAAGGGAAGATGAAGGCAGGTTTACAAGAAATACAACAAAGAAATTTCTACTTTTTATTTTTCTTTTCCCCTTGATCAAGTTCTTTTTTCAAGGTGCTTTTTTAATAATGAGACAAGACAATGTACTTGGTTCTGTCAAACCCAACGTTGTTTGCAAAAATAACAACTTTCTACACAAAAACACACATTTCAACAGATAGCCGAGCAGATACATCTTTCAAACAAGACAGACAGTCCTGAAGTTTTGTACCAGTTTTTGGAAAGCAGCTTTATTCCCTGTAAACCAGAGATACTAAAGTTCACATTAAAACTTGACCTCATGTCCTTAGCAGATGAAAGAAGCAAGTTTCTGGATAGAAAAAAAAAATAAATAAATCCAGGCTGGAAGGCTTTAACAGAAGTGGTAACAACTAAGAAGACTTTAGAAAACCTTGATACACAGAATAAATCATTTTCTATTCAAAGCCTTTCCACTGTTGAGGAGTTCCAGATGACGCCCCTTATTTCACCTGCAGCTCTTGCAAGTGCAGCAGAACAAGGCTATGTGCTTTCACAGGCGGACTTGCCTCCCAGAGCTCCCTACCAGGGAAGAAAACACCTCCCTTCCTCCTGACCCTCTGTGCAGCTCTCCCACTGCTTTTTTTTTGCAAGGTTTCATCACATTAGAAGGCAGACTACCACCCCACACTCCATCCTTGGCAGCTCTTGGGGGGTGTTTGTGAATTTACACAGGAAGCCACTTAAAGGCCGGCAGTTTACTTGGTTGGTGTTACCATTCTAAAGAAGTGGTGCAACAGCTTTCAGAGATAATATTGCCTTCTGCCAAAACCAAAGGCACTTCTCACTCAAGCAAGACAGACTGTCACAGCAGTATATGACATGACCTCTTTTAAACCCAGGGAAGGTGTCTCACCCTCCTGTCCCATCTCGGGCCCCACTGTGTGTCAGTGTCGAACCAGACACCAGGAGCAGCTGCAGGGCTGCGCAGCAGCTGAGACAGGGTGGCTGCTCCTCCCGGCCAAGGAGGAACAGGGGAGGTTGGGGACAACAGCAAGCTCTTCTTTGCAGAAGCAGAGTGCCCAGCTGCCTTCCCCTGATAGCCACTTCTGATGGCCCCAGCTCATGACATCATATTTCTCACTAATCGGAGCAGATTCCCATGAAGTCCAACTGCAGTTATGCATTGCCATGCTGACGGACTGGCTTTGAACCTAGTCCTGTGTAATACAAGATGCTTGCACAAAAGTACTTCTAGCAGTAGGTATGAGACAACCATGAAGCCATCTCAAAGTTTTTATGCCACTTTAGTTATACATGTGATCTCTAAGGCCAAATTTGAAGATTTATTAAAATATGCAAAGCTTCAGGGGTCAGTAGCACTGGCCTAAACTAATACCAGCACACATGTTTGCAGGGAACATGGGTGAGTTAAGGAGTATTTTTTCCCTTGGATCAGCAGTTCTGAAAGCTGTTCTACAAAGGGTCTATCACTAGACTTTCATACAGATGTTGACAAATTTGCCCTATACTTCAGCTTATTCTTAGAATGATTTTTTTGTAATATATCACCAAGTTAAATATTGTATGGAAAGCTACAGTGTGCTTTGATTGCCTACAGATACTGCAAATAATTTAACAAGCACCCTCATGGCATTTCTTGCTGTAAGCAAAACATTTATTTTCTTCTGGTTAAAAGAAATGTTTATTATTATTATTATTTTATTTGTAAAAACATTTAGGAAATTACTAAAAGGAATGCTTCTAGTACAATCTTTTATGAAACAAGCAATGTAACGAATTTTGCTCCAGGTCTCATTCTATTAAAATCAAATCACACTTGGCCACCATGGACTGCAAGTTCTAATAAATATTAAAAAAAATTCTTCTGAGATTTTGACTATTACAAAAGTCTTCAATGGGCAAAATTCACTACACAGAAATATGTAAAAGATTCCAACCACACTATGCTGTCTTAATACTTAATTAATTTTTTTTTTGTTCTAATTAACAGCTACTGAGTACCCTATTTATGATTCTTTTCTTTCATCTGGTAACATCTCTCTCCCTAAATACAGCATCAAAACCTGATTTGGAATACCAGCTTTCAGAACACTTCGATAAAATATAGCTAGATTTTGCCCAATATAGTGCCCCAAAAGCCACAGTTTCACAGTGAAATAACCCATTTTGTAAAGAGCTTTTCTTCTCTGAAGCTCTACAGGATTAGCAATCCATACAGGGTCAAAAGAGCAGTTTAGGTACACAAACTGGAATACACAGAACCCTGTTATGGGACAATGCACAGTACCCCGGGAAGGTGGTAGTCTTTTTTTTCCTTTTTGTTTCTTTTTTCCTTCTTCTTCTTATTGGAGAAAATAAATTAAAAATATAAAATAAAATTAAACTATTTTTGGAAACATTGCTTTCCACACAGGCCTGCCTTTTTAAAAATACACATTCATAGTTCTGGGAACATTGTTACTGAAAGCCAGTGTTGTCAGAGGTGTAGATTAGGAAATGCATTCAACTGACAGGAACTATTTACAACTAAAGCCATGTCCTGATGGCAAATGTACTAATGTAAATCTGTGATAATGACAATGATTTATGTGGCTTGCATTTGTCCTCATTATTTTCACCTTAAAAATATATTTTGTTTTCATTTGCATTTATTTCCATCTGTTTACATATCCTTTATTGTCAATTGATATCTTTCTTCACGGGTCCAGACTGTTTTCTAGACCAAGGGAATGGTCTTGTCTTAGAAAAGTAGTTTCCAGTGACCCTCACTGGTGCAGAATATGTACGTTAAAGGTAAGAGAGTACAAGTAAATAAATTCAGTTGCTTTGGTGCTATCTTTATGGAAAGACAACACAACAGCAATGTTCTCATTGCAGTCCAAGTGAATGACCAATAATTTTGCCATTAGTAGCAGAATAAAACACAAACAAGGACTTTTACTGTAGCTCCCATGCTATTTGTGGCTGAGATGCACCTGAAAAGTTGGCAATTAGTAAGAAAGTGTGCTCTTCAAAAGGCTCTTAAAATACCATTACATCTGTATTTACTTAGCATTTTCTCTAACTCCCTTATTGGAAAACAAGCAGCAGTAGTTTCAGAAAAGGTAGTGAGATAACAAATAGCTATTTGCCATTTTTATGCAACTAGAAGGAATGGCTGAATTTCAGAATGCCAAACTTAATGATGGACAAACCTGGAGAGATGCATTACAGGTTCAACCACAAAATACATTTCCAGAATTTATTCATTACCCCATTTATTCCAAATAGAGATATTAACTGCCAACTGCATAGTCTATGACATTTGAATTACTTCAAAATGTTGAGACTCTGTAAGAACTGAGAGATTTCAATGCCCTGCTCTGCGTAGTTCACTACAGTGATGCAGAAGCAATAGATTTAAGCCTGCACAATTTCAAAAAAGCATGCACAGACTCAGCCATACAACTCCTACTGATCTAAAACCATAAAGTTACCTAGAAGTATTCAAAAATGCAGGACTATAACTTCAGACCAAAGCAGAGTAATCCTGTTTTCAAAGTTCCCTGATAACAGCTGCAGTCTTTTGAATTTGCCTTGAGTTTCAGTTTGAAGATCTACAAAAAGATAGATATCTCTAAAGGACGCTTCTCAAGAAATGTCAAATGTAAACAGACTTTGAAGGAGTTAAACAACTGTTTCCAAAGCAGCAATGATCAATTTTAAGCTCATTTCTTGATTTAGTTTGATTTAACAACCAAGAAAGAAGACCTCAACACAAAGCAATAACATGCAGTGATGTGGTAGGTTGCAGTGTGATTAGATATCGCTGGGTACCAACATTAATTCTGGGGTAATGTATGCACATACAGTACTTTGCAGCTGACTTCATTGTAATATGTACAAAGCGTACGTTCTGACAGCTGTGTGTCATAACAGGAACCCATCTCCGTTTGACATGATTGATGTGCAACCCTCAAGGCTGCTATCTTTCACCACAAACAGGTATTATACAGGTAGTTAGCATGAAAGAGGTATCTTCTGTTAGAGGGAACCAAAGGGAGAAAAACAATAAACTCAAAAGAGTTGTTTTTATTTAAAAAGCAGCAGGAAAGAGAAAAATAGTTCTTTAAAGAAGAACTTTTCATCTCACACTGTAGGCTTAGAAGATAAAAATGCTTCCCAATTTTCATATATGAATATCTAAATTCAATCTACAGACAGAAATTGAAACAGGAGTGGCCTGGTTTCCAAATATACAAAACACTTTCAATTCTTATGATCTCTCTTATTTTTTATATCATGCTGGCTTTTAAGGTATCTCTGTATTGCATATTGCAAGCTCATGCAGCTTTGTTGTGTCCAATGTCCAAACTAGCCAAATGTGAACCAGCTGCAGACAGCATGCTGGCTAAACAACAGCTGCCATACACGAAATCCTCGATGGGGCTCAGGGCTCTAGTAACTGCACAGAGAAATGAATTGTCGCTTTCAGGTGAGCTAGCTCACAACATTCAGAAGGTGCCCTATATAGTTTAGTACACTGCTCAAGTGCCTCATTGCTCTGAAAGATGAGAGTGTAGCATTTCAATAATGGGCTTAGATGGGAAAATACAGGAATCTACGATAGAAAATTGTTGTCCTCAAATGCAGCTTAATGTGAAACGATGGCTATTTAACAACTAAGTGAATAGGTAATATTGATTGATTTTTATTTATTTATTTATTTATTTTACATAAAGACAGTATCTGTGACTATACAGTTATTCATGTGGGAAGGGAGTTACGGGATAGTGCCTTTAGCATAGCAGGTCCTGGATCAAAAGTATCACCACAGACAAATTCATGGACTAGATACAAGGATGATTCTGACTAAAGATGTGACAATCACAATACTATAAAAATACAGTATCTACATCTAGTATTTCCTCTGAGCACACAGCTACGTGATATCTGAAACTCATTACAACATGATGTCCTACCTACTTTTGAAAAGAAAGGATGTCTGGGGAAATTAGGAGATCCCGTAGCCTAAGCAGAATGACTTGTTCCCACTTCTCTTCCATCCAGTGATCAACTCTATGTAAGTGGAAGATGCTAAGGTGAAATCCCTGTACCAGGTACCCCACAGGAAAAGTAAGTTTGAAACACCTTCATCTTTTGTCCAAAAGGATTCATTTCCTAGTGAGACATATAATTACAAAGATGTTGCAACTACAGTGCAAGGTAACAATAAATATTAGGGGACACATTTTAAGTACACTTATGAAATCCAGTTCAGAAGAATTAATGAGCATTTGCTTCATCAATCCCAATAATACTTAAGTGTGAGATATGCACAGCAACTTAGCGCTGTCAGAGTAGAAATATCATTAAGATGGTCCTAAAACGCAGCTTTCAACACTGGGATACATTCATTTAGAAAAATGATTTATTAACAGCCATATTCGAGCCATCCAGTGGGTTAGGCTGAATACAAACTGACTCAGGATGAGCAATGGCCACAGCAGAAATAGAGAAATACAGTATAATTTTAAAGGGAACTATATACTTTTTTCTGATTTTCCCACTTGAAGCAGCTGTACGCGATCTTAAATGTTTCCCAAGTGCCCCAAAACCATTACATTCTGCTAACGGGTTGACACCCATGAGCACTGCTGGAACTACTCTCCTTCATCCCTCATTATTCCCACTTATAACTATAATCTACCAACCACAAGTACATGTTCTGTAGGATAATTACTTCACCATAACTTCACAATTAACTGTGGCCACACTGGAATGCATGGATCTAATCCTAACAGAAGTCAGAAAATAAAACCCCCAGAGTGTGTTTCAAGGATCACCTGGAAATTACTTATGCTTTGGACTCTTATTAAGGAATCATGACTGGACTGCTGTCATTCACATCACCACAGAAAAAAAGTTTAAAGACCCTCTGAAAATTTATTTGCCTGCCTATATTTGGCACTGCCATTGCTAGTGACCTATGAAATGAAAATATCCATCTCTAACAGTTAGTACCTTTTTTTTTCCCTGAATAAAAAAAAATAAAAATGTGTATCTGTCAGCTTCAGAGCTGAGCCTCAGAAAATCAAGAGAATTAGACAATTAAGTTCATTATTGATTGACAAGTCAACAATATTTCCATATCGTTAAGCTATCTCAAAATAAAGAAATAAGAAAACCCACACTATGGGTTGCTTAAAAAGAGCTTAAAATGCACCACATGATGACTGCTATGAAATGAAAATGATTGTGTAATTAATCAGAAGTACTGCTATAGAATGATCATTGCAAATAGGAAGTAAAAGCTTCCCACCTTAAAAAAGTAATTGACAGAAAATCATCTCATTTCCAAAGTAAAGAACATTGTTTGTGCATGTATTATTTCAAACAAGACAGACATCAATTCCCAATTCATTGTCTTCCATGGAAAATTAAAGCTTGTCAAGCTGGTTTAGTCCAGATGACTAAAAAAATCTCCTTGCAAGCAGATTTTCAAGAAGAGTAAAAAACACCAACTTTTTTTTTTTTTTTTTTTTTTTAAAGTACAGTGATCTAAGTGTAAGGGTCCAGACCAATATTACATCGAGTATTTTGCAAGAGCCCCAGTGTGCCGATAAAAATATTCTGCTCCACTGCCTGAGTTTGGTGTCTCAGTGAGTGCCTCAGTGCTGCCCCAACTGCACAATGGTTCCCAGGCCAAAGAAGCTTACAGCAAGCCAGGGCACTGCTCACGCAACTGCTCTCTGAGTTACCCATCAGGTCCTCTGTCACCAGCTGCTCTTCCCACCATCATTAGTTACCACGTATTATTCTTGTTCTCAACAAAGTAATTATGGCTCATCTTAGTCATCAAGCATTGATCCACAAGGGGGGGGGTGGTCAACTCTCTGTCAACAAGACAACTAGCTTCTTGACAATGATGTCAAGAAAATTAGCTAAATAAATATGCATCTCATCAAAAGATGAGATGTTCTCAAGCAGGGCAACTATAGTCAATGGCAGAACATGCATCGAGATCAGTACACATTAGCAAAGTCAGCCCTGGTTATTATGGCATTTCATTATTCTTCACACCATGTGAAAAACACCAAGTACAATTTTTTTAAATTAAATCTTCCAAGCTCATAAAAATAAAATAAAAAAATACTGCTGAAGCAAAAAGCAGATATATTTTTCAGCTGACAAATGACTGATTATTATTAGACATTTTGTACCAGATCTGTAACATCAAATCTCCCCTTTGAGAAATTCTACGGACCTTTCCCAACAATTCTGAGGCACATTTATGGACAGTATATGGCTTTTCAAAGAAATTGAACCTCAGAATTTTGTTTCTATGACAAGAAATAAGATTTCAACTCTCTATTTAGGTTCAGGAGACATACTGAAGGTCAATACAGTCTGCATATTTAGACCTCTAGAGTAGGCAGAAGGTGAAAAGGCAAGTAAATCATCTTAAAAATACAAGAGCCCAGCCATAAAAATCTATTGTTTATCCTTTACAGTGATGATATTTTACTTTCCAAATAAAAATCCCAGTTGTCCAATGAACAGAATTATTGAAGTAACTCTACCACACTATTTTAATTTCAGGTATTTGAAAAAAAATGATACCATAAAATGATCTGAAGTATTGTTGTCGCATAAATCTCAAAGCACTTTCTGTGTTCTTAATGTTCAAGTCTAAAATTGTTTCATTCTTTAGCTGACAATGCACACTGTAAAAGTTGCAGTTTATCACTTCTCTTTCATTCTTTTCCAGCAGTTACATTACCACATCCTCTTTTATTACTATTGCAGGATGTCACTATATAAGTGACATCATAAGGGAAGAACAAGGATTTGCCAGTAATAGTTGGAACTGCTCTGCAGTGCTACAGAGCTCTACATTTCAGAGAAAAGGAGACATGCTGACATTTTAGCATGCTGAACATGTGCACTATCAAATCTATTGCCTGTCACCACAGTCCCTTGGATGGGATAAATTATATTCCACAGTTGGGTAATACAAAGGTACTTCTGTTGCCATATGCTGTATGCCAAAGACCTCATGCCATGACAGGGCGCGTTATAGATCATGCTTTCCTATGTGATGCCCATTTTCTCCCTTATCTATGAGGGACAAACCTTGTCTCCTTTAAGATTTTAATCTACCCAAAAGAAAACAATGCCTCCAACAAGCTGGAAATGCAGTTCTGCTTAAACAAAACTTAGAGAGAGACAGACAGACAGACGGATGAAGAGACAGAAAAAGCCCAATGTTTTTTCAGATTTTGAAAATGACTAGCAATGTCCTGTTATACATTCAGAATTCACTACATATCAATCTCAAGGGAATTCCAGCCCCAGCTCTAAATAAATAAGTCAGAAATAAATGGAGTCAAGAACCTTGTGATCAGCTTCACACATTTTCTATACCAGAAGCTCTGCAGTATTTTTGAGTTTCCTTGGTTGGTTGATTTCATTGGCAGCAGCTCACACATAAAGAAAAGAAATATCATGAGAGTAGAAAGAAAATAGGTAGAGCCCTCTAGAGCATGTTTAAGAGATTTTGCTTGTCTGTTCAATTTATTACTAGATTTCATTATTTAGCAGAAGTGAATTGAAGTGGTTGATAATATGCCACAAATGATTTCACCCGTCAGCATCCAGCTCAGTTCAGGAACAATCCAAAGCGACTGCTGCAGAACTAGTGCTTATCACTGGAGAGAAGGAAGGCCTGTTCGAAGTCCTTCCCAAGGTAAGGAAATGACCACATCACATGTCACCTGAGTGAACAGACGGGCTTCATCTCACAGAGCATAAATAAAGGGAAGTACATGTTGTGTGTTACTAGAAGTACCTTTACTAGAAGTACCTAACACAGGAGGAACACTCCAGAAGGTGCTTGGCTTAGACAATGAATGCACATACAAACATTTCTCATATTCTAAGAGATTCAAATAAAATACATTCCCTCATGTATGCCATGACAGGGTGCATATGCTATGTGCAGCCATATGTACTAATAGCTCATTTGCTTCAGTAATTTTGTTTAAACTCTGGAAAGCAAGAAATTTAGAAAGGACAATGTAAGTTTTGCATAACAATGGCCTCTGCAATGCAAAGACTTGCTATACAAAAACATCTGGGGTTAATGAACAACAAAAAATCTTTATTACCAATTTGTTCAGGTATAGAGAGTCTTTGTTACATTAATTTCTCTTCATCCATACACCAAGAAAGAGATTGAGATATACTTCCAAAGAATCTTGCAGCAGTGCGAACCCCAGCCCACACCAGAGGCTTCAGATACACTGTTGGCAGACTGTGGAGTCAAGCAATACACACACTACCTGCCAAAGGCAAGCTGCCCTGATAGAATGCCAACTCCCATGGTAATCTTCTTCTCTTACCTTCTTAAACAATGAATCCAGGTATTTGTCATGCCAGTAGACAGTCGTAAGCTTCACCCCAATTTCAAGGTTACTAGAACATAGACCTTTTGATTTAAGGCCCTTTGCCTTCAGCTACAATAGAGCTTACTCTAATTATCTTCATTATAACATCCATAATTTTGGGCTCCCATGGGCACTAAGGGTGTAACAAGGATGGCATAAATTTTTATATCCACTGACCTCTAAATTAGCACAAGCTTATTTCAGTAGAAGAGGGTACAAAGTAAAAGAAAGTCCTTGCTTTCTGCATCCTTCACAAATGTGTGAGAGAAACTTTGTGGGTAGGTATGTGATTCCATGTCATCTGCATGTCTGTTTCTCAGTGATACAGACAGCTTATGGACCAGATGCTGCATGAGTTCAGGCTGTTTTCTGCACTTCATGGCCACACTGCCATAAAATGCAGAAAGGTTTATGGCTACATTGAAAAACATTCTCACATCAAGTAATTCAATTGTAATAGCTCCTGGACACCACCTCTCTCTGTAAACTGTACAGGAGTTACTCATAATACAACCAGAGGGACTGAAAGCATCAGCTGGTCATTTACTGTAAGAAAACATTGTGAAACCTTCCTTAGCTTTGTGGGTCTCCATTTACCCTACGGTTCCCAAGACAAGAGAAATGTAAGAATAGAAAAAGTGATCAGGGTGGGGAAAGTATTATTGCTTCTTTTCAGCTGTAAGAAATTTCACTGAAAAGCTAAACATTGCCCCTAAATGCAGTCTTTTCTAATAAACACACCCTCTGTTGTAGAGATTCAGTTACCATAGTGAAATAATGAAAAAATGGACACAGCAGCATGTGGGCAGTGGGCTGCTATTTACTATTTTGTTGTTACATTCTTAAGTTATTTATCACAAAATAAAATGAAAGAAACCATTCCCTCTTTGTGAAAGGTGTGACAGAAATCCAATAGCCCCTTTTTGAAAAACAAAACAGTAGAAGGTGCAAGCAGATAAAGCATTAAAAGAGAAGTAAATGTAATAGCAATATGGAGAATATCTGAGAAAAAAAAAAGTTTGTGTTCGGTAAACATTTTACCTAGGACAGACTAACATACATGATTCAGATATTTAATATGAATATTTACTATCTAGAACCTGGCCAGAGGTTATTACATTTATTTCACGTATTCCGCCAAAACCTGTCAGACCACCTACTCTTAAGAAAATACTATGAGTGAAATCTGATAGGATTTGTTACTTCTGTATTTCTCTTTTTCATTTTAGCATGCCCTGCTAGTCGGCAATTACTTCCTACTGTACAATCTATTAAATATTCATGTGAGATATTATTTGCATAGAGCAGCTTTTCTCTGATAAAAAATATGCTATTCGTTCACTGCTTAGATGATTGACCTAAGGTCCCAACTTTAAACACACAGTTATATTGATTGTGAAAATACACTTGGAAAATTATGTAGTTTATATGCATGCATTACTTACACTGAGTCATCCTGAAGCTTATAATTTAAGCCTCAGTGTTTCAGGTAAAATAAAATTGCTTCAGTAAGACTGCTTTGATTTCAGCTTTGCTCCAAGCTTTGCCAGGCAAGCAGAAAATCTTCATCGTATGAAAGATCTTGTTCATATAGAATGTATAGTCGTGCATTGATAAAATCGTAAGCATGCAAACCATACCAAGCCTTTGTCCAAAGACTGTTTTACCAAAACCTTTTTTATCTTATGTAAATAAGCCTATATCTTATATTAATGAAAGCTCATCATAAATGAACAATGAATTTAGATTTCCAAAGTACTGCTGTGACTATTGCATTATACATAGCATAGAGAAGACAAAGAAAACTAAAGAGCTTCCTTCAAACAGGAATAAAATCCCCAAACTAAACCAAAAGAACCCTAAGGTACAACAGGAAGATAAGTTAACAGGATTTACACTAAAAAGAAATTTACTTCTTATGAGTGTGTCCCCTTGAGGGAGAAAAATTGAAATACCCCCAATTTTTAAAACCTTATCTGCATTTTATTTTTCTGCCCTTCCCACTACACTGGAACAGTTTAAGAACACAAACATTAATAAAAAGGGAGGGGGGGGGGTGGGGGGGGGGAATGGGGAAGTAGACATTCTTTGATTTCCTTCCTCTTCTGTCTGGATTTTGCTACCTTCTTACCTCCAGTCAGCTGCTAATCCTTCCTAGGCCCTCTCTACCTCCTCTGTCTTGTGTCTCCTTGCTCTCTCTCAAGTCCCTTCTGTTTTCTCCCCATCTCTGTCATGGTCTCTTTTGGAAGACATCATCTCTACTATGGTATTTCACCATAAAAAATCAGAATAATGAGGCAAATTACAGTTCAACACTTTAGAGGAATGAGATTATCCTGGCAGAGTAGCTCACTATGACAGGAAATCCATGTCACAACGAAGCCTGCTCACCTTTTAAGTCTCACTGCTCAAAGTAGATCTCGGGTTGTCTACAAGCCTTTCTTTGCTGCCTGTGTGCAGATAAACTGCAATCACTCTGCAGTGCCATTTCATTTCAGGACTTACAGGTCACTCTACTGCAGATGTAATCAAAATGCTGAGCTAAACCATGTGTTTGAAGAACAGACTCCCTTCTAAAACTTTGGAATGGGCCTAATATACTGGGCACGTCTGTCCAGAATAAAAAGTCAGGAATATGGTGTTCTCCTAAATCATAAATCCAGGGAAAAAAAAAAAGTTCTCTGAAGAGATTTAAAGCTAATATTTGGGGTATGCAATATTCCACACGCTAGCCTGATGAGTTCTATATTTTACCTGATGTTCTCATTTAGTTCTGTACAGACAGTAAAAACTTTAACCTCCCTGGAAACACTGGCAAGTTCATGCTGAGTTCTGTTACCTGAGAAACTCACCCACGGTACTGCAGGGTTATGGAGGTTGCCTGGCTTACTTTTCTTTCATTTATCAACTGAAAAGGTTTTTTTGTTTGTGTGTTTTTTTTTTTTTTTTTGTTTTTTGTTTTTGGCTAACAATGAAGTTCACATGCAGATACTAAGTAGTTCTTTTTTCCATTCCAAAATCCAGCTCTTCCATGTTCCTATATGTGCATATGCCCTTACTTTCCTTAACCCCTTTCAATGACTCTGTTTCATTAAAAAGATGAAAAATCCAGGGAACATATAATCAAATTTAAATTTATAAAACCAAGTGATAAAGAATTGCCATCATTTGTACTCACAGTGATATGGTAGAGAGCCAAGCACAATCAGCTGTACTGGAAAACAGATGCAGAGGCTCTTACAGGACTGTATAATATACTGAAAGTAAGAATAACAGGTAAGAAGATCTTCTCTCCATTGATGTATTACAGCATATGCATTAAATGCTTGCAATATTAGCTTTTAAATTTTGTTCTTAGACATTCTTACTTCTTAAAAAGAGAGGACAGGGAATTCTAGCAGCATTTATTTTCAGTTTTCAGAATGATAAGTACAATTATAAAAAAAAAAAAAAAAAAAGTGACCACATACAGGGGACAACATCCACCAAGCATAAGGACAGTGTGAGACCCCACTGAAGATACATGCTCTGCATGCTACTATTTTTCTGTTATTTCTTTATATTTCATCATGAAGAAACATATCGTGTCTCAAAGAGAAAAGTCTACCTAGTTTTACTAAATCTGTAGCACTAGGCAAGACACAAGTTCCTTATGTGATACCTCAGCCATCTGCAGATTTAGACTCACATATCTTGTTTCACAGTATATTTATTTAGACTAATTTCTAGTATATTAACGTTGGTATCCCAAGATAGCAAAGTATATATTTCAGTTAATACTCCCCTAATGAATAAGATTCTTCTCAGTGTGGAAAAAGTCTTCTTAACCTGTCCTATAAAATGGGTACCACATTTTAAAGACATGAAGTATGCTATACAAACAAATTAATTTTTATTATACCTTTGTATTTTTCCCCGACATCCAGAAATAGTCAACAGTGAAACCAATCTTCTGCTACTTTTTCTATAGATTTTTACTTTCAGCCGTAAAAAGCTCTTTTCGTTTATTACATTGTTTATTAAATGATTCAGTAGAAATGTTTCCTGATTGTGGTCATTCAAGAGAACACTAAACTACATTAGAACTGGAATACTCTTTCTAAAATGCTCCCAAGTTGATCTGAGGCTTTTTCCCTCACATTTTTATCCAAGCACATTTTATAGCAAGAATGGATGTTTACTACATTGTTCTTGCAATATAGGGAAATACCCATACAATTTATTTCAAGAAATAAATCTGTAAGAACAATCCGCATCTCATGCCAGTGAAAATCGAGAATAATTCCATTAGTAATTCTGAAATCATCTCAATGTAAATAATAATTAAGTAAAAGAAAACATAGACCCTTTTGTCTCCAAGGTCTATTGCTATACAAATAATTAATTAGTTCAGCTTGTGTGCTATGGGCCTGCCTGTCTGACCACTGAGCAATTAAATAAAGTAATTCTAGGAGCTGTAAGTGGTTGCTTCTGGAAAACATACTCTCCTTCAAACCAACAATATTTCTTAGCAATTCACTTTTTACATCATTATAACCTAATCAGTTGCATGTAGACTTTTTGGCATCACTATTCTTGCATTGTTATAGAAATCCATAATTTAGTCTAGCACGAACAATCTTAACAACAAAGTTTGGACACATTCCAGGTAAAAGGGCAAGGGACAATTTCTACCAGACACATTAAACATGCATTCTATCACTACTTAATATTTCAAGTAAGGGATACACATATATTGAGAGATTATGGTTTTCCTTGGAGACAACTCATAGGCACTATAATCATTAGCTAAATGCCCACCAACTGCATTAGGGAATAAATCACCATTTTGATTTCCCCAAAAAGCATTAAAATCACAAAAACAGGAATAAAGAATTCTTATTTATGGCCTGCTAAGAAAACAAACTGAAATAGTAATATAAAAGTTAGCAGCAGACAAAAAGAAAACATGACAACAAATTATGTCATCAGGTATTTGGAGCCCTACCCAAAAACTGTCTTTGGTGTGAGATGAGAAAACTCTACTAATAATAGTTGATGGGAGGTTACAGAAAAAAATATATATATATAATTCAAACACCTAAAGGCTCCTCTAAACTTTGCTGGGGATTCAGCAGGGCAGAGATGACTCAAAGCTATCATTAGAACATCCTGTTGAACATCAGGCACACCAACACCGTAACTGAGAAACAGTTTCATGTGCAGGGAAACAGAAAGGACTGTTTTCACAATGTGTTATATTAACATAAAAAAAGAAAGAAAAGGAAGTCTAAGCAGTTGGAGAGATATTAAATGTTTTCTTTAAACTTATGTCCAAAAGGATTTCTGTTTTCTACTTTAATTGAGAAATTATGGTTAGGATTAAATGTGTTGTTTTTTTTTGCAGACCCTATAATAAGAAACCTAAATAAATCAAGGACTTTTTTTTAATATTCCGAAAGCAGTGACATAACTGACCAATGATGATTGGTCAGTGACATCACTGACCAATGATATACAATAGCCTATATCCCGATAATTCAGAAAAGTATGGTTACAATTTTTAAAGTTAAGATTCTATTCTGTATTACAGTTTGATGCAATTAGAATTTTAGCCACAAGCCCCTACAATTAGTTATATTTTAAAACATACAGACGTGTCACAGGGGAGAGAATTTTTGCCTTAGATCATCATCTAAACTGTTCTTTTAAGCAGTCTTTGCTGGCAAAAATGTAAGGGGTGGCTCATGTGAGGACTACCATATTCTCACAGAGTCTGAATGAAGAGCTCACATCCACCCAAAGCGCCTTTCCAGTTAGTGTCTGGCTTGTTCAAGGAAGCATTATCACCCTAGTAGTTGAAACATTGAATGGAAACATGAAATCACAACCAGGCCTTGCAATGCTAGTGAGAATTCCCATCTTCATGTACAGTGCTTTGCAGCTGGTCTGAGATATGAAACCGAGGTAACTGTTAATCATTCTAAAAGGTTTGTTTTGCAACTACTGTTAAAGCAGGGGTTCATCAATTCTGTGCAATTAGGTTCAGAAACTACCCTCCTCGCAGGGGAGTATTTAATGCATCTAGACAAACACAGATGTTTCCCAGTAGTCCCTAAATACTCTCGTGTTCAAAGATTCACAACATTCTTCAAATCAGCTATGCTAATCTCTGCTCTCCAGTAGGTTATATCTTGCCTTCAGCAGAATCAGTTCTGTTTAGGCGTAATTGAAAATTATGGTTATCACTAATATTTTCCTCTGTAAACCGAACTGATCCAGCCATTATTTCTACAAATAAATAAATAAATAAATAAATAAAATAAAATTTCAAAGGAGCAACGCTGACTGAAAAAAAAAAAAATCTGAAAAAGCAGTGAAGAGAGAGATATATTCATCTCCAATTGTTTCTTTTTATAACTGTTAACCAAATTTCTCCTGCTATTTAATCCCTATAGGTTGTGATTATCATTCTTTGTCTTCACTGAGGTATTCTGATAAAAAAAATAAATTATAAATTCTATTCTTTTCCCTATTTTGACCTAGGGATTTTCAAAGACCCTTGAGATGTCAAGGAAGTAAAAACTATTTTTTCCTTTGGCCAGCTGAAATTCAAAATAAATTTTATGCCAACATTGAGGAGATGCCATTCTTCATCTATACAGACTCAAAAGGATCTCCTGACACCTATTTTGTAGGTCTGATTTTTCTAATGAAAACACAATAATCAGAGTTTAAGTATAAACAGATTAAATAACTCCTCTGACCTACGTCTAAAGAGAGAGAGAGATAATATAATCGGATTCTTAGGTCAACCCTTCTTATTCAGGTTTTCCAAAAAAGTCTTTTGTGATCCAAGTAGTACATTAAATAATAGTATATTAGTTATACGTTGAAGTATACCTAGAGATTTCAGACAGAAGAGTTTACTCAAAAACATAAATTAACTGATATGATGTGGATGCAGGAGTCTGTAACCTACATACCCCATTCTATTAAAAGATCCTGTGTCTGTAGTGGGTTTTCTCCCCTTTTAATAGTTCCTTTATCTCTTTACTCACTTAACCTTGGTTTGAACAGTATAAGACAACTTTGGGAGCACAGGATGGCCTCTGCACTGAGAAGCACATCCCAGCCCATTCACCAGTGAGAGAAAGCTAAGTAGGCAATACTACACAAGGAAAGCACAGGGGGTAGTTTCACTGGAGGAGAAAGAATGGTCTGACAACAAAATTGTAATTCAGAAGTACCTCAAAGGAGAAACTGGTGAATACTGTTTGTACCTGGAATTCACAGCAAGAGGAAGTGCAAGGTTCAGTTGTAATATAAATACAGTTAAATCATTAGAGGAAGCTCACCAGGCTAATGGCGAGACCAATACAAACTGAAGTACTCCTGTCCTGTTTCATGACAGAGGCATGGTGAAAATTAACAGCAACCTGTGACACCTGGATCTGGGTGGGAGTAGAGCCTGTGACAGTACTACAAGGATATAAATTAAATGAATACTGAAAGAGGGGTAGAAATTCTGAACTGTTTAATATCAGGTACTTCCAACTTCAAGCCTATCCTCTGAATCCCCAAAAGAATGGTGTACTCAGATATAATTTTGAGTAGGTCTGAAAAGCAGGCTGTGATACTGGAAAAAACACCAGAAGGCTCATTTAATACTGGCTGCTCTAAAATAATACCTCATATAAACAAAGGAACAGCCCAGTATTGCTTGTAAGGATCACAGAATCCATCCTGATATGTTTTGGCTTGAGGCGTGTGCTTGTGGTTTAAAGCTAATCCCTTAATCACTGATGTGAAAATTGCTAGGGATACATACAAACAGGATAGATAGGATCCTCAACTCAGCATTGTCTTCTTTCATCTCAAAGAACAAGCACAGTTTGAAGAATAAACAATTAACATTTGATGCTATATACCTAATTTAATTTAGGATAACAGAGTGATATCTTTACAACACACATAATGAAAATGCAAAAAATAAAAAAAAAATTAAAAAAAAAAGAAAAACAGAATAGTTTTTTTTCAACTGAACACAGAAAATAAAGTCACTATACAGAGTCTAAAGTTAGGATTTATTAAAGGAAGCTGTAGAATGAATAACATAAAGCCACTATGAAAAGGACCATAACAACTAGAGAGGAATCTGCTCTCCTGTACTGCACCTGGGGGACAATGCTGTCATTGGTCCCAGCCAACATGGGTTCATGAGGGGTAGGTCCTGCCTAACAAATTTGATTTCCTTTTATGACAAGATCACCCGTCTAGTCCATCAAGGGAAATCAGCTGATGTGATCTTTTTGGACTTCAGCAAGGCTTTTGACATGGTTTCCCATAGGATCCTATTGGACAAAATGTCCAGCATACAACTTAACAAAAACATCATACAATGGGTGAGCAATTGGCTGACGGGCAGGGCTCAAAGGGTTGTGGTTAATGGGGCCACATCTGGCTGGTGGATGGTCACTAGTGGGGTCCCTCAAGGCTCCATTTTAGGGCCAGTCCTCTTCAATGTTTTTATAAAATATTTGGATGTAGGACTAGAAAGTGTTCTGAGCAAATTTACCAACGACACCAAACTAGGAGGAGTTGTGGGCTCAGATGAGGGTGGAAAGGCCTTGCAGAGAGATCTGGACAGAATGGAGAGCTGGGCAATCACCAACCGCATGAAGTTTAACAAGAGCAAGTGCCAGGCACCACAGTACAAGAACGACATTAAACTGTTGGAGAGTGTCCAGAGGAGGGTGACGGAGATGGTGAAGGGCCTAGAGGGGAAGATGTATGAGGAGTGGCTGAGGTCACTGGGCCTGTTCAGCCTGGAGAAGAGGAGGCTGAGGAGGGACCTCATTGCGGTCTACAACTTCCTCGCGATTGGGAGTGGAGAGGCAGGTGACCTATTCTCTATAAACACCAGTGATGGGACCCGCGGGAATGGTGTTAAGCTGAGGCAGGGGAAGTTTAGGCTTGACATCAAGAAGAGGTTCTTCACCGAGAGGGTGGTTGCACACTGGAACAGGCTCCCCAGTGCAGTGGTCACTGCACCAAGCCTGTCTGAATTTAAGAAGCAATTGGACTGTGCACTTAGGCACATGGTCTAAACTTTTGGGTAGACCTGTGTGGTGCCAGGAGTTGGACTTGATCCTTATGGGTCCCTTCCAACTCGGGATATTCTATGACTCTGAAACTAGTTCTTTTTTGTTGGGAATGGTACTCTTCAAAATTTATCTCCTGAGAAAACAAATTGTAAAATGAAACTCTCTGAAGATTTTTTTGTTTAATTCTGCTCCTTTCAAAGGGCTTTTAGACCAAGCAGCCCCAGGTTAATTAAACCGGTTCATAATTTCTGGTAGTCTGATTTCTGAATTGACTTAATTCAAGTCTTACATATATAAGACCTATGAAATATAAATTTAAGTTTTACATTAACATGAGAAGTATACAGAGCCTGATTTTCAGCTGGACCTTTCTACCCTGTTTAACTGTCCTATTTACTTCAGCAGATCTGCAAACACTCTACACTTCAGAAAGCCAGGGCTATGTTATTTTAGCAATAACAGGGTTATAACTATGCAGCAAGAAGGGAACTATGAGAGCAGAAAAACAGTAAAAGGTAAAAAGATCAAAAAGAACACACCATGTGGAAGCCTCATACATGCAACAGCAGCAATGGCTATACTTTCTGTAAGGCATTTAATGCAAAATGAAAACCAGAGACTACTTTTTCCAGAAAAGTTATGATTAAAAAAAAAATATCTCCCAAGAGTTGCTGACTTTCCTAGTTTGTGGCAGAAAGATGTGTTATCTTGTTCTTTCATTAATGTAGGATAATGTTCTGGGTCACAATAATGCTATGGTGAAAAGTTTTTTTTTTTTTCTGCACAAACAGCAGTTGAATTCCTTTAGCTCTCCTTCACATATATATCAGCAAAGAACAGGAAAGCACAAGATAAATCGTGTTTGAAAATCAGATGAAACCTCTTTGAGACCATGCTATTACAGTTAAAACAGTCTGACAATTCTAGAGCTTATCTGAGGGAATGACTGGTCTCATTTTATTTTCAGGTTTACTATTATCCTATATAGCTTTAATCCCTAAAACTTTGCTGGATTTCAAACTATCCAGGAAAATAAAAAAAAAAAAAAAAAAAAAAAAAAAAAGGAATTTTTCATGAAGCAACTTCACACTCCAAACTAAATTAGATTTAACTGAATTAAAGCCAAATTAATTTCTGAAAAGTCAGCTTGCAAGGGCAGAGAGATAGATTATCTGTTGAATATTGGCTACGTAGTAAGAAGGATGGACTAACTTAGCTCACAGAAATTAAGGTTTACTTTTTGCTCTTAATCACAATTCTGTGCAAACCATTCTTTGGCTCAGGCTTTTTATATAGTTGCTGAATAACATTGCCTCACAGGGATGTTGTGCTCACAACTGCACTAACCATAGTAACAAGTTCAGTACTGCTGAACAGTAGGTAGAAGTACATCAGATATTTACATATGAAAGACAATGCAAACACAAGTGTTCATAGGTGCACAAGGGTTACTAACATTCATAATGCTATTTGGGCATTCAGATGGAAGATCAAGACTTAAATTGTTACATGATACATATCAAAAGAAGCAAAAGACTACTTAAAATACTAAAAAGAATTATGGCATCCTTTATTCCTTCAAACTTCTGCTCTACAAACAACCATTCAGGTGTTATGTAGGGGAAAAGTATCTAAAAAGAATCCTGTTTTAAGAATGCCTTAAATGTATATTTCAGTTTCTCAAAATCATCCATTAGTTTTTTTCTGCTTACCCTTACGAATTCACTTACTTGTCTTCCATTGTGATTTGTTTTCTATTGTTGCATTTTCTTTAAATGCCATGGGAATGAATACTAGACATTTTCTATTAGAATGTTAAATGTGTAGGTCCTGTAAGTGCCCTTTCCAACTAAAGCTTGCTAATATGCATTTTTTCTTGTTGATCTTTAATTGCTGGATTAATCTATGTGAACATATTTTAGTTTTTTCCATTCATTGAATACAAATATTTTCAGCAGCAAAACCAAGGTTTTTCTCCCATGGACAGCTGATAGGAGATAGAGCCAGCTGCTACTGTTTCAGGAAGGCCTGAATGTTGTGGTTATGGGAAGGAGGCATTCCTAGCATAGCAATTTCCTTTCATTTGTGCCTATTTTCCTCATGACACTTTCCATAGTATTTTTGAATTGAAATACACATTTATTCATAACAGATTTATGTCAAGGTGGAGGGTGTTTTTTCATTCATATAAAACCAATTCACTTTGATCAGATTAATTTTTCTCTATATACATAATTGAAATCTCTTCACAAGACATTTTTTATCATTATATACTGCTATGTTTTCAAATTTACTCCTTTTCTCCCTTTCTGTGTATCTGTTATTGTTAACCCTGATTCTTCAAAGTCTCTCTGAAATTAATACAAAGCTTCAATCTCTCAAATCTATTTTGGCAGCATAATTCTTTCATCAATTTGTTTCTTTTCACTCAATAACCTCCATTCTTTTACATGGCTTTATTGACTCTCTTAAGAATATTCAGACCTTAAAAGAGGTCTGAATAAAAAGAGAAATATGACTCTTTAGAAAAGACGATCAACACTTAGAAGGTAACTGTAGCACACATTCAGAATTATCTTGAACAACATTTTTGCTAGTCCTTTCCCATGAATAAACAGGATAATATCTAATCCTACATTAATGTTCACACAATTTTCCTAATATTACAAACAAGAGAAAGCAATTTTTCTTCTACACATCTGGATGCTAGCACCAATTAACTGATTTCAATTCCTCATAGCCTACATCAACTACTGCCAAGCAGTAGTAGACATTCCCAAATTCACTACCTCACTGAAACAAGGACAGCTTATCATTTCCGACTATCACTTTACATAATAATAATAATAATAATAATAATAATAATAATAATAATAATAATAATAATAATATGCAATCAATGCTGAAGATTTTTATTTTTCATATCTTGTTTATTTTTTAAATTACATTAAAACCTGAAAAAACAATTGCTGCATTTTAGGAGACAATTTTTCACAGAAAGAGCAGTCAGGCATTGGAATGGGTTGCTCAGGGAAGTGGTGGCATCACCGTCCCTGGGGGTGTTCAGGGAAAGATTGGACCTGGTGCTTAGGGACATGGTTTAGTGGGGTGATATTGGAGTAGGGTGATAGTTGGATCAGATAATCTTGAAGGTCTCTTCCAACCTTAATGATTCTATCATTCAATTGTGAAGAAGCCATCAATGAGAAAAATGGTTGGTCAGATGTTAACTCTTTGCTTACATAAATTCTGTTTCAGAGTTTTACCCCTTAGTAAACTTCAAGAAAAAGACTCCAATACAAGGTCAAACACACTTCCAAAAGTAATGGATTCTTGCAGTATTTCCTATACTTCTCCTAACATTTTATAAAATTTGAAAATGATTAGAAATAAAAACTAGGCAGTGCTTTACAAGCTCTATTATGTTACTTGTGTAAAATTGGCACTATGTCATATAAGCACCACTGCTGATATTACGAATAAATCCTAATATAACAAATCGATAATTTAATGTCAGAGCTAAAATGGAAATATTTTTAGTTATTAATTTGTAGCTTCTGAGCATTTGTCTTTCATTTAGCTAATGCCTCCAGAGTACAGAATTTTCCTAAACAAAACAAAATAACAACAGCAAAAACTTACACTCTTTTCTGAGAAAAAGGACTCTACAGTAAGTACCTCTCTAATTTTGATTTTTTTTTTTTTTAATTTTCAAAATTGAACTTTAAAAAATTATTCCAATACCTTCATTTTATATAATCCTTATAATTAATCTGCTGTATTTTTCTGTTACGTAAATGACTATACAAGTCTAACACAGTGTAACTATTCATCAAGAGGTATTTGTGATCTCTTGCTTCTATTTGTCTTTGGAGCCCAGTGATAGTAAAGAATTGTCTCCTAAAGAATCTGAAGAAATAATTTCTGGAATATCTGTAAATTAGATTATTATGAATCTGCAGAACTTGATCAAAGCCACTCTGTTCTCATGAGCAATAATTTCACTGATTTCACTGCCCTTTGGATGAGGACTCAAACCCTAAGAATTGATTTGCTCCAAATCAGTTCCTGGGAAATTTCTCCAAATCATTGCCTGGGAAATGTTCAACTTTCAACTGAGTACAGACTTTTAGAGTAACTAAGCTGTGTTCCAGTTTATTATTTAGACCTTTATTATTATCTATCTAACCTGTTTGTAAATCTAATCCAAATATAAAAATCACACTCCCTTATGATGCAAGAATGATGAAGAATTAAGGCAGGTGTCCAAGATAAAACAGATAAATCAGATTATACAAGAAAACCCCAACATGGCTGTTTTTTGCAATTTATTTTGGCATTCAATTAAATATTGAATAAAACTCCATACTGGATATATATTCCTGGCTGTCAGCCTCCAGCTCTGTAAATAGCTTCTGTCAAAGCTAGCCTGAAGTATTTTCATTTAACAGATAATATGAAGAATCACTGATCCTTTAATGATCTTCTCAAAAGTTAAATTTTTCCAGGAAATGGCATTGTATATAAAAATCTGTTACGAAACTTAATATAATAGTAGATGTATTTAATTCAGAAAGACTGAATTCTATGTTGAGATAACATTTGATAGTTTGAAACAATTCACCAATTTTCAGTTCTGTCTTCCTAGCACATATATGCAGAATTCGAGAATGGCTTCAGCTATGAAGAGCCTTTGAAGACTAATTTAAATATTTAGTGGGATGGTGATGTAATTTGTTAGCAGAAGTTTTTGTTTGCTTTCTTAATCACTTTTTAATTGCACTGCATCCCTCTCTTTGACAGATAAATCAGCACTATGGAACACAGTAGAACAAGGTATCTGAATGTTATTAGTCTTCTATGAAATAAGATATTTCATTTCTATTTCCACTCAATCGCTTAGTTTCTCAAAAATCTTAGATGCTACTTAGTCAAGTTACTTGTAGAAGTATACACAGTAAGGTTAGTAAAATGAACGGGATTCTGAGCTTGCTATTTGAACAGTTTGAAACCATAGGAAGCATCCTTCATTGCTCTCAGTTAATAAGAAAATTGCAGTAGGCACTTCTGTGCATACCAGAGTATCAAGCAGATATTCAGTTCAATATTTGCTAGCTTTGGATTATCCAGAATTTTCTCTTTTGTTGTTAGTCATTTACCAAACCCATAAAATCATCAGTGATTTTAGGTGGTAAGTATGGAATATTGTTCATATGGAATGTTTTAATCGCTGAGTCAGTTATGGAATATTCTAAGTTTTAGGTTTTCCTTGCTGAGTCAGTGGCCTCAAGGCAAATATTTCTTTAATGAAAGAAATATTGATTTTCTTTAAATTGTGATTGTTTCAAATGCCTTGCTATTTTTCATATAACTTGATTTCTTTTGTCCAAAAAAAAAAGCACATGCCACGGAGAGGCCAAATCAAGATTACCAAGAGCAGTACATACCCAAATCTCTCTGTATCTATCAGTGGAGGCATGAGTGGCTCCGTTCATTATAATGACATATGTTTTGCCACTTTTGAAAAGTTTCTTCTACCTCTTTAGAGATGATATCCTCAGCAGATAACAAGGCAAATCAGTGTTTGTGACATTGTTCTCAGCAGCTACCAGCTGCTTCAAGCTATGTTTATTCACCTTGTGGAGAGACACCTGGGGTACCAGGTGCAGTGTGTCTAACATCATCCAAGGGTTATCTCCTACAGAGTACACCATGGAGGCTGGTCCCATAAACATTGCCTAGCAGTGGCCTAGTATTCCTTATACACTGCATCATTCCTAGGTCTCGAAGACAGAGTGTGTTTGTGTAGATAACCAGCAGAAGGGGATGGAGCTGAAGGCTCCAGGCAGATGAAATAGGCATAGACTCAATATTGAATGTTCTATTCAGTTAGCAGAAGAGTTTTCCAGGAAAATAGGACTTTTTCCTACATACCTTTAAACTGGTGAATACTTTCCCTCTATACTAAGAATGGGGAAAATGTCCATTGTAAATAAGAACTCTGTTTCACTGACTGTGCTCTTATAGAACACCTTTTGTATGTGAGAATGCCTCATATCTCCTGATAGATGTGTACAAAATGCCATCTCTTATAATTACACAAATCATGAAAGCCTATACGATAAACTTTTGCTGCATATTTGAATTCACATAATTTTTTTCTTTTGAGGTATTGTCTTTTGATATTGTAAAAACTCTTCTTTTATTTCACCTGAATGTCTTTGAGAGTACAGGAGAAAGTTAATACTTTTATAAGCTTTCTTCCTCTGTAAGCCTGTAATACTCTTATGTCATTAAGGTATGTACTTAAAGACTTGATTGTTGGCTTTCATTTACTTAATATCTTGGCAAGTTTGCAGTACTGTCACAAAATCTGTTTAGTAGCAAAGCACACAACTGTTCTGCTTTTTAAGCCAGGCTTATTTGTATAAATTTATTCCATAGCCTGCTCATCTTATTTTAATGGCCAGATGTTCTTTTCTCTCTACTTCTTAATAAACAAATACCCTTAAATAACCAGACATTCTCAGGGTTCTTCATCCTAATGGATTTTATATTTCCGCCATTATTTATTTATTTATTTTACTTTTTGGCTGTTTTCTTCTATGAAGCATTAAGGGCACTAAAGATATTTCCAGCACAAAAATATCTGTTTGAAAGAGATGGACGGAAGTATATCAAAACCCTCCTCTCGGAAGCAGTTCGCTTCAATACCTAACTGCAAGCTCACCACTTTTTCTAAAGTGAGCCTGACATCTGTTTTTGTTTACCATTTGGTAATGACATGAATTCATACAAGAGAATGAAACAAAATTTAAATATAAGTACTCCTTTAGATGCACTGGATAGAGAATATAGCATTTTCAAGACTCTGCTCATCTCCAGTTCTACATGTCTACATGTACGCTAGAGGATGGCTTAGTAATATTAAAAACACCATTTAGGTTTGCTACGAGGTTTACAAAAATGATTCTGTGCAGAGCATCTCATGACAAAAAAAAAAAAAAAAAAAAAAGGCTAAGCAGAAAACCAACAACCAAACACAAAGCAAAACCCTTCAATTTCTAAAGGAGTATTTTAAATCAGTTTTAGTTCTGAGTGTAAGCATTCTTTTAAAGATATGCAACTAGATACGTTCTGCAGCAAAATTAGGCTAAAATCCATTGTAAAATTGAAAGATGATGAAAAGAGCAGACCTGTGGCAAAAATCTAACTTTATGAAGTTATTCGTAGATTTGCTAAAATCCCAAATAAAATATTTCAAATCAGTACTGTAGGATTAGATCCTACATTACATGTTTGTATAACCCTGTCTGTATAGTCTCTTCCTCTACATTATTTGATACTGACACAGTGCCAGAGTAGGTAAAGGACTGAGGATAGTTTTGCGAAGGCCCTCCTGCTAGAATTGTTTTCCTGCCTCTGAAAAGCCTACAATCATTCATATTCATGATTAAAAAGATCTGTATTCTGAGAGTAAGATACAAGTACTATAGCTGCATCTAAATGACATTGTCAGAAATAGTCTGTATTTAATAAAGTCAAATTATGGAATTTTACCACTGACTATATTTGTAAAGTTCATTATTTAACACAACTCCATTGCTCTGTTGTAATCCTGTCCTGTGTAAAATTAAAATGGAAACTGAGGCAGCAGTGAAAAAAAAAATTATTTAGCACTATTTTTGCTTTCCTATTTTACTTATGTGTATATGCTGGATATTTTTTAAAAATAGTTCACAATGACATCTAGGCAGAGCTGTGCTCGTCTATTTTAATCTTGCAAGACCACAATTCATTTCAAGCTTGTAAAATGTGGTTTATACAAATTACTCATGTGCACAGCTGACCCACAGGCAGCACACAGTGAGTGCCAACTGAAAGTCCTAGATTTAACAGTTCAGGCAAAATCCCAGACACAATGGTAGCTGAGGCTGCTCAGACTATTATACTAAATTGCTCAGTCTTTGAGGTGGGAGACTGCCAACTGTTAGGGCACTAACTTTCCTAATGCTTTAGTCACTCATGTGGTAAAGCTGAGAGCCACAAGATGCCACTCACCATTCTTTTTATCCCTTTGGAAAGGTTCTGGCTGCAATGAGAAATACATGTAAAAAGGAAGGAAGCACAGAAATAATGAAACATATGCAAAAAGAGCGAGAACAATGTACTCGCTCAGTTTTTACATCCTAAATAGAAGTTAATGTGCAGCATTCTCAAAGGTGCTGATCACGGAGCCCTGGGAATCGGTCACTGACATGCTTGAAAGGGATTATGCACCCAGCCAAAATTGAGTTTCCAAGCATCTTTTGATGTCTGGGCATCAGGTAGTGTCCACTGAACTATGGATTGCTTCCCCTGAAATTAGTATCTTTCACTAACCATCAAATCTCAATGTTTACTATCCTGACTAATGATTTTTATTCAGTTAATTATTTTAAACCAATCAACTCAGAAGGTTTTTGTTCAGCTCAAAAGTGATTCAGATTCTGTTTAACTCAGGCTCAGAGGGTGAGGAGGGTTCGTATTGCCTATGATTAGCAATGGGGCTATCGTGATAGCACTTAGCAGTGAGAAGAACATCCAGTTTGGGGCTCTCCATAGGTGATATGCAACACTGTCCTTTTGACATGAAATACACTATTATTTTTTGATTAGTTGGCATATTTGAGATATTTCCAAGAAACACAATTACAGAACCCTGTTGACGTATGGTGGGCAATAAATACTCATAGGCTTAAAAACAAGGCTGAGTGGGGACTTTAAACTCGACAGAAAAACTTAAATGGATATACAGAGATTTTTGCATACTACATCATATTGATCCACATCATACATGTTAAAATTTTCATCCAGAAATGGTCCATCACAATTGTAAAAGTGAAGTGTAAAAGTGAAGGATAAGACAGGTAGATTGGTATGCCCAAAGTTCTCAATCATCCAGAAAATATTAATCCTTTTTCTACCTCTTGCTCCGGGTGTTTTCTGTCAATTTTCTAGGAGCTCCATATTGCCCATATAAAATAAATCTTTTTAAATATTAACTAGCTGATATATAAACTCATAGTACTTTGGTTCTTTTTTGTTTGTTTGTTTGTTCTGAGGTTTACTGAATTTACCTTTTATGATTACTTTTAGAAATTTTCAAACAGAGAGAAGATGATTAACAAGACCCCTAATTTTATGGGAATATCAAGGAAGACAGAATAAATTAATGTCTTAGAAATCTTTTTCTCCCTTTTCGATAGTCATATTTAAGGAAAGAGAGGAGTAACATGAATATTATGCAAAAATGTAAGAGAAGGATAATGCAATCACAGAGGACCTCAAGCACTGATTTAATCCTCAATGTTTTAATTACGGATTTTATAAATTAATTTTGATTCTTCCTGGAAAGTTCTTCATGGACTGTGTTCTGAAGTAATAATATCTGATATAAATTATAGTGTTAGGGAAATCCTATTACAACTCACATATGATTGCCTTCAGTGATAGTAATTATTCCCTTCCTAAATTTTGATTTAGAGGTCTCATTTCAAATGAAGGCACCAAAGCCAGGGGTAAAATGGTTCTGTCTCTTAAAGACACTAAGGATATGCTCCTTTAACCCTACTGAAGCAATCTTGAAATATTCCAGGTAAGGGATATGTTTCCTGGTAGGCTTTTACATTTTCCTGGATTGGATTCAGGAGAAACAACTTTTCACAACTTGATTATTCTCCAAAGCCTTGTATTGCTGAAACCAATAGCTAGATTGTGATCATAAGAAGGGCAGGACAAAAATGTTTCATGATTGAGCCTCGAGGAAATGCTTAGGACTCCTTGGTAGTGTGACAACTATAGATTTTTTACTGGTTTGACAGTGCTAAATACCCTACAGATTCCTTCAGTTTTAGTCCTCTTTCTAGATCTCTACAGTACTCATCAGCCTGCCACATTTTGTATGTTATTCCTGAAAAGTAAGAGCTCAGTAATATAGTCTTTGGCCCTTGATCTTCAAACTCTTGTTGTTACTCAGAAACTACCAAAGCTAATTCTTTGCTTACACAAAATGTCCTTTTTGTTTTCCTGCATCTAACTGATTTGAATGTAATTAACTCCATTAACTTTCATGGTTACTATTTTTTGTATTAATACAAATGAAAAAGCCTTGGACCTCTACATACTAAACTTAGCACTGTGATGAAAAAGGCTAGAGAAACCAGCTACCCTGGAAATACATTTTGTTATTTATAACACCATCCACACACACCACAAGGATTTCTGAGACGCTCTCACAGCAGACAACAAGGTGCATTTCAATTTATATGAGCACTTGTTTTTGTAAGGATTTAGACTATTTCAATAACCACTGATTGACATAAAATTAAAAGGGAGAAAGAGTAGTTTTGAAAATGTTTGTGCACATATTTAACTTGGTAATGTACTGAGGGAATGAATGGACTGCCTCTTATGACCTGTATGGAAAGACAGTAGAATAACAATGTGATCCTGCACTTAGCCTTTCCTTTTTAATATCTGTCTCATCTCAGATTTGCCACCTTCAGATGAATTACTGCTCCTCCCATGCATAGTGTGAATTGTTTGCTGTATCTCTAAAGCAGCTGTTAAAACTGGACTACAGTAAAATCCTGTGATTTATCCCGAGCCAGGGGTGGCATGCCTCTCTACTGCACCCAGCAGCACAACACAAGAACTTAGGTTTTTCCATTTTGCTTATTATTGGGAAGAAGCAAGTTAGTTCCACACTTGAACTAGAAAAAGGTTATTTCCTCTCCTATGTCCAAGCATTTGTTGTGGCCAGCAGAAAAAGAAAGGACAGGTCACTACACCAACTGTCTCTTAAGGATAGAAGGGCCCACTGCTCAGGGAGTGGCTGGGCAGCGGATAGTGAGCAACTGCACTGTAAAACACTTGCTTTGTATATTCCCTTTTTTAATTATTATAATTTTCCCTTCTTTTTCTGTCCTATTAAACTGTCTTTATCTCAGCCCACAGGTTTTACTTTTTTTCCAATTCTCTCCCCCATCCCACTAGGCAAGGGCAGTGAGCAAACGAATGCATGGTGCAGAGCTGCCTGCAGGGTTAAACCACAACAACTCCTCACCATCTGAGACCGTGACATTCTCCTCTAGAAGGAGAAATGTATGTTCCAATCAAAACAGTCACTTTCATGGTAAGTTTATTTTAATCTGCATTTCAGAAACTGTAGCTCTTGAAATGGCAATCCTTATATAAACGGTTGTGAGCAGAAATAATATATTTCAGTGTATTAGAAGTCAAAATGAAGTATGGGTAGAAATTTCACAATAGTCCATAACAAATACCTGAAGTTTATAAATAGATGAATCTGACTGACACCTGGCTGAATTCTTTTTAAGTGACTGGTCTATTTTTTCTTTACATGAAAACAGCCAAGGCAAAACAGGAAGGGGGGGAGAGAGGGGTTCAAATTGAAACCACCGATACGTGTGACAGAGAGGTGCTGTATGAGACTTCCTTTGAATGTTATCAAATTCTGCAAATAACGGCAAAAATTCAGTGAAGAAAGGCTATCCAGTGATTTCATGGGAACTGTGAGGGATCGTATCAGCTCATGTGAAAAAAAAAATGTTGCTCCACTCCTAATTCTATCTCCTGACAGATGCAACATGATTTTTATAGACTGAAAAGACAGTAAGAGCACCCCGCAGGACATACTCCCTTCCCATCACCTGTACATGACTGGCAGGGTCACAGGGTGCTGCCCAGCACAGGCACAGCTCTGCTGTGGTGGACTAGGTATAAAAGCACATTGGAAGCGATTTGCACAGCACACATTCAAACCCTGTGTGTTTAAACAATACTGTCACTTTCTTAGTATAACTTGCTAGATATGCCCTCTGACACAGTTAGTTTTTCTAAAAACCTCAAAGTAAAAAATGCAGGATGTAGCAATCCCTTCAATGTTAAAAGCTTTAGTTCTGAGCCTTTCATTAGTATACAGAAGGTGAGCCTCTAATTACTAATCTTTCACAGTCTGTAGCACCCTAGGGCTTCCAAACATCCTGGTGAAGGCAGGAAGGATATTTCAGACTTCATTTCAATTCCCTTAAACTTTCGTCAACAGCCTCATTTCGAATGGAAACTGCTCAGTGCTGCTCAGCTGCGCTGTCTCAGCTTCTAAGCTAGCCCAGCCCTGAAAAAAAATGCCCTCATTAAAAGAGATGGGCATGAATAGGACTCAGTTTCAAAAACCTGTAAACTACTGCAACGCTGAAAGATGAATATAAACTTTTGGGGCTATTCTGTATCATAAACACATTTGGCCATAAAAATATTTTATCTACACTGTGGATGGTAAACAGAAGGAAAATACTGATCCGGTAGATATTTATGAAGCTTGTACCACAGCTTTCTTCTAGCCCTTTGCAGTATTGCTATACAGACACATGCCCCAGGCAGATGCTTTGGGGCTTTCATAGACCTGCAGGGAGCCTTTCTGAAAGCTTCTCCTTGCAAATTTGTGTCACCAGAAGGAAACGCTTCTCAAAATTTAGCAATTCAGAACACAACTGCCCATTTTGCAGACTGGCAGAAAACATTTCCAAACTCTTTTCCCATGTGATGTGGACAGACTTCTACTTTCACCTTTTTCCTCTTATATTCTTTAAAAGTTTTGTTTTGGACAAGATTACAAATGCCCTGATAATTCAGTCTTACTTAACAGTAATCCTCCATAACCCAGTGCAAACCTCACTGACCAAGTGATATATGAACTACATAGGCATAAATGATGGCTCTTTCTAGGAAAGACACCTTGGATGATTAAATGATATTTCTACTTCATTCTTAATTCAAAACGGATTATTACATGTGAAGTTACTCATGTTACATTTCCCAGTTTGAAAAATGAAGACAACAAGAGATTGAAAACCTCTTTAACAATGCCAAAGAAGGAGACACACAGATACTGCACTCAAACCATGGAGCGCAATCTGATCTCTGTGTTTTAAACTGAGTGTTCAAAACCTCTCTTACAGTTCCTGTTGACTTCCAAAGGGAATTCTTGAAATCTAATAGTATCGTAGCCGTTCAGGAGAGAGAAACTGCTGTCTTGAAAGAGTTATGATATAGTGCAGCTTGTTGAGCTACATCTGAAATGTGCCACACCTTGTACAGCTGGTATACTCTTTTCTTACACTTTATGAAAATCTGTTAATTATCACTGCATAATATTTCAAAACCTGAATGTATTTTCTACTATTTTAACTATTTTCAACTTTTCAATTCTTTCCTTTAAAAACCAGTTTAATATTCCACAGGAGTGTACTATGGTGGAGCAGTTGATTTTTAATAGGAAAAAAGTTTTAAGTTAGTGGTCTCTAACATCAATGATCTGAATATTAAAGCACCTTTGACACTGATGACACAAGTGAACCACAGTGCACTATGCTTCATATTTAGCATTCAGGGAAAACATGATCTGTAGCAGCTCTAAAGGGTAATTCTGATCTCTAGAGAAGAGTCTCAATGATCCCATTAACATTGATCACATTTGAAGAAGTCTCAGGCATAATACATTATTAATATCACCCTTTTCTGTTTTTTTTTTTTTTTTTTTTTTTTTAATGGTTTGAAAAGAAACAAAGGAAATTAGATAGAAATGTCTCCATTAAAATAACATAAGTGGTCACACTAAAACCCACCAAACACAGGAAATCCAGAATTAAGAGTTGCTACTCCCACCAAGTTTCTCCAGACATTAGCTGAACTTGTGTGCTATACTTTGCAATATTGAGTCCTGGCATAAGTTCAAAACAAGGTGACTAAAAGATGAGTCACCTCCTTCCTACAGGTTTACGTCCAAACCTTAATGCAATTTTTGTGTATCATAACAGTAAATGTCTTGTAGTTCTCACTCCTTTAACACATGTGATTGTGCACAGGAGTTTCATCTTCCATAAAGATGAAATCAGGTAAAGATGAAAAAATAAAAATTATTAAGGGATTTGATTGAAAGACTGCTCAGAACACTTGTCTCCCAGGCTAGATACAAGATAAAAAAACACATTCAAAAATATGAAAAACAGAGAATATATTACCTGAGAAGCTCTTATTTTTTGAAGTAGTGAAAAAGAATCGTTAAAAAACATGTCTGCTATTACAATATTTAAGGATAACTTCAGGATCCAGAACCAATGTTCATCTCACATAATATCAGTTCCAAATTTTCCATCAAAATATTTTGTAACTATTTTTAAAAAAGATGTAGTTACTCATCTCCACACATGGACACCTTACACCATTTAGAAATCTGAGACTGAGGTAGAACCGTGATGGAGAGGCCAGACCACCAGGAGCATTGAACTGTCCGAGTGACTGTCATGTTCCCTCAGTGCAAAGAAGTCTGCCTAACCTGGAACAGAAGGGAAGGGGCCCTGACTGGTGAGAGTGTGAAGTGTGTGAGTATAACAGACTAGAAACCTTAGAAAAGGACGAATAGAAATCGTTATCTGCCACTACAACCATCTCACTTGACAAATAAATTTTAGATTTCTCACCACTTGGTGGTATGGTTCCCTTTTTGAGGCCATTCCACCCTACATTCTGTCACAGCACCAATTCCTTATCCACAGGCATGTAAGAAAAAAACACCTTGACACCCTGTAAATATACTGTATCTATATCTCTATGAACAATAAACGCCATTGTTATGTTAAAATAAAGTTGTGTATTTCACACAAGTGACATAAGAACAAATAGAAAGCTTAAGTTCACAAAACAAGAGTACATAACCAAACAAATTCCTGACATATAAATAGTTATGCATAGATTTATATTCTAGATAAACACTTTTAGAATTTCTTAAGTTATGAAGTTATTTGTGAAGAACTTCTCCAACTTTTTACACACATACTGATGAGAGCAGCAGTGGCCTATGGGCAAGGGTCAAGGGAATTCTCAGGGCACTATGTAGGAATTCAGGCACCAACACTGAAGAGCATTGGGAATCCTGCACTGCAGCTGAATGCAACTGTGCAGAATAAGTCTCTAAAGAATACTCTACATCTGTATCTACAATAGCTGATTTTGAAACAGATACTCATTCAATTGGTTTCTCCAGAACACAGTCACATGATGTGCTCATAAGTTAACTCACTAGTATTATTCAAGAGACAATGTTCTCATAATAGGGCATAAACACTGCTTTTAGAAAGGAGGAGGCTAAGGAAATCCTACACAGTCCTATCTGAAAGCTATTTTCTCTCCAAAACCTAAAATAACTAGCAAATTGCAATGGTCAAACCTGTTTATTCTACCCATATTATCTATGTCTGACATTTTTATGATCTAAGAAAGATAGATCCCATAATACGACAAAGATTTGTAGGCTGGGGTCACAAACAGGAACTGCAAAACAAACTCAAAAAATTGTCAAGCAGTTCACAGTAAAAAAAATTGCTCTGGCAATGCTATTATGTTAAATAAAGAAGTTTATTTAGCTGCCTAATCGATACAAAACAATAGCAAATGTACCTTTTCTTTTTCCTTTTCCTTTTCCTTTTCCTTTTCCTTTTCCTTTTCCTTTTCCTTTTCCTTTTCCTTTTCCTTTTCTTTCTCTTCCTCCACCTCTTTTTCTCTGCCAGTAGCAAACGTTCATAGTGGAAATGCCACTTGTCACTGTACCTGTGCGTATTTTTTCAGCACACCATAGGCTTCAGTTCTGTCTTCATCAATGCGACTATAGGGAAAAACATCCCCAATTTGTTGTAACAGATTTCTTTCTTTTTTAATGTGAACTCTTTAAAAGGTTACCACGTAGCACTTCTGTACTGAATTAATGCATATTAATCTAGTTGGCTTATGGGTCTTTGTTATATGTAGTACAGGAAAATCTTACTTGATTTCAAATCAGCATCAATGATTTTACATTTACTTTTGACAGTACTCTTTGTCTAGTGAGAAGAAGCTTAAGTATTATATTATTTATGGGTACATATGCATATTTATATGAACTGACGTGTATTTCCACGCACACATATATTTTACATACATTTATTTATATATATGTGTGCGCATATATATATATATTAAAGTATGTATGTATATATACATATATATATAAAATAGAAATGCAGTTGCCTAGGTTTTCTTTCAGACAGCAACAGCAAAAACAGCAGGGGGCAAGCAGTAGCAAAGAAACAAAAAGCTTTAGAGTGAGAATCATAAAAAGGTCCCAAACACATTAGAAACAGATCTCAGTAACAGCATTTCAGCATTAGGGAAATATAGAGTTATGTTGCCTTTTAAAAGTGCATCCCCAAGCACTTGATATCTATTACCATAAGCAGGTAAAATTACAGTTCTATGTACATTTGTGAAGCAAATTTCATTCTTCAGGGGAGATATTTTCTATTTGTATGCAGAAGAAATGTAAGAAAGAGGAATTTACTTCATCACATTCATATTGTTTTTCAAGACATGATTCAAAACCAAAAGTTTTAATGATAAGTAGATTTATATTTGTTACATGTATATTTAACTAAATACTTCAAATAACAGGCACTTTCTTAAAAAAATAAATTAAAAAAAAAATCTAGCAAGCTGAATCCCAGAAGGCACTGTAAAAGTATGAAGGGCCACTAAAATCCAGTTACCAAGAAGATTACAGTGATTTGTACTAGTGTTCTTTTCAAACAACAGGGAAGAGAAGAGAAAAGAGAAGAGAAGAGAAGAGAAGAGAAGAGAAGAGAAGAGAAGAGAAGAGAAGAGAAGAGAAGAGAAGAGAAGAGAAGAGAAGAGAAGAGAAGAGAAGAGAAGAGAAGAGAAAAGAGAAGAGAAGAGAAGAGAAGAGAAGAGAAGAGAAGAGAAGAGAAGAGAAGAGAAGAGAAGAGAAGAGAAGAGAAGAGAAGAGAAGAGAAGAGAAGAGAAGAGAAGAGAAGAGAAGAGAAGAGAAGAGAAGAGAAGAGAAAAGAGAAGAGAGAAGAGAAGAGAAGAGAAGAGAAGAGAAGAGAAGAGAAGAGAAGAGAAGAGAAGAGAAGAGAAGAGAAGAGAAGAGAAGAGAAGAGAAGAGAAGAGAAGAGAAGAGAAGAGAAGAGAAGAGAAGAGAAGAGAAGAGAAGGAAACCTGTCTCAAAACAAGGATAGTTGCCTCCTGATAAATTTTTCATTTTTCTTCTATTTTTTTCTCAGCTGTTACCAAGGCTGACTGGTTTATGGTATGGTTGCTTGTGGTATGAGACAATTTCTTGCTAGTCAGTCTGGTGTAGAGGCAGAACTACAGGCTCAGCTATATGTAAAACGTATTGTCTGCTGTGGACACCACTTAGGAAAAACAGCTTTCATTGTAAGAGTAAGGAAGAAAGAGGGGAATAAGTGGCACAGACTTCAGGTGCCTAAATGTCTTCTTCAGGCTCTGGAAAGATGCAGTCAAAAGACAGGTTAACTATTCACCTTAGGCAGCTAGACTCTGAACTGGAGCTCACACATTATTGTGGAAGGTTTTCATCCTTCTCTACTACTCTATTTCTCTTCCACCCAACCACAAAATCTTGAATAACCATTTCTGTTCATATTAGGGTTCAGGGAGAACTGTGCTAGTGAGCTGTAAACCCCTTTTTGTTTAAAGGTAGGCTGATTAAAGTACTCCAAGTCCACACATCTGTTTGGATTTTCCTGACATTTGATATTTGCTCTGGAGTCCAGCAAGATTAACAGCTTGAGGTCAAAATCACTCAGAGAGTAATGCTTACAGTAAAACCCATGCCATTCTTCTTCAAGCTGGCAGGTATTAACTACTCCCCTTTTACAACCTCAGATACCAAATCAGAACTATAAACTTTTGTAAAAAGGTCTTGATCACTTTCAACACTTACCTAATTATTTTTAAATATTGAAAATTATGCTCTAAAAGAAATTCAGTTTCTTAGATAATGTCTATGGTCTAGGCAAACATTGCCTTCCCACCCTCCTTGTGAAAGTGGTTCTTGTTTGTTTATGAGAACTTTAGCACTGAAAACACTCCCTTTCCTCGGTAGTGGAGTGGTGCAGGTATCCATTTCCCCTCTGCTGAATCTGCCCCAGGACATAACAGGGGGAAAAGCTGAAGAAATAGAGGATAGTAAAACACCTCCATCAAGATTTTTCAAAAACTCTAAGCTATATGTGCACATGCAAGAGTGGAGGGTTGTAAGGTACTGCTCTACAGAAACTCTAAATAATCAGAGATGTTTTTTTCTTTTTTCCCCATTCTTGTCCAGGAAGCCCCAGCCCTGTCCTTTTTCTGACACCAGTATGTCCGCAAACGGATCATTAAATGGCTCAGAGAGCTGAATTATAGAGATAAATATATCTCTAAAAGAAGTGAATGGAGAAGGCAGTTAGCTGTCCAAGCTAGTTAAGGTTAATAGAAGAAGGGAAGAGGACCACAGCATCCCCACATAACCCTGGGTTGGGATGGGTTTCTGTCCTTTTTAGAGCATTCCTCCAGTCCTAAGAACAATTTCAAGAGTAATTGTACTCTTGTACAACTATTGTACAAGAGTGTTGGAGCCTGGAACAGATTGTTGACCTTTGCCTAGACATTTGGAGGATACACAGCTTGTACTACTTTAATTAAATACAAGGACAATAGCCTGGACCAGTGGTCAGAAACTCATTAATGAGAATGCCTTTGCAGCTATCTTCCAGGCTATCTTTGTAAACTCTTCAGGCAATTGTATGGCTGAGAACAGGTCTGAAAATCTACAAGAAGAATAATTGACGGTAGCGACTCATTATCAGATGAGGGAATGAATCCAGATGGCTGAAAACATGGATAGGGAAAGTTCTACCTAGTTCTTTTAATTTCAGCTAGAATTCTTCCACGCACAGCATATCAGGGAATTAAGAAAATGTCTGCATAGAATTCATATTTGTAGTGCACTTCTGAAATGTCTGGGGAAAGCATTTGATGCTCAGGTAGTGGGTTTTAATTACTTTACTTTAAAATTGTTTAAAAGATGGACAAGGTGAAAAGACCTATATATATATGGATATATATCTGAACTTCTCACAAATCCCTCTTCCTAAAGTGCCTGTAACCATAGTTTTCCCCAGGATTAACTTCTTGAGCATCCCTTCCTTCACAACCTCTGCTGAATCCCTGTTCAAAACCCCTGGAGGCACAGCAAAACCACAGAGCCATAGCTATGAGATTCCTGCCATCAAAATCTAAGGCGTCTCCATAGTATTGCTACATAACACACAGTACAAGCTCTTGTTAAACTCACAATGGAACTGGTTTTATCAGAGTAAATTGTGATCAATCTCACAAAAGCCTTTGTATTATAATTTTAAAGCTCTGCATTGGCAAAAAGGCTTCTAGAACTTGTAGTGACTTGAATTTTCTAAACAAGGACATATAGCTCATCGGTTTAAATGTTAAAAATTTGCCTGGTTGATTTTATTTCCCTTGGCATTTTTCCTTTTTTCTTGATGGAAGACAGCTTCATTGCTATGCTGATAAAAGAGAAACAAAGCTATATGATACTGCCACCTCCATCAAAAGTCACTTCCTTGTCAAAAATCTATATATTACTGTTGTAGCTGAAAGTGGCTTTGGTGTAGATTCAACGAAATGCTACTGGGAAACTCTATATGTGCTTGCATTAAGGCTTTTCTCTCAGTCAGGGAACCTTTTTTTTGTCTTTGCTATACTTGTCAACCGCTTAGTGGGCAGGCTGTTGGGAAAACTGAAGCTTTGAGAAGCCTGTTTTCAAGGTAATTAAAAGTAAAGATTTTTCCTCTTGTTTTTTTTGCTGCCCCAGGATTTTTGCACTTGAGCAGAAACTCCCTATTGAAGCAAACACAGCTTTCAAGAATGACATCTTCGGTCAGTATAGCTGCGCTTGTGCAGCAGTGATTTTATTATGCAGTGCTGTGTTTAGCCAACTGAGAATGAGAAGACAATTAAAAAAAAGCTCTTGTAGAGTACCTGCATTCAGGCAGACATATTATGCGCTTATAAGAGATAATATGCCTCAGAGAATGAGAGGGCAAAATTCAGCTAAGATGTAAGCTCTTTTGAAAAATACCCAGTTAAACTATGACTATATATACTAGAGCTGTTGTAGTCTAAATAATTCTACAGTGAGCTGTGACAATTAAGCAGAATTTCTGTGGCAGGAGAACACTGAAGGGAGATAATTTCATGATTCCTTTTTTTGTTGTTTTTGAATAATCTTTTCTCTATGATGCTACCATTCCTAGATCAATCTACAACTTACTACCAAGATGCATCTTGCTCAGATAGTGAGAAAACAGGGCTTTTATTTTTTAATGAAAAAGACTTGAAAAAACTCTCAAACAGCCTGAACTTAAAATGTTGTTAAAAGGGGAAATCAGAAGTTCTTATCTTTACCCTGTACAGCTCTACAGCTCTTTCCAGGTGCATTCTCTTCTTTTCTTTCTTATCCTTTACACCTTTGTTTTTTGTTTTTTTTTTTTTTTTTTTTTTTTTTTTTTTTTTTTTTTTTTTTTTTTTTTTTTTTTTTTTTTTTTGTTTTTTTAGTGAACAACTGAAGAAAACTAGGCATTAAAAGACAAGAAAAAGATAACTCTAGACAAACCAGTATGTTTCTGTCTATGCACTCTCTTGAGAAATCAGAAGATACAGTGAAACTCACAGATACCAGACAAGTAAAATAAAGCCTCTAGCAAGGCCACAATAAGACATGATGGCTGCCAATGAAATCTATCACTGTTCAGAGCCCACCTTAACAACAGTGAAGAAAAGGTAAATCTCCACTGAAAAGAGCTGCACCTGTTCAGAGGATGATTATTTATCTCCATGAAATATGACTGCAAATTGTCTAATAACTTACCTTTCCACCCTTCTATCAAAACATGTAAGAGTTAAAATCCAGTGGTTAAGGCAATTAAATGTCAGCTTCAAATTTTCATCATTTGTAACATTGGGAAATGAGGTCAAAAACAAATTATTCAAATTCAGAGATTAATTTTCAGACACTGTTCTCAAAATTTTAATGAGAGCCAACTATGACACTGAGAAGTCAGTTTACAGGTTTAATGATCACAGATCATATGCTCAAATGCTAGAATAAAAAACATCTTAGGGTCCATTTGGGGTTTTGAGTAGAACTATATAAAACTAAGAATTTACAGATTATGAGAAAAATTAACATATTATTTCCTTTGAAAGCTGAAGAAAAGTAGGTTTAGTATTTTCACCTATATTTCATATATATAGAATAGCTGCAGAAAAGTTTCATTTTTAAATTTCATGCCTTAATTTAAACTTTTTTTTCCTTAAGTATCAAATCATTTCATACCAACACAAATAGGAACACTGTATTAAAGGTCAAGTTATTTCATTACAGCCATCCATTCAGAGCAGGAAGAAGGGAGTATCTTTCAAACATCTTTCAAAATATCTTTCAAGACATTCTGTACTGCAGCTGCCCTTTTTTGAACTTACTCAGGTTTTCTTAGATTTATAGAAGTAGTAGGCTATTTTTGCAGTTTGTCTGAGATAAATGAAGTTTATTACTGATATGTAGATCTACAGAAACTTATTACTTAGAAAAGCTTGGACAGAGAAAAATAACAAACTGGCATTATTTGTAAATTCTACCGTTTGTGTGTTAAACTTTGTTTTGGTCAGTAAGTCTTCTACTATGCAAGTAAAACTAGCAACATATATGTAGTGTTAAACAACATTAAATCCCAATGTAAACTTGTTGTAAATGTACATGTACTCTGTATATGAATTATATGCATTACGAATTAGGCATCTTATTGTTTTAAGGAACCTAGCAAACATAGATAGTAAATGCTTAGAAGATGAATATATGAAGTAAATAAAGTAGTTCTTAGTAACTAAAGGAGTTCTTCCTGAAATAATGCTCTTATTTCTAGCATTTTCAGTGACTAAGTAAAAATAAAGAAAAATAACAGCATTAACAGCTCAGATTTAATTCCAAAATAATCTGAAAAGAATTGTAAAGACTTTTAAGATAAGTTGAATATAAAATTAAATACTAGAGTATGTGTAGTATTAGATTATGCATACATTTCATATGCATATTATATATAAGAATTCATGAAATAGATTCATTTTTTTAAATATATTTCTAAAGTATATATAAAATGATATATTAAAACTTAAAAAATATGGTAGGAAAATGATGAAATTCAGGAAATGACATTTTGCATTGAAAAATGCACATACCTTTGTAACCAACTCAAATGCTAAATCCATTTAAAGGGTTAGTTTTCATCTCTTAATCTTAATTCCACTGTCATAATGTTTCTGCCTCTCAAGAACATACAATAAATGCTTGGAAAACATTCAGGTACTGGACTGATGATGTCAAGATAAGAAGAGAACCAGATAAACAAAATCATATCTTTCAGCGTCACTGTAAAAGAAAATGTGTACTTTCAGCAAGAATCATTTAGGAGTTGATCTTAGTTGGATCTTCAAACCTCAACCATCATGTGATTCTGCAATGTTCTAAGGACATAAGTGTAAGACAACTAATTACTTTAAAAAAAATACTAATAAGGCATATAATGCTCAAAGAATCTTACAGTTATTTTAGTATTAGTAATTTTTACTGCATATTGTAATTGTAGCAGTTAGGGGCCATATCTTTTGACATGAAAAACTGCTGTAGCTTCATGGATATCTACAAATATCCTCAGACCTATCTGTCTTAATAGATGCGTGTAAAATTTCAGCATATAAGCATTTAGTTGCTAAAAAGCAACTAAAAAGCTTGACTTTCAAATACAGGCAAATCACACTACAGTAATAAATATAAGGTATACACACTTTAATACTCTAAGATACCATACTCTAACTCCTGATTAAAGTTGACTTGAATCTCATGCTAACATTGTAGAGATTAGAGAGTTCACTTGTCAAGGGACTTGCACAAAACATGATTTCAGATGTTCTGTCCCTATTCTTTAAATACTGTTAATCTTTGTTCTAGGACCAGACACTGAACTTGCATCTAACCTTATGTTAATGTTAATGACATTTTCTCTAAGAAGACTACTTTGTGTTTCCATGTGATGCTAGACTTACTTTATTTGTCTGAGAAGTACCAAGGAACTCTGTAATTAATGCTTACTGGCAGAGGCAAAAACCTAGAATTCTCAAATCCAAATTTTTACTTTATTCCAAGTTAGAATAATAATTCTCATCTACATTAAGAGTTTCCATCAAACAAAATCCAATGTAACTTTTCATGGAATCTGAGATTTTCCATCCTAATCTTTAATATTCAACTTCTTTCTTCCCAGCTAACAAATACAATTCTCCAATACAGTTCATTTAACCTCAAGTTATCTCAATTTACTAACACACTCTGTGAGGCACTTCTGTTCCTTTATAAATCCCATCAATTCATGTTGCATTGGTCAAACAGCAGAGATTTTTCTATATATCCATTTCAATTCCTATGCAGTGAAGTATGCATTACAAGGATTCTAGAGAGCTCATGCAGTTCTGGTGTGGGTAGCCTGATGGGTCAAGTCTCTGGGACCAGTGCAACATGCCCAGGTACTGTACACGTCCATAAATCTGAGTTTGTTTCAAGGGCTTGGAGTAGGTTCACACTGGAGGATATAACTCATAGATTTTGTGACCACATACTAAGATGTCTGTACAGAACATCTAATAAATGGATATTTTCAAAAGTCTAAAAATGTCAAGAGAGAAAGGAAGCAACAAAGAGACATATCTGAGACAAATAACTGTCTCTGCCGAATACCAACTCCCTATTGCAAAAACTAACAGTGCCAAGCTTTCTTAGTTAAGTCACCAGTTTGTGTTTCAACCATGGCAAAGAATACTTTATTTCTTTGCCTTGATCTTGTACACATGCAGAACATTTTAGACCACAGTCTGAAAAAAAATGCAAATAAAAGATTTCCTTAACCTTGATATGGAGATGGAGAATGGTATGGAGAATTGTAATCCAAATTGTTATTTTTTTGCAAAGTTAGGATAGATGAAAGTTGATGTTAATAATGAACCAGTGATTGCAAATTTTCCTGATTGTAACACAGTTAATATAGTTCAATGTACATATTTCATACTCTACAAAAATGGAAAGCAAGATTATGTTTCAATATTTAAATCAATATTCATTTTTGTTTCCAGTTCATGTTTAGTTATGCAAGTGCCTAAATATAACTGGAATCTGCAGACAAAAGCAGCTATGCATTAAGAGGCATGTGCTGCAATTCTAGGCAGAAACATAGGTGGAATTCTGAGCTTCATCTGAAACTCCCTATTCAAGCAGTATTCCTAATGCCATATGTTGTTGCAGTTGAATGTTGTTAGTCTTCTAACATTAGTTGATTAGTCTTTCCTTGTAAATCTGAAATAATGAAAATATCTCAAAATACATTTTCACAGTAGAGATTGTACTTAATGGAAAAAAAAATGGCACAGAATCAGTTCATTCTAACAAATGGCAAAGGAGAAAAATTAGCTATTTTGGATTTCTTAATTATGAAAAATGTTATTAAATATTTATACCTCAATTATTTAATAAATCTTATTTATGCTTATAAACCCGTCATATATATCTATTATATTTGTATGTCTATGTTTTGTAGACATAAATACACATGCATGCTTCTGGGTACAAATCTGGTATTTCTAAATAGGGACAAATATAAAAGTACTTATTATCCAGGAATACACTAACAAAGAAAACATGGTAGTAACTTGCTCTACGGCAGTTACATTCAACTTTGTCTGCTTCCACAGTTAAATCAGACTCCCGCAGCAGGAAAGCATACCCAGAAGGGTATGGAGAACCAGCCACAGAGTCTTGAGGATACATCTCCGTCATTATATTACATGGCATGATGCCCTAGCTGAGCTTGCTGTAATTACCCCTCCTGAGGAACAGGATATATTAGCCTGAGAAAACTACACCATTAATGTTTTTGCTGTACTACTGCTATTTTCCTTTGAGAAAGGCTAAGGGGCTTCAGAAGATGAAGGTGGGGAACTTGTGCCCTTATTCTGCTATGATAACATAGCAGAATAGTCATGTTGTCTGTCAGGGAAACTTGCCAGATTGATCCCTTCCAGGAGCAGGGCAATGCCTGAAGCTCACACACTACAAGTGATAGAAGTACTGAGACACTAGTTATTTGCCCAGGAGCTAGAAGTGGGCCCAGCAGAAAGAAAGTGCATATATATGTACATATACTATAAAAGAAACAGTAAGGAAAACATAATATTGGTCCAAGTTTCCTTTCAAAGGAGGGCAGTGACATTTAGAAGATGTGACCCTGGCACACAATTATGAAAAATTCAATCAAAACCAAAGAAGTTTCAGACAAGTTACTAATTCTAGCAGAGCAAGTTATCTCAGCAGTTTTTTTTACTGAGATGTACCCTGATCAAACATTTGGATAATATGGTCTGGTGTTCTTATACAGTTCTACATACCTTAAAGCCTTCTACATCAGTAGAAATATCCCAGCAAATAAAAAAAAAATAAGAGCTGGGTTAGCAAAGGGAAATGTCTCAAAAACAGTTCAACAAGTATCAAGGCAGAGACAGTTTCCTTTAATATTATGCTATTAGTAACTATGAAAGAACAAGAGCTGCTGTGGCTGCATCTTCATCAAAGTCCTGATGCTATTTTGTTATTCTCACTAAGGTGTCCTCAGTTTTTGTAACTACAGGCACCCACATCTTCATACTCTTCTCAACTTCCGTAAGTGTCTGTAGACCAAAGTATCAGCTGTGTCAGCATTATTTTGATAACCTACAGAGGCTCCTTCCAACCTCAACCATTCTGTGATTCTGTGATTTTAGTTTACTTCCTTCACAAAGAATGGCTGTAATCTTCCCATGAAAATGGGACTTAGGGGACCACAGTTTTTCTCCCTTAAATGTAACCTGTTGCTTCTCAGGAATTCCCAGTTCTTTTAAAACTCTGGCATTGCTGATAATTACAAGTAGGAACCTAGAAGATTATTCCTTCTGTAAAGTGTTTTGAAAGTATTAATTTGATGTTAGTATCTCTCCTCTGGAACAGAAAAATCATCTTATGACTATGTCTACTTATGGATGATTTCTGTTGTAACACTGATGCTGTGGTAAGAGTTGGTACCCCATACCATTAAGACATCAACCTCGGCATATGCCTAGTGTGAGGAATCTCCAACTGTGTACCACTTCTAATAAACATAGATACTAAACCTTATCATCTGAAGGCAAATTAGATAGGAAGAGAAAGACAAACTTATGCAATCAAATAGATCGCATCCTTACGAATAGTGATAACATATATGTAGTATAGAGATGATGTGAGATGCATATAGGTTATTACAATTTCTGTCCAAGATTTAAACATAAATTATATTTAAATGTGTTATTCATAAGCATTATAAAAGAAAATAAAAACATCTGTTACATTAACATCAGGATTATTATTATTTTCCAGCAATGTAAGTCAGATGAGGAGTGCCTTTAAATATACCATCCTGTATTTGTTTTCCTACTTTAAAGCAACCTGGAATATGTTCACATGGTAGAGCTTACTCAGAGATAATGCAAAATAAATGCATTTTCATAAAAGATCCATTTCAGTCTATTGCACACATGCATATCGAAGACAGGCTGTGCATATTAAACCTCCAAGTAAAAATCACCTGAAAAATATTGCTATCCAAGCACTTTCTCCTATCTCCAAAACTAACTGAATCTGCAGATACACAGGATACTTCACAAGAACTAGGGGTAATGCATGCTTTATTCCTTTTACATGCTACTTCCTCCCACAGCTCTCAGCATAAAGGTCTAATACTATATAACAGAATGAGAGAAGAAAGAACTTTATAAATTGTGCCAAATAACATTAATTCATAGAAAAGGACCTAAGTTAATCCTCTCTTTTCTGTGACTGAAGGCTAGGTATCAGTGGGCAAGTATTCTAGGAGCTGTTATTTCATTTCTGAATTGAGAAACCTTCATTAATTTGGACTATTAATTGTGGAGATTCATTACGGCACATTTTCATCACTATAGTTTCCTTTAAAGTATTCTTAATGAAATGCTTCTATTTTCACACAGGCCTGTATCGGAATTAACTTGGGCAGCTTCAAAAAAGCAGTACTATAAAAAAGGCAGATGAATGAGTCATGTGCTCACCATAAAATACTATGATTTACTAATAATTTTAAGCACACTTCAGTATCAGGCATTACATAATAAAGGCTCTGTATGTTTCTTGTATAGAATACAGAAACATTTTTTCCCCTTACGAACAAATTTGTGCATCTATCAAATCCTGTCATAAAAACAGGCTGATTTGTCTACTGGGTAATAAGTATCAGTTTCAGATGTACTTTTTCCTGCTCAATTTTCCTTCCAAACTCACACAGAATTCCCAGTGACATTAAGGGAACCCAAAATATGTGCAGTATGGAGAAGTAAAAGGACTCCTGCAGTGTTCAAGTAAGATACCTAGGAAAATCTGGATGAGCTACACATTAATTATCTACCAGGTGTAACCATTCATAAAATATGACATAAATAATGGAAAAACAATGCTGGCAAACATATGATACACACACACTCAAAAAATGCACAACTTCAGGATTCTGAGACATAAACCTAATGTAGTTAATTGGACTTAAATCATGAGGCCAAATGATCTACAACTTCTTCCCCATTCTCTGGACCTGTCCTTATATGCCCTTGTTTAGGATAAACAAGAAAGCATTCAGATCCTATTAACAGACATCTCATACTAAAGTAATGACTGCAGGTATACAAAATTTCAATTAAAAGAAGATATTAAAATTAACTTTGTCTCATTCATACCATTTCCATTAGTTTATTTTCACATTTAACTACAAATTCTTAGTTTTATATTTAAATTAGACAAATAGGTTCTCACTGAAAATACCTTTGATACTTCACTGCAATATATCGTCTAAATAGTTCTTTCCTTTGACAGGTAACGTAACACATTTGTAGGTATTAGTTTATTAATTGAATAAAATTAAACATCTTTTTCAAGTCTAATTCCCTACAGTGTTACTGTGGGCTCACATCAGGAAAGGTCCACTGAAACTAACTGCAGCTGTGCAAATGCTCCAAGATCTTGGTATTTGGAGTTGCATTTAGTAAGCCCATTTCTAACCAATATAGATTTTAAGATATGGGTTCAGTGCTTAATCACAGCCTTAACATTAGGAAAAGGTTCTTCACCGAGAAGTGGTCAGGCATTGGGACAGGCTCCCCGGGGCAGTGGTCACGGCACTGAGCTGCCAGAGTTCAGAAGCATTTGGACACTGCTCTCAGACATAGGGTCTTTTTTTTGGGTGGTGCTGTGAGGAGCCAGGAGTTGGACTCGGTGATCCTTGTAGGTCCCTTCCAATTCAGGAAATTCTATGATTGCATGATTAATTATATCTTAAACAGTTAGTTGAGACCAAAGAAGTAGACTGCTTGGGTTCACCCAACTTTAATTTTATTTCATAGCCAGAAATATGCAGTTTGCTCTTACTGTAACCTAGACTGCATGGAACAATTTGTCCTGAAACAAACAAGATCGGCAAAAAAATCAGTGTCAAATACAACCTTTTTTAAAATTTATTTTATTAACGAAAAGCATTTTAGGAGTTTTGTTTTGTTTCACCTTTATGAAAAAATGTTTCATAATGCTGTATTCTTTTTAGCACAAATGTCCTTAAATGTCACAGGCTCATTAATGCAAGTATACTTACTTCCGCTTATAATTATAGGTTAGTTATGATTAATGTGCATTTTTGAAATGGTACCTCTTCCACTGAGGATTATTAAAAATGGGTAATTAGAAGCATCTCCTTGAGAAGTTAATATTCTAACACTTAACCTACATAAGTATTTGCACATAATAATCACTTATTTTAAATGAACAATTCCAAATTGTTTGAAATGCAATTTAAGGTAAGTCTAGTTTTCCTAATCCTTCCTATCACCAAATGGCAAAAATAAAAAGGGGGGGGGTGGTTAAAATATAAAAAGGAGTAGCAAAACCAAGGAACACACAATACAACAAGACACGGTATAGGACCCAGCATATCTTAATAATAATCAAGCCTTTGATCAAAGCACAGGTCTCAGTCCTGAAGGATGTGAGCACTTTGGTCTCACAAAGCCACATCCTGCTAAGGGACATCCCTGGGGTCTGTAGGCAGCAAGATGTGTGCTGCGTCCTTATGGGGGGTGGGGGAGGAAGCCACCATCACAGGATGAAAGGCTTTTCTTTTACATGAAAAAGAGAAGACCATAACTTTCCCAACAGACAAGAAGGTGTGTGACTTGCTCTGCTACTATAGTCACTTTGTTCTACCTTACAAAACCTATGAAATTTAGGAAAACTTACTGTGAACAGGGCATTTCCAGAGATTTTATTTGACAGCTGTATGAGGCCTATCACTAGTAATCTGGAATTTTTACTATTTGAAGCTCTTATTTAACCTTTTTCTTTGATAAATTTGATAATTATAAATCCTTTATCAAATGGTAAAGGATTTGATTGAAAGACTGCTCAGAACACTTGTCTCCCAGGCTAGATATAAGATAAAAGAACACATTCAAAAATATGAAAAACAGAGAATATATTACCTGAGAAGCTCTTATTTTTTGAAGTAGTGAAAAAGAATCGTTAAAAAACATGTCTGCTATTACAATATTTAAGGCTAACTTCAGGATCCAGAACCAATGTTCATCTCACATAATATCAGTTCAGATTTTATTTGACAGCTGTACGAGGCCTATCACTAGTAATCTGGAATTTTTACTATTTGAACTTCTTATTTAACCTTTTTCTTTGATAAATATAACTGATGTAAATTGGTGGAGTGCCCTATAGCTAATGAAACTACTGGCAGCTTCCCAGACCACTGGGCTATATGCGCAACATTTTAATTCTGATAGCACATTCATTCCTCTCTCAATATGATTTTAGTGATCCATATTTTTCCCTGTATTGACACAGTTATTTATGGCACTCCTCAGGTATAGGCCTTGGGTCCCATTCTACATTTATCTACTCCCATTAAGTGGTGTCATTAAAGACATTTCGACAGCTCTCTCGGCACTCTATGAATGTTTGTGACATTAAAGCTTGAATGTCTTCAAATTTCCTACAGCTAAATGTTGACAAGCTTGAATTCTTATTTATTGGTTCCCTGCAGTAACAAACTGCATGTTCATCTTTGACAGTTCCTTTCACAATGAGCTTTATCCACAAAAGGCTGCTGTTCTGAAAATGCAGTTGAATAAACCCACCTATTTTAGAGGCCAAAATTATAACAGCACTAAGAATATATATATATAATATGAAAATATAATACTGAATCACATGTACTCCTTTATACCAAGCCAGTTACATGTAAAAAAATAGCTTTTGTTGCTTTTGATTAAAGGATTGGTATGGGACAAAGGGAAAAGTATGTAAGATTTACTGAAATTTTATCCCAATTCCCAAGCACCATTAAAAGACAAGGTTCCCATAGTTATAAATTGAAGATGCATATCAAGATATTATGTCACTGTTCAAATTCTAAGTACATCATCACATACAGAAAACTCAGAACATTACAAATGAATTAATTTGCTTGTTACCTCCTTTCAGATACATTCCACTAAATGTTTACTAAAGAAACCTATCCAAGAAAGTGACATTGTCTAGGTGTTTTCCCATTTTCCATTAAGCCGAACATCTTAAACAATAAGAAGGAAGCAGAATAGTTGTTTGTTTTAGTCATCTGAAGAAGAGAAAAAAAAGGTTCATCTACGGCATTAGGCTCAACTAAGAACTATTATCAAAAAGAAACAAAAGAAAGGCTAAGTTATCATCTGTATCAAGTTAAGCCAATACCTTGTCAACAAATACAAAAACAAAAAAAGTATCCTAAATAAGTCTTCAGGGAAGAGCATAGACAGAATACTGGAAATATTTGTTTAGACAGAGCCTACAAATTCTATATAGACAAAAATATACAAATTTAAAGGTATTGTAGTCTCTATCATGTACTAGAAATGTCCAAACACAGAGTAAAAGAAAAAGGTAATCAAATGATAGTGCAAAATCTTTGCTCTATATTCATTCATCTTTCAAACATGGTTGACATGAACACCTTTGCTTCCTGTGCCTACACATCTCCTTATGCCTTGTGCTAGTGTATTCAATATTCAGTCCTGGGTACCATTTTCCAGCGGAAATATAAATCATGAAATCTACTTATGGCAAAGGCAAGAAGCAAGCCACCCAGAACCCAAAATAAATAATTCACAAAAGCATTAGGCCAACATAAGAATGTGTTCTCTTTATTTGCAGTACTGAAATACTTTTCCAAATGTTTAGAAATAGGTATTTACAAACAAGAGTCAAGAGTCACTTCACTCTGGAAGTCATTTTTCCCCTGATATCAGCAGGATAACATTGATTTATTTGGGGACAAGTTCAAGCCCAGCATTTGTTCTTTGTAGACCGCCTCTCTAAAGGTGAAACTCATAGTTCAACTCTTATACACCAAATAAATTCCACTTAAATCTACTTTGATGGTTTAATTGGGGTGTATGGCTTGTGTTGGCCTCCTGCAGCGTGTTGGATTTCACTCTATATTATTTGACCTTATCGTGAGAATAGTGTTGCATCTTTTACTGTTTGTTTTATTCATGATCCTGAGGTGAATACAATAAATAAAAGCTTGGAAAAGCATTCTTGAAGCAATTCCACTGTTAGAGAAAAACACTCTTTACCTTACTCCTGGGTAAGCAATGGGACTACAAGCACCAGAAGTGCTCAGGTTAACTGTTCATTCTAGACACATGGTTTGACTTCATTTACGATTTTACAATCCCTTCCCCTCCCAATCCCAGTCTCGGTTATTAACGTGATGTGAGGGACAAACAATACAGAATACGCAGAATACTCATAAAGGGAATTTTCCTCTTTACCAAACTATTCAGCCCATATTACAGGAGATGGTCACACCTAAATCAAGCAGGGGAACAATTTCCTTGCTGATGACTGAGTAGGGTTTTCAGATACATATACAAAGTGCATATTTGTGCTACACTTGCTCCATCAGCATATAAACTACCTTTTGCTTGTTCTGCCTATGCTCCAATAACCCGCCAAGTGAACCAATGTGCATCTAGAAATCACATTGCTTCATTAGAGCACTACTTTGCTCACATTAATAAAGACCAGTGTTACTAACAGAGGCTTGTTTTCTGGAACTAGTGTCATATTAATAGGTTTACATACATTTCAGGAACAGCTCACTCAGCTGCATATTGAAGTGCTTTTAACTTGTCCACCCTTAAGATTTTAAGTGTGCTACTGAGAGAAGGCAAGTGAAGGGACACTGTAGTGTCATGATGGAAACAGCACCCACCTCATGTTGGCACAAGTTCTTCCCCTGAAATTCCCTGTTCTCCCAAGCGCTGCAGAACTCCACAATGCTGCTCTGCCCAGAGCACTGCTCCTAATGCTGACTGCCTCTGCAGCAGCCACAGCTGCAGCCACATAATGCAGGCAGAATTGGGCAGGCATTAGAGAGCAGGTCGAGGTAGGCAGCAGTCCCTGGATGGTCCTCGGCCACAGCAGAGAAATACAGTGGCCTGGGTGTGCACACACCTGAGGTATTTACACACAGGGAAGACTTGTTACTGAAACACCACCTTTGCTTTTGATTCATAGGATACAAACCAAAATCTCAACTCAAGAAAAACGTTGTTTTCAGAGAGAAATGAGTGGGCTCATATACAGCCAGAAAATTGCATTAATCTATGAAGTTCATGCTTTCCACGTCATCCACTGTGCAGAAAGAAGAAATTGAACAGAGCCATACTGCAGATGTGCTGGGCAAATTTGAAAGAAATTCCCTACAATCCCAACATTACCCTCAACTCCACTGATCATGGATTCAGGGTCCTCTAACACCAATCCACATACAGCAAAGAAACAAGGATGCTTTTGGAAAACAAATGTGACATATCTTTTATGTAAGTAATGGATAATCAAAATGACTATCAAAAGAAAAACTGAAGCTACTTCTCTTCGTATTACCTACCACCTGCAGCCCCATACAAACACTCTCAAGAGAAAGCACAACCTTGAAGGAGGAGTAAGAAAGGCTTTTATAAGTTGCTTGATAAAACTATCCTCATAAAACACACTCCTGCCCTTTAAAGGAAATGACAGCTCATGACTTCATGTTCCAGGAGCTTTTTGTGTCTGTAACATTTTTTAAGATACAGATAGTAAGTCTAGAGCAAAATGTCAGCCATACATACACTTTAACAGTTTAAAGAGAAGAATTATTTTAAGAAGTAAAAGAAGACAAATCCTCTACCCTTGCGATTTTTCTCTATTTCTAGATATTGATTGTACTGAAGTTCATAATATCCACTTCACTAAGATGAGAGGGGTGATAATAGCAATTATCTGTTCACAAAGAGACATATAAAAGATCTATTAGGAACGATGCCAGAAATTAATTTAAGAATAGATTTAGGTGAATTTTTTAGTCTGAAATCTTTAAGGAACTTAATAATTTACATATTCGCTTCACTGACTATTCAATATATCACAATATATAGCAAGCTATATAAAGACTGAAAAAATATATTTCATCTTGACAATGCTGAAAAATCCTCTTCAACTATTCTTTACTATAAATACTCAGAAGTCCAACAGTCCTTCATTTCACAAAGCAAGATATCAAGAAGTAAGGCAATTTCTAGAGATTTTTCTCCCCAGAGGTATCCTTCCTGATAGAGGAATCTACCAGTCTGGATAGAAAACATCTCTTCTTTGCCAAGTTATTAGAGAGTATTTGTATGCCCTAGATCCATCATGCTCACCTGTGAAGGTATTTAAGGAGGAAAATGCCCAGGACAACTTAAATTTTCCCTCTGGCCACAGATACTAAATTTCAAATCCTGAATAACTCAAAAAAGAACAGAAAATAAATTCAGTTTCATCTAACGCATCTTGAAGAACTCCAATTTTATTGTACCTTCCAGTCTTTCTGGAAATCATGTGACAAACTCTTTTGGTGCCATCTGATGTCTCAACAGCAAGTGAGGAGCGCTTCCACTTGTCACACCATGGCTCAGCACCTTGGAGATGATACAGTGCATTGTGAAAGTATGAGTGTAACCCCTGTTGCTGCATAACAAATGTCAGAGGCATAGATGTTTCTGAACAGGGCAGTAATACACATTTCATTTTAGGCCTAATAAATCATCCATTTAAAGATTTTAATATATCATGGTTAATACCCAGCAGTCATCTACCCCCTGGAAAATCTACTGCAAAGTGTCAGAGTAAGTCATATATAAACACATTAAATTCTAACAAGTAGATGCAGAACCATTGAAATCACTGTACCTCAAAATCACTTATTAGTCATACTAATTTAAGGCAACACTCTAAAAATAAACCTCTGCTTCATAAGTCTAAGCTATGAATCACCATAATATATGAATCACAACTTCAAATGCAGTAATGAAAAGACATGGGAAAATAATACGGTTTGTTCAGGAGAGTGCTGATTATTCCATTTCACAGAACACTGAAAAAAAAAACAAGTTTCATTATTTTTATATAATCATTCTGAATTGCAAAGTCCTCCACATATCCAGCCTATTTAAACTGCATTTTAACAATGTAATTGCAAGAGATATTTCTTTCTGTCTTCTTTTGAAAAAAAATAGACCAGTAACAACACCTTAATTTATTTTCATATTCATTATTCTAAGGGGCTGACACCTGGAGGAAACTATTTTGTTTACATTCATTCATATCAGGGTACTCAGCTGGAGAAGGCCCAAGCAAGTAATTAACTAATCAGTGGAAGAACACTGCACTTCCCAGTACAGAAGAGATACTCAAATTCTCAGTCTGTGAAAAAGATAAATTCACATACAAACATGAAAGTCTCAAAATTTGACATCTTTAAAGATGAAACAACAAAAAAAATGTTTAAAATCTTGACTACCATCGTCCATCTTTTATACACTTAAGACCTGTGAATCAGTCATGAGACTATGCTCATCTGTATATATATTGAAGCAGGGACACATTGACACAGGGAATTTAATAGCAGCTTCTAATGTTTGGTATCACTTCCAAGCTTATAGCAGTGCCAGCTCCTGAACACACATTATCCTTTTCATGGGAGTTAGTGGATTTAACCTTATGCAAGGGATGCTACACACTTAAGATGTACTTTTGTTTATATTTTCCCCATGTTCCTTCCAGGTTTGAAAAGCTTTGTGTACATTCTTGATTCAATCTCTGATTCCTACACAGAGGAATAGAATGTAAAATCTCTTGAATTCTAATTTCTGCCTTCAGTGACTGGAATCAGAAGTATTGAACTTAATTTGCCTAGACCTAACCCTCCCTGTGTACTACCCAGGTATCTTACACCTTAATATACAGTATATAAGCATTTCACTTTAGGATCAAACACTTAGAGTTTAGGCATCAAACTAAATTTTCAGGCTTCCAAATCTTTAACTGATCTAGCCATCATTTTCATAAAGAGTCCTTATGTTTACATGCAAGCACTTTAATAGTCATAGGGGAAAATACTACACAAGACTATTTGCAGCTGTTCTTGAGCAATGAGTCCCTCCGACACAAAGTACTTCTTTGCACATGTTACATTTGTACTCCCATGACATTTTGATTAAAAATGTAACTAATCTTACAAGAAGTCTTGCCTAAATGCAATCAATTATACTTTGTCCAAAATGAACCTGTAGCACCTTTGTGGAAGAAAAATGAGAGGAGATGCTGGTTTGTCGAGAATCTCTATTGATGAATGGACAGCAACTGCGAACATACCAACTCCATTACCATTACAGACAAATTAAAACTAATGCACTTCTTTGTATTTCATGTGTTAAACTTTTCACCCCAGAGACTGACTAAATTGGACTTTGAATCTTCTGAATCTTGCTAAAGATTGACTAATGAGCCAGTAAATTTCCATCATCTGTTTCCTTGCCCTTTAGTAATATGTTAAATACATAATAATTGGAATAGTTTGATTAACAGATAAATATAGAACTTGGTCAGCATTTACTAGGTACTAATAACTAAGGCTCTTAGCTTTTCAGAGTATCATAACGTACTACATGAAGTTCAAGCTGATGAAAGTATTCAAACTAGATAAAAGTAGTTGATTCACAAATCAAAGCTCTAAAGCACAGTGGGCTTTCTGCATTTCAGAAACCACGTTGAACAGGTAGTAACAGTTTGTGCTCATTTCTTCAGAAGATATAGAGAAACTACACGTCCCCCAAAGCTATATTCTGCAATAGCTAGAGCAAGAAATAATATAAAAGAATAAAAAATAACACAGCAGACTAGAGGTAATGGCCTAATTTTCTTGTCTGGTATGTTGTAAATGTAATGTTAATCTTAAAAGTACAGCAATACATAAAGAGAGAGATCCCAAGCCAATGTAGTCCTGTTGACATTGTTGGAGTCCCCATTATTTACACTAACTAAATTAACAGCCCTGTAAAAGTGCAAAAGCAGGAGAAAATTACAAACTTAGATATTCATGAAGAAGGAGAGGAGAAAAATATTCCAGACTAAACAATGGAAACAAACAGTGAATTCAATGATCTCAAGAACTCCCATGTCCTAATAGCACTGCAAGAAGTATTGACTAAGGTGAAACCATAAAAAACGTGTGGAAGCTTCAAGTAATTTTTAATGACATGAATTACACTTTTTTTTTTTTTTTTTTTTATATTAGCTTCTGGTACAAACCACTACATTAAATAGATACTTTACATATGTCTACTATGCTACATAGACTGAAGGTTTAATACGTTTATTTTAACAGTGCACTATTTAGTCTTGTGTGTCTGACTGTTTAAAAACAGATTACTGTTAAGATCTGATTATTTTGACATGATATTTTATTAACTAGATTTTCTTATAACACAAAGCAAAGAAATTCATTGGCTTTAGATGAAGGTACCACAGATGCAGTATTACTAAAACAGGGTATTATAAATGTAGTTCCCTAAATTAGAATACTGCATTACAAAGCTTTAAGAAGTCAGCACATTTCTCACATACATATTATATACATATATAAGCACACAGCAGTCACACTTATTTAACATAGTTACCTTTCTTCTGTAGTAGAGTATATAAGTACTTCTTATCTGTTCTGAAGCATCGTGATAGAAAAGGCTGCAACTACAGAAAAACTGTAACTCAAAAGCTGTTCTCATCTCTAACTGTTCATTTTATTTCCCTCCTAAGACAGATAATGATTGCTGTCTCAACTATGAGACACCTCAGACCAACCACATCCCTGTTGCAGTGACTCTGATCAACTTGGCCCAATTAACCTGATAAATAACAAAAACAAGTCATCAATCATCCTCTTACACGTCCTTGTCTCCAGTGAAAGGCATACTGTTTAGATGTTTTGACTAGTTTATAAAACTATCGATAATTCTATATATCTGCACAGTTATTGAGGAGTTTCAAAGTGGCAAGAATATCTTCAGAAACAGCTTATTTCCAACACTGACTTCTAGAGATTAAATTATTGCCAGGATCTCTGACAGTCTGGAGATACAGAGAGACTACTTATTGAGAGCCTGGGTCCCATGAAAGTCAGTGGTTCTCTCTTAAAGACTATTTGCAACTGCATTGGTTCTGCTAAATTGTTTGTGCAAAGCTAAAAAGAGATTCATTTCCTATTTGATACATACAATACTCATGGGAAGGAGTAACTATTAAGACACCTAGTTCAATCTGAAGGCATTTACAACTGACATTAAAAGACTATACTAGTAAAACTTTTACAACTTTGTGGACAGTTTCTACACCAAATGGTTGGGAAAGAGAAAGAAAAGACCACATACAAAGTGGACATTGTATTAGCATGAATTCAGAAAAGATTGTCTATGCACCAAAGATGAAATAATCCTCCATTAATTTACAGAAGGAGTTACGTTTGAACCTTCCTTCACCCCCCAAAAAAAATTAGCTCTCTTAAATTGGATGATTCCTGGAGAATAAAGATGATGTTATACTTGGGTCAGGCCTTGGTTTTAATTAGTGAAAGAGAAAATAGCAGATACTACTTAATACCCCTCTATATATGTTCCGTATTGTATAATGACGATTTATGTTTTATTTAAAACTGCTTATGAATCCTGAAGTAATAAGGAACTTTACATTGCATATTTAAGTGCAAGTAGTATACCAGTACCTTGGCAATGTAATATACTCATCAAATATCTACAGTGCCTACAGCTGTCATCTGTCAGTCCTCGGTACATTATATTTCTGGGGATGTCACATCACTGGGGTACTGACTACAACCCCTGAGAATGCAGTTCTAGAAATAGGGATGCCACTTTCACAAGTGATGCTGAAGCATAACTTGTGACAGTTTTAAAAGTTTTTATAATACTCAAGCAGTTGCACACATTGAGTACATAAAGCATGACTCACTTTACTGGCAGCATGTATCGTTTGCCTAGCGCATTCAGTATTTTCTTTTTAGATGAAAGCCACTGTATTAAAGCAGAATGAGATATGGCTGTTATATATTCAACCACAAATTCTAACACAATTGTGATAACAAATACAACACTAGTTACATCTTTTTAGATGTAACTTCTACGAGTATATTTACATATATGTGTCTTAGGAAAGTATCATTAGAATATGCTAATTTTTTAAAACTACTATATTACTTGGAAGTATTCTTTATTATTTTAAGCTTTCTTTCCAAATTAGATGCATCAAATGATCAGAAATACAATCAGAGAAATTCAAAGTAGGCATTTATACATCAAAAATTTTCCTTTGATGCTTTAGTTTTGTCTAGTATCAGTTAGATAAGCTATATGATACCATAACTTTTTTGTTATTTATGCATCCAGAAGTGTTCTACTACAATAACAGATTCACGATCTAAGCTATAAAAAGATGGTGGACAAAAGATTCCCACTATAAAACTATTTTTCAGACTCTTATAGACTGGGAGTGGCCGATAGTTTGCCCATCCCCTGCAGTTACACTGCTTTATGCAAAAAAACAACAATAACAAACAAACAAACAAACAAAAAGAAACATTTTTAGACCCTGTATCAATATTTACCACCATTTTTGAAGTTGCAGGTGTAAAGACAAATTTTTTGTATGAATGTAAGGACATTTCTGTGTGTCAGGACAAAAATAACAGTTATAAAACTTTCTACAGCTGGCTACCCAAGGCAATAACTGCACTGAAGAAGGTAGCTGTGACAATATTTAAGTGATAAGGAAGAGGTATTCATAATATTAAATATTATGTTTTGTTCAGATGAACAGCCCTCTGAATGCTAATTCCAGACAGATGGAAAATATTTACCTGCCATTTACCTGTCCACATGAACTGGAAGGAACCACATTGTGGCTTAAATGCTCAATAACATCAATCAGAACAAGGATCCAAGAGCACAGCAAGGCATGAAACTACTTCAGAGTTTAGCTGCAACCTGAATTATATTCTGTGCACCCGTCGTTCTCTATTTACTGCAAAGGGTGTTTAAGCTTAAAACTAGTAATTGGTGGTCTGAATGCCCTTAGCTAGAATGCCCAAAACAGGTTGCCCAGGGTTTTGTAGAGTCTCCCACTTTGGAGATCATCAAAACCACCTGGAGGCAGGCCTGGACAACCTGTGCTGGGTACCCTGCTAGAGCAGGGGATGGACCAAATGGCCTCCAGAGGTCCCTTCCCACCTCGGCCATTCTGTGACTCTGCAGTTCTGTGGAAATGAGCATATATGCGCATACGTATATACATGTATGCATGTGTATCCTATAGAAATAATATCAAGATATCTAATGAAATAGGCAGGCTATGTATTGAAAGGAGTTTAAGTATCTAATATATAGATTCATGCTGCATTTTTATTACCTAAGCAAGACTTCGAACTCTACAAACACATAAGCTTTTAGTAAAAAGTAAAAACCATGACTCAGAAAATAAAGGATACATGCATTCTAATGTATTTCTATTCAAGGAAGATAATGTTTCATGATTTATCTACCTCAGAATAATCTCAGAAACCTTAAGCAGCAAATAAGTTTTCCACAAACACTAGAATTAAGGTGCTTTTTCCTGAAAAGGTCTTCCACAAGTTTATGAAATTACCAATGACCTCCCCAAAAGCTGCAAGTGTTCAGATTTACAAAGCAGCAGTTACATGAACCAGTGAGCAAACTGTTCAATACCTATCTATCAGTCAAGTACAATGGGCTCATTCATTCTGACATCCGTTGTTAACTCTCCTCCCAACATATCTAGTAAGAAAGCATGTAGCAACATGTAAGAAAAAAAGGATATATAGAAAATTACCTACTGAAGGAACTGAACCACATACTTAGAGCACTCGATGTCTCCCTCTTTTACTTCCATGAAACAGAGATAAAATGAGTGAAAAAATAAGGGAAAAATGTCAACTCAGAAAAGTTAAAACAAACAAACAAACAAACAAACAAACAAACATATTTACTGAAATTTTAACTGCATTCTTTTCCTGAAAAGATGAAAAGGAGTAGGAAATGGGTAAGTGGGCAGTTTCTTTAAAACTTTTCCAATTTTCTGTAACTTCTGTATGTGTGTTTTGTTTTTTCCTTTTTAATTCTAATCAGCACCATCCCTTGTGAAGTTATTTACACTTCCTTACCAGTTATGAATAAAAAGTAAAAATAAAAGACTCTGCTCTGAAATATCTTTCAATTTACATCAGTATCTCTACAGACAACATTGTTATTCTTTACTTGAGCTATTTCCAATTCAGATTAAAGTGAAAGCATATCCAGTCCTCACTAGCAATTTAAAAATCCTCCACTCATGTGTGCCAGGTTTTATATACTTTGGAATATATGCCAAAAAGTGTCTGCCTAAGATAGGGTGTTTTAGGAGACAGAATCAGCTGAGAAAGAAAATGAATAAAACAATCACAAAAAATATTTTATTCTTCTGATTGAATTTTTATCTCATCTCATTATCATGCATTTGCTTATTCTTTCTAAAGCCAGTGATACTGAATGCTGATAAGATTGTTGGTGCAGCTCCAGACCATCACATAATTTAAGAAACTTGCACACATACATTTTAAATAAGTGAATCTGTCTCATCTTGAGAGAATTTCAGAAATGGGTTAAAGAACTAATCTAAATACTATAAATATCATAGTGAAAGATGATTGGTGGCAGATATTAAATTATCTAAATGATTCACTTCTGCTCTTGGAATGCTCTGCCTGGTGTTTCTAACCTGCTGACAGATATTTGATAGCCATGCTCCTATGGCAGTGACCAGCAAAGTCAAAAACAGCACCTTAAAGGTAATCACTGAAAGTATGTCTGCTGTGAATAACAGTGAAACAGCAATTTGACGGCTATTGCAGGAAAAGGTTTTCTTATAATTCAATGACAAAAGCTATTATTTGCATAGTTGAAGTTATTGACAGTGTCCTGTGCTTCTAGAAAATGAAGTACACTGGCACTCAAGCATCTGCAACACATGGAGTGATGAATTAGCGTTCTTCAAATTAAAATACCTGAAAAGTTAGATGATGTATTCACAGAATAAAAACTGAAGTAAACTTAACTGCCCCTCCAAGTGGCCACTTGAAAGAGTCACTGCATTCATTACCACAGCTCTGGATCCTGAAGGGATCAGCTGAATCAGCTCCCTTAGGCTACACTGAGAAATGACATCCAGGGACCAGTATCCAGGATTAATCTGTTTTCAAACATGTGCTTTGATGTACAACATAAAATTTGCACTTTGAGTGTATTCCTTCCATGTAATAAAAATTTTAAAAAGGGTTTACTTCTTCTGCTAAAACATTCTCCTGCAATTAAAGCAAAACACTAAGAGATATGGAAGCTACCTAATTTTCCACTCTCTCCATATTTTCTTCATTTACTTTTCATGAGCTCTACAAGGCTCTTTCAAAAATGCAGTTGCTGTGTTTGAAAGGGTTATAAATTTCATGGGTGAAGAGTCCCTAACAAACATGCTGGGACGTGTTATTGTCATGCCACTTCTTACATTGACAAGTCAATGATGAAAGTCTGATTTACTTTCCCCAATTCTGATCTTCTAAATTCTAATTCAGCTTCTAAATATGATATATGAAAGACAGCTCAATATGAGACCTAAATCAGGGTGTGCCAAGACCTCTGAGAATTCAGTGAACAAAGATTTCCTCCAATCTTAAGGTATTAGTATTTGTGAGACATTTCCACTTCACATTGAAACACACACTACATTATCCAATAAGGTTATACTACTCAGAGCTCAATCATGAAGGTTTTCTAAGAGAGAGAGAGGAAAACAACAACAAAAACCCCACTTACTTTAGAATAATCTGAAGATACTATATGGTTTAGTTGAATTGGGCTTATCACAAAAATCAAGTCACTAGGAAGACTAGCTGAGATGCACTGGAAGATGGGGCAATTTCCATCCCAAATAAAAATGGTCCATAGGCTTCTCTATTTACGGCTGTCTATTCCTGGCTCATGGCTATTCCATGAGAGGGAGACCACAGGGATGTTGAAATACAACTTCTCTCCTTCCACTAGTTCCAAGTTTCTGAATTTAAAGGTGCAGGAAATCACTACTGCTTTCACCTCAGGACTAGTGGGATCAACAAGGATTAGTGGAGAGTCGTAAGAATGATTAAAGAACTGGAACACAAACATCATAAAGCTCAATCTATTTATCTCAGCAAAGAAAGTTTAAAGGACATTCAACTTGAGTATAAGTATCTAAAATATATCTGACAACAAAGAGGACAAGTGCAGAACTTCACACGCACACAGGAATACCTAGTTGAAAAAGTGCAGCCTACAGATGCAACTGATTAGCAGCAACAGCAATTCTTCAGAGACAAAAACTGGCTGTTATCATATATATGACTGGTTTAAAAAGGCAAGAAGACAGACTGAACAAATGTGCTTACATAACATGTAGAAATCCTCCTCTTTTTCTACTAGCTGATAAATCTTTGATAAAACAACGCACAGAAGAAAAACAATGAGATTCCAAAAGAAACCAACACAAGAATGAAGAGAGTAAAGGTGACTTTTCAGTAGGCATGATTTTCACAGGCAGTGGAAAGCACTTTAAAGTCTAATCCATTAATCCTGTAAGTAAATTAAAAGGACGCTAAAAACACACAAAATACTCAGTTGTGGGACTAGTGCCACCAACTAACAGGAACTTTCAAACAATTAAGAGACCTGTGTCTGTATTGCTCAGTGACCAATGTTTCAGCAAACTTCTCCGTTCCTACATTTGATAACTGTTGCTTACATGGTGATGGGATGCCTTCAGGACTCCTTAGAGGATGAGAGTCAACAATGCTGGAAACTGAATTTTAAACTGGAATTCTTCCCTTTGGAAACACTCAGAAGAAATGCCGCCAAATTATAACATTTGCAGTAGGAAGATCTGTATTTCTGGATGATTCCCATTACTAGGGACTAACCACTTAAGATCATTACAGGTTACATTTTTCAGCAATTTAATTTTTTTTAGTTTGGCAGGAGATAATAACATCCAGTGAGGTGACCCAACTTCAAATAATTACTATCAAAATTGGTTCTGCAGCTTCAATTGGAAAAGGTTTTCTTCTTCCCTTCCTGCCTGAAACCACTGTGCTGCATGGATGCACTTCAGTAGCAACTAAAATAATTGCAAGAATGCATAGGTTCAAGACTGTAGGATTAATTCTTTGCCAAGGTCTCTTTTTTTTTTTTTTTATTTCTCTTTTCTTCTGACATATTCACTGATTATGCTTTGTTTGCATTTTCATTGTATTCACTTTGATGATTAATCAGTTGCAATCCTTATTATTTAGAACATAAATTACAGTACTTAGTTGGAAGTGGACACTGGACACAAGTGATATGATATGGTCTACTTTCACTTTTAGGGACTTGTCATCATTGCAAGGTTAAAGAATATTTTGCCACTGACTTAAGTTGACACTGAAAAATCATAAGCATATGAAAATCATAAGCACATGAGGACTTTAAAATATTGTGTTTCTGTAGAGTTGGATAGAGGCTCATATCTAAACAGAACTGGGGCATGTAAACGAGACTTAAAAATGTCTTTCTGGGCTTTACCCCTCAGGACTCCCTGAGGCTGAATTTCCAGAAAAAATACAGTGCAAAAATCAATGAGAGAGAAAGGTTGATGTGGAATACAAAGCATTTGCACATGGTCCAAGGAAAAGACATGTCAAATACACTTCAGTAAATACTTTCTAAAGTACTTACAACATTTGAAGTTCCTGAATTCCACAGAATGCATAACTTTTCTATTTTCTGTTATCTGAGGTGGGAAGACAGTTTGGGAACATTTATAAGCACAAGTCAGATTGACTACTTTTCTCTCCCAATCTGGATGATTATTTTAATAAAATAAAATATTTAAAGACACAGGATTTAAATATTCAAGAAGGAACACTGGAATACCACATGCTGTATCACAGCCAGAACATTTGGTCTGTAGGTCAGAAAAGAAAACTTACAGAAAAAAGCTTGCTGAGAAGACATTTTCTTATTCAGGCGGGAAGTGTGAACACATTATTAAAAATGTACTTGTCACGGACCAAAGAATCTTTTGCATGTCATAGTTCTTTCTGGATATAATAGTTTCAAAACTCCACAGAAGAAACTGCTGAGCTTCACTGAAGTTCCTGATGAAACTGCAGAAATAATTTCTCAACAGATTCTGAACACTGCTAAAAAATATGGGTTGGAAACAAAAGTAATGAGTTAGTCTGCAATGTTAATAAAAACTGGAAGACTCTTACAAAGAATGATTGACAACATCCTGACTAACATAAAAAAATGGAAGATAAAATAGTTCTTAGTCATGATATCCACACAGTCTATTGCAGTAGAGAAACAGCTTTGGGTTCCTTTCCAGAACATGCTGGAAGACTTGCCGTAAAGGTGTTCAGCGTGTATCTTATTGAAGAAGACTCAACACATTCTGTCATTTCATCTGAACAGATACTGCACTACTAAAATCTTTGTTGGAACTCATTAGTGTCTGCTTTGAAGAGAATATTAAAGCTGTTCACAGATTCTTGCAGTTGCTGTTGAATTAAATTCTTTTTTTCCTAACCAGGCATCCAAAGTCCAACAGTACTAAGCAGGCTATTTGAAGATCCAGTAGAGAAAAGCAGATTTGTGTAGCCTAACCTCAGTGTTATCACATAATGGTATCTCCATGATACTACAAAGCTTGTAGAGAAAACAAACAAACAAACAAACAACAATAAACCACATCATTTAATCTTGTTTATTTGAGCCAGAGCTTTTGAATAAATTAACCATCAGAAGAGATTACAGTTAGAGATACTGGTTAGAAATGGTTACACGGCTGTTGAAGGAACTGGAAGGGACTCTCGTACTATTATTTCCATGAGACTCATCCTACCAACAATACTGTGAATCATTTGAAAGCACATCACCAGAATACAAACAACCTTCAGGACCCAAACTACTTGTTTCTTAGCAGGATCCTGGCTCTAGAGAAGTTACAGGATATTATCAACAACATTAACATCAGTAAGGTTTTTTTTTGGCAAGTTCCCATACTTCAGTGAGTTTGTCTGTTTAATAATGTAAATTCATCAACAGAAGAAGGTGCAAAGTTTTAATTTCAAATCCAGCATGAAGATCATGAAGGAACTTGGAGTGGGCTGCAAGTGGACAGCTTACAATATAACTGAGAGATCTTTTCCACTAAGGAAACTGTGTCTGATGAACAGAAAATATTAGGACTGGGAAAATATAACCATGGCAAACTAGGTTCATGCCAAAAGAAGTTTTTAATAAGCTCTGAAAATTTCAAAGACAGAGAGAAGACTGCCTTTTTTCTTATATTCATAAATATTACAGTTTCATGCCTCCCTTTAAAATGAATAGCATTCCGCTGTGTTCCTCTCAGAAATGGAAAAAAAATACTGGGAAACCAGAGTGACTTTCAAAGCACAGTCAGTCCCTGCAAACTCCAAGTTCTCTCTCTCCCCATTGTGTGAAAGCTTGCAGGTTGTACCAAAGCCATTTTTGTGGTGCTGCTGAATTTTTTTTTCAGGATATGATGCCTTGGGTATATTGATAATCCATGTTTTCTTCTCTTTGTTGCTTTATAGAAATAAAGTGCTTTCAAAATCCTTTTCCACATCAGTCTCAGCAAAAAGATCTTCATATTCCTGTAAGATGCTTCTCCTTTCAGATAACAGGACAGAACTGATGAGGTCCATAAGCAGTTATCAACACCCCAGAGGAACTGTTAACAGTTTCTGCAGGCATCTCCATTAAGTAGTTTGCATCTTGAGTGAAGTATGGGCCAAGAAAGCTGAATTGTACTGCTGATAAGTAAGTCTATCCCACAATACAGGCTCGTTTTTTTGGCTCCCAGGAAGATAAAGAGCTGTTCCCTGTGAAGCCCTGGGAGCTGTTCTCTTGCCTTCTTTGGCAAGATGGACTGGAATGCTATTCTGGCAAGGATACAAAATATACTGGAATGCTCATTCGCTCTGAACATACCTGGAGATAAGCAGCATCCATCTCCCAAAGATGACTTCATTTATTAGTATAAAGACGTATTTGGCAAAAGTTCTCAGATTACCTTAACGGGAAGGAAGGCTAGAACACATTTACGACTATGAATATATCAGCTCAGACACAGTATTTTTTTCCTCATTTTTAAGCACTTCATTTATGAAGGCCTACTTTTTTTTTTTTTATGAAGGCCAACTCTTTGTTTTCATGGCTGGGGCTTTGTCACTCAGACAGGCAGAATGAAGAAAGAGAGAAAGGAATTATTTACTTGCCCCAGGCAGGTCTTCAAAAGAAAGAAGTTCACCCAAAAGATTTCTGTGTCACAACTCATAAGGTGGATATTAAATATATATATATATATATATATATCTTGAAATAAGAGAGTCTTAGCCTTCCAGTTATTCTAGAGATGGAAAGAAAGTTCATTCCAAAGCCCTGACAACTGGACAGAATAGTAAGTATGGCCACTTTTTGAGTTGATCTCATGCAGATACCATGTACATAATTACAATGGAAAATGTCTAGTTGAATCTAAATGACAAAATTTTAGTTTTAGCTTGCATTTTTAACTAAATTGAAATCATTTTGTTGCAGCACACACAGTGCTATAATTTTAGTCTGTTCATCTAGAAAAAAGAATAACATATTAATAACCTTAGATATAGCTTTATATCGATATAACTTTAGATATTATATATATATATAACCTTAGATAAGTTTACATTTATATAACTTAGATATAGTTTTTTTGTTTGTTTGTTTGTTTGTTTTTAATATAGATTTATCCTTTTTTTGTGCGTGTGTGTGTGTGTGTGTGTGTGTGTGAGACTTAGCTTACACTGGAGCTGCACTATCTAAAACGTATCATACACATAAGAAGGGACGTTTTTTACCTCCAAGAGCTGGTGCTGATAACTAAGCAGAGAGAAGAAACAAAAATATAGGAAGGAACTGAATTAACATACTGGGAAAAAGAATGAAGTAGGATCCACCTCCTAGACTCTCACTTGGTGCCCTATCCACTCCAATGTATTTATTTACATGGGTCTTCTTTAAATCAGTCTGAAAAAGAAAGACTTTGTCTTGAAAATATTGCTTCAAAGAGACTGTATTTCATGTAAAATTCTTCTAACTGGCACTCTCTTTAATTTTCATGAGCCTATAGCTTCTCTTCTATTTCAAAATTTGGTCCCAACAATGAAAGGGATAATGGGTGCTTCTCCCCATTTCTTGCCGAAATTAAATAAATAAATAAATATATATATATAATAATTTCTTTGGAAGCTTCATGAAGGAAGAAAAAGAAAACATTTTGTATCAGGCCACAGATACACCAGTCCTGCCTCACTGCTGGTGCTTTGGATTGGTTTGACTCCTAAGGCAACATACATTCCATGAATCAAAAGAATGAACTTCACCATTTCCATAATGTTGCCCTTTCAGTGAAAGACTGGATGGATCTGTCTATTTGTCGGAACTAGAGCCAGCACCATTATTTCACTTTCTCAATTTTTGTCAACATATGCCTTCTCCTTTCTTGAAAACACAGGTTTGTTTTTAAGGTATTTTTGCAAAAAGCAACTTACAGAATCTGAACAGAATTTAAATCTCTTATCTTGTTTTAAAATACACCTTTGATGCTTCAGTAATAAGTTATAAAAGAGTATTTAATTAAAACTATTTGACGAAAACTTGATGAAAATTAAATATGAAAGATAAGGGTTTTTGCATTTTATGAAGAAAACATCCAGCTAAGATGAATAAAGCACTTTCCTTTGTACGTTTGATAATAAAATAACCTTTCCTTCTTTCATTAGTAAACCAAGGAAGTGTACTTTTTCTTAACACTTTTTAACCTTAAATTTTTTATGAAAAGAATTTTATAAATGTCATGGACTGATAGAACCAGCTGACAGTACGTATAATGAGAGACTGGTGCTATTACAGAAGCTCTTGCAACTAGCATTGCTACCATATCTTTAGTATGACCTACAGCACCTCTGTTACAGAGTTCTGGCTCTCCAAAATACAAGACAACAAAAGAAAGTGTTATTTTCAATTTAAAATCTTTCTTCACAGTACTGACCAGTACAAATAGAAAAAGGGTGGTTGGTGACCTGTGGATGTGCTGCAAAGCTAATCTGTCACCAGCAGAGATGAACAAAGCAATCAGCAGACCACAGCAAAAAAGTATATCCTATGCTTTGTACACTGCTGCAGACACAATAACAGCTGTCCTTAATAGAATACGAGTGCTAGGAGAGATCACCATTTGTTTCTCGATGTTAGTGTCTCCTTCAACAAAAATAAACAGTAATAACAAAGGCAGAGGCTTTGTTGCTGTATAGTGCACTGGCTCTCAAGAGGATTTGGGAATTAAGATGTCTTTAGGACGTCTTCTTTAAAAAACAGTATCTCTTGAAACCTGAACAATTTTTCAGTATATGAGAATTCAAAACAGAGGGAGAGAAATTCCTTCTGGATATCCTATAAAGCCCCTTACACAAGAAAGGACACTTACACTCTGTATTAAGAAGCAGCTGTCCTTGTTTTTTTTTTTTTTTTCCTGTTTTTATTTTTTGTTTCTTTTTAATAATTAGCTTGACTATTGTCATTAAGTGTCAACAATGTTCAGGTGAAATAGTCAATGGGCAGTTACTACTACTAATAGAAAATAATGCAGATAGAGAAGAAATATAAAGTAATATGTTTTAATTTGAAATTTTAGACAAACATATTAACTTTGTGGCTTTAACATTATTAAGACTATGGTTTCACAGAATATACCAAGTCAGTATCAGCTCTCGAAAACATCCCTTGATCAGGCAGGGTAAAAGAAATTCAGACGCACTTTCAAGGACTGTTACGAGTGGTGGAGGAGCTTACTGATAGTGTTGGATCTTCCTCTTGCAGCATAAAGTAACTGTATTGTTAAGAGATGCCAGTAAAAAGAAAATGCTTTCACAACATTGGCAGTCTGGATGAGTACTTTTCAGAAAATGTCATATACATTCATGTACTGCACCTGATTCACTTCTGATAAATTAGATTTGCGCTTGAAAAGCAAAGGACAAAGCCAAATGCATAGACCTGTGGGCTGGTACACAGATGTCACCTGTAAAAACTATGTCTTCCAGAAAATGCCTCTCTGATGTTCAGTGGAGGGCAACCCAAACTCTCAATGTATACTCATACTAGTGAGGAAGCGAAAGTGTGAAAGCGTGTTTGTTTTTTTTTCCCTCACTACCTTCTGATCAAGACAGCAACAAATTTAAACTGTGTCTAATATACACAATATATGTGCTCTTGGTCTTGACAATTTCACTTCAATGTCACTGTATTCTTCACAAAATAACTGGTAAACATGTTCAAAGACAGTCCAGAGTAATGCAATGTATATGATGCAGGCATCTGTATTATTTTGCCTTCACTGGAAAACTAACAATACTACAGCTCCCGACTGATCACTCTACCAGATACCATGAAGCATAATTGATAAATGTCAGATCTGCTTTGTACATGAAGAGTTTTTACTGTGAAACACTGCTCTTTGAGCTGAGGACAAGAGTTAATTAAAAAGTTGGTACCAAAGATAACATCCTCAGCAGGCATCATCTATTGATCTCTTCAGCAGCATGAGAGAGAGACTGATATGAGATTATAAGACGTTCACATAGCACAAGGCTGATTGCCACAACTTTTCTCCATCTTATACACGTTAAGATTGGATACTTACAAACTATAAGAAGTATGAAGAGCAGTAAATCATCAAGGAAATATATGAAGCCCATACTGTTCTTTCTCCATGCCTGTTTTACTATTCCCTTTCAAACTGTCTCTATAAAGCCACAATTTCTTTAACATATATTTATCCTCCACTTTTCTCCTATGGCTATTTATTTCATTTAGAGCCTGGAAATTTTTCAAACACTGCCTCTGCACTGTCAAGCCTTACCCTTCTTCCCATGGCTGACACTTGGATTCTTGGCACATCATTGTATAACTTCTCTTTAATTATCCTACGCTACTGTTAGGATGGATGCTGAAAAAGGTAACAACATACAAACAAGTTCTTCAGTCCACTGTACTATTTTATTTTGTCAATCAATTTCCTGGCATTCTTCTGTCCATTAATATTTTTTTGTAAAATTTATAGCGTATGAGTTGCTCAACCAACAACTACTTGATTTATTTTGGCAACATCTTGGAAATACAAAAAAGCACTTGTTTAAAAAGAATATATATTTTTTTCACACTTTGTAAAAAAAACAAAACTTGTATGTTGGCTTAACCTCTCTCCTCTTTAAAAAAAAAAATCTTGCATGTTGCTTCATGCATTTTGTTCTTCAGGGAGAGCAAACTACTTTTTATTTAGGGTTCTATTATTCACTTCTGTTTTAAAGACACGTTGTTGGTATCTTTTCAAAAATGAGGTGAGATTTCCATTTGAGAGACCTTGTTTTCTGAACTGCTCATTCTTGTTATGACCTGCGTGGTGCTCTGTTCTCTTCTCTAGCCAAAATATGTTGCTAAAAGCATATCTTTTTGTAGCTTATTGTAATTACTTTACATGGCAGGATCTTGGAGCAGCACCATGGCAGCTTAGTATTTATATTAATCAAAATTAAATTAGCTATTGAGCCTTCCAGATGGAAATCCCTTATTATCAGTGACTTCCTGTTGAAATTATGGTATAATTCATTAGAAAAGCCAACCCAGAGCCCAAAGCATTAAGCTTACTAGGTATATCAGGGCCATATACAGAGGTGATCATCCATGAAAAGCATAACTGGAGGATCCTTACTATAACTTAGTCATTGCATATTCATGAAATCAGGGGACAAGTGATCACAACTTTTAAGGATTGAGACTTTTACAAGCAGGCCTTTTCATGCATTATTTCTAACTGAATTTAAAAAAAATACAAAGATATAAAACATCATATATACGAAGAAAGGGACATGGCCTGATTGACGCATCAAAAAAAAAGTAGACAAAAACATTTCTAGGACATTCAATGGAATGAGGGGTGCCTTATGGCTTTCAGTCAGGGTAGAGTAAATCTTATGAGATATACACAAAGACTAGCTGGCCAAGTGCATAAAAGCAGCAGAGGAGCATGAAAACTTTGTTGGTGCAGTGGTTGTCCAGTTGTGGCCTGAGAAACCTGACTACCTTTTCCAGCATAACATGCAAAGCCAGGAGGTCAGTTCATCACTGGCATAAAGCTGAGGCCACATTTGAATTTCCATGTGAATGGAATATGATCCTTTAAAATACTCCATGTACTAGAAAACAATGAATCAGGTCATATCTACCTCCAGAGTAAGTTAACTGAATTCAGCAGGTCTGATTATAAAAAAATATTAATCAAAGAGAAAAGTTGTATCAGAATTTATCCCACAGTTTTGTTATTGTAATTACTAAACATGCTAGGTAAGTGATTTAAAAGACTTTTCACACCGATTGGGGCTTATATGTCAACATGATGATCTTTGCTACATTTGCTATGACTCAGGTAACAGATTTTTTTCAGTGCTGAATCTCTTTGTGGAATTTCCACATAATGCAATCTTCAAGTAGTTAGGATTTTTCTAGTACTCCTGTCAATGCTCTCAATTAGTGACCATAAATAATTTCATTTTTATTATCTTCCTTGTGCATTTTTGAATTCCCTAAGGCTCTGTTTTGAGCTCTAAGCTTTTGTGTATTTACATGCATCCCAGGGGTGTTATTTTCCATCAACCTCGCTTCACTTTTAATTGTTATGCAGATCATGTTTAAAAAAATGGCATTTTCTCTGATCACTCAAAAACAATCTATGTTCACACTTTTGCTTTAAAGCTCTGCCATCCAGCACATCTTTTTTTTTTTTTTTTTTTTTTCCTTCAACACTGATAAGACTAAAACTCTTTTCACCAGCTTTCTACAGCTCATAGAAGTCTTTTTCCTTCTCTTCTATTTATATTTTTTATGATTTAATATCACCTTAAAGAGCACTTCCACCTGGGAATGTTGAGTTTTCTGGTTCCAGTCCATCTTTTAAGTGATTGGATAATATATATACTGTGTTGCACCATCTCAGCAACAGCTTAAAGCAAGTGCCTGACACATCTGAAGCTGCTATTGCCCTCACGTTTTTGCAAGAGAGAAAATTATCTTGATTATTTTTACTGTCTTGGCAGCAGAACTGATCCATGGATTACCAAGGATCAACTGCACATACTGGGAATATTGAAATCCATTGAACCTACTTCAGCATTTGCTAGCTGTAATTCTATCGACCTATGTCTTGTCTTTGAGCAATATCTGGCTAGGTACATGAAGAGGTGATGAAAGCACATAATTTCTAGCTGTCACAGAAATGCTAGTTAATCATTTCACCCCTCATTAAAGGTGTAATCCAGCTTTGCCTACCAGAGACAATGCAATACTACCAGAAAGGGTAAACGTGTTGTCATTAATAATATGTATAATTTTTCATCTATCCACAAAAAGCAAATCTATCTACTTGGATTCTGAGGGAAAAAAAAAAAAAAATAGGTATGCAATAGGTATGGTACAACAATATGGAAACAAACAAAGAAAAAGGAGCACAATATTCAATATTACCGGTTTCGATTTTAACATAAACTGAGAAACCAAGCATTAGTACTAATCCTCATGCTATGCAGCTTAATGAATACGGCAAGAAAACACAAAACAAGGTACAAGAACATGGAAGCCAAAGATGATTATTTAATCTATGTGGCTAGTTGAGGAGGCAGACATTTTGATTGTTAGTACCACGGTGATACTGACAACTAATTTACAACAAAAAGCAGCAGCTTCAACTCTGTAAACGACAAAATCCAAAGAAAACCAGAAAGGCATTATGCAGATCTTCAGTTTCCTTTTTTTTGCACTATGTTGGGCAAACCTTGATTTTAATTCTGCAACTATGGTATCATGAAATTGGACTAAATGAGGAATTTTACTATAAAAGTACACACAACTACATAAGTCACTGCCTTCAACACATTAAAGAAAAATATTTGTCATTTTTGGTACAAACTGCTCCCTTCATAAAGACAAAGAAAACCCTGATACCAAACTGAAGAACTGACCTTTTGTCCTCTCCCCAGTGACTGCTGTAATCAGTCTGATACCTGACATACACATTCTACTCAAGGTGCTGCATGACAATCATGCTTTGAACTTCCAACATTAAAAAAAAATATTTGAATTCTAGCAATAATTTATTTTTGTTTAACTGCTTTTCATATTTTCCTAAAAGGTAATCCTTTGCTAATGTAATCTGCCAGGTTAAGAACACTAGAATATGAACAGCACTTCTAAAATAACTAAATAAAAGTGACACCTTCTCACATATGTGCACCTTATTGTTTTTATTTCATTTTATTCCTGTTAGCTTTGCAAAGCCAATATAATAATGGGAAAAAGGAGCTGAATTCCAGTTAAGACATTTGCAAAACCTTTAATTACACACTAAAAGCAAATTTTTTATTATTTATGAACTTCAAGCCAGAAAGAACCAATTGGACTTTCATTTTCAAGATTTTCAATTAGGAGATTTTTTTTTTTTTTCTTTTCTTTTCAGATAAGAAAGCCTGATCTGGAAATTACTGAGTTACTGTAAATTTGAAACACAATGGCACTGTTTTTCAGAACAATTCCTTCGGAGTATTATTTAAATTTATTTTCTCACCTAGGAAGCAAGCTAGGCACTGTGCCTGTCAGCCCAGCCTTTCTCAAGTTACGAGCTTATTTCTGCCTGTACACCCTCTCCATTCTAAAATCCTGAGCTGACACAGGAATGCCATTCCAGCACTACTGAGAAGATGAAAATGTAAAGTTAGCAATCCTAACCCAGCCATCAAAGCAGGATATTTTAATTCACATCTCTAATTGTTTGGATAACCACCTTGCCAGCAAAAAGATGACAAATTTACACATGCAGGCCAGACTCTCAGAGGTGTGGAAGAAAGCAACTCTCACACCTGCTGTGAAGTTACATGCTGATTTGTCACCCACTGAAACCCTTATTAATCTGTAGAACCATCCATTTGGGTCAGAAGAGGTTTCTGAAAATAAAGTTTGCTTTGAAATCTTTAAGTTATATTTTGGATGCAGGCATACTAATTACTGCTATGTCATGAATCTATTTTCCTTATCTTTTAAAGGATTGCAACAATGGACAATCACAGAATGACAGGAAAAATTCTGCACTTTCCCCATTTGGTCTATCAGTTGCACAATGCTATAATCTTTTTACCACTTATGATGTACTAATGATAAAAGAAAAATCCTAACCCAATTAAAAGTAGAGGTGCTTATTCTGAACTCTGCATGGATTGAAAATAAAACAGAAAACCGATGAGTATAAGTATCTGTTATGACAAATTCTATTTCATAGAGTAAAATTCTGTAACTGAAACTGTTACGTGGGATGTTCAGAGATGCAATAATGTTTTAAACACCAGGATATACCATGAAGCATTTCTGAAAAGGTTTAATTCACCCATAATACATAACTGTATAAGAAAAGCTAACTGTGCATATATAATCAATAACGTGGTGTGTGCCAGTGTAATGGGATACATAAAAGCTTTATGTTCTCTTCCAAAGTCTCACTTCAAAACAATTCAGCAAATACCACTCTTCGCTAAGCTTACCGAAGTGATCATTAAACATTCCAAATTTAAGAAGGTGCAATATTTTCCACTATGTAAAATAATCATTGAATTAGTCTATTTTTTCAGAACTTTCCTCCCATACATTTGATTAAGCATTATAATTTTTTTGTTAGTACTTGTACTGTAACAAAGAAATATTTTTAAAGGCTGACCAAAATATGCAATATTTTTTTATTTTGCCTGTAAATTGCATTCATAGTTCTGGCTATCATCTGTATTTATGTATCATATGCATAAATTATTATGGGACACATCTAAATATTTTTTAAAAATGTTTTACAAGACCTCTTCTCCATAGAGGCATATCTGCAGAGTCCTACAGGACCAACAGTAAAGGAGGAAAGACTGCTCTTTCCCTGGGAGCCTGCCAGCGCTACACCTCTATGTTACTACCTATTGAGATGAAGAACTTAACACAACTTGCCAGACACCATCCCTAGGGGACTGGGAGGCAAGTTAAGCACTTCAAAGTGAGTGACATTCACAAGCTCCATTCCTAAGAGGAAAAGTGGCTAACAGCTCCCGTCTCTCCTTGACTCCACTCCTGCCTGATAATCTCCTGGGAGATATAATACACCCAGTGAACCCAAATCAGAGACATCAGAGAATGGCTGTGAAACCCATCTGTCCTGCTGACCCTGTTGCTCTTTGGGTCTGCCCATACAGAGACTAATCATGATTTAGGAATGGCCCTGAGGCAGAAAAAATGTTTATAGTGCTATAGTAACAAGTCTTAGGGGATTTAAGAATCAGTGCACTTTGTGCCAGCTCCCTTTGACTGCTGTAGCTAACAGCTCATGCCATGTGCCTGTTGGGTAAGAATGAAACCTACCATACAAGAAGGCAAAGAATGCTCTACTAACCCCTGAAAAAAACTCTAACCTCTGAAAAGCCCCTGAAGCAAAGTCAAAAAGGTCCAGCAATTAATCATATACCAATACAACACACTGGATTAATCATATAAGGATTGTAACAAGAGCAATAAAGAGAATTAATGGTCAATTTTCTGACCACCTTTGACATCCACATAATTATAACAACAGTAAAAGAGCTATGAAAGCGTTAATAGAGATTGCCAGTTAAGAAATTTAAATATAGAAATAGTAGACTGATACATCTCAGTAAAAGTCTACTATTAAAAGCTTGATTAGAATGACTACTCTTGCAAGTGTGGTAGAAAGGAGAACTCAGTTTCACTTTAATTTAAATTGGACGTGGCAGGTTCATTACTCTAACTGAATGAAAAAAAAAAAAAAAAAGTCTCTAATTAAGCATCAAGTTTTTGGTGGTAAGGACAGTGAAGCAAAGGAACAGATGGGCTCTGGAATCCCTGGCATCTCCATCAAGAACTGACAGGCAGTCATCCAGGCTGTTAATTGTCAGCACACCCCAAAATAGTTTGGCCAAAGCCAACTAGGATGCTCCCATTAAGTGCCTGGGCATGGTTTAGGCAATTGATTGCAAGCACTAAGAACCATTCAGAGTTGGCAACGTGGGTTAGGTGTTTATCCATCTAGACATAAGACATGCAGTAACATTTCATCTCAGGGCCAAAGAACAAAGCCTGGATTACTTTAAATAGTAATATAAATGTAATTTCTAGTACTTCACAGCCCAATTTGCCAATAGTTCTGTAATATGTTCTAAGCTGCTCACTAAGATACAGTCATAAAGCAACATTAAAAGAAACTCATTACATGAGTTTTGAAAAGAATTATTCAGTTGCTCAAAGGAGCAGAAATTGTTAAAGACAATTAGGCAGAACAAGTAGTAGAGTAACTTCTTTCACCTTTAGGTCACCAATTTAAACTTGATCCAGCTCAGTGGTGACTGGAACTCATTACCTTCTGAAAGCTCTGCAAGATAAATCACTTGTCTTTGTCAATAGCTTCTCATGGAGAAATGTAAGCATCGCTGGACCTGGCATTCCCTGGTTTCATTAATGTTAGCGTAACCAGGGCCGTCGCCAAAGATTTAGTTTTATTATCAGGATTAAACTCCTGTTTGCACCTGCAGTTAGAACACCATCTTTTGACTGCAAAGTAACGTGGGGTCATCTCTAATGAACTGAGGTCACTTCACCTTACTTAAAGTAATGGTTTATGCATACAGAGATGGAATTCTCACACTTTTTTTTTTTTTTTTTTTTTAAATACAGACTGAACTACTGCGCTCATTTAGTTCTGATCCCTTCAGGTGCCAAACTACATGTACATGAGGCACAAAAACGGTGCCAACTATGAAATGTCAACAGCATTGTTATCTGCTACTATTTGTTATCACTAAATTCAGTTTAAAATTAGCCTATCTTAAGGAGACAATTGGAGATGAAGATCAAATTAGAGTGTAGTATGGTGGACATTAGGAAGATATGGTGATAGTGAAGACTTTAAATGTTGAAAGCTTAAGAGGGGTGAAATGATGGGCAAGGTATTAGGAAAACTAGTGAGATTTAATTTCCTGAGCCTGGCTATTTGAATATTCTTTAATCAGCACAATTTCAAGACAGTAAGACAGTAAAGAAGGGAACAGCAATAACTGAGATGGGAAGCAGTTCAGCTGAGAATGGAGATCTGAACAGAGGATGAGTCAAGAGGAAAACAAGGCAAATTTGTTTGGGTTTGAAAGGAGCTAACATCAAGTGGGATTTTTTTTTTTAATAAAAATACCCTGATTTCTCTTGAATTTCTTCCTTTCTCCCTCTATAGGTCAACCAAAGTTCCTGTTGTTGTTTATTCAGAATCAAAGTACATTACACAATTCCCTTCTGCATACTTTGAGGTTTTGTAAATATATGAGTAAATAAATTGTTAAATGTTACAATGTTAACAAAAGATGAAATCTGCATCTAGTGCTGACTATACCAAGTGAGTCTAATATTGTTATAAATGAAATAATCAGAACAGCAGATCACAGCATCTTTAATATGGGGTGCTTAAAACCTGTATTTTTATTCTCTTAATGATCTGTAACTTCTTCTACCACTCATGCCTGCAGTTATGGAAAAATTATGCCACTGAACTCAATAATGAGAAAACCTGTCATCGGTTTGAGACATTTAGTTTAAACAGAGAAGACAAAACAAAGAATACTCAACTTTAGGCTTTTCTTTGAGGGAGGCTATGAGTATATAATATCATTTAACCTACATCAGACTCACCTTTCTTTCCAAAATCCTAAGTGAGTGGCTGAAAGAAGGAATTAAATCTCCTTGCTCTCCTTTACTTGGACCAGGCTGTCAAGTCAAGGCAGGGTAACTCTGAGTGATCCATCAGCATATTTCCTGATGTTATGAATAGGAACATAGCAGCAATGAATTATTCTCATTCAGTTTATTATGAGTTACACATTTTAAAGGTTTACAGAAGAAACCACGTCTAATTGAATGTACTGGGACAGCCTGTCCTCCAGAGACTCCAACAAGAGGTACAAGGGCTGTATGAGAATAAGAAGGCACCAAGAGCAAGGGTATAAGTGATGCTGTAGAAAAATCAGCCTCAGGTAAAAATCCTGCAGCGAGAGATAGCTGCCAGAAGTCAAAATATTATAGAAAAGTGCAGAAATTCCCATTAAATCAGAGCTAGCAACATTGCTTTCATTAATGCTTTGTCCCTAAAAGGGACTTGCATAATTTGTACCCTTTGTTTGGGACTAGAATTAGTCCTGTGTAAATGTACTCAGTAGGAAGCACAATATAGTTTAAGTTCCTGAGTATTCTGGCAAGTTAACCACCAGTGATGGCTCTGAACCGAACCTCTCAACAAGCCTCTAAAAAACTGGAATGCCACTCAGCTATCTATCCACAAACTACTTAATGAGAACACAACCTAACACCTTTGAAAAGAGATCAGTGGTATAAAAAAAAAAAATAAATAAATCCATCTAGTGGTGACTACAGGCAGGAGGGGAATAGAAGCCAGGCAATGGCATGGCGATGTAGCTTACACAGAACCAAAAAGTCAATGCTGAAGGCTGGGATAAAAGCCTATTAGATTGCTTCAGTTTTCACATGACACAAATTAAGGATTGCTTGAGTAAATTTTAAGTACAATACTTCATGGTGTCACTACTTTCTCCTCTTGTCTCAACCTGAGTACTCGTCTATATGCACTATTCATGCCAGAAATCTGCAGTGTTACCTTTTCCATTGACAAGTAGCTTGTTCAGTTGAAATTAGACTCCAATTAGATGTCGAAATCAGATGCTTTTAAGAAAACGCCACATTCTTCCCCAAAGATTGTTTTCTTTCATACATAACTTCATCATTAGTCACACAATCTTAATCTTGATTTCCTTTCAAGACCACAGTGACAATGTCTCATTCTCAATATATTGGTAATCCTGCATTGCCAAAAATGCATGAGGACATCAAATACCGTTCTGCAGGATTATCTGTATTTTCTTTATAAAATAAACCCCACTGTAGCTAATTTTGTGCTCTCCAGCATGATGCATTGTTTATTTTGCACACAAACACAGCATGATATATTGAAGCTTCTTGTTCTTCTCAAAAATCAATAAAACCATCCAAATCTTTACACATTTCATCGTATAGGTTGTGCCCAAATAAAGACTAAATTTTTATTCCAGTTAATTTTATAGAATTTTTTTCACCTCATCCACTCCATTTTAAGGTTTGGGGTTTATAGCATCTCTTTCACATTGTAGCTTGGGCACTGTGAGTAACTCTTTGCATTGCAGAATGAAAAGGGTCTACCATCAGACAGAGCTACCAAGGCTTTGTATATAATCTCGTGCAGAAGATCAAAAACTGAGTAAATATAAACAAAGAGCCAGTGTGGCCACCAGTAATTCTGCAAATGTGAAGTACAAAATTTTCTCCTCAAAAAAATCTCCTGTAAAAGTCTTAACCTCCAAAAAAGACTTCAGATCTGTGCAGCCAATGAGCTGCCTTAAGGCTACAGTTAAACTACAGAAAGCAAAGGTCTGATATATTATTTATGAACTAGGACAAACACAAAGAAGAGCACTAAATTCCTGTCACTTGCAAATGGACTAGGTGACTTGTCTTAGACAATCTGACTAACAGGAAAGGATATAGAACAAGATTAATTATTTCCATAGATGAGCTTAATCCTTATGAATTGAGACTGTAATATAACTGGGCAGATGGAGGCAAAAATACAGCCAGGCACAAAGTGAGCTTCTTCACAGCTCCTTGCTCCTACATACACTCCTACACAAACTCCTGACCCACACACACTTACTTTTCCAGACCAGAATCTCTTTCCAGCAAACTGCTGCTTAAACCGACCCATCTAAAAATATATAGCAGTTTTACAAATTAAACCAAGCTACAATAGGACTGAATTAATTTTCAGTTGCAAGTCAATTTCAAGCAAGGATTTGATGAGAGCTTTTCATAAATGTAAAGCTAGAACACAACACACCCATTTTAGAGCTTAAAAGCAGAAAGAAAAGAAAAAGAAAAAAAAATAGCAGTGAAATATGGACCACACAGAGGTCAAAATCCCAGTCCTTTCACTAAAGGTAGTTCTTCATCCATGGTCTTTTTCATACTCTGAATTAACGCAATTTCCCGTTGCAATGTTTCCTCTCAAAACACTAAAGAGTGACTGTCCTTTCAGAAAATAATGTTCAAAATCTGCAAATTATCGTTGAGAAGTGTTTCTTCTTGGCATATATCATATACCTTATCTTTTATATTGCAGTATGATAACACCGATACCATGTTTAAATGTTGTACCACAGCGAACAGCAGTGAATTATTCTACCTGCCACTGCAAACAGATTTTCAGAATTTCATTTTATTCACCTTAAAATATGACCACATGTAGCTTATGCCTTTTAAGAGCTTGTAAGTTTTCAAAGTGATATTGTATCATAATATATCAAAATCCAAGACCCATCATTGTTATTTCATACTAAATTAATATTTCAGATTAATCATGAACTGGGAACAAATCCTATGAAGGTTCAGTTTCCTAAACACCACTTGAGGGTTATTCTTCCCATGTTCCAGTAAAATGCTATATTTTTAGAGAAATACTGCAAATATAAATACAGCATTTTTAAACAATGTTCCTTTTAAGTTAAAGTGAGTTTTCATACTGAACTTATATTGCCAGGTTTTCTGTTGGGATTGTTCACCTCTCGTTTCAACCGTATAAATTACGTTTACTATACACACTGTTGTTATACAGTTTTTCATAGCACATAACTTTTTCCCTCATCACAACACAATTTAATACAAGTTTATATTAACATTTTATGAGTGTTCATTAAAGATTTCACTAAGCACTGTTAACTTACAAGTCTAATATACAAAAAGCTTTACAATAATTATAAAAACTTCACCAAAACATTAACAGCAACTAAGTAGGTTCCTTATATAAAGGTATTATATTTTAACAGAAGTGCATACCATTAACATATGCTGCCTATGTCATGTCCTAACATAAGCCAAATTAAATGGATATATTAAAAAATAAAAGTCACTCAGACACTTCTCCAATGATTTGAATTCTTTTTCAATTCAGCCAAGCTCACACATTTCTTTCACTGAGGTTAAATATTAATTCATGTCCTTCACTCAAAATGAAGATGTGAAAATAGAGCCACAGAACTTTCTCTATAATACCTTCTCCTTCTCAATAGGAAAGACCTTCAGAGTGGTAAACCCTAGTCCAAAAGTGGTATTTGTAATGCCCAAATCAGAAGGGGAAGGTGCACCATATTGAACTTTAATGCAGAATATCAGGGCACTAAAATCTTTTTTCCCTGACAGGAGGGTGCACAAGTCCCTTTGTAGCTTTAACACTTAAACTCCTAATTTTCTAAAGATATATATATTGATTTTTGTTGTTGTTGTTGTTACACGGACAAAGAAATACCACTAGAACTTCAGTCTGAAATACTTATTATTAAAGTATATTTCTTATGTCCTTCAGATGGCTTAATGCTATTGGCTAAGCCACTGTAATGTATATAGACTTTATACTATTGTAATCATATTTGTTCATGTGGTATAATAAAAATGCATATATATAAATTTCCACATGATATGTGGCATGAAATGTGGTATCTCACCATACTGACTATGGAATATTCCTAACAAGAGGAGCAGACTTGTGCAATGTCTAGAGACCAGATACGAAAAATAAAAGTAATTGCAAGTAGGATGCCAGTAGCCATCTTCAGGGGAAGGTAAAAGAGAAAGAGAGAAAGAGAGACAGATAGAGAGAGAGAGAGAGAGGAAGAAAGGAAGAGAGAAGCAGGAGAGAAGCAGGAGAGGAGAGAAGAAGAAAAGGAGAGAAAGATATAAATCATTCATTTAACTTCTTTCATTAATAAGGCTGCTTCTTATTTTCTTAGGGTTGTCTCCTGAACTTTACTTACAAAACCCACAGGCTATAACCTGACTTGATTTATAAGTAGAACTCTCCGATGAGAGCAAAGAGGAGCTCTGATGATAAACGTATAGTGCATTATGTTCAAAAAATGTAGGAAAAGCTCCCGAATTTTATAAAAACAATGGAATTTCTTATCCAGACAGGATTTACTTTGAAGGTAGAAGACATATCCAAAAACATAAAAGACACAGCAGAGTTCTTTAAACCTTTTTCTTACACATTTCTAATACCTCCAGTAAAACAGATATTTTTTTTGAGTGCTTTGATTAAGTCTACTTATCAATTCCACACAAAGCTGCACATGGATGAGCTACTCTTCTAGCCAAAGGGCTGGGGAAACGCAGTCAAAACAGACATCCCCACTTCTTCTTGCTTCCAATTCCCAAACTCCTAGCAGTAGGGCAATGGGGAACACACGAAGCTTCAAATTTAGCAGAGAAAAATGTATACATTGTACTGCATGTTACATACACAGGTGAAAATATGAGCATCTCTATTAAAAAAAAAAAAAAAAAAAGAGAGAGAGAGAACTACAATCAACTGAAGTGTGAAATTCAACTGTAATCAGAAAGCAGGTGAAATGTTGATTACAGTACAATGCCGTGTAGGAAGAAATAATACATTAATTCCTGAAAAATCAAATACCTCATTCCAACACCATTTAAGGAATAAATTTCCCTGACAGACAACACTTTCATTATGTATTAGCTGCTAAACTAATCAATAAAAAAAAAATATATAAAAATTTAAAACTTGATAAAACGTTTTTTTTAAACTCAAACATTTCAAGTTTTAACTGGAACTAGATTGGTTTTTGTGTAACGATAAAACTCTGAGATTTTGTATTTCATAAGGTTCCATAGGAAAGGTAATTTCCAGAAGAAAGGTTCACTGAAAGGAAATCTCAGAAAATGAGATTTAGCACTCATTGAACGCACACTGTTCAATTTAAATATTGGCTGTTGAGCTCTTTGCATTTTAGCATGTTGCTCTAATAAGGCAGAAAACTCACATTAAGCCTCATCCAAAATCACTACAATATCAGGTTTCACTATAAGTTCCGGGGAAGAAAGGGCAAACCTACATTTGCTCCTAACCTGAAATTTATTATTTGTGACTTTCTCCTGACACTGAAAATACTACTAAATCTAGAAAGAGGAGGAAGAGGCAGGGAAGGGAAGGGAAGAAAAACAGCCTTCAATATTCTATGCTGAAGAAAAAGCAAGTATATAAATCAAAAGGCTGACTGATCAGTATAGAGATTTTTAATAGAAAAAATATCAAGGGGAGCATACCATATGGATCAAAGTGCTTTTCACATATGTTGGTTTTTTCATTTGAAAAGTAACATATGTGAGAAGATGCATAAAAAGTGGTTTCTGAAGGTCTCATCTGGCTTATTTTTAATTGGAATAATATTATATTTTCTATCTAACTGAATAACAGCTGACTGCTGTTGCTTCACTAAGTATAACTGCCAGTTATAGACTGATAGATTTGGATTCTATTTTCTTTGAACATGAAAGGTAGAGTCAGAGAAGCTAAAATAATTGCAATACAAGGAGAATGAGGACTACACAGCATGAAATGCGTATTAGCTATGGAAGGTTATATATTTGTATATCATATTTATATATCTATAATTTTACTGGGCCTTTAGAGTCAAAGGATTTCACAGCTGCAGGAAGGCCAAAAGACATTTAATCAGAGGTACCCATTTAGAAAATCACAACTCTACACCTCCAAATACAGTTGCTTGAAGTAATTTTTTGAAGTAATTTATTATGATGTGTTAGAAATTTCGCCAGTTCTTGGAAAACTATAGCTCAATTGCATGATTTAATTGAATCACCATTGTCAGTAGAATAAACATCAGGACTAAATTTCAGATAGTACTGGTGTCCCTTTACAGAAGCTAGAAAGACAGCTACATGTTGCCCCTCTGCAATGTATATGCTTTCCGTGTGATGGTACCGTACAAAGTGATTACAAAACTAAATATGGATCAGATAAAAAAAAACAACAATGCATTGATAAGTAAGAGAGCAAACATTATCAGATCATGATTGCTTTAATTATACTTAGCTTTTTATAGATATTTATTATTTATATTTATACTACTCTCACGTGAACAAAAGCCTAATGCTAAGGAATCCGCCAGCAGACTCCTTCAGCTTCTAGACCTGAACTGCAGATAACCCTTTGTCACACATGTAAGCAACTATGAGCGTTACCTACCCACCTTCTTCTATCTTTGTATAATTCATATCTGCAAAAAATAAGTTTATTCTCATTATAAGTTATTGTTCTCATTTATAAGTGTGTAATCCAGTAGTTCCTACCAGGGGAAGGGTACTTTTTAGTTAAAATGACAACAGTTTTACTGCTGCTGCTTGAAAGCTTTAAAAGTTCCTGTATGAAACGGTATAGTCTGTCCATCTCTAGATGTCATGGGTGTGTGGAGATCTGTGTGCTTACCAGGAATTCTTGGAGATATATCTCTTTAGCTGCAAAAATCTAACGTAAATCACAAATTAATTATTTTGTTCTCTGAAGAAAAAGATTATGATATATGAAACTTCTAAAAGATCCTAAGTCAGGTGCTCAACTGAAACCTTAACTAGAACTGACATTGTGTTAAGAATGATGCCAAGCCACTGCATAACAAGTGACTGGTTTCTACGAGCAAATGTCTGGGCCAGCTCAGTTCCATTAATGTTTTACTCCATTATCTGAGAGCTGACATCTTTTCAGTAATTACTGCAGATGATACCACCTCTAGTGTAATTAAAGAACGATTATTTAGAGTGAAGGGAGCCAAGATCATCCCTATTCTCTGTTTAGGCCAAAGCCAAAGAAAGGGTTGTCAAATAAAATGGATGTTTTGCATTAGGGAGCAAAAAAAGGGTGATGTAAAGAGTCAAGTAATTTGATGGGCAACGCTGTAGTGGAATTAATTCAATATGTTCAATATGGTCAGTTCCATGTGTAGTAATATTGGACAGATGGGTATGATAGCTATGTACTTTCACTGCCTTTGCATTAGTGATTCAGTACTTACAAAGCAAACCTCAGACAGTTCCTGGCATGTTGCCCAGTGAGAGAAAGACTGAAAGCAAAACACATTAAATGCTCCTGCAAATCCACATACTCTGCAACCCTTCTGAAATGAGCCTCTTTCAAAATGACCCTTTGGACACCAACCAAAAAAATAATCATCATCATAACATGAGCCTATAAACTTTTTGATTAACGGTTAAATAATAATGAACGGGAACTGAAAGAGCAATTCACTTTGAATGAATACTAACGAGAGAGGGTTTGAAGTATTCTTTGTTTTTGACAGTAGCTAGGTGTAAGGACTAATTACATCTCTTCCTTAAAACACAAACTGCATGTTTTAAGGAATTATTTCACAGAAGAATGGAGTTAATGAATGCACTCTATCAGACCCAGGAAGGTAAAAGATCACAACTGACCAAAACATATGATCCCTAATGCATTAGAGTTCAGTGTTTATACAGCAAAGGTCATGTCTGGTCAACTAGAGATAACAAGTTTTCCCTTCAGAAACTGATAGAAAGGCAGCAATTCTCAGACACATAGGAAATGATGTAGAAACAGTTGCAGTAATTTTAGCTTCATGGACAGTATAGCCATCTTCTCAGGTATTTGCACGACTCCTATAAATATCTGCCACAGAAGACAGGTAGGTTCCAATATCCTGAAAATGAACATCTCATCAATAACATTTAAAGAACAGATGCAAGAATAAATCCGATACTGTCTGGAATCCTGCATGCTGGTGGCCTTGCTAGCACAGTAAGATGTCCATTGACTGGGTTCAAATATTTGACATTCAGAGTCTGTTTAATTCAGCTATCCATCACTTCAAGAGGGAAACAACAGCTCAGATATACTATTACCATTTGACCATTATCATTTTGGAGCCTGGTAAATTCCAGATTCAGAAGTGGGGTTTGTTTTATGATTAAACCTTCTGAATTGAAGGCTGGGCTTCCACTTCAGTTACCAGACAAAGTATTTTGGAAGGTGAGAAACAATCTTAAAATTACAAAGAACTGGCAGATATCTAAGACTGAAGGTGGTGCAGTCACAATGAAGAAACACAGATGCGATGTTGAATGATAGTTCTATTAGCAGGTTTTCTTTACTTCCTTGAAAGACATCCTCCTCTCACCAGTATGACAAACTGCCAAATTCCAAACTGAGGAAGCCCTGAGATTTGAGACAGACAAACCCTGGAAACATTTTATTCCTGAACGAAAAAATAGCAACCACATCTGTCCATTTACCAGACTGAGATAAAAGTGCTAAGACATGCACACACATTCTCTGTGAATGCTGAGTACCAGCATTCGTAGAGCTGAGACCGGAACACATCCTCGTGCCACAGCAGGATCACTCCCTTTTCTTCTGGTCCCTGTGACTGGTTACACACCATGACTGATGAGAATCAGCATGCCTGGGTGGCCCTCCAGCTCTGTGCCTGGGGCAGGCCCAGCTGAGATGCCAACTCCTCTCTCTCTCAGGCTGAGGAGAGGCATGAACATGTCATGAACATGAGGCAGCCTCATGTCATTTCGATCTGAGGTACTTCAGGATGGGACAGAGAGGAGTCCTGTCTCTGAAGTTTGCTTCACTTGCTTCAAGAATGGGCATCAGATAAGGCAAAACTGATGGAGATGCATCTAGAGTACAGATCTGCATGAGATGGGACCCTACTTTGTTCAGCTGTGTTAATTCTTAAACCATTGCTTGATTCTCACGGAGAAATAAAGGACGTTAGAGGGAAACAGAAGATAACTAGAGAGGGTAGGTGAAGATTGTATGTTTCCAACTTCGGCTGTTCAGTCTGGATGGCTCTGTAGACCACGAAAGTGTCCTTCAAACTGCAAAAAGATTGAGCCACATTGTCTAAGAAAAAAGTGAGCTAAGCTAGGACAACCTATAGAGTGCCACCATTTACAGACTTTTAAAGCATACTTTTTTATAAGTAATATTTTTCTACTATTTTTCTATCACTTTTGAGTAAACAACATAACATGCAAGACAAATGAGAACTTCTGGCTGAAGAATAAGCAACAATAAATAAGCAGTTCAGCCTGTATATATGTTTTGTCTTGCAGCCAAGCTAGATATGGGATATATTTTGTATGAGAATGTCTCAAAGCAACATTTGCATCCATTCAGCAGCTTATGTATATGCTCTACTTAATGCAGATCAAAGTCTAGTGTCAAAGTTCTCTGCATAATACATATAAACAGAATGCAGAACCTTCAGAAATAACATCCAATACATGTTTCTGATGCACTTAATGTGATTTTAGTGCATGATTTACATCCATTTAGTTCAAGAAACACATGTAACAGTACTCAGCAGCTCAGTACACAAGTAAGAAATGTATGACCTCAGACAAATAACAAAAAGCATTCACAGTATTTTTCATTAAAAATAAACACTTTAGGTTTAATTCTTCTTTTTGAAATAATTTTAAAGTTTCTTGATTTGAGACTGTTCAGTATTTAGACAGAGACAACACATTAAGTACCCTATAACTCCAATTCAGGTGAATGCATTGTCCAGCGAAGAGAAGAGAGCCAGAAACCAACTACACAAATGTAGTTGAAAAGCACAGAGATGACAGTGCATGTGCAGCTAGGGCCATCACTGTGCTCACAGTGAAACAGACACTGTCCAACATCCATTTGCCTTGGTTAATGTGATTGCAGGTGCCTAGATCTTGTGTTCCTTCCCTTTGTATCATTTGTATTATTCAAAATTCACAGCTAGTGAACCAAAGAAATTCATCTCAGCCAAAGAAATTCATCCTACCATTTACTTAATTTGATAAGCCACTTCCTTTCTTCCTGTTATAAAACAAGCTTTTTTTTTTTTTTTCTTTTCTTCCAAATCACCTATCAATTGATGTCCTTAATATTACTGGAGAGTTTTTTCAGAACTGCAGATATAAAGAAACTGATAATACATATGGCAGTATTTTAAAGAATTTCCCTTGAACAGGATGCAGCTCATATTACAACAGCTATAGTTTTTCACCATCCATTCTGTCATTCACCCAAGCAGAAACCCTTCTTCACACAAAAAACCCTGTGTCAAAATAAATTTGGTCCACGTTCTTGCAATACTGTACAAGACTGTTCTTACTTTTCTTTTTCTCTGCTGTGGAGCACTCTATATCACTTACCTGACCTATGTGCAAGAACATTAGCAACTTCTATTTTGGGAAGATTTTTAGTGATTATGCAGCAATTCATTTTTAGTTTACAGTAGCTACAGACTGCAATTCAAATCTATGCCACAGACTTTCTTACTTAATTATTTGCTCTAAGGCCTTCTAAACTGGAGTTGTTGCTTTACTCACATTACTTGCATTTCAGGACACACAAAAAAATACCACTACCCCAAAACAAAGAAAACTTGAATGGGATTATTCTTCAGATAACTTACAGTTGATGCTGCTGGATATGGTTGCCACTGTCCTGGGCTGCATCCAAAGCATTGTGGTGAGCAGGGCAAGGGGGGTGACTCTCCCCCTCCGCTCTGCTCTCACGAGTCCCCACCTGCAGCACTGCACTCAGCTCTGGGCCCCCAGCACAAGGGCATGGACCTGTTGGAGCAGGTCTAGAGGAGACCTCGAGGATGATCAGAGGCTAGAGCAACTCTCTATAAAGACAGGCTGAAGGAATTGGTGTTGTTCAGCCTGGAGAAGAGACAGCTCCAAGAAGACCTTATAGCAGCCTTCCAGTACCTAAAGGGGGCTACAGGAAAGCTAGGGAGAGACTCTTTGTCAGGGAGTGTAGGGATCAGACAAGTGGTAATGGCTTTAAACTAAGAGAGGGGAGATTTAGATTAGATGCAAAGAAAGAATTATTTTACTATGAGGGCAGTGAGGCCTAGGCTGCCCAGAGGAGCTGTGGCTGCCCCATCCCTGGCAGTGCCCAAGGCCAGGCTGGACAGGGTTTGGGCAGCCTGGGCCAGCAGAAGGGGTCCCTGCCCATGGCAGGGGGCTGGAAGTGGGTGAGCTTTAAGGTCCCTTCCTACCCAAAGCAGTCTCTGGTTCTGTGATTCTATGATCAAGACATTTGTTTCTATCAGTACCAATAATGTGAATTTCTCCCCTCGTTTTGTTAAATGGGAATCCTGAATAATGGCACACTTAACGTGTGCAGAAGGAAAGTACACTCTCCTGCCAGAGAAGTAATTCTGTGACTGTTACAAGTTAGGCATTAAAGCTTAGATTTGCAGTGTGGAAAGTAAGATGGGACATTTCTGGCCCTTGCTGTAAGAATCAGAAGGAAAAGGAGGACACAAAACAAAGTGGAAATTTTTCATTAAAATTGTTGTGAAATTTCTATGAAAAAGCTTTTAAACACAAAACACTGAAAAATTTATTTTGCATGTCCTAGATAGAATTCCTAGCTAAATTATGTAAATAAGGGAAAGAGAATGAGACAGATTAGGCTACCAAAATTTGCCAAACAATCCAGGTATTAGAATCCCAAAATATGATGCTATATACTCCCTGGATATTGATTCATTAACACTGACTTGTCTGTCTGTCTTTGATGGAATTAATATTTAATATTTCCCTGCAATATGAGTAAATTAATTTCTATTTTTTGCTACTTACCAATGTGCTTTTGGCATCAAGATTATTAGCAACCCTATTCTCTACTCTTGCTCATTAAGGTTTTTCATTAAGGTGTCACATTGTTTCAAATGTAGGATCCAAATGCATACTTTAGGGAATCTGGAATATGACTTTTTTGCCAGTTCCTTTCTCACAGATTACTATATATGCAAAATATAACTGATTATTAATAATTATAAATATATATTTGGAACAAAATTTCGAATCTGAATGTTAATATTGAGAAAGCTAAAATGCTACACTATAATCACACAAATTATAAATTATCATAATAAAATGAAATAAATTATGACAAAATTTAGTATGTAAGCATTTCCCATACCTATACTGAGTCAAGCAAATTTCATATATATCCTTCAAAGCTCTCAAGATATATAGTTCTCTAGGCTTTAAATATGGTGACATTACAAGAATCATACAGCTTCATTTGGAGGTCTTCACTTCATGATTTTTTTTCTAAATGAAAGGAAAAGATATCCCTGATATCCCCTGTGATTATCATGGAAATGATTGACATGAACAATTCTTTGCTGGGAATACCACTGGAGTAGGATTTAGAAAGGAATTATTATCACCCTCATTTTACACATTGAGAACTGATGTGCATATGGGATTACGTGATACAAGACACACAGAAGACTCTGCAATTGAAAACTGTCTGTTCATTGATGTGCTTTTTCCACTTAATGAAAAGACCCTTTGACATCTACTTTTCACTTCTCATTTACACAGCCCTATAGAATGGTTTCTATCCCAGCTGATGACAGTGTTTGCTACTGTAACAGAAACACATCTAGTGTTCCTAGTAAACTGTTGCTCAACATTCTCATCTTTGCTTTATCTCATTTCAATTGCTAAATTGCTGTATTGTTGATTGCATGCTTATAGTATTTTAAAATCATGTTGTAATAATTTATTTTGAGAAGGATTTTAATGTTTGTTTTTAATCTTATATTACATATAGGCAGAAGTGTATTTGCAATCTGCCAGCAGGTTGCTTGCTGGAATTCTATAATAAAATACGCTCATATTTCTCATTTTTGAGGTCACTCAGAGACTAAATATCATCAATATCACATCCATATATTCCTAATTTTAAGAGCATCTATGATGACAATAGATGACCTAGTCGAAAACTTACTGTAGAAAATGTGCAGGACACCAGTCAAGCCACTGATTACTTTTATTTCTAGTAATGTATAATACATCTTTCCCCTTTGTTTCCTTATTGAATAGATATTTTGCCAATTTTTCATTCATCTAACTCTCCTCCACACATTTTTAGCCTTCTTTTTTTTTTTTTTACCTTCCATTCTACAGTTATCTATGACTGCTACCTATCTGCAGCTATACTTCCAGTACTGCAAATAAATTAGGTAATTTGAAGAAAGTTACACAATTTAAAAACCACCATGAAAGATCTGTATGGACATTTAGAAAATAAAAATATGGCTAATATTTTCAGGAGTGGTGGACCTACTGGGGGCCTTTGTACTATCTTTCTCTCTATACCACCTACTTTCAACTGGTGATGAAGACCTCCACGGGACATTCAAGTATAACTAGGCATCTCTCTGGGGACCTTTTTTGACATATTTTAGTCAGTTAACTGAGTATCAAATAAATAAATAAATATGAGAAATGCTGCTTATTATTAACTCTGAAATTCTGATTTTCAGATATTTTAATCTCACCTAATCTGCAAGATAAAAGTCAAATTCAAACCTGGTTAGACCCTGACCTAGACTTTTCTAGGGGTGAGGATTGGAAAGCTTATTTATAGCCTTCTTTTAAGGTTACGAAACCTCAAAAAGACCAGTGCTTTAAATATGAGCCTTCAACAGCTATATCATCTTCCAAAAGCAAATTTCTGTTTTATGTAACGTGAAAAGTGAATGTTACCTTAGGCTGTGATTCTTATTTAAGTTCATACAGGGCTATACCCTAAAAGGAAATTCCTTTTCTGAAATGTCAGAATAAAACTAGGATAAGGGGATGACTTATTTTCTGCCTGATGCCATTTGATTCTGAATTTAAATTAGCAAAACCTCAGGAAACATATTTTTTTTTTTTCCTACAGAGAATCTTGTGGTGTTTCCCATGGGAAAATATCTACAAGTGAAAATGCAGTTGCAAAAGACTGATGTTAAACACGGGTGTAATTGGAACTGCTTAGAAAGCAACTTCAGTATTTTAAAATCTTTATCAGAATTAATGCAATCACTAAGAAAAAAAAACACATGAATGACTTAGAGTCATTTCACATCGTTTTAGTAGGCTGGAGTTGCCCTCTGTGGTCCCTGGAAGACAGGCTGGAAGAAAGTTGCCTCTTAGGACTGTATTGGTCACCATGTATGTTAAAAGCTTAGGCACTAGGAAAGTTCCTTCCTGTCCAGCACATTCTCTTGAGTATGTCCCAGTGAAGGGTGCATAGGAAGAGGGCTGGTAGCACAGATATCGGGAGATGAGTCGTTCTGAGACTGCTGACAGCCAGAAAGACTCTCTGGCTTGTACCCGGATATTGGTGAGCTTGCCTGAATGCCATTGGAACCCCTGACACCATGGGAAGCCCAAATGATAAAGTACAAGACACATCAGCTGTCACCAAATCTTTCCCATATGATTATAAGAAAAATCTCTTCACTGTGAAGCTGGTTGGGCACTTGGCAGAGGCTTCCCAGAAAGGTGGCTTATGCCCCGTGCTGGGCAGTGTCCAAGAGGCATTTGGGTGATGCTGTAATAACGGGCTTTAGCTTTTGGGTAGCCCTGAGGTGGTCAGGGGTAGGCTCCTTCCAACTAAACTATTCTACTCTAATAAACACATTTCATTTGAATAAAAACAAGGAAGAACCCATGGAAGATGATCTTAAAAAAACAAACAAACAAACAAACAAAAACAAACAGAGATTATTCTCAAGCTTTAGAAAACAGTGAAAGGAAAATATTCTAAACAGTGTACTCACTAAACCATTACTTCTACCCAAAATGACACCTTGTACATAGAGCAAATTACTTGTATAGTATTAAAAAGAAAGGAAAAAAAAAATACGACCCATATTTTGTGTGCAATGCAATATCACTTAATAAATACAATGTATTTCTAAGGAGCTAAACTACAGTCGTGGTTACATAATTTTCAGGTAAAATTATTTTGCCAAAATTCGTATTTTCTCCTATGTTTGAGTTGTGCTTTCTTATGTAAAGAACAAAAGGGAAAAGCCTTTCCATTTTGCAGCCATTTTGCATCATAAAGGAGCTTTTAGAGAGGGGTGGTATTATGTGCTGTCTAATGTATTAGCAGAATTATTAACTCAACCTTGATTCTAGTAAGATATTATATGTAAAAGGAAAAAAGCCAGTAGCTTTTCATGACCCAGGACATGGTTTTGATACTGACCCTCCTGGCTGGAAGAGCTTTATCTCCCTGAAGCTGCAGTTTGCCTATGGAGCAAGAAGATGCTGCCTCCCATTGCTCTGGCACATCTGCTTTAAACCCTAATGAAAGCATCTCTGACTACAATCTCAACAGAAATACCAGCTGTTTTGGGAACCATTTGTGATTGTGGACTACTACAGCATTTTATCCTCAGTCTGATAATCATCTTCATATTTTGTGTTTCTAAATGCTAGCTGAAGAAAGCAATAGATTTCCATTTAAATGAAATGTAAAGTCCTTAACATTTAACTGCAAATGAGCTGCAATGAGAGAGAAAGCTATGCAGTTTTCTGTTTCCCACAGGAAACAGTCCACTGTCCAGAACAGTGGTCTTAATTCCTAGTAGATTTAAAATTCTATTATAGCAACCAACCGTAAGTATCTTTACCAGAAGCTTCAGAGTAGTTCCAATCATTAAATATATATATATATATACACTATTTTTTTTTTTTTCAGTTGTGCAACTCTTCCAACTATTAAATATTAAAACTTTACTTTGCCACTCAGGTCAATTCAAGAAATCAAGTTATCTCCACAGAAAGTATCCTACTGGCCTTTCTGGTAGAGCAGGAGGCTGCAATTAGAAGTGAAATAGAGGCAAGGGGTCAGGACCAGAAAGATTTTACCTGGATAGCATTTCACTGTGTTTACTCACTACTAACCCAGTATCTACATGGGCCTACAATTTTTGGATTCACCATAGCATACCTAAAGAAATATACACAGGAAAAACAGCTCTATGAACTCCAATGCAATGACAAGCAGTGTGAATTTCTTCTGGAATACATTTGCAATATTTAATCTGTATTGATACTAACTTCAAAAAATAAATCAATGGAAAAGCATCAAAGGGGCATAGCATCCTACCTCAGAGGTAGAATCATAACCTGTAGAATCATAACTAGTATATAAAGTGTATTTTTCCACATATCACACTGTACAAATAAACCAAATTAGCAAGAAGGTGATCAGTAAAAGCAGTCTCTCAATTTAATTATTTTTAAAATTGGAAGTTGTGTTCAAGAGAAATAGGATGGTCATGATTCTATACCAAGATATTTTCAATCTTGTTACCTAAAAGCAAATTCCAAAATACATTGTTCTAAATAGATAAAGGCCTATTCACAACTTCCATAACGCTACTTTGACTTTTTAAATCAAAATGAAAAGTTTAACCATTCCCAAATCAACACACTTCATTACAATTCAATTTAGCATTAACCTATCTTGACAAGCTGCCACAGTGCCTTGTCAGAGCTATAATTTATTTGCCTTATCCTCCTGTATGAAATGGGTTCTTTGACCTTTGATAATGAACTGTGGTGATCCTTTGACACTCTCAGGGTATCATTTGGTTCAACAGCAGCAACAAAATCAGCAGCGCATCATGGGAATTCAGCTCAGAACAGAGTTCAAAACAGATAAGTAGTCAAAGAATGAGGAAAGGATATACAGAAATCCAAGAATTAAGAACCCATTAAAAAAGCTATCAACACTCATACAAGTTAGGCACAATAAATATATCAGGACAGTGAAAGACACATTCAGATTACTAAACCCTAAACTACTGTGTGATTCTGAACAATAAAAACACTTCAGTGATGTAGAGAAAGTGAACTTCAAATAATCTAGCAGTTGTTTATTCAAAACAGAAGAATTTTTCTGAGTGTATTCTAATAAAGTTTGAAGAAAAGAGAAACACAAATCATGTAAAAAGCCACTGTCATGGGTTAACTGTGGCAGGCAGCTCAGCCCCACTCAGCCACTCACTCCCCCCACAGAGGGATGGGAAAAAATCAAAAGATCAAAAGTATAGAGAATACATGGGTTGAGATAAAGACAAGTAAAGCAAAAGCTGCACGTGCTGGCAAAGAAAACTAAGGAATTCATTCACTGATTCCCATCGGCAGGCAGATGTTTAGCCATTTCCAGGAAAGCAGGGCTTCATTACACCTAACGGTTACTTGGAAAACAAACGCTATTAACCCCAAGCATCCCCCACTTCCTTCTCTTTTCGCTGAGCTTTTATTGCTGAGCACAATGCCATATGGTATGGAGTATCCCTTGGGTCAGCTAGGGTCAGCTGTCCTGACTGTGTCCCAGCTTCTTACCCATCCCACGCCTGCTTGCTGGTGGGGCAGTGTGAGGAGCAGAGACAGCCTTGGTGCTGTGCAAGCACAGCTCAGCAACAGCTAGAATACCAGTGTGCTGTCAACACAGCGCTGGTCACAAATACAAAACATAGCACCATGACTACTATGAAGAAAGTCAACTCTATCCCAGCCAAAACCAGTACAGACATTAAAAATTGTTAAGAATTGAATCTGACTGCATAGTCCTAATTTTGTGTTAAGTTGTAAACCTGAAGAAATAAAAGCAGTAGAAGTAAGATATCAGGGGGTAATTCCAAGAAGTTAATAGATGGTATCTGAAGATCACAGCAAGACAAAAATAGCATTCAATAAATCCTTAATCAAGTTTGAAAGGTAAACATCAAATGAATAGAGCACCAGTTAAAAAGCAAATTTAGAACTTATTTCTCATTCAATCCATCGAGAATTGCACTATGCCTTTTAGCATATACAGAATACAAACTAGTTATTTCCCAAATAAAGGTGTTTCTCTATGATCATCTCACCTGTGATGATTGTCTGCCAGTTCCAATTAAATTCAACACAGAAAGAGGCTAAACCGAGGGTGCTAAAATGCATAACTACAGGTACATAAAATCCTCTCCTTGGCTAACAGCTGATAACATTGACTAACATTCTGTTCAATTACAATAGACTTGTTTGTGCAAGACAGATTTTAGGCAGACATTATGAACAACAGCTCCCCCCCAAAATTACAGAATACTCGATAAGCAACCCAATGACTTTATGCAACTACAAATAATAATGTAGAATAAAGAAAGTGCAAGCTAAATTGAATAAAATTAACTAATTGAAGGGTCTTGTAATATAAACATAAATGCAGAATTCTCATCAATATGTCCTTCTAGCAAGAGCTCAGAAGGACAGGTTCTTGACCTTATGTTGTTTCACTTTTATTCTGTCAATCGGAAAGAAAAACATCCAATCTTCTCTCTGGTAAATGTCGCAGATCCACAATGATCAAAAGAAACTATTGAACTATAAACTGGATAGTCCTTGAAACCAAAGCAATCTGGAGAGCTTGGTAAGGTGCATAGTAAAGTACTGTTTACTTTACTATGCTGCATAGGCATACCTTTAGCAACAAAAGAATGATGATTATACAACAACAGATTTTCTTCTGAAAATTAATGGTTCTTGAAAAAGCTATTGATATGTCAGTGTGTAATCAGCTAGGATGTAAGATTTCAGCAGAATCCTAGCAGTCTAATACTCACAAATAAACAGAATTAAAAAAAAAAAAAAAATACACTCATATAAGCAGACATATTCAGAATGCCACACCAAGTTTTGGCCAAATGCTAAAAAATATATATAATAAAAATAAAAATTAACAGCAGAGGGTTCAAATCTATTCCACAAGGATGGTTAAACGCCTGGACTATATGTATACAGAAGCTCACTATGCTTTATTTATCAAAAAGTTTAAGGTCAAAGGTTTGAGATCAATAATTGCTCTGTAGATAAAAATTTTGGCAATTGGCTCAGTCTACCAGACAGAAATATGAGATTAAATGGCTGGAAGACAAATTAGAAACAGTCAGAAATAAGGTTCCATTTTGTAACGTTGTCAATACAGGGGAAAACAGAAGATTTTTCAACACTAATTGTCTTAAAGATGAGGCAGTTTATTTTTTTCTATAATATCTTCACCAGTTCAAACAAGATTTAATTTATAAAGTCAGACTAGATGACAACAATACTCCCTTATGGCTACATAATCTATTATCTAGATGTACACAGCCATCAGTCATGGCATCTTACATAAACAAATATTTCATTTAATGAGATTTTAAAAACTGATAGTTAATTTTGGAAAAACAACTCGGAATAATTATTTTTCCTTTAATAATATCGATTTTTTTGTCTCTATTTTAACTTCTTTGAATTTTTCTTCTTATATATACCTCATGTTTCAGCTTAGAAAATTAAATATAAGTTACTGTTACAAATGCAATACATTCTAACTGTATTATACTGCTAAAGTTATCTTTTATACTTACATATTTCATCAAAATATCACATTTTTTATGACTTACAAAATATCGGTAACACAAACTTTCATTCGCAAATACAATTTCTTATTGTGATCCCATTTTTATCTAAATTAAAAATAAATTATTAAAAAATAAATAAAAGTGATATAGTAAGAGTATTTCAGGTAGCATTAGTTGGATCATAACATTCTTAGACTTAATTGCATGCTGCTGCTCCATGTCAATTTCACATAATATACTGTCTCATCCTCTCTATTTTTTTATATGCTACCATTAATATTTAACTACCAAATATCTTTTACTAGAAGACATTTATAAAGTTTGGATGACTAGGAAATAACCATTCATGTAGCAACTATAGACTAAATTATATTCCACACTGGAAAGCCCTTCCATCTAAACAGTAAATCTACGTACACCTTTGCTAGATATAAAACAGTTGGGTTTAGATATTCTCCTAAACAACTCAGTTCAGTGCCTTGCAATGTTATTTAAAATATTAGGCATGAGTAGTCATTAGAATTTCACAAGCTTAACGTTAAGCATGTGCTTGAATACTGTGTTGAAATATGGACTTAAGACTGCGGTAAGTATCAGAAGATTTTGGTTAGTTGTGAAAACTACCTTTATAGATTTAAAACAAAAATAAAAAAAAATATATCAAAAATATAAAAAATGTCTTAAGAAAGGACTGTAATTCAACAAAGGATTTGCTTCTCTGTAGGTGTAGGATGAAGTTACATACGCACAAGATCATAGCAGTGAAGAGAATCATAGCAATATTTTCAGCTCTGTACATGTTAAGTCCTAGCCATTTCCTTTATTTAAAATGCTGTGGAGTTTCTGCAAGACTAAAAACATCTTTCAATTTTTCTGACTAAACATGTAATAACTTTCCTCCATTTTTGCAGATGCTGTTTTTGCTTATTTGTAAGGTGAGGGAGATAACTGCTGTCAGCCTGATTTACAATGTTTTGTGTCTTTCCAATTTGTATTAGACAAATAAATACTAATCAATCCACCAACCTTCACTCTAAACATCCCTTTTACTGAATGATGAAAGCATCCTCATTTGTTTCCTTCTCCTAAAATATACGTTTGTAGCTTCACTGTGAAGTTGCAGCTTTGTGTGCTAGTCTACAGAGCCAATTCTGCAACAGTGACAGAAGTCAGAGAAGAAGCCAGAGATAGAGCTTGTAATTCTGTGAAGTATACTGGAAGCTTCCAACAGTGTTAAATCAATCAATAAAAACAACAGGATTACAATCTAATTTCAGCAAGATATCATTCATTGTTTTACTTCCTTCAGAAAGCCTGCAGTTGAAATTACCATCTTCTCAAAAGCCGCTTTTAAAAATCTTCATGATTTGTCAGCACGTTGTTACTTGGCATTCAGAGCTGACAGCCTCTCTGAAGAACCATTAGAGGCATTCATTGAGCTCTTCTTCTGCTAACTCCAAGCATAACTCATATTTGTTACCATACTGGCAATCACAAGTGAAGACAATTTTCTCATGGTAGTGTTTACAGAACCAGTAACGGCTGATGGTACCTAAAATATCTTTAGCCAACTGTACAGTAGCAGGAAATACAAAATTCTTTGGAAAAAAAAAAAAAAAAGGAGGATACAACAGGCAGAAAAGTCAAAGGCAATACATCCTATTTGTGAGAATAGAGCTTTGGGTTCAAAGAATTAGATCTAAAGACAGGTAAAAAGACAAAGGAATACATCTTTCAGGAAAATGAACAAGGAAGTAATCCCGTGTTAAAAATGTATTTGGAAAGTAACCTATTGTCATGTTATTGACTTCTTAAAAATACAGTTCTTTTTAGAGAAACAGGCATAAATACTTACACTTGTTCTAAATTTGATGGGAAAGCATACTGCCTAAAGGTTTTAAGAACCATCTGCTCCCCAGAATTTAAAAATACGTTTCCTATCTATGCAGTACTGTAACATCTTGAAGATTCATGCTGTAGAAACACAGTACTAAGAAGGTTTTCCTTTCTTCTCCCAAATAAACGTTTAAGCCAATCAGCATGACAGAAGGTGCATATTAGACAATGTTTCCACCACTGAGGAAAAGCTATTGAAATAACAAGATCCAGATGTTACACCAAACTGAAGTTTATCATCCTCAGAACCCCCCCAAATTGTGTCTGATGTTTCATGCAATGATTGCCTAATTTGCAAATGTGCATTTTCTCGCTACATGATAGGAAAAAGTACACCTGTCAAGAAACCTGTTCTCCACATGCACTGAATGACATCTGCAGCAGCTAAGCATCAGGGGAATCCAGATACTATTAACTTATTTTGAGTACATCTCGCTCTGCACAACTTCCTCTGGAAGTCACCAATACACACAGAGTAACGATGCCCATTTGTTTATTAATTAATTTATTTATTTATTTATTTTTGCAGCATCTGCAGTTAGGTTGAGCAGGGAAAATTGCAAAGGAATATTTTTGAATAATAAATTCATAGATTTTCTTACAAAATTTAGAATATTTAATTTTCAGCTCTGGGGGTTTAGAAGAAATTAAATTTGTTGGTAAGGTCACAGGACTAGACAGTCTGCTTCAGTAATGAAGTTCAGCAACATTTATGATCTTCTACAACAAATACAGAATGGCATTTAGAATTGTCCTGGTGAAATATTTTTGGTATCATCTTATAAAGCCTTGCAATAGACATTTAATTCTCTACTAAATCTGACAATATAATTCTCAGGATCTCCTAATTTCTCTATCAAAATCTCACTCAGGTGAACTTTTCCCATGACATTTTGTAATGTTTACTTTTAAGACTTGAGGAAGAAGAGAAGGAGAAAATATCAGACTCAGTAATGATTAGCCAAAAGCATACCTATGGGCACAACTGGCCTACCACGTACAGAAAGCATTGCAACATCTGTCCCTATTTTTATGAATGTTTGCATTACATTTTTAATCAATTGTTTTTATCACATCTTCTACACATTGCAACTAAAATCCTGGCCACCAAATAAAGAGACTGTAGCCCCAAAGACCTTGTGCTCCAAGGGAACAGGTGATAGAATGAAGAAAAAATGAGCCAGACACAGGTGGATGAGGACCCTGATTCACCAAGGCATCTAAGTGCATCTTAATATAAAATAAATGAGTAACCACACTGATTTCAAAACAACTGTTCTTGTGCTTAACATTAGGAACAGTCTTAAGTATCTTGCTAAATCAGACTACGTTAATTTTAAAGGTCATGTAAAGTGTCAGAGATCTGCAGACTGAAACATTTCTCCTGAACTCGTCTAACACCTTCAGTTGAACAACCTTATTTTTTGCTCCCTTTACTTGAGAGTATTAAGAACTTCTAAAACTTTCTTTAATACAAGGCTATTTTCTGAACAAAACTGTTACTTCCATATAAATCAACTATGCCTCGATGGATGTGATATACATAAAATTTAATCTAAAGGAGGATTCTGGGGCACATCTAATACTTACATATTTTTACGCACAGAATATATCTGGGCTTAAATCTAAGAGCAGAAATTAGAACACAGCAATAGAACAAAAGAAAATGAAAGAAAACATCTCAAATGGTAACAATCCAACTTTAAAAAAATAATAATCTTCTTTCACTGACAAATCCACGAGTGATATTGAAGGACTAGAACAACAGCAATGGTATGGCTGTCAAGACATTTGATTCACAGATATCCTAGCAGTGGAACATGCTTTTGCTTAAAATTCACAGTAGAACATATTCTAAAAGTTTTCTGATCTTCTGAGAGTCCTTACAAGCTGGTTCATGATTCTGTGATGGATATTCAGATTAAGAATGGCTATGCTTAGCATGTTTAGCAACTAAATGAATAAATAATATTTTGAATAGACTTCTGGACGACAAATGAAATGTGATATCAACGGAGACTTTATTGTTTAGGAATCTAAACAATAAAAACATCTGTACAAAAATCCCTGAATTCACTGAGAAATTTTTCCCTGTGCCAGGGAATTATTCATGAATATACCTACTCTAAAAACTAATGGAAGACTATAACTGTCATTAGAAGGCTTTGAAAGATATCTGATGATCAATAATATTTACAAAATAAAGATTCCCTCAAGATAAGAAGAGTTTTGTTTCAGCAAGTATGAATTTTTTTTTATTGCCATGTTCTGATACCTTGCACAAGGTATTACGACTATTCTCTCAAACATAGTATAATTTCTACTAAAATTTTCAGTGTCACAATACCTTTAAATATTGCACACGTGGATTTTAACCTTGTTGTTAATATTCAGCAACATCCAGTCTTCACCACTCAGAAAGTGAATGTGACAGTTCTTTGGCCCTTAAGTTGAGCCATTGCATTTAGAAATTCCAACTCTGTGTTTGTCTTCCCACCTGTAAAATGGTAACAATACTCTCTTCCTGTCATTTCTAAAACATATCCAGGAAATAAAATAAAATAAAATAAAATAAAATAAAATAAAATAAAATAAAATAAAATAAAATAAAATAAAATAAAATAACAAAGTAAAAGCAGAGTCTTTCTTTTTCTGATAGAAACTTTTAGTTGTGATTGATGGGGCTCTGACTTCTAGAACTTGTTTTACTTATTAGACTTATTTTTCACTGTAATGTAAAAGGGACTTTTTCCACCAGGATTGTATTTGATGGCTAACACCTGCTTTTGTGAAGAACTTCTCAGAAAGATTTGTAGTGTCTTTCTGTCACTGAAATCTGAACAGAACTTAATGTTTTTCATCTACTACAAAAGTTTGGAGTAGGAGGCTTCTGAAGAAGCAAGCAGATATAATGCTGGAGTTAAGCACATCTAATTATCACAGGGTACATGATTAGTCACATTAATTCCTTTCTTCTCATAAAAACTGCTGAGATGCTTAACTTTAAAATGCAATACAGGTATCACACAAGTGAATTATTTTACTTATTTTCCATATATTCTAGCTCAATAGCAGTTCCACTACAGTTATGGTTTAAAATTGCTTACTATTTAATATACAGCCATTCAAAATGCTCCAAAATCTACCTGCTGACTCAATGCTTTAATATTTTTATGGTCGTGGTGGCGGCCAAAATATAGGGTAATTTGGAAAACACATTCTTCAGATACAGGTCAGCTCCCATAAAATTAGTGTGTCTCTTTTTTCTAATGTTTTTCTCTTTAATTCAGAACTTAAACGATGGACTATGACATATATTTTCCTTATGGTGAAAGAAACACTATAAAATAGTTGAAGTGAACATTTAGAATCACAGCATAAGAAAATGATGCATAAACTGAAACACGCCTTTAGGTTAACCCAGGACCCGTTCCACTGAGGTTTATAACTAATCTTTTCCAAGTGGCATGATAGGTCCTGACATAGCCCTGGTAATATGATATTGACATCTATCCATACCCGTTTTCTAGGGGTACTGTGCACATGGGCTAAATCCAATGATGTTTTTTTCTGAAATTCAAATTGATGACTTCAGTGCAATATTTTAAACTACTGATTTACCTTGAAATTACTATAATGAACATTAATTAACTATAGAGAAGACAGGGTAATGCAACCATGTGTTTCACATGACTGAACTGAGTCTGGCTAAGAGAAATTAAACATTGACTCTCTTGGTTAAGTCATCTCAAGTTCCCTTGCTAACGTGAACTGCTTGGCTTTTGTTAGCTCTTTAATAGCTTGGTGGCAGAGCTCTGATACAGAGAATGAGGAACAGAGTAAAAGAATTCAAGTATGCTGTATGATGAAGTAAAAAGAGGCCAGAAGTGTTGTAGCTACTTTTGCAAAGAATGCTTGTGTATGCTCTACAGCGTGATGGCTCAGGCAATTCCAAGAAACAACTTTTTGTTGTGAACATTCACTGTAGTTTTGAAAACCTATTTTAACAACTATAGAGTTGATCAACTGAAGCAACCTGCACCCTTTCTTCATCATTTCTTGATGAAACAAGGAACATCCTTTAAAAAACCATCTAGTCTCAAGGAATTCACAGATGTGATAAGAGATCCATCAGGCACAAAAGAATCCAAGTACCAGGCTACCTACGACCTTCCTGCCTTTTATGGTGATGGCAACAAAGCATTGCATGGCTGTGGGACACTAACGAGATACAATGTGCAGCACAGGCCTAGCACAGGGGCAGAAATCAGAGATCCTGGTGAGGAACTGAAGACTGTGCACTGCATGTACCCCCCAAAATAGATGTGTGACGAGCTGCACCACCCATTTTAAGGCTTGAGCATACCTGAAGTTGTGTTCAAAAGCTTACGACTTCCCCTCACAGATCTTAATGCTACATTAACCAAGTTTTGTGGCACTCTGTTTACATCTTCTTTGATACCACCTTTTCAAACTCTACACAACACAGATCAACAACCAACTAGAAAGCAAAATATCAGCAGAAACAATTCTTACACATTTACACTTAATTACAGCAATGCAATCATAAAGACAACACTTATACAAGAACTGGAAATTCACAGCTATGAGAAGAGTGAAGACCCCACTAAGAGGTCAAGACAAAATGGGGTCTTACTAATATGCCTTTCTGAACTGCCATGGCTTGATAGTGGAATGCAATCCTGAGCAGAGAATCTTCTTGCTTTAGTAGTCATAAATTAAACCATTAACACAATTTTAATGTAATTTTGTGATGTGAAAGAACAGAACTGTCTTATGTCGGAAGAGGAATAATATAGTTTAATAAACTGTCTGAGCGAATACCTTAGTAAGGTTTATCTTGTTTCTCCAAATGTCTCATATAGAATGTTAAAAAAATACAGACTAAAAAAGGCCTTTAAGTTAAAAATGGGATTTGGATAGCCAACTTTTTTGTCTTTGTTAATGATGCCACCACCAATTACAGTTGCTGAATTATTCCTTTTTATTAATGCTACAAAATAATTCTGTTTTGTTGGTATATGTGGGTCTGCATTCAGAAGTACTCAAAATCCTGAGAGAATACAGAGACTGTATTATTCCCAAAAATCCATTGCACGAGTGACTAAACATACAATTTTTTCTGTGCAAGAAAATATACTTCCCATCTCAGCTTTCAATGTGCAACAATATCACTGAAATAAAGAGCATTTAAAAAAGATAAAAACCATGAAAGAAAATGTTACTTTTTTAGGGACCTGTTTATCCAGAATCAAAGTAATAAACAAAAACCCAAATAGAGTTAGGAAGCGAAAAAAATACAGATTTTGCAGAATGAATTCCTGAAAAAAAAAATAAAAAAATAATAAAAAAAAATATATATATATACAAACCTATTTTTAATAATATTCAATGTGTTTTTCAGACAGGATATTCAAACCAGCATAACCAAGATCATACTTGAATATTTTATTGCTCTTCATCAGAAACTTTTTCAAAATCATCCTGGCATATAAGAAAGTAGGCGTTTTCAAATGGATACTCCTACAGAAAACAGTGAAATGAAAAATTCATTTGCTAAGACTATAGGACTATTTTCATCCTGGCTTTTTTCTCTTGTTCTTAAGTGAAAAAGGGTAAAAATGAAAACCAAAAAACATTTGAGCATAGAGCAGATAAAATTTGAAAAAAGGGAATAAAGGTAGACTTGCTATTATAAATTAAAACTCTGTAGAAAGAGTAGGTATTCCATAGTAGGTATTTTTATTAAATCTATGTCCATACATTTAATCCCTAACCATGATAGAGCACTCTTTCAAAAACTCTTGTATACAGGAATTCGTATTTAACTATCCAATTAGCTCCTCCCAGTGCTTATGATCAATTAGATCCTCCCAGTATTTATGGTATTGTAATTTGCTTGATCAGCCAATACAGCTACATTTATAATTGTTACCTGACAAAGGCATTTTTGGTATACATACAGAATACCAAAACCTTAAAGCATAGGTCCTATCTAGCCAAGGGTTATGTTCACTGGCTGAATACGGAGTGTTTGTGGACCAGTGCTCCTAACTTGAACACTCTTTCTCTTCCCCAAGAGCTACTGAATTACCTCCAGTTAAGCCTAGGTTATCATCTGACTGCTTTAGAAACTTGCAAGTTTCTAAAGCCATTCAACATGGGATATTTTGCCCTTGCAGTTGATATGGGCAGCATCTCTGGACAGTGCTTTGGTCTTACACAAAATAAAACGCAAACAGAACAAAACACTCTACCACATTACCTATCCCCAGTGCCCATGGTGAAATCACTTCCACTTTATTTGCATTTCCTCATGCTTTTTTCTGTAACTAGGAGCTTTATAACTTTCTCAGTTAACTATTCAAACAGTTTTTGCAAAACAACTAGTAGGAGGATTAAATTGATTGCTGCGGACCAAAAGGTTAAGTATTACAGAACAAAGGGATGAATTTCTACACCTCAGCACTTATAAATGATGATTGCAGAGTAGGGAAAAAAAAAAAAAAAAAAAAAAAAAAGCATCTTTCATCCTGTTTTACTAAAACAAACTTGAAAGTGCTTTTTCATTTCCAACAGTTGTTTAAAAAAATAATAAAGGACCATGTTTGCATGACTGAAGTAAATCTAAGGAGTTTATTGTAGGAAGAATGTCTATGTTAAGACCCCACCTTATACATTTATTCATATTTAGTTTCCTACAGTGAAAAAAAAGACATGAAAATAGTGCTGCAATTAAATCTCATAGTAAATGTTCCAAATATGCAATAATCCAGTATTTTTAAAGGCAATGTGTTCTGTTATGTATTCATCTAATAATAAATTAAAATTAAGACAAACAACAACAAAAAAAACTATTTAAATCATATCCTGATATTTAAATTTTCTGACCAGTTATTGTTACCTGACCCCAAGCAGGAGGTTGACCTGAGGACCTTTTGAGGTCCCCTTGGATCTAATGTTACCTCTCCAAATAAAGAATATAACATCACATTAATTTACAAGATTTTGAGCACAAAAATAGATTCACTTTGATGGTACTACATTTAAGGGCGGTCAGGTTGATTCTGTCCCTCAAGTGATCTCTCTAATTCCAGAACTGTCATTAGTCACAGCAATATGCTCCATTGGAACTGATGGAAGCAGTAGTAAGTTATACTTAACCTCTTGGAATTCAAGTGTAATAACTTTTTGCTTCATTTAGACCATCTTCACATGCACATTAACAAGAAATATAATTTTTCTGTAACTGGTTTTCAAATAATTTTGCATACTAATAATCTTTTACAATAACTGAATTTTTCTAAAAATAGAGTCACTGTTATTGATCCGGAAGCATAGCTTTCAAGTAAGCAAAGAATTAAGTAATATGGAGAACCTATTACAGAAAAGAACAATTTACTGAAAACAATAATTCCAGAGCCTACAGATCAAAAAAGGAAGGGGGAGGAAGATTTAGGAGAATTGCAGCTATCTTATCAAGGTAGTATGGTGAGTAAGCTCATAAATTGTTGCTATAACTTATTTATAGTTGATAGAAAGATATAGCTGATAGAAGATAGAATAAAAGATGAGTGGCTGTTTCTTGGGGAGTGAAGTGATAGAAGGAAATAGAACAAATATAACATAATGCGTAAGGACTACAGATCTTTATAACCATTAGGCTGAGAAATCTTCATTTCCAGATTCCACAGCACTGCAGTAGAACCATAGCTCTATGCTTTAGCAACCCTGTGAAAGAGGACAATGATTTCTGAAGATGTTTAAAATAATGGAAACAGGTAACATACAAATCATTACTCGGGTGTGTTCATATTTATCTTGAGTTCAAGTACTGAAAAGTTGCCTTGATTTCTCTGTAGATATGCAATCAGTTAAATAAGCTAACAGCAACTATTTTAAATTATTCATTTGGCCTTAATGTTTCATTACTTTGGAGAATAAACCAGAAATAGAAGGCTTCAACTTTTGATGATCCTCTAAATGATACACAACACGAATTAATGCCACTGGCAATAAAGCCTTTTTCTCTACCATGAGCACCTTGATAGGACAAAGAATCAGCATCTCATCTCACCAGAGAAACATGAAAAAAAATATACTGAGAAACATTAAGTTAAAAGGAACATAATAACTTAAAGTTTAGACAAGATGCCATCAGCTTTGAGAATGGCATGACTGGAAGAGATGGCAAAGGAAAAAGGCATAGAAACTGTGTTGGTACTAGAGAACTTCAGGTTAAATTTATTTCACCAAAGAATTTGTTATATTCAACACTTCCACTGCAGAAATGTATTGCATCTACTGACTCGCTGCAATGAAGCTCATCAGAGATTTAAAATCTGTAATTGAAAAGTCAGAAGCATTTATTACCCTGGTCTTGGTACAATCTCTCCCCAGCCCCCTTAAGTAACAGAAGGGTAACAGTTGCACTAAAGAAGACTTTTTGAAATATATCACCATCTGTGCCTGCCAGTACTGTAGCTACTTTTTGCCTAGGTCCAGTATCTTCTGCTGACAAGGTTCACTGCCCTTCTTTTGACTTACATAGCAGCAGTCATACTTCTGTGGACTGACTTTGGGCCTTTTCACTGAGGGAACCAGGCAGCTCTCACTCAGTAAGAATTTCATATCTGCCAAAGCACTAGGAGTCAAACAGCCTTCCTCAAACACACCCACAGCACGAGCCACCAAATCTTCCAGGGGAAAGTCAAAGAATTCGAAAACATTATACCTGATGAGTTCTATAAAAATACGTTCTTCAACCCTTTTGTCTATAGGTGAGAACATCAGAGACATAGAAACTTCATGAAGTTGTTCTGATACTCTGCTGAACACATTCAGGCGTGAAACCAGTACTGTGATGTGAGACGAAACATAATAAATAGGAAGGCTGCCTGTCTGAAAGGAAAAGTCAGGGCTGTTCTACTTTTGCTCAGTCTCTCAATATAACTTACATCTAAGGCTATCTATTAAAAATCCTGTTGCTTTTCTCTTTGATCTAAAGGTGTCAAGGAAGCATCCGTTATAACACACTGCCTATTCTTTTAAAAATCTGAATTTCCTTTGAATGGAAAATCACATAGAATGACATCTTTTTTAATGTATGACAAAAATGCTGTATATTAGGAATTAAAGAGATCAAGACAATTGACAATAAAGACTACAAAGGACTGGTAAATCAATAGAATGAATGAAATGTATGAAAAGAAAAAAAACACCACCCACCATTCTTCTTAGACAAATGTGGCAGACAACACAGTAGGGAAGAATAGAGTAAGACAAAACACAATAAAAAAGTGACTGCACTATTAGAGAAAGAAAAACTTTGTAGGTATCAATTAATTGACTAGGATCATTATTCAAAACCATATCACAGTATTTATTTTACTTGTCAGTAGTCTACAGAACAAAAGAAACCTGAATACAACCGAAGATCAACAGAGTAAATTCTTGTAGAACTAGATTATGGGACTGAGTGAAGGTTTATTGATGAAATTGAATGAAGAATGGCAAACAAGTACACAGACAACAGCATCATTTGCAGTCTTTTGGTAGAGAGGATAGACAGTGATGGGCACCAGTAACTCATAAGGTTTAACTGTTAAAACATAAGAACACTCACTATATGCAGTTTTAAATAGACGTTTAAAGTAGAGCTCATAAAACCCATCGAAAACAGGTTACAGTTCTTTCCTAGCATTGTCCAATGTCTGACAGTTTTGTTGTTGTTTTTTTTTTTTTTTTTTCCAAATTGCCTTAAATGACTCAAAAGTTTAAATTCCACTGAGTCACTGGAGAAATGTCAACATGTATCCCTCTCAAAAGCCTATTCCAAAACCACTAAAATTAGTGCAATTTTGTCTCTGATGTTATGTAGACACAGAAAGAAGCACTGAAGGTGACACATTTTTCATGATGCCTTGCATATATATGCTTCCACGGGGTCCAGTACTAAGATGACAGGTTTTGGATAATAAGGTGTACACACAGCTCTTGACACTCAATGGAGAAAAACTAGCATATTTCAAGATCTTCTGCTGGAATAAATAAATAAATAAATTAATTAATTAATTAATAAAGGCAAGCAAGCAAATGAACAGAAAACCACCAAAAAAGAAAAAAAAAAGACACAGGTATTCACCTTCCTAAATTGGAACCAATTTAATTTGGAGGGTGGAGGGGGAAGACAAAGAGGAACTAGCCCACTGAGACCAACTGCTATCAGTCTCATATTTTGCTATTTGTATGTGCAGCTATTAATGAGCCCAATTGAAAAAAGGCTTTCATACCACTACCGTGGCTGCTTGACATGAATGACACTTAACGTCTGTTCTCTGCTCATCCCTCCTCCCATGCTGCTTGCACTCCACTGCTGACTAGTTATTTGGACTGTGACCAAACCTGAACGACCTTCTTTGAAGAAAATCTTCCCTAAAGCACACTCACCTAAGTATAAAGCAGATACGTTATTCTTTCATTAGACCTGAATAGTTCACCTACAAACTAATAACCATTCTTTCCCATGGCAAAATAAATAAATCTGGAGACACCAGGCTGAACATTCCCAGAATAATTGAAGATTTTTTTTCCCTTTTGAACATTTGTCAACAAGCAGGATTATTGAACAAAATAAGTTTCCTTGACAGAATGATTTCAGCTTTTGAGAAAATGTATTCTGTCAACAAGACAGAGTAAGGATTTGACAAAATAATATGTCTGAACTGCTGAAGTGTTTGAGTTTTCTTCTCAGGCATAACAATGAGAGGTTGCGTGTGTGCGTGCACAGTCAAAAGTAACTCTTTCAACATTATATGCATGTTTTCTCCTCAGGTGTCAAAGTCAAAGACAAGGTCTGGCAACCCCTCTAATGTCTTCATATAATGAGCCACAGCCAGAGAGCAATATCATTTACAGAGACTGACCTCAGGTCCCTTAGAAAAATTCATTTCTAAGCCAAACAATTAGCAAAGAATGAAGCAGCAAAAGAAAAAAAGAAAAGGATGACAACAACCAGAGCACATAAAAAAATAATCCAAAAGAAAAAAAAAAAAAAAAAAAAAAAGAAAAAAAAAATCTGAGCATTGCCCAGGAAGAATCTATAGGCTAAGAAAGTCACACAGTTAAACCCTCATCCTAAAATTGTCTGAAGGTACTGGCACTCATCTTACCCAGAACTCTGTACTCCATTTCAGAAGCCCTGCTCCTGAAAAACACTGGTAAATTTTCACGTTAGTCATGATATTCCAGCTAAAGCTGAATTGCCTTTTATGAAATTATTTGCTGGAAAAGTTATGGGGGAAGAAAGAGAAGGCAGTTTCTAGTCTTAGTGGTTTTTACTGAATTCAGCTTTGCAGTATAGGACTTCTGGCAGTAAAAACATACAGCACAAACTTCTAAATCAAAGGTGAGATTTAAATACTTCATTCTTGTCCTCACTATCAGATCAATGTTGGATGCTGATAATTTATAGCTACCAATATAAAAGTGGACTGATAGAGTCAGAAATGGAGAGAAGCTAATAATGAAATAGGGAAAAAAGGAAGAACATTATTTACAGCATGCTTTGCCTGCATAGGAATGCGCTCACCATTGATATTCTTCACTGGGATTTGTTCTGCTGGATATACCATATTTCCTGATGGATTCCAGTGAGAGGAGTAAAAAATATAAATAAATAATACAAAACCCCAGGCATTACAATTGTCAACCGTGAACAGAATTTCCTGAGTTCTCCATTGTCTTTATAAACAACTTGCTAGGAGATTACCTTTCACAATTGAATTAACTAAAATATTTTTGATACTTAATGTGGAAGTTCTTCATGTTTATTTGTGTTGCTGCAATAAGCAACAACAAATTTTAAGAACCTCTATTTAGACTACACCAACTACTTGTCAAAGGTTATTAATTGCTGCACTTCTGCTTGGTTTTGATGTTAAATATACATTTCTTGCTGTACACACGTAAACCTGGCATTAGGCTTGATTTAAGGTCTAACCTTTTTTGGCATGTTCTGCACTTCTTAATGAAACAGGCCAAAGCAAAATAAAATGTGTCTTTCCATGATTGGAACATATAGCATCAAAATCCAGATACAACTTGTTTCACAGCTAGGATAAAAGCCCTGACAGTAAGTTTTGCTTTTAGCAAACTTACCTTATTAAGCACTTATTTTTTTTATTGCTTTTTTTAAAGCAAATTTCTAAATTTCAAGATATGCTTAAGAGTTCTCCAATGCACCTAGCAGGGAAAAGTTACATTGTCAGCACTGAATGCCTGGAATGGTCAAAATGCAAGAAAAACATGCCAAAATAATGTAGCCAAAGAAATCAGTGCAGGAAATGTTCAACAGTTCAACAAGCTATTTTTCAGACACTTGAAAGCCTCATGCAGCAAAACAGAAGAAACAGACTGGGCAGTGTGGGAATAGTGAGACTACCAACAAATTAGACACCAGATAACAGCAGGTCTTTACAAAGAACAAACTTCTGGTCCAATGTCAGCACTGTAGGCTGAAACAGAGCCTTCAGGCTCATCTCTTAGAAACAAATCCAATTCAATACAAGAAAATATTACTCACAGTTAAACAGAAATTTGCTGCACTACTGAAGATGGTACCAGGTTCTTCAAAATAAAGGGTGTGCAAATGTGTGTAAATATATAACACACATATACAGTCACCAGCCTATACGCAAGAATAAGCAAGTATATATATATGGATATGTTTGAGTGTGCATGTGCATACACACACACACACACAAAGGCCCTTAAAGCAAACATGTATTTGCTGCTTTCTGAGAGAACATGTATATGTAGATAAATGTATTCCCAGAACGGTCCTTTCAGGAACTCCAGAATGTCTCCTGAGGTTTACCATTCTGTGTCCTATTACTTTAAGGAAAAAGACCTGATGAATTTCAAATTCAGTAAAAACATGTTCTATAGTGTTCTTGCATAAGGAGTATGGCATTTGAACAAATATAAAAGGTTTTTAAAGAAAGTTTATAAATTTATTACATAAATATTTTGAAGCTTGTTAAAATACTAAAGAAATAAATGCCATAGCTGAACGCTAGACTCCTGTGCCAATTTTTTGTGTCTGTAAATTTCCCTTGAGGTCCCATAAGTGGCACTTCGGCAGCCTATGTTCTTAAAGCCCCCAGGATCTTAGAATTTAAGATCAAAAGATCTTTTAAAAAGCAGCAGGTGCTAGAAGCCTTTAATATATAAGATGCTGGAAACGTTAAAAAAAAAAAAAAAAAAAAAAAAAAGCTGCTTCTCACCCTATCCAGCTATATATCTCATGAATCCCGTGAGTAGGTTAATCTTTGACACAGCCTACAGCTACTTTTATTGTATGAAGTTAAGCAAAGAATGGTGTACAACCTGCCACATACCAGTCTGGGATGTAGAGTGGTTTGGATTATAGCAAGCTACAGCACACATTAGGATTTCTATTAAAAATAAATAAGGTCTTCTCAACATTTTTCTCCTTAAGAGGGAACAACAAAGGATGCAGACTCAAAAGTGAATATTAATCTTCCAGTTTAGCTTTGTACTAGGGTATGCCACAGAGCAAAGGGAAATAACAAGAGCTAGTGCAATCAGATAAGTTTATACTGGCACATGGGTGGCTTCTTATCATTCAGATCAAAGGATGCGCCTCACTGGATCAGACCATCGGTGTGCGTGTGATCCTCCCTAGGAGGCTGACATCGCCATATAATATACATCTAACCAATTGTGTGCTTTTGCACAGAAGCTCTTTGAAAAGTCCATTCTGATTGACTGAATGCTTCTAGCTACACATTCCACAGTCTGATTATGTAGTGCAGCACTTCTGTATTTCCTTCTACTTGTTTTTAATTTATTTCTCTTTGCAGTCATAGCATGTCCCTTTGCTTTCCAAATGCACAGCAAAATTCTTCCCCTGGCACAGCACCCATTAAAAAAACACCAAATCTCTGAATATTACCAATTAAAACAAACAAACAAGACAACAAGTAATTGGAAATCTGATACCACAAAAACAAAACAGCTTAATCATTACCTATGAAAGTCTTCATACACACTCCAGATGGACGAAATCATTTTACATGAAGTATTCTCTTCGTGACATTGCCCTGCAGGTTAGGCCAAAGCCCGTACTCAAAAATAAACAAATCAAGTGCAATTTCTCCAAACATTCAACAATCCCTATGGTAATAGTAACTGTCTTTACTTTCATCTGACATTTTGTAGCATCTCTATTACCTGTTTATGCTGTGTGGAGAGATAACATCCAGTGAGGATGCACAGATCCAAAGGAATATTTTTCATTACCTTTAAGGAATAAAAGAACTGAAAGAACAGTAAATAACATAAATGCTCTCCAATAAAAAACTGTTTCTCTAGCAGCTACCAAAAGGCATTTCACAGCAAAGGAAAATACGACATTCATTCAAAAAAAGAAAAATAGTTACCTGTCCTGGATTGTATTTTATGTTTCCAGAACTTCTACATACAATAGACATAAGTGCTACTCGTTTACTCCATGGAGAGGAATGCTTGTATGCAAAGATCCTCTCCACAATTCCAATGTAACATCCAATGATACATTTCACCATTTGGGTAATATTATTTTCTCCAGAAGAAAATTTTCATTTCTCCATTAGAAGTTGGGCAAACACCAGAGCTAAGAAAGAGCACTGTAATCCTCTCAACTAAATTTTTATTATTTTTTATTTTTGAAAGTCTACAGAATATGAATAAAAACCATTTGATTTCAGTCTTTCTGTTTGACAGCTTTTCTGAGGTGGCCATCTGCATTAGTTCTGCATGCCTGCCAGCTGACAAGTTCTGTTTGTTGAGCAGATAATTGTAGCTGTTTTATTTTCCCAGTAACACACTATCACAAAACACAAGAGCGTTCAGCTTACTTTAGATATGTTCTTCAATATACAGAGGGCACTGAATAATAGTGAAAACTATTTTGCCTGACAAGCAAAGCATGAATGTGTCACATCAAATACTTTGTCTTTCTCAGTATTCCTTCAGAACTGATAGCATTTAGCCTTCATATTTTACAAGACAGACTTGCAAAGATAGCTGCGAAGAGGTCATATTTCAGGTACACCTTTTTAGAAAGTTTTCTTCAGCTTTCAAAAACTTCATTTCTGAAGTCTCTAAAACATAAAATAGATAAGCATGCATTGCAATTCTTACATGAAAAGAAGGAATTTGATAATTCAGGGCATTTTATTATATCACAAACAGGTTATCTGGTCATAAATATTATCCTCTGCAAATACATCTCTATTTTAATGAACTCTTTCAACACTGAAGTTCCTAGGGATGATTTTTAATTACATTCTGTTTAGTTGTATTGCTTTCCAGAAGTTTTGGTTGTTTTTGTAAGGATAGACAGCCAGTTACTGAGTTATCCAGCCACAAACTTTCAGAACTGAGGTCTAGAAGTCATTCGCATGCAGTTCCACAGTAACTAAGCTAACTTAAAGACAGTCTTATTTCTGACATTTCTGTTGCTGTTTTAGACATTTCTGAGCCTATGTTTTTACCTTACTAGTATTTGTATGAGTCCAAAGAAACCATTTTTGGAAGCTAACTTAGCTCCAAAATGGTATCTTTCTCCATAGGGTCAGTGTTCAGGGAAACAGCTCCCCAAGCCCACTTACTACAGAGTGGCCTAAAGGCCAGCGTGGTGCATGGCAGGAACACAAACTTGGCAGAAGATGGGAGGACTGGACCCTGCAAACTGAATTTACATCAGTTTACACTGCCATTTATACTAGAACCTGATGAAATGATTATCTATCAAACTGTAAGGTGAAAACTCTTTTATGTTTTGAATATATGAAATTTTGAAATATATCTATATAGATATAGATTAGATATAGATACAGATATCAATATCAGTAGGGCATCAGCACACACATAAGAGTGAAACATCATGCTTTTGTTCACCAGAACAGGAATACAATCAGTACTGCATATGAAAAAGTTACACTACTACACAGATGGAACTAAAGATCACCCTGTTTGGGCAGCTGATTATGATGGTCACACGTAATGCATATATAATATGCATATAATATGCATATATAGCAGTTCTTCTTCCTTCCATGCTGGCTGCATGTGTTATTTAATCAACTTGGGTAGGATACCAAGGGGCATATTGTATATCTTCAAATAGTAAAAAGGAACTTTTAAAAGAGGGAGCTGCAAACATGTAGAGAAATTGAAAATAAGAATTGCTTGTCACTTATATGTGGAAAACAGTAATTACTCAATAAGTATTTCATGGGAATTCAAGTCCTGACCAAAATGCTGTACCTCTTATAAAGAAAGAAAAATTCCTCATAAAGGAGAGGAAGAGGATCTGAGCTGCAGGCACTTGGAGAAAAGCGGAACTAGAAGAACCAGAATAAACTGCTGTACACAAATGGTTTAAGGCATGGAAACAAAAAATGCAATGCCTACTTTTGGCTAAACTACATCTCACCAACCTGAGCTAGTAATGGTATCACAATACTAACAATGCTGCCAAAAGCAGCACACTGCAGGTAAAAGGCGATTTACCAGAGCACATCAGGTCTGTACCTGCAGAAGAATCAATGGGCATGACTCCCTGCTGCCCTGCCTATGTTCTACACTAGGGTCATTTTATTTGCTCAAATGATACAAGAATACCATAAAAAGAAGTAAGATCCATTATGTACAAGCACTTAGACTTATGACTTGTCCCTGTAAAATCAATGGCAAAATTAATCCAAATCCTTTCGTCAAATACTGTTGCACTCAAACTCAGAATTCAGTTTTTAAAAATACTTTTTAAGTCTGTATTTTCTTATTACTTTCTGTGTTAATCAATCATTTACACATCAATGCTATGCCTTTATAATTCCATTATTTCATCTTCACTGATTAGCTACGAAAAGTTCCACATTAACTGCAAAGAATAATTGCTAGAACTTATTAAGCAAACTTTTCATATATATAGTTCAGATTTGATTTTTCTTAAGATCAAGCCTATCATGAGTTATCACATCAAATGCCATTTATTACTAGTTTAACACTTTAAGGCTGAATATTGAAGTGACTAAAATACATGTACTTGTAGCAGCAGACCTACATGTTTATCACTTTTATACTGGATGGGCCATGAACCTTCTGTGTCAACGCTCTACCTTAAAAAAGAAAACCCTGCAAATACACAGTGCAGTACTATCCATACATGCATGCATAAGCACATATAATGACCGTAGCCTTTTTTTTTTTTTTTTTTTTGATTACCTATTATAAGCTGATTAATTTTTCTTCTGGTCCGTTAAGGCAGAAATGAAATAAGTACATTTGCTAGTACCAGAAAGAATAAAAAGCCTCATTTATGGGCACAAAATACAGGGGTAAAATCTTGTTGAATTTCTTTCTCTTTCCATGGTTCTCCTTCCATTCTTTACAGAGTGGGTTACTCCTAGTGCAGTTAGAAGCTTACAGTTAAGCCAGAGAATTTCATAAACAGTCTTCTTTCCAGGAAATAAAGGAGATTTATCTGCATTTTAGAAAGAAAAAGGTGTAACACTTGAAAGCACAATACTCAGGAAAAATAAAACAAGCATTTGTTCAGCCTTTCAAGATCCTTTTTTGAGTGCTTGAGTTTCTGCCTTTAACACATCTCTTTTTGTCCCAGTTGGTTATCACAGCATATCTAAACAAGATGGTATCCTCCTCCTGATTGAGACTTTATCAGATCAACAATATCCTTTAGGTTTAGTACATCTTCATTTTTTAATATATAAACAGCATTAATTTGGAGGAAAATGGACTGAGTGCATGGAATTTCGATGAGATTTTAAGAATTATATACGTAGCAAGGTAAACTGTATTTTACAGAATGGCTAACACCTTGAACAAGAACTACTACGAGGCAGAAAGGGAACAGAAATGGAGATGATGAAAGCCTACAGGGAACTGACAAAGTTATCTGGGACTTCTATGGAACTAAAATAATTTCTCTGAGGAAGGGAAACATGCAAAACTACTTAATTTTTAATCTGAATTTTAATATTTAAAGTCAGACCGTCTCAGCCACTTCTAACTAGAGAAGGGCTAATGTAATGTAAGTACAATATTAGCTTAAGATAACAAACTGTGCCAGTTAAATGCTTGGCTCATAACTAATCTATATGTATTCTCTTTGCATACAAGAAGCCAAGAATAAAGGAAAAAGATGACCTTTCCAAGTAAATAAGATAGTACAATTTAATTGCAGAGACATACAAAATTAGAGCTATAGTTTTGTAAATTACTGTGTATAATTAAATTGACAAAGACTAGCATTTACTTCTTTAAAAAAAATTATACTAATATACATATGCAATAAAATGTACTTATGTAAGTAGAACTACTAGAATACTGCAGCAAAGTAAAATTATAAACTAGAACACCACACAACTGTAGAGGGACTCTGCCCAATTTTGACAATGGTAGAGGGACAAAAAGGGATGTTTATGTCCCTGTTCCACAGCTGTGTAAAAGGTCAATGTTGTTACAAGCATCAGACTTCCCAAAGGGGATGAGCTAAAAAGGAGCTGCAATCACACTTTTAGCTCTACCCATTTTCTGAAACCAGAGGACAGTCTGTGAAGCTATTTTTCAACGTATTTCCAAGAATACTACTGCATTACACGCTGCCGGTCTTTTCACAGCATAAGAGAAAGAAAACAGGCATGTGGACACAGAGATGGGCAGCAGTTTGTGCAACATATTTCATCATTGCAGTAAACACAGGAAACTCTGCTCCCATTCGAAGCACAATGCTGTACCAGAGGAAATAAATCTACAAGTACATATTAAAAAGGAAAAAAAAAAGTGATACAATTACAGTATGAAGTAATTATAATTCAGAAAAAGCTTTTCTGAAGTTAAAATTTCTAACAAAGTTCTCTTTCTTCTTTTGCTGTCAGCTTGGAAATGAATTTAAAATGTCTTTGTATTTATCTAGTGCTTGAGGGGCTGAAAATACAAATATTTGTTTTAAAGTTGATGCATATTAATAGATATTTTAGTTAAACCAACAAACACTAGAATGACAGGCCAGCTTTGATTTACAGCAATACCATAAATAATCATCAGGACAGAGAATTAGAGCCATGTGATTTCCTAACGAGCATGACTAAAACTTGAAGATAAAAATACTGTGTTGCAATTTAAGGGCACTTAACAGTATATTCACTCCTATTTTAGTGTCCCATGTTAAAATCCCAGTTTATTCAGAAAAAGTCTCTTGAAAATCAAACATCAAAAAAAAAGGAGAAAACCCAGAACTCCCTTTGTTCATCGTATGAATTGAGAATGGACTATATATATGTTCTAAAGGTGTCTTGCCGGCACAACACTTTCACAGATCAATACAAAATCTATGGTGTTTAGAATACTTATGTGTCCTACATACAAAAATACCATATGGCCAAAAACAGCAACACGGGAAGTTCCACACAACCATGCTTAACAACTGCATTTCAGTGAGGGTCACAGAGTGCTGGCACATGCTGCCCAGAGATGTTGTAGAGTCTCTGCTAGAGACAGTCAAGATCCATCTGGGCACTTTCCTGCTCAACCAACTGCAGAGAAACTGCTTTTAACAGGGGGTTGAACTCTCCAGAGGTCCCTCCCAGTCCCCTATGATTCTGTGATTCTGTACCACTACTAACTTATTCTTGCCATCTTTTTTTTAATATTCTTTTGTCTTCTGTCCAGAATTTGTTTTCTTGTAGAAATTTTGACATATTTCAGTTTTACACACTGTCACAAGTTTTCAGGGATACAGTCAACAGGTGTAAACAGGGTCAGTTTGCGTTCACATAATCTGTCACACATTTCACTAAGAAGCTATCAGAGATTTTCCTTCAGACCTTTCTTAGGCACTTGAACACATGGTGAAGTCTAGTATTTTAAGTTCCCTGCAAAATTTTGCTTACTAAGCGAGTTAACTTATTGTGTTGGACACAACAAATACATCACTAAAGCATCACCTATATGAAGAGGAAGTCATTAGCAGAGTAAATGAAAAACAGATTTTTTTCAGAAGCTAATTCTAATTTACTTTGCAAATTATGTGAAAAGACAACATGCGCTAGTTTTGCACCTTCTGTCTTTGGTGTCTAAATACAGACATTGCCATTCCTCACTTGTCTGCAGATACCGGAGATAGGAAAACTTCCAGTGACGTAGTCCATATATTGAAACTAAGCAGTTCATAAATGTTGATTTTATTGACATTTAAACACAGTTCCACTTCAAATTCTTATTCCTCTACTATATTTTGAGATCATTTACTCCAACAACTTGCAAAAATTTATTACAAATAATTTCTCCAAATGCTTTCAGAATAGATATGAAAAATGCTTCATAAAAAGTTGTAGACTGGGAACAGTTCGACTGTTTACAAACCAAAACACTTTAATTACAGTTGACTAGATTTTTTTTTTTTAACATTTAACATTAAGTTCTTTAACATTAAGTTCTGATTTCTGATTAATTATCCATTCCTTAAAAAACAAACAAACAAACAAACTTTTTTTTTTTTTTTTTTTTTTTTAGCTCTAGATTGGAAATCAAACATCTTGGTACACTTCTGTCAATAATAAAAATAATAAATAGATACTGCCTTTGTTCAAACAGATGGTAAATTTAGCACAACAGAAAAAAATAGAATTGTGAAAACAACTGATTATTCTGACCAAAGAGACAGAAAAAAGGGGGCAGGGGATAGATTTATTTATTTTTAAAATTCTTTTTGATCCAAGAAAGATCTTATCCTTTCTTCCTGTTCATGTAAAAGCCTTCATAGTAATTCACTTTGCTTTGGAATTCAAAGGAATTCTTAAACTTTTGAACACAAATCTGACAACAAATCTATTCACCACTTCTGCAATGCAATCCACCATCATAAATGAAAAAATATGGCACTGAACCAAATCTGTTTTTTTTAAGGGAAGGAGTAAGGCAACTCGCATGTGACTTGTGGCATTCCTTCAGTTTGCAACTGAAATATTACTATGAGCTATTACTTTTTTTTTCAAGATTACCAGTAGAAGAAGAGCTATGTGGCGACAGAAGAGAATCATTCTTTTATCCAACTTCGACTTGCTAACCACGTAAATATACTGTGAACGCAATTGTGCATGATATGAAGCATCCTCAACATCTACTATGAGGAATCCTACCACTGAAAGCAATAGCAGTAGAAAGTACTTGACTGCCTGAGAGCATACATTTTAAGCTTTAAACAATGTTTATCTCTCTGAAATAACAAATCCTTGTCAAATAGACAGTAAAAAAGTCAAAGCCAATCCTTACAGTACCAAAGAATCATAGAACTGAAGGGGTTGGAAGGGACCTTGAAAAATCATTGGGTCCAACCCCCCTGCCAAAGCAGGTTCCTTAGAGCAGGCTGCCCAGGTAGGCGTCCAGATGGGCCTTACATATCTCCAGAGAAGAAGACCCCACAACCTCCCTGGGCAGCCTGTCCCAGTGCTCTGTCACCCTCACCGTGAAGAAGTTCTTTCTCATGTTGGTGCAGAGCTTCCTGTGCTCTATCTTGTGGCCATTCCTCCTTGTCCTATCCCCGCAAACCACTGAAAAGAGGCTGGCCAAATCCCTCTGTCTCCCACACCTCAGGTATTTATACACGTTGATGAGATTCCCCTCTCAGTCTTCTTTTCTCCAGGCTGAACAGACCCAGGTCTCTCAGCCTTTCCTCATAATTCATTTAGTATAAAATTAATTCAAAGTTAAAGAAATAGGATCCTCAAACATGTTCTCTTATTTTTGAGTACCTCTAGTTTTGTTGGGCAGTGCTTTCAACAGAAGAACAATTTTATCCTCTGAAAGAAGATTATTGCGTGATTGTGCATTTGAAAACTGTCAAGAGCTATGATGAGCGAAGGTTAATGGAAAAGCAGAAAAATGGCCCCAAATGTTTACACATCCTACTCAAAGAGATTAAAAATAAATAAATAAATAAATAGAAGTTGAAAACTGTATTATGTACAAATAACATCGGAGAGTGTGTGAGAGTGTTTCCCACCTTTGGGGAACAAATACTTGGATTAGCAGTCCCAAACACTGAAAATGTTCATCTGTATTAATACAGGTTCTAGAGAAGACCTTATTTAAGTATAGCAAAGTGGATATAAACTGTTGTAAGGTCAATGGGAATCTGAGTGCTTTGTTTTCTCTTAGCTGCACTTTGTCACTAACCTGTGGAATCAAAGCAAAGATTTGCAACATGTAGAAGGGCATATACAAAGTAAACTAGTCTGAGAGACAAGAACTGGGTCATCTCCTGTCAGCTGTGAAAACTTCTACATGTTACAGAGAAGAAAGCAAAAAAATACTGGTAAAGTTATTTCAGAGTGCTGACAAACTTGCCACATGAAGAAACTCCTCACTGTAAACTCACCAAAAGCAACATACAATCTTATTCAGATCTGCACAGGCAATGCCAAATTAGGACTCCATTTAAAATTAAAATCAGCATTTGTATTATTTTTTTTTCCTAACAATCATGAATTGTTTATTCTGTATGATTCTACCAGTAAGGTTTGAGAAACAAGAAAAAAAAAAAATGTAGTAAATTGCCCCAAATCACATATGTTAAAGGCTGGGCTGAAAACCATTTTCATTCCATGAATATTCTTATCCATTTCACAAATTCCCTCTGACTAGGTAATTCTTTTAAATCTTAGTGAAACTCATCCTAAAATAAACTAAGCCAGAAGTAGTAGATAGTAATACAGAGACTGAAAGCCTAGGGACATTGAAGGCATATTCAAATGCAATGCATGGTCTCAGAATACAGAGCTTGACACTGGAGCTGATGAGCACTGTTCTGATAATATGTTTTATTGAAAAATGCTGTCTTGATGAGAAGTTAAAAACTGCATTCATAACAATTTGAATTTTCAAATTCAAAGCAAAATTTCCATGGAAAGCCTGTCCTAAATCAGAGTAACTAGATTTTATCCCAGACTGTAAGTATCCAGCAGAGACACAGCAAAAGTATATTGGCCAAGAAGGACGGCACGAGCTTGTAGTTCCCTTGAATGAGGGACAATGATTTCCTCCAGTGACTGAAAGCATCAAGAATTTTTATTAATTAGTTAAGCATTCAGGTAAGCCCACTTGTGGTTTAACACAGCCAGCAGCTAAGCACCACACAGCCATTCGCTCACCCACCCCTCTCCCTCTCTGGGATGGGGGAGAGAAACGGGAAAGTGAAGCCTGTGAGTTAAGATAAAGACAGTTTATTAACATAGGAAAATAATAATAATAATAACAATAATAATAACAACAACAATAATAGTACTGCTAATAATAATGTGTACGAAACAAGTAATGCATAATCCAATTGCTCACCACCTGCTGACCGATGCCCAGCCTAACCCCGAGCAGACAGCCTCCCCAATAGATACGGCTAGCCACCCCTATCTATTGTTTAGCATGACTTCAGAGGGTATGGAATAACCCTTTGGCCAGTTTGGGTCAGCTGTCCTGGGTCTGTCCCCTTCCAGCTCTTGCTGCACCCCCAGCCTGCCCGTTGGCAGGACAGAGCAAGAAGCTGAAATGTTCTTGGCTTGGTGTAAGCACTGCTCTGCAACAATTAAAACATCAGCATGTTATCAGCACTCTTCTCATCCTAAGCCAAAACATAGCACCCTACCAGCTACAGGAGGAAAATTAACTCTGTTCTAACTGAAACCAGGACACCATTGTAAAGAAAATCTTGCATTTTTGTTCGTGTACTGTCATTGAATTGGAAAATAAACAAAAAAATATAGATCTAATCAAAATTATTCATTAACCCTTTGTTTTTTTTTTTTACACAAATCTGTATTTTTTTTACATAATACATCTGTTTTTGTTTTTTACACAAATTTGTATTTTTTTAATATAAATCTGTATATACATAGTCAGCAACACTTACAACAATACTTAGAGGTAAGCAACACATCCAGTATATGAATGACCCAAGCCTTTCAATTTGTTTTGTGTGACAGAGTAGAAAAAGAACATAAAATCCTTTAAAATAATTCCTTTGGTATTAGCTTTTCAGTAATTCTGGGTTAGCAACAGAGAACTTGTTCAATAGCTTGGATATTCTAACACATTCAGTTCATTTTGCATACACTCTACTACTCAAAAAACAACGTAATTTTATGTTTGTGCTGCATGTGTAAAGCACTTTCAAATTAATTACACTTTACATTGATTTTTTTTTTCAGGCATAATTATTAACCCTCAGAAAGTCTTCTAACAATCAATTTATACTTAATTAACCTCTCTCTGACATACCCTTTGGTATTTCAGTTGACACATTTTCTAAAAAGTTAGTTCCAACATGCATGAATATCTCAACTCCTTGTTACCATTCTATACTGCTTTAATCCAGATTGCATCACCCAGGTCCACCTCACCAACTGACTGGGTCAGTTGAGCAAAGATCTGCAAGATCAAGGAACATTATATATATTTCAGTGCATAACAATGCACTATGAGCAAGTAGTTATCAAATCCAGAGTGGTAGCCCTGGGATCAGCAAGTTTAGCTGTGACAGACAGCATTCTTGTGCCTAGCACAGGAATGGCTAATGGTAGTCCAGGCAGGGAGATACTAATGCAACAGTCCACATACAAGCAGTATTTTTTGGTAACTAGCATTCATCACATGCTCTTTGTTCTACAGCAGAATAATAAAAAGGAGAATAAGGCAAAAACAAGATGGTGATACAAGATCTAGTAGGCAAACTCTTCAAGGGTTGTGTAAGACAGCTCTGGATTCTTACGAAGAGAGTTACTTTCTATAGTTTAGACAGCTGTTGAACAAGATGATCACAATTCAAGTCTTTTCACCTTGTACTAGATTAATCAGATTATACTTCATCCAAATATTATATTGTACAATACATAGTGTATATGGTATGTACAATTAACATAGCATATATTCGTGTAACTATCCACTAATAAATAAATAAATTAGCTTGAAATTATATGTATGAGAAAAGAGCATTTCCTTACAACAAACACCAAGAAATCATTCCACTGAGAATGAAACTCAGGAGTTTCATTCAGGAGGGAATCCAGTTTTATCTGTGACCAGATAATGTATTCCTTCTCCAAGTCAAAGAAACAAAAAAAATATCTTAAAATAGGCTACACTTTCTTGTAAGATGTCCTTGGCTCTACTTTTTTGCTTCATCTCAGAAGACTCCAGGGCAGGAGACAGCATGAGATTAGCAGCTGGAGTATCTGCACCATTAAGAGCAAAGGCAGCACCAAAAGCAGGAGAATGGAAACACTATCGACTGAATACTTTCAATGTCCGTGTGTCCTCAGCACCCTGCACAGGAGCTGCAATCGATTACTAGAGCCTAAAGGCTGGAACAGCTCTGTGACCTGACCATGAATTTCCTGAGCCTTGTGTATGCCAATCACATTAAACCACTCTAGGAGAAGCCGTGGTCTACTTGCATCCATTTCCACCCAACAAACTGCGTATTTCATAAATATTACGAGTTCCACAGGTAGACCAACAAACACTGCAAACTTCCATTACTCACACATTATGCTACAGCATCCAGAAAGGATGGTATCTATACTGAAATGTTTCTTACTCTCTCTGTGCGTGTGAAAGTTTTATTTTCTTGTTTGTTTGTTTGTTTTTTCATATAGTGAAATGTGGAGCACCTCACCACTTTCCAGTTGAGCTACCTGGTGTTTTATCATTAGTACTTTTGATACTTGATAACGTAGGCTACTTAACAAAGTTGGTACTTATAGAAAGGTTATGGAAGACTTGTCATGAAGCATTTGATGAATTTTCACCATGGTTTTTGATGATGTAATCAGAAATTATGTACAAACATCTTTTCTGAAGTCAATAATCACTGAAATAAATGTTATTAAATGCACTTGATAGTTATCATTATGTTTGTGTTGATTTTTAGTTAGCCAGTGGAACTCCACATTTTCACCAATAGGAGTTAATATAGGAGATAAAAAAGAAAAAGGCACAACTTATTAACAGCAGTGAATGAAAACAGACACAGTCCTATCCCATTAAAAGCAGAGACATGCAGGATGGTATGACAGCCACAGACAGGCTTCCTAGAGATCTCAGCAGTCACATAAAGCTTAGTATCTGAAGGAAAGCACACTGCACTGCTCGGTTTTATCTTCATGTTGATTTTTTACTGTGTATTATTGGGAAGACCTAACAAACTGTTAGTGAAGTATAGGAATGATTTAATTTCTGAGCAGAGCTGTAGTCACTCAGAAAATCTCACAATTGTCTTTTTACCTTTCTGTAAAATTCTGGAAGGGCTCATCAAGCCTTGCGTGTCAAAAGCTGCTAATGCCTATAGAAACTTTCTGACCCAGGCACCTTCACATGGCATACATCTCTCTAAACTTACCAGCAGTACAGATGTATTGAGTTTTCCTCCTCACCTACCCCCACTTTAATTCCTGCTCTTCTGGTCACACTCTTACTGCCATTTACTTCAAATTGTCTCTTTACCTGTTGCTTCTGAGGTACAACACAACAAATCCATCCAAGTACAGTGTCATTACACCTGACATTGCAGTTAAACATACAAAGAAAAGGCAATTTGGCCAAATTAATGTTTTTGTTTGCCACATAATAGTGGCAAGAAAAGCATCCCACATAATCTCCATAAACCATGATCATTTATTAATAGTAATATCAATGCCAATAACCAACTTCAAGGATACCATCTTAAAAGCTGAAGTATCCACAGTATCTAAATAATTTGTATAAACCATGAAATTATATCTTTCTATACCTATACAGTGCATCACATTTTCAAGAGTAAAATTCAAAATTCATTGTAGAGGCCTGTATGTTCAGTTATTGGTGTACTTTTTTTTAGGAGGAATAAAATAACCAAAATAGATTGCATGCATTTTATTTAGTCTATCAAATTAGGATCGCAGTTCAACAAGTAAAACTGTTTGTAACAGCTTTCCAACTATGTATTTTACTTTCTAGTTTTATTTGTGAACTTAATAACGAAGTTTTGTGTCACTGATAAGGATAACACTAATTAGTCATTCAACACTAATTAGTGTTGTCCTGATAATCCTCTGGTGAAAATGATAGTCTCAATAATTTACTCACCAGCTCTCTCTTCATAGAGAACACACACAGTCTCCAGGAAGAATGTGTTTGCAGGTACGGAGGTGTCACATTAATGACGGTTTCCTCCGAACATCTGAGGAAAAAAATAATATATATAGATGTCCTTACCAAAATTTATCATTGACTGGCTTCCCTGGAAAAATTAGTTCTGGCCATTTTACATTCCATATTGAGACTCTCCCTGTACCACTATATTTATTTAAAACAGCAACAATGACAAAACCCCACAAAATATTTTGTGGTAAAATTCAAGAAGAGTCTTGTTTATTTCATTTTAATTTGAAATCTATTCTTATTGAAGATGCCTATAAAATTTAATTTGAGAACCATAACTTATATCTACAGATTTTAAAGCAGTCTAAAGAGTTTTATAACAGAGATAGAATTTTCTATTAAATTGCAGAGGTTTCTAAAGTTTTATTGAATCCGATTCAAACTCTACACTAGACTATGAAAACAATGTTAAAGGGTTTTTACATAAAAGGAGACTGTAGGAATTAAATGTCAGAATGTTTCTGATTCTTCCAAGATGATCTCTTGCATATGAACACTAGCACTTGAACATGTACTAAACAAAACATAAATTACTTTTGCACATAAAGTAATGCAAGCACATGCTTACTTATCTTCATGAGAGTCAGAGTTTAAATGAGACTGCTACTATTTTAGAATACTGGAATATTTATTTATTTATTTATTTATTTAGGTGCAATGAAGATCCAAGTTGTTTTTGGGAAATGCTGGCTATACAGTTATACAAATAGCTGTTTTAATATTACAATAGAAAAGAGTTTGCCACTACAAAAATCATAGTCAATGGAACTAAGCTTATAACTGAAATGACTTATGTTGTTTTAATAGCTGAAATGAAAGAAAATTACTGAAGCGCATTTGCAACACAAAAGCACACTTTAAGTGAAAAAAACATTGATTATGACATTTTTCAGACAGTAATTTGGTTTGCGCTTTCCTTGTAGTTATGTTACTGACAATCAATTTTTTAAAATAAGGTAATATTTGGGGAATAAACATGCAGCTCTATTTTCCACACAGAGAAGAAGGAACCAAAACAAAGACATTGAAACTTACAGAAAATCTGCCAAAAGGTCATGTAAACACATGACACTATTATTATTATTATTTTCTTTTTGGCTGGTGCAGCGTCAATCCATCCTCAGGCACTAAAGATTATCAGACAATTTTGCTGACTACTGCTATTGCTTCTAATGTGCATGTATCTATTTTAAAACTATTTCATCAGTATAAGTTCTTTTTCTGCAACCTAATTCTATTGAGAAAATAAGAAGGTTGCAGTTTAGCTATTCTAATCCTACCCATTTTAATAAACATCTGTCCTGCATGTTTATTCTAGTGTAACAGCTGGCCACACGCATTTGTGTTAAAAGAATGTTTTGCACCTCTTTGCAAATCTTTGTTTCAGTTTCCTTCTCTGTTGTACTTACTGCTCTCACCTTCACCTGACTGAATCTTCTTTTTTTCCTCTTTTCACCCAAGAGAGGCAGTACTACTTTATTTCTTTCAAAAACGTGGATTTTCCATGATACTTGTTCAGTAGCTAGGCCACTTGATCCCGTACTAAACTAGTTAATTGGATGAACAGAAGTAATACTTATGCCTCTGAGAACAGAACAGATAGTTTTTCTAAAAATATAGGGGTCTGGCTGATTGCAGATTAAAATCTACTGTGGAGCCAAAAGCTCCACAGTAGAAGAAAAAAAAAAAAAAAAAGACAAAAAAAAATACAGCATCTTTTTGTGATTCACAAAAGGAAGCTGAAGCTTATAACATTGTTACAGGGGGAGTAGGGTGTAAATGAAATCTTCAATTTTTAGGACAACATGGTTGCCTTAAATATCTGTAGAAAGCAGCCTGGCATTTCATTCAAGTCTAATTCTAACCAAAAACTACAAAGACGTAAATGAAATACTAAGAACAAAAATCTACCTATCTTTGGGTTAGCGGTTCATATGCCGCGAAAGCTAAGAGTATCCAAAGATCCATTGCTGCCATCATACATCTGCTCAGCTTAAAATGTGAAATGAGTCAGCAATTTCTACCTAACACTTTGCTTTTTATGTATCCCCATCACAACTGGCACTAATTAACGTTGCAAAGAAGTGGAAGATATTAATTCAAGTGGAGTGTCATGCTAGAAAAACTCTGCTGCTTCTCCGTTAGTACAGTTACAGCCCTAATTGGCTGTGTAAACCCTAATTGGGTGTAAAGACTGCATATTCCAGGGAGAAAAAACATCTCCCTTTCCATTCAGAAACAACTACTCTCAGCAACACTTGGAAGCAGCTTAGCACATGCATTTGTGCTACTCATGATGAATATGCCTTCTCAATATTGAAAAGTTTTTATCCTCTAGGAGTATCTAACATTTAGAAGCACTATATCCAACTTGGATGTTTCTCAGTCTTCTAGACGAACAACTGGCCATTGGGTTGTGGTTATCTTTTAACAAGAACTATGTATTAAATGGGGGAAAGGGGACACCCTTTCTAAAATACATTTTTTTCTTTGTCCCTGGGAGGGAGTAGCTGAAAAGCAGAAATGCCGTCAGTATCAGAACTGAGTCCCTCAGTCTTTCCTTCTGAAAAGACAAGCTTTGTTGTATCTGCAACATTTTCCATTCCAATATATTTTGCCTTTCAAGAACAACCAGACATCAATGTATCTCCACTCATCTCCACACTCCGAAAAGGCAGTGTGGTCCCCATTGCTCCTCTACTACTTATATTAAAGCTGAATATAAGTTTTATGCTTTGCCCCAAAATGCTGAGTCGTACTAACACCCAAGATCACAAATACATGACATAATTTTGTTAACAGAGTTAACACCCTGCACCCCAGTGAACCTGTACAAAACCATACTGGATTGACACCCATTTCTTTTACAACATCTACTCAACACATCCCATACTACAACTATTGCCAAATGGAAATCTTAATACACATTTTGAAAATCTTGGACACAAAACTGTTTTTGACAATCTATTGTTGAACACAAGAGTATAAATTAACCAAAAAGCCATTCTGCACTGGGTGTACGTGTTCAGGTTTTGGTGGCAGCAGTGTGGCCACAAGGCCTCTGCAAGGTTCTGGCTGGTCCCATCTGTTACCAGGTCCCAGTGCAAGGCCCGGCTAGGCCCAGTAGCACTGCCACTGGCAAAACATGTTGGAGTAAGGGCAAAATGCTGCCCAGCAGTGAGGTGTGAGGGCAAAAGTGTGAGAAACGTCCTTGGCAACAGCCAGGCCAGGGAGGAAGGAGGGACAGAGGTTATGCACACAGGAGTTGCTCCCCTGCAGCCTGTGGAGAGACAAGAGTTGAGCAGATATCCACCCTGCACCCAAGTAAAAGGAGCGCAGTGCTGTTTCATGGCAGGTTCTGGAACAACACAAATTCACATTTCACTGCTATTTTTTTGTCAAGCAAGAACTGCATGAGCAGGAAGAAGAGAACTAGAGAAATGTAGATTCATTCACTTTTCCATACAACTATTTAAAATTGAAATCTCATTCTGAAGGAACAAAGAACAGCCAAAGACAAAATAGAGAATGAGGTAATAAGCAACCCAGAAATAGATCATGTTGGAATAGCCCAATCTCTTTCACTTCATAAAATAATTCCTTGTCTAGAGAAAAGAAATGCAGTAAAATCTCTTTGGACTTCAATGAAACATGTTATACTACACATTGTAAGGCATTTTATTTGAATGGAGTAAAATGATACATGTGTTAAAGTGTGGATAAAAGGAAAATAATAGTGTTTTCTATGTTTTCTAATGAAAAATAGATGAATAATAAATGATCTTTGAGGTCAAGGTTTAATATTCAATATTCCATTTCCAATCTGGCTGCAAAATGCTGGAAGTTGTTAATGAAACCTGTTAATAAAGCAGTAAGTCATCATCACCACAAGGAAAAAATAGAAATATCTGTAAAAAGATTTGGATGACCTTGAAATCATGCTTTGAAATTCAGTTGCACAAAGAGCCTGATTTATTTATTTATTTATTTATTTTACATCAAGAAATGGGCTTATCCATTGGAAATGACAAAGGTAAAGTCGAGATAAATCAGTCAACAATGTCAGGCAGTTTTAAAACAAATATATGACACTAATGGTATAGAGTGATAATTTCTAAACTACATAGGTTTGCAACTAGACTAATATGATTTCCTTTCAATTTTTACAACTCTAAGCACCCATGTGCAAGAAGTATTAATTCAACAGCTGAAACAACACTATGTCTGCCACTTTACATATTTGCCAGCTAAATATTTCCAAGGTTTTCTGAGCTTCCTCAACCACTGTCAGGTTCTTTCCCCATAGTGTTGTATGTCTGTCCTTTAACTGGCTCCTGTAGCATTCAACTCACAACAGAGTATTCCTAGAGTAATGAATTTATGTGGTGGAACAGATAATTAATCCCAAATCATCTTAAGAGGCCTTCAGCTTTCATTTTTTTAATCTAACTGAACAACTTCCTATCTCAATTTCTGGTGACATCTATGAGGGAGGACTTAAGAGATTTAAATATGCTTTTAAGTGTATGTGTGCATAGACACACACAATTCCATGGGACTGAAACGGGATATCTCCAGTTGTGTTGAGGCAAATGGTTGACGTGATTGAAAGACTCCTTTCTGTCACATCTGAAAGGCTGTGGTGAATGTGGCAGGTCTCTGGTCATTAGAAGGCAGTAAATTTCACATCCAGATAGAAAAAGGCAAAAAAAAGGAGGTTCCAGGGAAATACAGGCCACCCAGCCTCAGTTCATTCATGGGAACACTGTAGAGCAAATTCCTGCGAGTACCAGCACAAAGGAGATATTGATAAACTGGAGAAGTGCTAGCAGAAGGCCACAATTATAATTACAGGGCCATCATATTTTGCATGAGGAAACAGCATATACTCACCCGGAGAAAGCTTAGGGGAGAATCTCACTGTTGTTTTCAACTGTCTAATAGCTTACAGAGAGGATGAAGTCAGATTTTTTCCCAGAGGTGGACAGAGAAAGAATATGAGGTAATCATCCCGTATTGCAGTAAGGGAAACTCTGAGCAGGTATACGGGGTAGAAAATAACAGAAGGAGTGTTTGACCCCTAAAATGGGGCTCAGAAACTGTGGAATCTCCTTCTCTGCAGTTTCAAAATTCACCCAGAATAACCTGAACTAACTTCAAAGTTAGCCTTGCTTTGAGCAGGGTATTAGAATAGATAACCTCCAGAGATCCCTTCTCATCCTGAATTATTCTATTATATACATATATACATACTCATGCATACACAGAGCTTCTTTTTTGACTACAGCACCACACTGCTCACCTCACACTACAAAATAAATATAGATACATGGTTTCCCAATTTCTGTTGGAGGAGAGAATGACCCTGAATTGTTAGCATTAGTCTCTTGTTGCACACTCCCAAGCAACATGCTCTTATTCAGGAGGATTACCAGAATCAGTAATGGCCTTTGCTCCTGCATGGATTTAGAGTATTTGCAAGTATAACTTGTGCTGCACTGAGGTAGGCAGAGTAAACAAGACTATAACAAAGGAGCAATACCAATGAGTTCTGGTTATCAATGTCAGGCTTCAAAAGAGAAATTTCAGTGCTGAAAAGATGAAAATCTGAACAACTGGGACTAAACAGAGTTTCTCATTAGAATAGGAAAAAGTTCAGAGATGTGAAAACTTAGTTATAATGGACAATCTCTTTGCTATTTGTTTTCATGTATTACGTTTCTTAAGACAATGGAAAACTAATTCCTTACTTACATAAATAAGCATCATGTGACATATTTGTGTGTTCACTAAGATTTACACAAAAGCTACGGAGAAAAAAATATTGTACTTTCCAGAGACAGTGTGATGGTTAGAGCCTGTCATAATGATAAAAGCACCTAACCTTGTTGTCAGTAGATGTCTTTCTTGAAGTAGCTTTGGAGCCGAATTTCCAAATTCAGTGGAAACCAGTAAGATTAATTCTAACATGCACAGTTCATTACCTCTCACAGAAAACCACCATCAACAGAGTTTAATAACTTGCTTCTGTTGATGTCTCCAATAATAATTATTGATTATGTCAAAAAAATTACATTTTATATAAGACTACTGCAGAACACATACAGTAACTAACTGCCAGCTGATACTTTGCCAATTTGATTTATTAAGAGTTATGTATACACAAGCGGCAGCTAATGTGCTGGCTGCCTTCCTGCTATGCCTACTCTATCCTAGTCCCTCCCCTTCAATGCTAATCAGTGAGCAGAGCATAACAAGGAGATAATTACACATTGCTTCTATTTGTGCCAGGAGACTTTATGTAAATATTTTTAATACATTCAGTTACTTTTCTCTAGCTACAGGTTACATTATAAAGCAGAAGTTGAGAGAGAAGCATTCAAGCTTTGTTATTTGGTAGTAACTATTCAGACCATGTTTAAGATGATACTAAAAATGTGCAATTTGTCTTTTAGTTTGCTTGAAACATATGACAATATTTATTTTGTATGAAGCATAGTAGAAAAGATGCAATAGCTAAAGTAACTGTTAATATTGAATGTCTGAAAGTGAATCTATGTATTACATTTTTGGAGGCCAAAACGTGCTCTACTATCCTGTTACTTAAAACTGGGTATATGCAAGCCATTTTTTAATTTTAGTTTTGTAAATATCCATATGAAAATCACTTGAATTCTTCCTTCTCTATTCAAAAAAGCTCACAAACTCTCATAGTAATGCCAAATTCTCTCAAAGTCAGTGCTATGAAAAAATTGTCAGAAAATTAGAATACTCCATAGAGATAAATACTCCATACAGATAAATACAACAATGAGCTTAGCTTATATAATGTTCATTAGGAGAAGCAGCAAATAACATAAAATAAAAAAGTCTAAACAAGACGCTAAAGATTCAGGCTATTGCTAGCAAAAATATTTCCTTTGTTCCTCGTTTTAATATTAAAATTAAGTAGGAAAGCAAACTAGATTTTAGTATTCTTAAACACATAGCTTTTCATATTACAATAAAAATGGAGGAACTTAAAGAAAATCTCAGAACAGCTAATTCTAATTTGTTTATACCAAAAACAACACTGTCCCTTGGAAGTGGACACCTTCATATAAAGTCATTGGACTGTTGTTATTTCGATGGGCAGGGATGAGCCAATGGCAACTTGCTGATAACAATTAGATGAGATGAAAAAAAAACATGCACTCTTTAAAAGAGCAATGGTGCTCCTGATAACAGAGAATTAATTGTTTTACATGATTGGCCACGTCTGGAACTTACTTCACTGCAGGCTTAAATTTAGTATTAAATGTGCATCAATAACAGTGTGCAAATAAAAATCATGTAAGCAGACTGATTTAATGCCAACCTAATGAGACTGGAAACTCTATTTAAAGAATTACATTTGAACCTTTATCAAATAAAGTACTTAAGAGGGATGGGGCTTCCCTGAATTTACTAGAGTAGATTTCAGTGGCTAATGAGAGGATCAAGACTAAATGTCAAACTAAGTAATATGATAAAATCTTCATTTCTGCTGCTTGCCAATTTAGTCTCAGTTTTCATACACCTTGTTGTATGTAACAGGTTAGTAGGTTAAATTTGAATTTCCAAAAATAGTAAACTCCTTTATAAATGCTCATTCTGAACATATCATCTGAAGTCCCAGCATCCAAAAAAGATTAGTGCAATACATACAAACAACAACAACAAAAATTACTGAATGGTCAGGGGTGAACCAAATTCCTAAATTCCCAGTTACTGACAGGTTCTCATGGAAGCTATAAGGAATATTTTTAAAAGTTTGTGATATAAAGGCAAATACATTAATGCCTGCAAATATCAGTCTTATTTATTTATTTATTTTATGTAGCGCTAACATAAAATAAATGACTTATATGATGAATAATATTATTTATCCTGTCTGCCTGGTTATGGTTAAGTTTTCCTTAACGTTTTTCTATGACAGGGATCTGCATCTGATCAATGTGCAGGCAAAATATGGAAATTCACAAACAAGTATGGAATTGGACATATGTAGCTTGACTATTTATTTATTTATTTGCATGTAAATGATCATATTTCCTTAATAATTTTGTCTGCTTATTAAATTCAGAAAATCTGTAACTTTTGGAGACTTGACCACCATTCCAAACACTCAGATTTTCTGTCATAATGACATCCTTGCCATGCTTTGGTTTTCCAGTAAAAACAACAATAATCTAATTGAAAATCAGAAACAATATCATTTGATTTAGCTAAGCCAGCACACTGCACAACCAGAGTTAGGTAGTGCTCAGCTATGGTCTACTTCACCAGAAATTAATATTTCCACATGGGTTATTGCTGGCTATACAATACCTAAACCACAGAAATGTGAAAACATTTGAACATAAACAACCTTATCACTTTATACATGTCAACAACTACAACTCTATCTCAGTAATTTTTCAGGCCTTCCCATTTATGCTGCAGACCATTTCTGACCAAAGGCGCTATGTGGAACATTTTTAAGGATTAACCTTGCATAAGATGGCCTTTAGAAATAAACATTTTCAAGAAGATCAGCAGGGGTGGGGAATGATGAAAAAGAAAGGAAGTCCAAAACGAAGCTTTCAGATTACCTTTAGAAATGTGCAGGAATTTCAAAAGGATAAAAAAATATATTAAAATATGATTTATTTTTTTTACCCTCTCATGTTTCTGCAAGGGACTCTAAATATCATCATGGGAGAAATCAATTTGCAGCAGCTGTGGACTGCCTTAAGGGCTTGAGGAGCTTAATTGGAAAAATGTTTTAAAAGTTAAAAGGCCAGAGTCATGTCAAGTACATGAAGCAAAAACTCACAGATGTTTTTAAATGTATTCATTACACAGTATTAGGAAGGATGGCATCATTGTAAGTAAAAAATGTTCCAAATGGTCATTAAAAGCTGCTCTATTGATGAATTCTAATCAATTACCAAAAATATTAATATGAGCATGCATATTATATTTTAATCTATTCAAAAATTTCTATTAGTTATTTTTAAGAATTATCTTTTAATACATATTTAATGTATAGAGGCTAAATTTTCAGGTACTTAGAAACATAATAACCACTTAATTAAAGTCAGGATTGAAATTTAACAGTTCACTTAAGCTACTCCTCTCCTAATTTAGTTTTCCTCTTTATGTTGATTTTAGTGTTCATGCAGGGAGAAAATCTGACTTTCATGAAAACTGAAGCCCAAATGCATACATATGAATGGGCACAAAACCTCTGGCTTTTAATTTCAGAGCTAAAATTCATACTTACTCTTTGGCTTAACTATACATAGAAATAATGTTGGCTTTAAAAGCATCTATTTTTGCAGAGTTACTCAGACCTTGAGGATGAAAATAATACAGGAGGGAAATAACGTCCAGATAAGTGGCAATTCTACTGTTCACCATTACCTCCCTTCATTAGAAGTGTGTATTTTACCTTTCTCATCATCATCCCTCATCAGTGTTGCTTATGAAGCAGACAGCAGCATTCATTACCCATCATTCCCAAGGAGAGGTTCTTTAGCTTTTGATCTCTCCAGTGAGATATGATGTGAAATGTGGATAAAGCCATAACCAGCACATCTCATCTGGACATACTCAGTACATCATGTATAGCTGATTTATATGTATAATGTGGCCATTTTCCCATGCTTTTCTCAAGATTGTTGGAAACCCATAAATCCAAAAACCACCAACAACACTAAGAGCTGTATCCATCACTCAAACCAGTATGTACAAGTTTGGTGTTCACATAAGCACAGTAGAGGTAGGTATGTAAGCATTCAGCTCCAATACTTCCAAAAAAATAAAAATAAAAATAAATCACCTGCTCTAAGACATTCATTCTACTATGATGAATATATAATATTCAAAAAATATAATCAAAACATATAATTGCAAAGACTGATCACTGATAATCGTTAAGTGCTTATTTACAGATCAGACAACTGGTTATATTTTAGGAGGCTACTTTGAGATGAGTAGCTCTCATAAATTCTGCTCTTATTTATTACTCAGTCATCTACCTTTAAAACCTTGCACAAACCGGCACAGCACACATTCTTAGAGATTCCAAAAATTATTAACATGAAACTTCAGATAATTTCATCAAAAGTGCCTTACATAGCTCATCATCAGGTTAACTGCAGAGTATCTGGACAAAAAGAGTTTAATAGTGTCCTTGCCACTTTATTTGAGAAGGCTTTTTTTTTTTTTTTTTTTAAATTTCCCTGCAGAAATACATTATTCCACTAAGTATGTTCAACTACAGCTAAACTGTAATCCAAAACTGATTTAAAGAAGCAATTCAAAGAAAATGCTGCTTTTCTGGAACTGCTCTAACCATCCTAGAGGTAAAGGAGGTCATGAAAATCTTAATGTTTTGTCTCATTCTCGCATTGCAACTCACACGGCTTTTGAGTACTATTCCAGATGTGCAATGGTGTTACATGTCTGGAGAGAAAAAAAAAAAAAAAAAAAAAGTACCCTTGATTATATTTTGGTAGTGTTAATTTACTGCACCACAGCAACAATAATTGAGCGATGATGCCATAGTTCATTATATCTGCACTGGTATTAGTAATGTTATTCTATGAATAAACAGTCTGTAATTTATCATACAAAAAGGTATAAACAGATTGTTCTAATAATGATTAGGTTTATACAATATTTCTAGGTTTTTAGATTGAACACATTATCAAGGACCTCAGCTGTAAGTGGTATAAACTGTGATATCCTCATTGGTCTATTTACAGTTTCTCAGTCTAGTGCCAAGCACTCTCTGGTGTTACAGAGGATTATTTATTCAGTACTTATTATAATTCTCCTTCTTCTGCGTTCTGCTTCTTTCTATCTTCTGAGTTCTCCCCGATTCACCCTCTGCTGGAGTTAGTCTGAAAGCCTGCACCAGCGAAGCTCCTTCTCCACCTCCTGCACTATGACACAAGACCCCCTCCCAAAACCTGTTACCTTCTGGGCGTCCTCCACATCTCCAAAGACTGTTACATGTTCTTATATAGAAATCACCATGTTATGCTGATAAAAACCCAATGCAAAAGAACCAGTCCTAGTCACTGCATCACAAAGGCTGTATCTTTTTAAGTAGTAAGGTCAATAAATGTTTTACCTAAGAAAATATTCAACAGCCTATTTCTGTTTAGAAAAAAATCAGCTAAACAGGTTTTAAGTACTTGTCTGTCTCCCCATTGCATATATAAGGCTGATCTCTATCATCTCCAAATCCATCTGCTTGCCAGCTTCTCTAGTCTCTATCAAAGACTAGTAATCAAAAGCCTCTGATGATCTTTTATGTTTTTACAATAAATAGCTCTGAAGCTATCTGTTATAAAAATTATGAATAGCAGTGAAGCTATGACACAGAAGTCCTCTACAATAAGAAACTAGAATTAAAAGATGGATTAGTTCAATAATTGAACTAATTATTGGGGAAGGAGATTACACAAAGCCCCAGAAATTGTACTGAGCCCCTGTGGAATGCATTCTTGTGACAGGATATGAAAAGAGTCCTCACCCACATCAGAAATTATTTGTCAGGAATACAGACCTGTATGCTAGGTAAATGGAGTCCAAGAGACTGCTTGTTTATAAAGAAATATCTATCCAATCACTAAAAAACAAACTAACAAAATCCCAAAGTCCTTCATGTAGAACTTCCTGAACGCCTGGCCTTTCTCATAAACTCCTGGCCTTTTCACGTAGACCTGTGAGGTTCAGCTTTTGTTTGAGGATACAGAGGTGAAACTCAGTCACTGGCTCCAACTTTACACCTACAGCTAGCACGAGGCTGAAAGAATGCAGGCTGAGAATCGGGTAATTCCGAGCACCTATCACTTTAAAACTTTATTAGTAAGTATATAGGCTATGTAATATGTATATAGGCTATGGACTTGAGCCTCTACTGTGCCACTCCAAGTTTCTATCTTTGAAATTTAAGTAATTATTTTGTCAGAATGATATTACTAAAGTGTCTCAGTTTTAGCAGTGAAACCATTCAGTATTTCCACCATTTATGTGTACAATACTTACTTGCACAGTTTCCCATAGCTACTTCCAATACAAGTCCAAAAGCATGTTCACAGTTGGAAATATCCCTGAAAGCTTTTCCCTCTTTTTTCTTTTCCTACCTCATTGTAAAGAATCTTGAGCATCTCTAGCTTTAGAGTTTATTCTGCATTTGGCTTTCTCAGTGCTAAGAGATGCCACAAGAAATAACACATGCCATGTCAGAACAGAGAGGTGTATTTGCTGATTCCTCTTCTGTTAATAAATCAGAGAAAACACCCCCACCTTTTCTATTTTAAAGATATAACTGGAAACAAACAGCTAGCTTTGCAATATTTATTTTTCTGTATTCAGACTATTAATTGGTGTGCACCGTCCTGTCACTGTTATTCAGCCTTGACTAAGTCTGTACTCCTCATGACTTCCTCTGGCAGTAAGTCCACAGAAAGATTTGCTGGGGGCAGCCCCAGCTTTGCAATCTCTGCTGCCACAGAAACCCACAGGCACCGTCGGATTTCCTCCTGGACCAGGGCAGTCTCTGACACCCAGCAAGGACAACCTTCTCCTAGGGCTGGGGCAGCAGCAGCTAGCTGGAAACATCTGCACAGTAGCATTTTCACAACTGATCGTTTTAATTTACTAGTTGCTGTTTCATTTACACACCCTGAAATTTATTTTATCGTTTTCATTTTCTACTCATAATACACACAGGAGGAAAATGAGTCAAAAAAGTCATACCAAAATAACCTTTCAGGGTATTTTGTAGGTAGATGGGATATTCTGATATGGAACTCCATTATTTTTCCATTTAGGCATTACAATATCCTTTAACTTACTCCCATTTTCCCTGCCTAATTTGCCATCTCTTAGATGCCAAGAATGTGTAGAAATCTCTGAGGGGCGTTTCACTCATCAGCAGAAAAGGAACATTGGAATAATGACTTTCAGGCACTGGTGGCAAGTATTGTATTCTCAAAAGCATAAGATCAGAAATGGAAAAACTCCTAATAGGTCACCTAATCTATCTTTCTGCACAAACTGAGTTCTGCATAGCTGAAACATCCTCTATTTTGTTAAGAAGTTGTCTGCTTTGGATTCCATACTCAGATTTCTTTCTGGCAATACAGTCATATGCTCTTTCCCATGTCCCCTTTCAGTTTCAAGGAGTTGAAATTCAGAATACATAAGAACAAAGGATGAACAAGCTCAGAGAGTTGTTACATTAAAACCACCATCTTAGGCTGATATAACCCAGACTTTTGGGCTCTGTATTAACATGAAAAAATATTAGACAGGCATAATGTTTCTGTGGCAATAATTCCTTTCTATATGTATTGGAATAAATTTAATCTTGATGAAACTCCACCTGATGCCAATGCAGTGACTACTGCCTTTCAAATACACCTCTAATTCTCAAGTCAGGAGGAGGAGATCTTGAAATTCTGGAATAATGACCTGTCTTACACATTCACTGAAGTTACGCTTTAGCATTTTTAAGAAAAAATAATAATCTGTTTGCTAATAGGTCCATATTTGCTCTCTGCTTACTTCCGCAACTTTGGAGTTACACCACTACTTTATTTGTGTTACTGTCATAAATAGGGACTTAAAACATTAAATGTCCCCTGACCTAAGCATCTGTTTAAATCAAGCTACATTATTCAACCAGTTTCATTAGCAGAAGCTGTGACACAGTATCTACCCAGATCCGTATGTTGTTAGCAAACATCTCTAGACCACAGATCACCAAGAGGTGTTAATCCTGTCAGGAGTTTCAGGCCATAGTCTTATGCTACCAGGGGAATAAGTCTTATTTTTTAATACATCCTGAGGATGAAGGAATTAATTAAGGATGAAAAAACAAAAAGGTTTATCTTATATTCAGAGAGCTGTTCTGTGGATCTGGGGAAAAAAGACACCTCATATGTTCAGTCGAGTGACAAACCACCACAGATGGATGAGGAGCTGACCTTCTAAAGCATCACTCTGCAGAGCTGAATTAGTGTAAAGGTATAAATAATCACCTATTAGTATTGCAGCAGAAGCAGTGATTCTGTCATACCGCAGGCAAGATTTTGTTTGTGTGTAATCACAGTTGCTACGGGGTAGACAGGAGTGAAGAGAGACAAATAAATTATAACCTTTTTGCAAAAGTAAAATCAAAGTAGTTTTGTGGAAGCGTTTAAAGCAATAAGAGTTCTTCCCAAATGGGGCTTCTTGTATTCATTTTGACAGCACGAGATTTTTTTTTTCCAGATCACATAAAAGCAAAAAAGAGAAAGTTTCTGTCATAGCTTAAGCCAGTAGTTTTCTCCTAGAAATGTGTTTACAGTTTTAGTCTCAACAGGGAGGCATGTTTTGCATGTAAATAGCAGGTGGTTATGGAGAGTTACTTTGACAGCTAATGTCTTGAGCTGCCTTGACATCTGTGGTCTAATAGAGTGGCTCTGTAGTAAGCGAAGTTCCTGATGAAAGGCAACCAAATTAAGTGGAGTTTTTCATCTCAGCTTCTAGTCGGCTATACCGCGACCATTCAAGGGGGAATGAAGAAATGATTAAAAAGAGATTGCACTCTGGCTCTGGTGGCAACTGACATAAATGAACTTGAAAAGACAAATAAGACGACACTAATTTTAAAGCCACGGTGGTTCTTCTCAGTCAGCTTCACTGGAAATTGCATTGCTGAAAGCACAGGTGGTTTGACTCTTGCCCAGAAAACAAGCAATGTCATGCTGCGACAGAGGGGGAAAGTCAAATGCACCCCAAAGAGAGGCAATTAAAGTATTTATCTTGTTTCTTCTTTTCTGTAAAGAATTAATAGCTACCATGTTCAAAACATCTCTCGGATCTTGTGCTTAGGTTTAATTCACATTTTCTTTCTTTCACTCTAAATTATAAACTGAAAATTACACTGCAGATCTCAGGAAGGTACATGATTCTCAGTAGTAATGTCTCTGCCAAAGAATTGATTTCCCAGGCTTTAATCATGAACTTTTCCTTTTCAGATGACAGCCCTTCCTGTTCATGTTCTCTTAGAATCACCTGTAACTTCTGAATCCTACAAAGCTTCTTGGGAAGAAGTATGTTATCCTCATGAAAGTCAAACAGATTCAAAAACTGTTAGAAAACTCCCAAATCTGTAAGACTCTATGAAACTACAGCAAATGTACAACTCATCCACAAAGGCATTTATTTATGTTTTTGTTTGTTTGTTTGTTTGTTTCATATGCAGATTAGAACAAGTGATTTTCAGGCATTTAAATGATTCACAGTTCAGATACCAACACATTCTGGCCCTTCCTACTGGACTTTCGAATTCAATTCAGTGGCTTTCTTGTAACAGAAAATTTATTCTTCAACAGCACTTATGGAAAGCTTACTACAAGAGCTGCCAAAGACATATTTTAAACAAAAAATATTAATGAAAATAGTACAGCATTTTTGCTCAGTAAAAGGTTATTACCGATATATTGCTACTGTCTAATTTTATGGTAAAATTTCAAAGCAAAAAAAAAAGCAGATGTTGAAGCATTCCATTCCTTCCTCAGACTGGAAACTATATTTTCAGAAGTGTTCTGGATGTTACATACCATACAACTATGAAATGAACGGGAGTTCAGGCAGCTGCTGTTTTGCAGCATGCTGCTCAGGCATTTACAAGAAAGCCACTCTCCAAATAACAAGTGAGAGCCCAAAGTGCAAATGTGACCGTCTTCTCATGGATTTGCACATTTCTGTGCCACCAGACCCTACAGTGGTGTGAAATATTCTTTGAAGGGAAAGAACAGTGTCAGTGCTAATCTGTTTTCTCTGAGAAACATCCCAGTTGAATGGGAGCAAAGATGAAAGCTGCATTTGAGACATGTAAGATACAACGTCAGTCTGCCAAGCTATAAACAAAATGACAGTCCTAACCGTTCCTTAATTATTCTGATTCTACTTTGCCTTCATATTGGTTGTTGGCAAGTGCACTTTATTTTGCCCTACAGTTCTGCTTCAGAGAAAAACTGTATTTGTCCTGCCTTTACTGTCTGTCAGAAGGATGCCATCGTACACATGGCAGTCCTAGAGGCATCTGTCTTGACAGGTAATCTCTTACATGATGTGTCCTGAGTCTATGTCTACTTCCTGCTCCAAAATGCAGGTAGAACTAGAAATATAATTGGAATAACATAGTACTGGCTTCTTCTTCTTTCATTCTATATATCTAGTTGCATCAGTTGTGTTATGTCCAGGGGCATTAAGAAGCTATGTGCATGTGGGGAAGGGAAAAGAAACTCAGATTAGATCAGACTCTGCTGAAAATTAAAACAGTGAAGCTCCATAACCAAATCCTGAAAATGAAATATTGACAAGAAGATAGTCCATAATAATCTCCTAAGTGTTCCTGCTCTGCCAACTATGTGCTAAAGATAGTCGGAGCCCACATTTGACTTAAGATGAAATTACCATGCAAGTGACATTTCCTCCTTTTGCATCTCACTATGAGACTTTAACTCAGAAGTCACAAACAATCAGAAGAGTTTGTTAAATCCTTGCCATTTTCTTTCAACTCTGCAGCCCTGACATAACATCATTAGCACTGATATGACTATAAAGCCATTGCTCAGCAGAATGAGGTTAACCACATATGTACCAGAGAGCACAAGTTGACAAGGAAATACCTAAATGCAGGGAAAAAAAAAACATGCCTGAGAACACATGGTAACAAGTTTCTGTTCAGCTGAGAAACAAATAGGTGGGAGGACGGCTGCAGCTAAAAACACACCGTGGGGGCAAGCTGCAGTTACAGGAAGCATTGCTGGGGCCTGATCCCATTAGTGCGTGAGGGCATGATCACTCTCATGCTCAGCCTAGCCCTGCTGTGCCCCTCTCACAGAGCTGGTAGCTGTTCACACCCTCCACACCCTCCTTCTCCAATAAATTGAACAAATCCAGCTATGATGACAGATTCCAAATCCCATCCTTCCTGAACTGAAACAAATTTGAGCACTCCCAGGAGTAGATTCACCTGGTAAGAGAGGTGAGAGGTGTAGATGGCTTTTTTTTTTTTTTTTTTTTCCCTCACCCAATCTAAAAAATCTAATCCGTAATAGATCATTGTGATACTTTTGTATGCCTTGGTCAAAAATTCAGCTATAAACTTACATAATTCCTCCTGTAGTGAACGGTATACAATGTGCACACAACCACTGTTCTTGTATTATAACAACACATTTGTATGTTAGCAGGAGAAAGCCACAAATGCACACACTCTCTCTGTGAGAGATACAGAAAATGCAGAATTGCTACAGGGTACACTGAATCGACTACAATTACCTCAAGACATTTTAATTATAAAAACACTAACTGCTGTAGGATAAAACTTTCAGTGATAATTAATAAATTATTGTATTACACCATTTTGATTGAAATTTCTCATTAATGAAGATACAAAAAGTGCAATAGCACAGTTATGGAAAAAAACATAAGATTATAACGTATGGAAAAACATAGGTATGCTAGGTATCTAATATACATCTGCATGCATAGGTACAATTTATTTATTATAGACTAGCCATCAGTCTCTGAATGAATTTTATCCAATAAAGAAATAAAGAAAAATATCAGACAGCAGGAAATAAAACAGAAAACACCTAATTGGTAGCTGTTGGTAACAACTTAGCATGTCTAATTCAGAGTAATTCCTCTGTCAAACTATACTTCCACTTTATATTCTCAATATTCTCCTTTGTGCCAAACCTGTCCAACAAAAACAAACAAAAACAGAATTGGAAAGTTGCAAAAAACAACTATAAATAGTGAATGACCACATCAATACAAGAGTATCTTTTCTGTAGGGCATATGAAGACTCAGGTGGTACCAAGTCCTGCTTAACACAAATGATGATCTATAAACTGTATCTTCCAACAAAGGAATGCTATGCTTACACTAAAATCATTTTAGAATTCCATTTATTTTTAAAAATGCTGTGGAAAAATAGGTTCTCAAAAAACTATACCGATTTCCTCTAGACTACAAATGCAAATATTTCTCAGTATAACACTGATTTAAAATCACTAGAAGGCAATCATTTGCCTGGGAAAGCAAGCAGACTGAATTCAGTCCAGCTGCGAGGAAACAAAAATCTGTATCAGAAAAATCAGTTCAAACACACATTGGGCACCTCATTAGCAGACTGAGGATTAATGAGGCCAGAAAACTAACTGCACTTCGTTCCTAGAAATAGTCTTTGTCAGATTACAGAACAGACACATTGACAAAGAAAGCAGTATCCAAAAATTATATAAGTATTGTCCTTGATGTTTCTGTTCCTTGCAGAGAGGACTCCTGTGCCCAAGAACCGCAGTCAGTGATATCCATATGCAGTTAGAATGAATCTTAAAAGAGGTGTGATAGATTTTTATCATTACTCTTTGTTATGATTAACAAAGCACATCTCCAAACCTGATAATGTATTTACCCTTTACATTGACATAGCACATTAGTAATAAAGACAGTAGTTATTGCCACTCTTTTTCTAAAATCAAAAGAATAATCCTTTACAGAAATGGCTGGTTAACTTCAGATGTTACTAACCCTTGAATTTTTCATATCTTAGACCTCCTGTTTTTTGTTTGTTTGTTTGTTTTGGTATTGTTTTTAATAAAAAACTGTCATCAGAATGTAGTTCAGTTTTAATAATCTCAATGTCATCTCTTAATTAATGCTGAATTAAAGTGCATCTGTTGCCTGTAGTCAGTGTGTGGCATGCATTCGTCATATACAGTGTATGAGATGAAGAAATTAGTATATGGATTTTCTTATGCAATGCATCTTAGCCATTGTTATTCTCTATCCTGCCAACAGCCAAACTGAAATGTTCAACAGAACATGGGAATGAGTAACTGAACTGAGGCCAGCTTTCAGTTTTTCACTTGGCATACTTTGCTCTTTCTTGATATTCCTTATAAAATTAATCCATTTTCTACCACATCATGTTTAATTGGTATTGAAAATGATTCTCTGAAGTCCATTTTAACGTCAGCAGAATCAGCAGTTTCTAGGATTCTGATGATGTGATCTATTTTTTATCCTTTTTACTCCATTTATTAAACCTTAATACACAGCCTATCAAGTAATCCAGAGGTTTTCACTCCAAAACTTTTATATAATTGTATATATTTTTAACGTTTTTTGTCTAAACCTTTACATAATTATATTTTTATGATTTTTTTCAAATCATGTTTTGATTACTATTGATCTATTCTAGAAAAAAAATATATATAATATATATATAATACTAATCTAACCCTGTTGATGCATTGTAACTACCAATATAATCTCAGATTCACCTGGATTCAGCCTCAGAAGGCATTCTTTCACATCCCAGCTATTGGGTGCACATTACTTTACCTTTTGGGCTAGCTAAGTGGAAAAAAAAAAAAAAAGTAAAGAAAAAAAGAAAAAAAGAAAAAAAAGAGAGGTTACTACCATCAACATGTTATAACTATTTTAATCTGTATCTCCTTTGTAACGCCTTCAACTGCTCGATGTATGAACTGTGAAACCTCTAGTAGAGTTCCACTTACAAAAGCCTTGTGAAGCAGAAAGCAATTACTGAACTTCCCTTTAGGATCTCCTCTGATATGATCCTACAAATTAAGCTCTGCTTTTTGTATTGGATTATGATGCCATAAAGAATCAATACAAAGATTAACACCACTTATCAAGCAGGCTGCAATGCAAAACAAATTACCACAAGACAACAGAATTCTCTCTCTTTTTTTTAACGAAATCCATTGCCATTTAATAATTGCAGTTTAATTGGATGTAGCAATTGCTCCATATGGACTTTGCGACAGTGAAAGAATGCTGCTCACAAAATTTGAATGAAGCTGTTGCCTCAAGAGGCCAGCAGAAAGGAGGCCCGTAAATATGTTGATAGTAACCTTCTATACAGACTCATGTAGGATCCTTTTTTATTCTTATTACATGTGTGTGCAGCAACCAGACAGCAGGACTCCCAGTCCCAACTGTGGCGTTCTACTACTCTGAGATAAATAAAATATGTGATTAATAATACACACTAGAGCAACATCAGTGCTTTATAAGAAACTGGAAAATATATTCCTGGAGAAGAAGCATATACTTTACAACAACTCTACTTAGCATTCTGTTTTTCTTCTCACTTATAAACAGCAACAGGACAAAAGACAGCAATTCTAATTGTAAAGCAGCTTAATCTTTTTATAAAGGGAGGTGTACTCCTGCTGTACATCATGGCATAATGAATTCCTTTTGAAATGGGAGAAGGAAAGAAAAATCCCAGAAGCTCTAACAGATGAGATGAAACGCCATCCTAATGCAATCTGCATCTTGTTCCCACTACAATAAGTAGCAATTTTTTGAACAAATTGAAAGCTTCATTGTTCCCAATAACCGGAATGAGTGTGGATGGGGAAGAATCTGCTTACACGGAATAATTTTTATGTAATTATTAATTAAGTTGTTTATAGTTCACACTGTCTGTGTAGCCTATAAAATGCCTATATTGAATGGTCAGCAAAACTTAGACAAACCATTAGTCTGATCTGAATAGGGGGAATGGATCAAAGAGACCAGAATATAGTTTCAGAAGCTTTTTAAATTTTACTTTAATGAAGTAGAGTCCAACCTACAAATCTCCGGTGATTTGTCAGACTGTGAGACTTTTGTATTTTTGTATCTCTCTATTTGACTTCATAAATCCTTCGTATGTTTCTGCCCAGATGTTTAAGACTTTTACTTTACTGTATTGACTGGCTTTGGACGAGAGTTTTTTATGGCTGTCCGTGTTTGAAAAACTTGGGTTTAGTATGAAAACAGAGATTCTCTGGAAAGAATTCTCAACGAGTATTATGCATTCCTCCAAACTTGTAACAGGTTATATTTTTTTAAATGCCATATGGCTATGGGTGGGTGTGACATTTGAGATCTTATAGTCCAGACCATGCTTATATGCAGAATTCAGAATTATCGCTTGCACTCAAGAGGACAGCTACCATAATCCGAAGAGCAAATAGAGCCTAATAAGATACAGAAAAATCCTGTTTTTGCTGAGGTGCAATATCTGATTCAAAACATCCTATGGAATGCTAACAAATGGAAACAAGACTTGAACCTAGATGGAGTATTTCTTCTGTATATATCTGTTATTTTCTTCTGCTGTGCTTAGTGGTTAGAAAGGTATTTATTAAGCCCACATATTATATATATTAAAAAAAAAAAAAAAAGTTAGTGATTGCATGACTAAATTAACTCTCTTAACAATAGAAACATCACTTCAGCAGCAGTGGGATACAAAAATCACCAGTGGGATGCTTATGCTGGAGCGAGAAGCTGCACTATTCAGTTGCTACAGAAAGCACAAGTGTGTATTAATGGGCCACCAGGCATGAAGATATATATCCACTAATGGGATACCAGGCATGAAGATATAGGTGAAGATTAGGAATCTAGCAAGGGTCTTAGGTCTTTAACTAACATGCTGTTAGAAAGAGTGATGGTGGATGCTATCATCCATCATCATATTTGGAGCCCAAAGAACTAGTAAGCCGAAGCGAAACATATGGCTGAAAACAGAGGGATTTCAGAAGCAACACCTACTATAAGTGCTCCCCTTCCACTTATTTCATAGTTTTTTTTATTTGCTTTAGATGAGTTTGCTGATCCAATTCCCAACATGAGTCCATAAACAGTTGTGTTTATATAAATGAGGGAGCACTGTGCCATAGCATGACACAGAAATGAATGGCTCTGGACATGACAGGAACTCATGCCAGCATTGTTGCTGAGACTATGAGATGGCTGAGAAGTTTCTCTTCACATCTCAAGGTACATTCTGCATTGTTCTAATTGCCTGTGGCAAGCGTTTGACCCTGAATAAAGGCAAGGTGCAGCTTCATCTACAGCTGAAAGTTGCTCTAAAATTGAATTCCAACATGGTGACAGAATACAACTTTAGGAAAAAAAAAAAAAAAAGTATTGTAAAACTGTATATCTTCAAGAGAAGTACAATTATTTGGCCTTTGACAATAAAGCTTTAAACTGATATGGAAAAGACATTGCCCTATTTTCTAACAGTGAAAATGCAAATGATCCTGTAACAAGTGGAAAAGCAACCTGCTTCTTATTTGACTGCCAGAGAAACTGTATGAAGCACTCAAGAGAATGGGAGTGGGTTCATTCCTTGCTGATCTTCAAAGGGATGCTCAATACGTTATCAAATGGACTTCCAGCTATGGCCCACCAGCAGAAAACCAGAATTGTCTTTAGAGGTCTGCTGTATCTTATGTGTATATGCACAATTCCTGTAAGTTTCAGTAGGAAGGATACAGACCAAATTTATGATACACCAGCATCTGCACAAATGCACAGTTCTAGTATCTACAAAAAGGCAAACAGCTGTACTTGAACTCTCAGATTGCTTACACTATCACTTAGTGAAGTTACAGAACCACTTGCAATATAAGGAGTGTTCAAATCCCTAACTACAAATATCAGCATAATTTACAAAATGATTTACATAAAAATAATAGAAGCACAGGATGTAACATAACCTTGCACAGTGAAACATTTGCAGTGAAGTATATATGAAATAATATCAAATATCATTTCTCTCTTTTCTCTTGTTCTGGTTTTTAAATACAGTAAATTTAGTCCCCAATAGAAACTTCTCATTTCTCTCCCCTCAAATTAGCTGCCCAGTGCAGATGAATTTCTTAGACCCAGTCTGAAAGTTTTCACAACCTCTGATGCTGGCCATTTTTATATAAACATTGCTTTAGGTCTAAGCCATCTGCAAGCATTTTCTGATCGCATACTTTCACTATTCCAAGAAGAGTGTCCATGGTTTGGGCAACCTTCTTTTTCATGGAGGCTTTCCCTGCAAGTCTAAGTGAGCTGAGACTTCAGATAAAGCATTTATCCCTATTGGATCCGTAAAAGTGCAGGTGTTTGCAGAGACAAAGAGCAGCCTTTTCCAAATGAGTTGGCACTTTACTAGTCAACCGGAATGCACTATTTTAGAATTCTTAGGTTAGAATAGCAAAGCACTGAAAGCCTATGATAACAGACTTACCTCTCTGCTTCACAGTAGCTGTAATTTCCCAAATTTTGCTCCAAGCAGCCAGTTCCAAGTTCAGTTCTGGAGCAAATGCTGCCAGTTCAGTAGCCCCATACTGTGATCCTCTGACCCTGTGCCTGGCGAGAGTATGGGGGCGCTCAGAGTAAGCTGCATAATCCACCTAGATGCAGGCTAAATTACCTGTGCTTAGTTTTATGCTGCCGTGGCTAAGGTTTCTCCTGGCACTGAAACAAAAGCGTTCCCAATCCATGCTAAGCTGCCTTTACTGCTGCAACTAGTGAACTCTAACTTTACTGAAAGAGAGGCCACAGAGAGCAATTACACAGCAAAAGACAGAAGTTGAAAGTCTGGAACTCAGACAGCAAGATTTCACATTTATGATGATATAGTGGATCTTCAGATTTTGCTTATTTGTTACTTCATTCATTAATTTTCACCTCATTTACAGTATTTTAATAACTGCTATGAAACAGACTAATGATTTGCATTATGATAAGAGTATTAAAAATAATATGCAGCTCTATTTAAAATGTTTAATTTCTGTGATTTCCAAGGCATAAATTTTGTTAAAACCAGCCAGGAGTTCACTGCATATTTTAACCATCTCAGATTTAAATGCCATTATTAAATGATAGAACTGTTTTCCTTACTGAATAGACAAAAAAAAAAAAAAAACACAAAAAAACAAAAAAACACACAAACACATACATTACTGAATAAAACTAAACTATTTCAGTGTAGACCTCAAACAATATATAATTTTATGTTTTAAATTCTTTCAAGGGAAACAACCCCCCAACAAATCATATATTTTTCACCTTTAAATTGATTTTCAATATTGTTCTGCTTTATTTGCTCTCTCCACATGGTTTCTTCTTTTTCCTTTCAATTGCACATCTTTTTCTGATGTGTAATTTCCAATTTGCTTTTATCTCTTTTATTCTACTATTTTTTCCATTATTTTTCCTATTATTTCATCTTCTTTTCTGTTTTTCAATTTCATGCAGTTTTTTTTTTTTTTTTTTTTTTTTTTTTTTTTAAACTGTGGCTTATTGTTTTGACATGCCTTTATTCCTCTTTATTGTTGCATTTATTTTTATTTAGTTTTTGCTTTCATTGTTCTATAGATGAGATACTATGCCAAGTCAAATCCCTTTTCAAATTTTCTTTGAATAAAAGATGAGCTGCTCTGGAATCGATCCAGATATAGCTGCCAAAAATGAACTGGTCTAGCACAGCTTTCTCTGGATCATGTTCCATGATCATTTCACTACCACTCTAACTGTAAGAGGAATACAAGAACTTTCACTGTGAATCTCTTTTTGCTATTTTTGGTTCCTCTGATTATCTCACTCAGTTGTATTTCAGAGTCAAATCTATGGGGAAAAAATCTCTCTCGTGCTGCTACTGATGGAAACCTTCAAAACAACAACAACAAAAAACAGTACCCATGTAAACAATAAAACTGAAAAAGACTGATTTCTCACAGGTCTGTTCTGCTGGGATTCTCCCGTGTCTACTACTTTGGGTGTTCTGAGGTGATGTTTTTTTGTTTGTTTGTGGGTTGTGTTTTTTGTTGGTGTGTTTTGCTTTGTAGTACATTTTTATGCAACTTGCACAACCTGAACATTTTCGTATTTCTACCATTGTGTCAACCCTGTTTGTATTGTGATAACAGATTCTGACTCAATAGTTTCTCACCATATCCATTGCTTAATATAGCACTGGTAAATTGAACACTCCTGACAAATTGTATGTATATGATCATGTCCACTGCTGGCTTAAAAGTCAGTTATTCTATTTCAGATGGGCAGGATGGATTTTTATTTTTATTATGAAGGGAGTAATCTTTCCAGTAGTGTTAAAAATGCACATAGTAGGATCAAAATCTTTTACGAATTATGCAAAAGTTCAGGTCTGCACCTAAACATTTTGTTTAATACATTTAGATCACCTGTGATTTCTTACAACACACCTGAATGAAAAGGCATTACTTATACACTTATTATTGGAACCTGAATTACTAAACAAAGCTACTGTGTGTTCAGGTTTTCCACCCTTATCCTAGATTCCTGAATGTCTGACATCTTTATGGATCCCTTTACGTGTACCAAAACTACTGTTTCTACCAAAAAAAAAAAAGGATATATTTACTGCCTGTATACAGACAAATTGCAGGATTCAACTTATTTTATTGCTTTGTCTAATGCACACAGAAATCCTGAACAAAATGTTTAGTTATCACAAAGCAGAACCTGGTGTAGATGTCTGAACTGGCACAAGGCCAACCTTGTAGCACTGACCCAAGCGTGAAGTGCTGAATATTCCTACCAAGCACACTTTATACAGCTTATTGGTGCACACAGGGGGAGTCCAACACTTTTAAAAACCTATTCAACTGGCTTTCACTTCCATGGAAAGTACAACACATGGACAAGTGCCAGAGTTACTTGGTGCACCCAGAACATCCACATAGTTGTGCCACAGGCAATTTATACATATTTGGGTCCCAGGAGTTCCAGGCTAAAACGTGTTAACTGTACAAGCACAAGTAAATTTGTGCTAACAATCATAACATCTTCAGAAACAAAACAGGTATACGGACACAAGTCAGTGGAAGATTTTGTGGACACTTGAATGCCAGATCCTATATAGTTGAGGAAGCATAGCTCAGAAGTAAATATCTAAGCTAGTTTTAAGCTGTTTTCTTATCAAGAAAAAAAAAAAAAGGCAAATAAATAAAATTTAAATAAAAATACAAAATGAAAACATGCACACCTACTACTTAGCATCCTGTTCTGATGCTTCAGCAGAATGCCACTCCTCATAAAGGCATAGCCTGCTTTGTTCACATCTTACTTCTTATTTCTTGCAGTTATTTCTGCATGGCAGCACACAGACAGAACTTTACATCCTTGTGTTATGGAACATTCTTAGGCCAATTTCCAAACAATGTAATGCAAGCTAATTACATTTTCTTCTACTACACTTTCACTATGGAATAATAATGTCCTTCATTTTCAAGTTACTATTTCCACTGTGGAGGTCTCTATTTGCATCATCTCTAACTTGTGCCATGTTGCACAGGCTTCTAACACCATCAGAGAAGTCTGCGCCCATCAGTTAATTTAGCAACAGACAAGTGCTCTTGGATGAATTGTACATTTAAGGATCAAGTCTGTGGTTGCTCTAAATCTGAAGTGATAACTTAAGAAAAAAAAAAAAAAAAAAGTAAATAATTTGAATCCTACACCATCTCTGCTATGCTGTGCTTTAATAACACTGAAAGCCACAATGAAAGTTAATTGGTAACACTACATCATGTATACCTGCAGGTGTAAGAAACAGTTCTACCATACTGCCATTCCCAAGGTAGTTCAGGAGAACAACTCCACATCCAGCAGTCAGTAGAGCCAAATTTCAACAGTATTTAAAAATACTTCTTATTTAGATTTGGGAAACAGCTTCTTGGAAAGGAAAACACTGACTCTACTAGCAGGTTGTACCCGAATGTTTCTGAATCTATTCAGCCCACCTATAATGAATAAAATGTCAATCAGCATATGTGTTCATTTTTTAAAGGAAAAACAGAGAAGAAAATTGGATGCAAGACAGTATTATGTTTATGAATGCAATTAACCAATAATACCTATATGCAGAGGATGTATCATGCATCAGCACATAGTACTGATAGATATAAATTTGCATATATGGCACAACATGATGTAGAAATGAGCAAACACATTCAAACAGGTAGGCAGAAAGTAAAACAAATATAGTGAAACAGAAACAAAAAAAAATCTGTTTGACTTCCAATACTAAACCAACACAAGGTTTATGTTTACATGACTGGAGGAAAAAACACCTGCTAGCATGCTTTGAGTCTGTTCTCACCATCTCTACCTCTTTCCAGTGAAACTTACAGTCTTCCAAGTCAGCAAATACCGCTCGATCATGGAAAATGACTTCCTTTGGAAAAAATGAGTTTTTGTATTTATTTTTAAAAAGAAATGAGTTCATTGTCCACCAGATATATCATGGAAGGAAAATTTGTTTGTAGAGGAAAGCCATGTAACACAACTATAACAAATTGTGAGTAGTCTGAATTAATTGCTGCACTAAAAATGAGAGATTGGATATCATATTCTAGGTCACATTTTTATCCAGAGGAATTGGATATCCATTTTAAAATTATGCATTTTCAAGAAAAGTCATGAAAGCGTCAATACTAGAAATGCATGTTGCAATACTGTGTTCACAATCATATGTATACTTCAGATGCCAGACTCAGTACAATCCAACACCAGAAATGCTGCCGCACTCCCAGCAGGAGGCGCAGGAGGGACAAGACTCGTATTTTCTTCATTTCCTCGCACACTGAAAATTCATACTTTCATAGTGCCAAGTAATCCCACCTTCGGGGCTTCCACCTTCCAGGTGTCTTTTGTCCCTTTAGGTCCAAGACAATTACTAAGGCCTTCCCCTGCACACAGGGAAGAAACTTTTTTAGTCTTCTCATAAGTGACTCTATCTAGTCAGTAGTTACAGATAATGCAGGCCAGCAATGTTGATACGTTATACTTGCCTAAGGCTGTACTTCAACATATTGCTCATTTGTACTGTTCCCTAGATCACAAATAAAGCGATCTCTCTTCATTGTGAGACAGGGTTTTGGTTGCTAACTGACTCTACCTATTACTATTATCGACTCCACCTCCACCTATATTACAAATGCTAATTAGAAAGAAATATACTACAGAATAAATGTAGTAATTTAACATATTTCTTTCTACAAGCCAAGTACTTGAAGGATAGGTCGAGCACTGTCCTATTTACAGAATTTGACTTATGGAACCATTCCCTCCTGTACTGGAGAAAGAACATATGAAATGATCTAACAGATTTATATGAATTTTTGTAGTGGCTTGGACCATTATTGGCATTCTTCAATTATCATTGACCTTTATGTTCTAGGACAAATACTATTCCCTGGAGTAGCCACTTAAAAGAAAATCTAATGTGCTGTTCCTGAACATATCATTTTTATGCTACTTAACAAAGAAATGCTGCTTAACCAGCTAATTGTAGAAATTGTATGTCATCTAATGATAGGTCTTCTTCCTAGGAAAGCTACAGTAAATTAACACTGCAAATGGGATGGGGCAATTCTGCTGTTTTCTGGTAGTCTGCAAATGATAGATGTTCCTGGCATCTAGAAATATTTTTGCTTTGTTTCCCAAAAGCTGTAAACTCATTAGCATCTCATCATATTCTTGAGTGCAAAACCCCGCAGCATGCACTGGACATCTGGGAAAAGCTGTAAAAGCAGATTAATCACTGCCTTTTTGTGATATGGTGAAATCACTGGAAGGATACTTTACTCCTGGCAACCACATTTTTGTTCTGTTCTTAATCTCTAATCCCTTTCTCTATTCAAAATAATGTTAACATGAAACCTATTTTCTCGTTCAGGACACTTAGCAGAAAAGCATGTATTTGTCAATATATGTTGCACAACTGAGGTGTTGAATTTTATCTTTAGCAACATAGCATCCACAGTGATTTTCCGCTAGGTGTGACAAGTAAGACAAAGGCCTTCCTTTGGGAATAATTAACGTAACTAGCTAGGATATATGTAATGTACATATCCTTCTTCAAGGAACAGCCCATGTCCTTACCACTGAACATAGGGAACTCACTTGCCTGTTGTAATCAGAATCAAGCTCCTGAATGGGCATTTATCTGTCAACTTCCATTGCAAACGACACATGTATCAGAGGATTTGATTAATGAAGAGTATAAGGCAGAGCCAATGCTGAGGTGTAAAGACAGAATAACAGCTAATAAAACTGTCTCTTTAAATATGCTTTGTAGTCTGTTAAATGACATACCTGTTAGTAGCAACAGATTTTCAAGTGAATTTTCAAATGACACCATCAGTTATCATTGGGAAAAAAAAAGTTAGAAATGGCTTACAGGAAGAAACCTTACCTACCAGATCTTGTCTACCGAACCTTGGGTACATTTCTGTATCATGCGCACACAAGAATTTATTTTCAGAGGATCATATCCCCGACTTCATTCTGAGACCTTATCCTGAAATTTTATATCATGTTACAGTTCTTCATCCATACACTGAATTACGATCATCCAATTATGCTCTAATGGTTGTAAGAAATTATGAACATCTCTAGTATTGAAAGTCACAATAATTAAAAATATTACTAATGTGCATAAGCAAAAACAGGGTTGCAAGCATACAGTACGTTATAAAAATGCATCAGCCAATACTTGCAAATCTATCTTTAAAGTGTATTTATCCGACTGTGGACATGATGCACCCAATGTTGCAATGCCAATATATTCTGACAGTCTGGGCTAAGTCACATCAAGCTTCTGGGGTAGATTTCAGAAGAGAAATCAGAAAATGATATCCATTTCATATATATCACATAAATTTATATATGTAAATGGGATCACAGTAAATTTGTGTACAGTAGAATCACATGGTTATCTACTTTGAGGAGCAAAGACCTAAACTCTTATTGAAATTTCCTAAGAAAGATTAAACAAGAAAGAGGATTAAACATTGTTTTTATTCATTTTGATTCCAAATAGCAGTTTAAAAAATTACTAAAGATGCAAGTGAAGCCTGGTGGATGAAAAACAATATGAAAAAAAAATCTATTCTTTTTTTCAGGAAACGATACACAGCCAAAAGACCTATCTGTCTTATGCGAAATAAAATTTTACCAAATTGATGTTTTCTTACACTCAAAACAATTCACAGAAGTAGCCCTTATAGGAAGAAAAGACCCTTTCATTCTCTGAGATGTTCATCTTTAAGAATTAAGCTTTAAATTCAAGAGACTTAATTAAGTATCTAGAATTAGACAGAGAAGAACTTACAGCCCAGTTCCTCCCACACACTGCTCCTCCACATTTATCACCAGGCTATTTCAGCATACACTTATCTTCCCCTAAAGCAAACTTTCTGAAGGTACTCTGTTGTTATGACTTAAGCTGTACAGCCAGAGCAAACTAGAAGCAGATCTCTGAACCTCAGAGATTGATACTGTTGAGGATCATCTAGGTATATCATCTGCTTTAGTTTGAAGAATTATGACAGTATTACAGGCTTCACTAGCTGTAGTCTCTAAAATACCTGAAAAAAAAAAGCTAAGACGAATTTCCAATGCTTGAGACTTGAGTGCACATAATACAAAAGCTTCCTTTTGTTTTCAGAAGGAAAGAAGGAAGACATCCTGGAATTGCTAAGACTTCTTTTCCATTGTGAAAAGGAAAAGCAAAAGATACCTCAGGCAGTCAATGCTCATTGGCTAGCAGGGGACAGAGACTCATTAAAATAAACGGTGACCTTGTTTCCTGTTTCCTATTTCTACTGATTAAATAATAGCAGTGTTAAAAAGTTGAATTTCTTAAATAAAGTGGAATGTGCTTGGCATCTTTTTTTCTGAAGTAAAAAAGTGGAAGCTACACGCTTTCCACTACATTGCCGAACCCTACTGCTATCAGATCTGCCATTTCTGCCCCAGTTGTTTAAATTAATCTTGCAATTTGAGTTGATGTACTTCTACACAAGTACCAGTTACAAAGAAAGAAAACAAGCCAGCTCCACACCCAGTGTACCTTGAGCTACATCAGTTTGTACCAGGTGAGTATCTGACCTCAACACATGTTAGATCCCAAGCCCGTATTTTTGTGTTAGAGAAAAATTACACACAGCCCTGTTAAGTCAGTATGGATATTTCTAGTAGTATTTTAAAATAAAAATAAACAGTTTTTCATCAGACAATTCTAAAGACAAGAAAGCCAGCAGCCAAGCAGATTTTCACTACTTTACCTACGCCATTCCTTTCATACATGCAAATAAAAATAAGAAAAAAAATTAAACATGTGTCTTTTAAATTATTGAACAGGAATTAAATAAAATAATTTTCAGAGGTATCTTGATCAATAATTACTGTCCTATCTCTACAATGCAAATCAAAACAATAATATTACTGACAGTATAAGCCAACATACCACCCTCTGGTCATGCTAAATGCAAGTTATTTTCCAAATTGCCAAAGTCATAAGAAGAAACTTACTCTTTTTTTATTAAAAAAAAAAAAAAAAAAAAAGAGAGAGAACTATTTTTACTAAGTAGTGAATATAACAACACCTGATTCTCATGTGTGTCTTTTTGAAGTAGAGGACTCTGATCCTCCAACAAAGTAAGGGAGGCAGACACTGTAATCATCAATTACATTGTCAGAGAGAGCAAATTACATATTAGCATCCAAACCCAAATAAGCTGAGGGAAATTGACACAAAAAAGGAAACCTCTCCCTTCACTCTCTTCCCCTGCTGCAGAGATAAAACAGGAATTGATCTTTCATAATCTAAATTAAAAGTATGAAGAAGAGGAAAAAAAAAAAAACAAACTGACATTCTTGAAATATTCTCCTTTGACTTGGATTATGCAAAGGCTTTTACTCCCACATAAAACAGAGGTCATTCCTTATATGGTGCTAATATTTAAAATGTGTTCAGCACTTCATAAGCATATAGACAGGCATGGTTTCGGCAATACGATTAAAAGGAAAAACATATAGATTGAAAGGAAAATCATATATATTCGCAGAGGGAAATATGCTGTTGCCTTTACATTTTATATCTTTTCATTCCATAGGCAGCCCCATTTAACTTTAGGTACTATTCTGATTAAATAAATGGGACAATATTTGATCTCAAGCGATCACTATCATCATTAGCCCATGTTTTACCAGCTTTCATTTTAAAAACACAGCTCTTAGAAACAAAATATTAGAATCACAGAAAACTGCAAGGATTTCTACCTGGATCTAAAGTCTGTAATTACATTAAGCATGGCTGAAGGAGGATTCTGGTCTATAGATGCACAACAACATAACTTTTAATATAAAATACCAGTGTTATAAAGACTGAAGAATGAATAGACATTTGTCTATTTGCCAGCCAAATCACTCTGGTCTTTTTCCATATAAAATATAGTGCAAGTATTAGATTAAAAGTAATGGTCATTATTTATGCTACATCTTAAAGTAATTAATCTTGACCTTTTGGCAGAAGGACCAGAACTTGTATTTTATCATGCACTAAACCTGTCCAAATGGCAAGTAACTCTATAGTGTTGCAATGTGCTTCTCCTTTCTGTATCTCTTAAATCACTAAATGCTGATAAATCTTCCTGATGGCATTTCAAAAGTATACAAATATATATAAGGTAGTTTAAAATAACAAGCTCTTAGAATAAAAAAAAAAAAAAAAAAAAAAAAGATAAACCTACATTCTACCAGAAGATTGATTCATTTGGTGAGAAACTGTGCTATTTGCAAGCAGTTTGACTCACTGCATGTGAAAAATAGAGTGGCACTTGCTATCTGCCTGAGTGAGTTTGCTGTAAACAAAGCATGATGTGAACAGGAGATGCTCCTGTCACTGCTTGAGTTCTGGCTTTTTTTTTTTTTTTTTTTTTTTTTTTTTTTTTTTTTTTTTCTAAACCTGGAAAAAGTGGAAAATAAGGACTTCTATTTGAATGTTGAGTCCCACAGGTTCAGAGAGCTCGTGATCTGCCCTAAAATGAAGCTTCGAGCTGTACTGAGATGAGACGCTGGACAGACTGACCACTCAAAAAGCTACAGGACACACTGGGGTGGACAGGGCCCTTGGGGCCCAGCTCCTGGCCCTGCCCCAGGAACCCAGTGCCACATCCCAGGGAGGAGGCCCCACGGCCTCCAGACAGCCAGCACCAGGTCTTTGGCAGCCATGCAGCACACAGGTGCCTCCTGAAAACATCACTTAGCGAGACTGTGCCATCACATGCTTATAGCTACTGAGCACCTGTTAGGTGTACCAGACTACATCTCAGTAGTCTGTACAATACCAGCTTGTAACCGTGCCAACACATAACTCCCTGGGGGAAAACCCATGCCTTTTGCCAAACAAATGCCAAATGCATGAAATGCAAGTATCCACAACACTCATCCCTGGTAAGACAGTGTCCACTTCCCAATGGTATTAATCATGCTGTCTGCAGAAGCTTATACAGCTCATTCCTGAGGGTAAGATATTTTCTTAATGAACAGCAAGTTTTGCCAGACTTACACTGTTACCTAGTATTTTCCCTGGCATTGTGTCAAAAAAAGGGTTTTAAGGCTTATGCTAAGAAATGATGTTTAGAATGATGCTGGGCCAGGCCCTGAGCTGTTCTTAATCCTTCATATGTCTATCGACTCCCACAGAGCCATGCTAATTCACACCAGCTGAGCAGCTGTCCTATCTGAAAAATGTTTTATCCCTTAATCTGATAAAGGAGATCTTCACATAAAGCCATGTGGAGTCAGGCATGCTTCTGTAAGAAAAGGGAAAGTTTGATCCAAGATCAGGAACAGAACCTTTTTGATTCACAGTAGTATCATCAGGCTTGTACCCCAACTTACACAGTCAGCTATTATTGAATTGCCTATGGCAATTTCAGTTCAACAAAGAAAATCAGCACTTATCTCAGTATCAGAATAACACATGTAACAGCTTCTTGACAATTAATTTCAAATATCTGACGTGTCAAGCATAATATCAAGAAATCCAGGCCTCGTGAAGCCCCAAGCTCTGTGCCCAGATGCAGCCTCATGGCCACCCAGACGAGCTTGTCCTCTAGGAGGGTGACACATCTGCATGACCAGTGTCAGACCTAATGCAGTTACTGGCCGCTCCACCACCTGTCTGAGACAATTGGTCCTGTTCTAGATGCCCGTGATGAATAAGGTACTTCTTTTTGTCATTTTGTTTGTAGCAGAATTTACATTTCAAAGGTTTGAAGCATTTACTGGAAGTTATGAAATTGAAAAACCTTTAATCCTTCCTTTCTGGGTTAAATATGAAGAAATTCTTATCTTGAGCCCTGTCGTGTTATCAGGTGAAGTCAGTGGAAGGTTCTAATTGACTTCAGCTGTGGAATGCATAAGGGATGACAAAGATACTCAGGCACTACAAAGAAAACTGATGAATTCTGTTTTACAGACCGCATAACAAAAGGGCTTTGTGAAAAATCATTTCTCATTACTCTATAAAAAAGGGAAGAACTCAGAAAATATTCCTACTCTTGGTAGTAGCTGAACATCTTAACACTAAAGAAATGGAGCAGAAGCCATCTTTGTGCTGATACATTACAGTCTGTGGTGTACATTGCTTAATCTGGATTAGTCCAATAAAGCCATATGTGTGGTGAGGAATGGAGTTTTTTTAAATAACTTTGGGATTCCTGCAGGAAAAAAACAAAACAAAACAAACAAACAAACAAAAAAACACTACAAATGGCAGTTGATGTTGATACTGCTAGTATTTTATTAATCAGCTACTGATCAGAAGGTTACAAGGCTTTACACAGCAGAAACTCACCAGACTATGCACAGCTACACAAAGAGAGGAAAACACACACATACATCCTACAGTTTTTTCTCACCTCTTGGCTCCTTGGAAGAGAGAATTGGTTTAGGAACTTAAAGTTACTTTATAGACCTAGCTGCAAAACCAAATCATTTAAATATAATTAAAAGACAAAATGAAGGTATCACATAAGTCTTTTCATTTTGCAACTGATCTTGCAGGACAGGACTTGACATGTAGGTGTAGAACTCCATAACATAAATATACGACATACAGACATACATATAGAAATAATGGAAAGGAGTAGTCTACACCTTAAAAATCACAAAGTCTATGACAGAGAAAAACCCATCTTTCTGCATTCTTTACATTGACTACACTGATTAAAGTTTTGCTCTGGCTTATGCTATATGATAGCATATGATGCCCTTTGACACTCTGCTTTTATATTTAAAATATTTTCAACTATATGTATATAAATTTTAATTGAAGAGTATTATTCCATGACTATGCCATTATTTTTTCCTTTCAAGAAACTTATGACAATTTATGTTAATAATGTTCATCTAGAAAACTATTAGAACTTTTTGACACATTCATTGTGATCTAACATAAGAAACATTCTCAAAAAACATTTCAGGGTTTTGTCAACAAAATACTTGATCACAATTGTTTTTCATACAACAATGCTTGCTGCCTATAGAAAAAAGGAAATATCAGCTCCCAAAAGACGTCTTCAATTTTTATATGTGCAGTCGTTTAGACTTACAGCAACTGACCAGGGATTTTCTTTGTGTGCATGTACATTGCAGCCGCTGTTTTTAAGCACTCAAAACCACAAATGATTTGAGCCAATACTGACCTTTAAATATCACTTATACCACTTTGCGATAAATTAATGTTGCTGCTTAAGAGCTGTGTGAGGCCCACAGAACCCTGAGGATTGAGTGGCTTAGTTGGTAGCACAATCAGTAGTAGCTCTGATTAATGAATAAATACAGATGGGACAAATGAGAAATAACTGAGCTTTTTCTTTTTATTTCTTAGTCAAAAATAGGAAAAAAAAAAAAAAAGAAAAAAGAAAAACAGAGGCAGTTTTAGCCTCTTTTCCATTACCAGGAATCACTGAAGAGTGGGCTGAGCTCATCTGTTCTGTGCAGAGCAGTAAAGCAGTAATGGAGGAGATGAAGAGGAGAATTGTTACTGCTGCTACTTTCTCTATCATATTCTACAAGTCATCAAGATTTTAACAGTGGATGCTGACCACATCTACTTGTTGCCTTCATTGACCTTCTCCCCACCTTTCTGGGACTGGTTCCCTTCTCATGTGCCCACACTGAGAAAATTGGAAATTACTGGAAGAACTGGGAATCAAAAGCAGTTGCTATTCATTGTCCACGGTGGTCTTTTATGCCATAGACCTACAGGCTGTGCTCCTTCAATACCTGTCTCAGGAACATCCAAATTAATAAGCCATGGATTATGGATTATGGATAATTATGGATTAAATTCATTTACACTTTTTATCTGCATATTGAAGGGAAATACAGTAACATACGAAGGTGATCACAGGAATGCTAATAGTGAATAAAATCTTCCAGAAAAAAAATATAAATATATACACACACACACACACATATATACATGGGCTGAAAGTGAGCTAACTGTATTGGTGAAGAGAAAGCATTCTATGTAAAGTAGTCATATTGCCAGTCACACTTTTGCTACAGTATAGTTTAAGGTCAAATCATGTTTAATGTGATGTGACATGTGGATAAGATGCAAATTCTCTAATGTAATGTTACAAGAATGCACATAAATATTTCAAAACTAAGTGGAAAGACAAACACAATTCATCTTGTCTAAACACACATTCTCTTTTCCGTGCATCATCCTCAGTAGTTAAAGACTATGATCTACTGTAGACATTTCCAAGAATATAAATCTTGCAGCAGCTGCTAATGATTCTCTGGCAAACACACACAAAAAAATAGAAAGCTAGCTTTTTTTTTTTTTTTTTTTTTTTTTTTTAATAAAACCTACAAATGAAATGCAAATTTTGTTTCCTTAAGAAACAGTGGTTAACACTTAAGACACTTAAGACCGTGCTTCAGGGATACACCTGAAAGAAACAATTAATAGCCCAGTATGGAATTAATAGTGAATGTATACCTACAACAGGTTATGTTACTTAATTCACCTATAAAAAATATTCAAATAAATCCTTCCACTACCATTTGTATCCTACTCTTCAGGACCATATGTAAAAGAAGGGCATATGCTGACATCTCTGATAAGAAGCTGTCAGAACTTTCATTCATGATAATTAAAAGCATTACACCCTGAAGTAGTTACATTTCAATGGAAATCATTAAAATACATATATTTCCTAATAGTTATACTGGACATGAAACAGAAGCTGTGGACAATGGACTTCATACTACAGGTACTGCAAATGCTCTCGGCCCATAATATGCAGTAGGATAGACGAATTTTAACCATCTCCTCTGGATATGAATGTATAACATTGATGGTCTTTGGACTTCTATTTTCTTCATAATTTCCAGGTAGAAGAGCATAGTGTATGGAACTCAGTAGGCATAAATGCGTTATGTTAATATCACAGAATATTTTCACATATTTCACATGCAAATTCATTAGCTGTGAAAGCACAATAAACAGTTTTTAGTAGATTTCCATCTACTTTGGATCTTTTATTTTCCTATACCGTTCTTTCAAAGATATGATGAAAAAAATATTTAAAGTAAAATCATGCAAGGGAATTCAACAGGACATTGTATTTATAAAGAAAATATACCAGAGATGCTATGCCACGTCTAAGAAATGTATTCCACTTAGTTCAGAAATCTGACACATCCAACAAAATGGAGTGCCATCATTACACTAACCTGTTAGTAATGTTTCAACAAAATGAAGAATAAGAATATGCCATTCAAATGAAATTGTTTGACTTGTGCTCAAAGGTGTTATCTTAGAGACATAATATTAATCTCATTCTCACATATAATAAAATCTGCCATGAATAATACTATTTATATATATATTAGTAAGTATATCCCACTGCTATGAGTTTAGTGTTGTGTATGTCTTGATACAAGTCTCAGTCTAAGCAGGAGTGAACTCTGGAAGTATGTGACAGTAACTAATGCAAATAAGAGGAGGAAGAGATGACAAACTCTTATATGCTCTTCTCAAATTTTTTTTACTGCTTCAAAAACTGGTATGACTGTCAGCTCACCTTCTCTACCCATAAGAAATAAAACCGTCTTAGAGAATAGGATCTATTAGCTGTAGCTGATTAGCACTCCAAAAGATGGTTATTTCTTCCTGCACTGTTTTGGAACTTTTTAACTGTATGCAATTGAAAAGTGAGGGGCATCAAAATCAACTACTTAAAATGAAGAAGGTATTGCTGAAAAGATGATAATACGTAAGAGAGAAGTACTTACATTTGGAGGCTCAACTCAGCTATCTAGATAATTCAGCTCTTCCAATTGTAACTAACATGCGTTATGGGTTTAAGACTGCAATTACTTTCCAGTTATCCTCTAACATTTAAATGTCTCTTCACAAATGCGGATATGTGAATGTTGATATTCACATTGCTTGTTATCAGTAACCAAACGGTAAAACTAATTTCATATAAAAAAAAAAAAAAAGTATCTTCAAGTAATTTCTGAAAAGTAACAGAAACCATGTTGTAGGTAGAGGTACACAGTAGAGACTGGAGCAAGACTGCCAAACAAAAAGGTAGTGAGTATGTTTTCTAGGAGGGACTTTGAAGATGGATAGCAGAAGAAAACAAAAACTAATGACCTAAAAGAAAGATTCTAGAATTTGTGAAAGAAATTACATAGTGGAAAAGGCTGTGATACATAAGACTGAACGTTATGGTGAGAAAGTTTCAGTAATTCTCTATGTTAATCTTGTTCAAAATGTAATAAAAGATTAGATACAAATGACAAACAATGCACCCAAATTTGTGACAGTAATCACAGGACAAAAAGATACAAAACAATGTAAAACATACTGTGATCCACTTCAAAAGAGATCAACAATGTGAACTTCGGAGCTCAAGGAAAGTTTAAAGTGGATGGGTTCTAATGTGGACCTGAACTGGCCTTTTACATAATCTCAGTCCTTCCCCAGTCCTTCAGTTTTCCAAAGGACAGTCATTCTTGGCTACACTGCTGGAAAGCTTAAGAAACTCTGGAACAACCAAAAAAATATGGCAGTGCTAGCATTTTCAGTTCCAAGCATGAATGATGTCTGAAAGACACGTGTTAAAAGACTGCATGCACTCCAATGCTAATTCTGTAAAAAGCAATGGCTAGTAGGTCAAAATTTTTTTTTTTTTTTATTGTTAGTCTAATTTTATGTCCTCATTATATCTGCAACAAGAAAAAATTACACAGTCTGAAAGCAGACTATGATTACAGCTTTGTAATTAAGCAAACTTCTAAACCATGCTGATATAAAACCAATGACAATTTGAAAAAAAAAAAAAAAAAAAAAAGTAATTTAAAGCCTTTGTTTTTCGCTTGATATTTTGTCCATTACAAATGTTGTAGATAAATATATATAAATACTATATATAAACACTGATCAAACCCAGACAGTGTATCAAGGCTATGTCTCTGAATGCTGTAGCTTTTAAAATGAAGACTCTGCTCATAACATCTCAGAAGTTCCCTTGGACTCAGAACAAAATGACAAAAAATTAGCAAGTCTGAGAGTGAAAACAAGTTCTCAAAAAAATTAATATCTTCCTTGCAGCAGTATTAAAAATTAAATTCCTTGGCCTCTGACAGTGCTGTTTTGATAGGTCACATGCTATTACATCAGTCATGTACTGTTATGTTAGTATGTTGAGATGAATCATAGTAATGCCATGGCAGCCAAGAAATGTCAAACACCAATACCTTGAAATTAAGGCAGAAACAGGCCTTATATATGCTTAAGCCTTTTGACTCACCACAAAAAATATTGCGCTCACTATGAAGCAGAAAATGAAGGATGCATTCACCATGCACTCACTAGAAGCAGAAAACATAGCATTTTTCCTTCCAGATGGATCTTTCTTTAAGTACAAGTTGTAGAAGTTTAAATACTGTAAGGTTTCATATTCTCAGAATGTCAGCTTCTCATTTTAAAGACAGATAAATTAATTAATTCACCTCCTTGTCATTAAAAAAGTAAATAATTGATTTGGTAAGAAAGAATGATGGAAAATCACTGAGAAGATGCAAGCTTGTTTTGTATCTGTGATTGAAGTAATAAAACAATAACAACAATATGGATTTCTCTCTTCTGTTTTTCCTAATGGATTATCAACACCTAAACCGGAATTTATTTAAAATAGCATACTCAAATTTAGGTTACAAAATATCTGTAGTCTGTAAATATCTACAAGTCAGGGCAGTGACACAGCTTTAACTTCTTTTAAAATATCTGTAATTAAAAAATATACAATTAAAGATAAAATTAGACTATTACAACAATCCTATATGCCTATATGCACTACTGACACCATTTTTAATTTAAATATCTATCAAAAGGTCTTTATTTGTCAGTTTGTCAGATGATTTACATCTGTATTTGAACCTCTTCATTTTTCTTTAGAGGATGAACACATTTATCTATATTTTCATTTCTTTTTCTGGTAGATCTTAAGAACATTTTCTCTCTACCCAATTTAAATATATAGACATATAGATGTTATCCTCCTTTCGTAGCATGTCTTCCGAGAAACAGATTAATAAGGAGTCAATGGCAAAGACTCTGCAATAGCACCGTCACAGACTCTTTAAATTATTCCACTGCAAGTGTTAACCTCCCACTGCATTTACATTTGGAAGGTTAGTCCTCTTGAACTCACTCCAGGCATTATACAGACTCAGAAGGCTAGATTTAATAAGAACAACTTGGTCAGAGTAGCTTAAATTTATACATGTACAAAGGGAACTCATTAGAAATGCAGTTCACATAAAAGCCATGCATTTATGCATTCAGATTCTGGCCCTTTTTCTACTTTGGCAGAAGAACATGAGGAGAAGAAAGAAAAAAAAAAAAAAGAAAAAAAAAAGAAAAAAAAAAAAAGAAAGAAGATCAAAAGCTATGGAAGTTTTGCAAGAAGCCAAGTTAGTTCATAAGACCATAGAACAAAGTAATGTTATTTCCTAAGCTGATGTGGCCTTAAGTGTCTTAAATATGCCTCAAGCATGCTGGAGGCAAACAACTACTGCAGACCATCCTACTTCTCGTCTACTTTTTGTTCATTCATTACAGAAAGTCGTTCACATTGTGTCTTCCCCATCCTAGCCTTCCCCTTTCTTAGAAAACACATTTAGTTACTTTGAGAGTACATCTGCAAAATATACTCTTACTGTCACATTTACTTCATACAAGTGTGCAAACACATGGACATACATTTTTTGAATAATTTTTTGTTTGTTTAATCTTTCCTTACGATCAGTGTTGTTGTGATATCCTTTGCCTGTATATTTGCTATGCTTAACAGAATTACCAGCTGTCACTAAATTCATGTGCTGTTCATAAATATAACTAAATTTTTTGGACAGCTGTTCATCTGGGCATAAACACACTCATTCTAATAGCTACATTAGCTCTACAAGTATATGTTTGTATGTTTGTTTTTAACTTTCACTCAATATAATTAGTTCTGACATTCTCCCATGAAATAACTTTGTATGTGTTGAGTTTGCTTATTTTCATTTGCTTTAAGCCAATCAGCTACTATATATATATATATTATATTTATTTATTTATTTATTTCCCCCATAACAAAACTGTAACATGATGGACTTCAAAAAAATCCATCCTGAAAAATCTGTCCCATTACAAATGAAGGGAGTAGATCTGCTGGGAACATCAGTGAATACTCTGCATACCTTCCCCTGACTTTTAGTCAGCACAACTCCTGGCTGAATTTCAAACAATCAAAAGTGGGTGCAGCAGTATTTTACCCCAAATACAGAAGTCTGCTTACCTTCAAGCACAAGGTATCCTATATTGTCGAACACTGATAGTATAACAGATACAGCCTGGAGAGATATAGGCAGGTTAGTATGAGAGGGAGAGAGCAGGTAGGAACTGGATTTGAATCGCTATAGTCATAGGGTAATTAATTCAGTAAATTATCATGGAGTCAGTGGAGACTGGCCTCTGTTTCATGTACCAATACATTCAAAGCCAGCAAGAAATGATAATCTGTATCTGGCAGAGAAGACATTCCTCTTGGTGCTAAGTGGAAGGGGCCAGATCTTAAGCCCATGACTCACAAGTGTTTCTGGGAGCTCCTGAAGCAGGTTTCCTTTTGCTTCTTCACAGATGCTGCTGTCTTTCACTGTGCACCAGATCAGGAATGACTAACTGGTATCATCTGTAGACAGAATAATTAACTATTGGTCACAGTACAGTTAAATAACTTACTCATTTTGAGAATTCATCAGGAAATTCACTCATTTTTTATTCACTGAGATTTGAGCAACTTGCCTGTACAGCATCCACATATTTCCCTGTTCCTGTGGATTTATTGGTGCCCTGAGTATCTATGAATCAGATCTGATGTACTTTAACATAAGTATCTGAAACACATTCCTCTTTATGAAAATTGGTTAACTTGTCTGTGAGGATTGATATCCTTCTGTTTATCCACTTCTATAAAAATAGTTCAGATTCACAAGGTAGCAAAGTTATCATTATTAATGATTATGGTTGACTGCAGCAGAATGGTTAGGAACTCCTGGTTTGGTACATCGTCTACTTAAACGAGAATGAACAGATGAAAGGATGCAGGGGAAGAGATACAGAATTTGAATGAAATTTTTGAAGTATGAAGACTGGCTCACATTTCTGTGTACTGGCTTCAGTTTTACGACAGAAGCATGTATAGTTTAAAGAAAATTGAAAATGCAAGTAGGAGAAAGGAAGAGGGCAGTGAAAGAGATAAAAGACATGCAGAATTGAATAGCAGGGACAGAGAGAAGACTGGAAGCAGAAGATGCTATGAGATTAAAGTAGCAGAACAAAAACAAGGGGTAATAAGGATTATTCATCACTTATACTGCATTCAGGTGATATGGGCCACATATAGAGAACTGCAGTGTCCTTTACATCAAAATGTATTTGCAAGTACTCAGTATATAGCCTTCCTAATAAGAAGTGGTATATGAAGTTCTATATAACCACCAAGATTTTTGAAAATCTAACAGAATTCATTCAGTAAATGAGATTCCCTACTTGTCTTATGATGCCAGTAACCTGCATGAAAACCAGCAGCATTGGCACTCTGTTCCTTAAGATGCTTTTACTAAAACTAAAAATGGTCACTAGATTGTGTGGATTAACCACAACTGAACAAAAAGGCCCCACTATAAAATACGTATTTGTGATTTGATCCAGATAAGAACTGTCATCATGCTAGGGGTGGTTGTGATGTTGCAGGAGAGGTCACTTTGCTTACTTGGCCTCTTTGGCCCCTGGAAACAAAGAAAAAATGGTAGGTGAATGACTACTGTAACCTAAAACAATGAAAGACCACATTTTTTAAAATCTCAATGCAAAGAAAAATAGCATTATGTAAAGTTTATACTTCAAAATTCAAACATGTGATTGATCAACCTGCCACTGCCACTTTGAGAGCTGGAAACACTTCAGGGAAGAAAATGGACGGGGGGAAAGACAAAAGAACAAAAAAGCACCCTGTTTTCTAGAGACCTAAGAAGTAGTGCATTCAAAAAACTTATACTAAGTAGCACTTTTTAAATTCTTCCTTTTAGCCTTCCAGAAAGGTTCTGTTTAGTAGGTAGATATCTGAAAAGATCTCTGCAAATGGCTTGCATAAAGCCAACGAAACAAAAAGCTGTAAAAGCATTCCTCAGGTATTTCACGGACATTATCGGAAAGAGATGGTACAGAAAAAAAAGCAAGTGGATTTTCCATTATTCCAATGCACTTACTATGTTCTGAAGGACTGTTATGATAAGGAAAGGAGTCACAAATCAATTTGGATTTTACATTCCATTTAATTGCATATATTCCTAGTATTATGAGTCTTTCTGTGCAATCTGTAAGCTGCCATCAGCACAACAAAGCTGTTCATATCTGTAGCACTACCATAACCAATTTTTCTAGGAAAGATGTATCTTTATGTCTGGGAATCTGAATAGAATTTTTGGTTGAAGATTGCTAGGGCTTGAATTAATATCCACTAGAAATTATAATTATAGCCCTTTTTCTAATCTGACAGAATGAAATGTCTTAAAGTGGGCAGAAATTTTCCCATATCCTTTCTCTTACAGAGATACAGACATGAAGTAAAAATACTGCATCAGAGTAGGATTAATTTTGCAGTATTTCAGGATTGCCTGCCACCGCAGCTATGCTTTGTTTCACTCTCCAGGACACAAAGCAATACAGAATCTCCTGTTTTATTGGTGAGGGATCTGGCAGCCATCTGCACAGTTCCAGAACGGAGTATGACTCATGCATATGAGATATATGTTATTCATGAGATGTTCCAGAGTTGCTTTCATTCTCTTGTGTACGAGGTGAAAAGCTGTGTCAGCAAGGAGGGCTGCTCAGTAAATTGAGTTCTGTGTAGAGAGGCACCTTTGCAGAGAAACCTGGATCCACAGATCTGGATGCTAACAAAGCCTGGGAACTTGGCAATACACAGCAGGCAGTGCTCAGCTCCATAAAGTGGCAGGTTGTACAAATAATCAACATCAGCTTTTGCTGCAAGGTACTCCTAGAGCACTCTTCATCATTTGTATGCTTGAGGTGTAAGCATCTTGGGAGTCTTAATAGTGTTTTATGGTGTTTGTAGGGTGCAAGAAGATTCATCACCAATACTGCAGATTACTGAAAAATTTAAAAGAAATTGAAGAGGCAGGCAGAGATGAGAATCATGCTGTCTGTTTCTAGTCGCTTTTTTAGGTTTCTCAACAGGATAAAATGCAAAATAGAATGACTATGTTCCAAAAATAAAAATTATTCATACATGGTAAGTGATACAGTGAATTCAAAAAGCCACAGAAGGAAGTTCTGGAAAGCCTGCTTGCCTCTTCACTTGAGAAACTAAGACAACTGCTCTATCTTCCAGAAGTAGCTTTAGTTTTTGTAGACTCCTGTCTCTCCCTTAACAACACCAGCTACCCACCATGTTCCATGTGGAAACTAGTATTTAATGTCAGAATATGCTTTCCTAACTACCATAAGTCCCCAAAGCTTCTTTGGGAGAATAAACACACTTTTCACAAAGTTCCACCACAGCACTACTCTAAAATATCTCTGGGTGACTGACTTTGTCAAATCTAATGATCTTCATTAAGACAACATAGATTTCAGTTTATTTATACCTGGACTGCAATTTGCTCAGGAATGAACTTCCAACATTAGAAAAGACTGCATATAAACCGTGTGTTGACTGTAAAGTCTTGTTGATCAAATCACCTTCTTCAGAATAATCACCGGCTTTGTCAGTGAGCCTCCCTAATCAGTGATCCATGTAATTACTTCACTGTGTAGACTGAACTTAAGAAGTGTTCCCTAATGCTCTAAATATATGGATACCAGTATTTATATATCCATTATCATAAGTGCTGTTCAAGATGCATTTTTTTCCAATGGATCTTGATTGGATATACTGGCATTAAAAGTACAGGATTATAAAGACACCAGAAATCAGAAAGCTCTTCTAACATAGAGACCAAATATTGGTGGGAATAGCTACAGTGCTCAGTTTCTAGTGGGGTCTTAAGGTTGATGGCCTCCCATATATACACTCAAAGGAGTGCTCTGATCTAAAGAGTACTGGTTGTTCATACTTCAGTGCTTTCCAGTGAAGCAAGAATTTTGTCACGAGCATAACCTATAGAAAGTAAACTACCTTGGTAATTCCAGGAGAAAAGTGTGTAGATACAATAGCATCAGCAACAAAAAAGTCTAAAACCTTTGGGTCATTTTTTTCCCTCTGCATACAGATAGTTCCAATGCATCTCAGAATCACTTTGCTCAGCACCAGAGACAGCATGGTCAATCTGACAGGCCAAAATGGTAGGCCTACAAAATTCTTGTGTCTTATATTTTAAGTCATCACTTCTGAAAAATCAAACACATCTGTATATGGATACAAGATTACATAAAAATGTTAAAACTTTATGAGCTATACTTCTTTTTAAATATGTTTTTTCTTACCATCTCAGTAGAAGAAAGAGCAACTATATGAAACAATGGTAGAGTGCAGTACTGCTGATATACCTGACGATTACATTTGTTGTTTTTAATTGCCCAAATAACCCATTCACCCATGTGTCCACTATTTGTTTTTATCTGTATCTAAATAACAATTTAATTTGAAAACTAAAACCCTCTACTTTGGATTGGTACAAGGTTACCAACTGGTAATCAGTTTTTTCACGCCATACATCAGGCAATGATCAAGGTGAGACCATTTACATTTAAATATTAAATGAGGTTACTTCTAAAGCTTCATATATTTTGGTGTTCGATAATTCGTGGGTTTTGAAACAAAATACGTGGAAAGTTTGTACTCCTCAAGAGAGAAAACCACATTGGCTCTGGTCACAAAAACTGTAGAGGAAGTAGTGCACTACTTTACCCAAGCTATTTAATTGTAACTCCCAAGGCTTCCAGTTCTCTATGCAAGCTCAGGGATAACAGCATTACATACTAAAAATACCCAAAGAACCTAAAAGCACCTGCAATGTTCTTTATTTGAAGGTCCTAACTGTACTAAAATCTGCTGACCTAACAATTCTCTGACTGACTATTAACTAATCGCTAAGGAAATCCCACAAAACTGTTACTACTTCGGAAATATGAAACTTTCGTGACCCAGCTTGACATGTCTCTGAGACCTACAGCAGAAATATGTGATGCTTGCTTGTAAGAACACTGACACAGTCTACTGTGCACCCACACTGGCACCTGCTGCGGCTCCTTCCACACTAGCCAATGCCTCTACCTCCATGGATATTCTGATTTAACAAAGGTGCTAACCACCACCATTCCACCAAGTCATTTAACTGCCATCTTCTTGTCCCTTACAGAGGGTGAGAATTTCACTCCCAGATATATTTCACTCCCTGATATATTGAATTTGAAGAACAAATTATTGCTTCAGAAGTTTCAGCAAAGCCTTTATTTGAGCTTCTTGTCTTGGTCTTGTTGCTTTTATGCATGCAAAGTAATAATACAAGGACATCATCAAGTGTAGCTCTAATATTGCCTTGCCATTATGGCACCAAGCTCTAACTACTTTTACAATTTACTGTCATTTTTTAAGATAAGAATTCCTCCCCCCTCCCCATTTCACCCCCTCTCCTCCTTTTTTTCCCTTTTTCTGAGTTTAACATAATAGGAAACCACACAGAAAAGTATGGTTATGAATTTTAATTGCTGAGGTTTAATCACAAAACATAGTGAGAAAGAGAATTAGCCAAATACAGTATAGCAGAAAAAAAAAATATTCATAGCTATGCAGATTGCCATAATGACATCTGGGACTGACAAAACTGGCAGTTGAGACTCTTACTTCAGGATGAAGCCCTGAACAATATGCATATTCTAAATTCCCATGAAGTTTAACAAATTTAACTCTCAATGCCTTTTAACCCTCAATACTGAAATCATTGCAGTAGGTCATAAGATAAAACAAAAATCCAAAAACTAGGCCAGAATTTCAGTTGATGGAAGTCTCCACTTTCACCGACTTCAAAGACTATTGTAAAAAAAAGTAAAGATGATCAGATATGAAGTTTAAAAGATAACGTTGGCCTAAATTTGAAATCTAAGAAGTAACTCAGAAACGACAGTAGAAGAAAACACGTTCCCTTTGCCAGACTTTTAATTCATTAAATAAGGCTTAAGAGCATTTTTATTTTCCCATGTTCAGTTTTGTGAGCTGCTGCTTTTCAGGAAAACCACAACCTGAATTTAACTGTAGTTACAGAAATACAAGACCCTTCTCAATAGTTCCATGCAGCATGTCACTTGATACTTTTTCCCTGTTATATATCGAACTATACCAAAATTAGTTCTAGGACTGTGCATGTTTTTGAACAACTTTATGAAATCTTAATAACTGATAGCAGTTATTTAATTTCATTTTCATATATTCTAAAAATGCTACGGAAAATTTAATGCAAAGTCCGTTAACTGCACACTACACCATTTATTTTTCTTATAAGTATATTTTCAGAAGCAATTTCCTTCATGCTGTTAAGAATTTCCTGTTTCAGAGAAATCTACATCATTCTGAGCAGGAGGTTTGTACAGTACAGATAAGGAGGAAACAATAAAAACACGAGCCAGAAAGTTATAAAGTTAAACATTATACATTATACAAATCACTATACTTCCAATGAGAGATACGTTCTCCAGATGGTTTAGTATTGAAGGCAATACTCTGTTATTTTAAGTTTCTTCAAGTTAAAAAACAAACAAACAAAACAGTGTTCCCCATCCTGTATTGGCTGTCTCCCAAGAGTACTGCTATGAATGGTGGTCTTAGGAGACATGTAGAATTGATCCTCCCCTCTCACACTTTCTTGTGTTCCTCTTCCACACCACACATTGCCTTCCTAACTTGCAGCTATTTACTGACTCATCAAACATGTTGTCAAGACTTGTAAGACTCTCTAGAAGTAAACTATTTTGTTAGTTCAAGCTCATTCGAGCTTTATCACACTTTTTCTTCTTTTTTTAATGATTTGAATTTGGAGACACAGATATTCATATTATCATAGTATACATTATTTCTGTAATACATTTTGTAGTTAAAAGGTGATTAACTGCTGGAACAGTTCTACATGAAACCACCAATAATTTATTTGCAAGCAACTGTTTCTATTATAACTATAATATTCAGGACAAAAATACCTTAAGGATTTTTTTTTAGTTATTTTTTTCACAGAAGTCCTGGACTTATTTATTATTTTGCATAATTGCATAGCATAAAATAAAAAATTATGACATGCATTCATATATTTTTCACTAATAAAGTCATTAAAAAGGATGTTGTTTTTATTAGTAGGTTGGCCCCTTTCAAAGTTTAGCAAATACTGAATTTTTCATGGAAGTTCTTTTTATCATCCTATAGTACATTAATAGATGAAATATTCATTACTTTCTTGTCCTGGTAAGCATTCTACATATGAAAGACAAATATAGGTAAAAGAGACAACCTGGGAAGTCAGAGATGAGGCAGAAGTACTTGCTGATGATGCCCGAGTTGCAAATCATTGTCTGGTCTGCTGCTATCTACAGTTCAGTGTGATTCTGGAATAGTTTAGCCTTCCTTACTATATTTTACATGCATAATTTATTACAACTATTTCACTGTGAAAAAGTCACAAATGCTGAAGTTTTCTGTCTCTAGCAGACAGTGCAATCTCTTACATACAATCTTTCCTAATGCTTAAAGTTTACTCAAGAGATAAACCACAGCCTTGGTGTAAGAAGGTACAACAATCCTAAAATGAAATCCATCTTCAGCTGCTTATGTGAGAGATGAATTGAAATCCAGGTGTACTAAAGTGCAACTAAAGTATGCTTGCTGGGCAAAATGATGGAGCTTTTTTTTAAAAAAAAAAAAAAATAATTTTTATTTTTATTTCTTTCCTAGATAACTTTTCTAGTGCACTATTTCTACACCAACTCAGTCCTTTGCAACACATACTACACTGGTCTGACTTTCAAACAGAATTCATTCTGTACTTCTATCTTTTTTTTTTTTTTTTTTTACTTTTGTCTCTTCAGAATGGTAAATAATAATTAAAAATATATTACTGAACTAGATAAGGATCTACTTGAGCTTTTATGTCATCTTCTGCATTTCTTTCTCTTCTTCATTGTGTGAATTTAACAGTGAGCCAAATGCCTTAAGTTTCAAAGTTGTTACTCATGTAATTATATATCAGAGCATGACAGAAATCACACAAAGATCAGAAGAAAACCTCAAAAGAACTCATCTGAGGGAACAGTTTCCAAACTTGGCAATATTTTACATTACAAGACAGTACATTAATAATATGTCATGGGTGAAGTTCAGGTGAAAAATTTAGACCGGAGGGTTAATAACATCATTTCCACATCATATTAGGCAACCTCAGCCAACTTCAGCTGTGCTTGTACAGCCACAAGAGGTCAAGTATTTCAGTTTTTACAAATGATGAAACATAACTCACATAGTGCTCCTTCTTATTCTACATGGGAAAATCTTAAATGAGAGGATGAAGTATTTCTTATGGCTAACTGGCATACTGTAAAAACACAAAATTCAAATATCCCACCTTGTCTTTTCTCATCCAATATCCTAATGAACTCCCTGGTGCCTGGATTCCTGTGGTGGCACTGCCTGGTGGCGCCAGTCCCTCAGCACAGCTGCTACCTGATATGTCACTCGGCTGTGCTGCAGCTCTTCTGCTTCCAACAGTGGAATAAGGCAACTGGTTTGCCTTATCACAATGACACATTACCAAGCTATTGCATCTAAATCTTAAAAGCAAATAAAGCTAGTCTCATGGCTAACTTCTGTATTACTGTTCTTAGGCTGGTGATTAAACCCTGCAGGGCTTTTAGACTGGGAGCTCTCCTAGCTCACTTTTCTAAAGAAAACTGTAAACTCTATCAACGTTCTAAATTAATTTCAATATTTATGCTGCATTTCTTAAAAACAAAACAAAACAAACAAACAAAAAAAAACATGCAATATGCATTCTGGCTCCAATGGACAACTGTCAAATTTCAGACTCTACTAATCTCAGCACAATTTATACCTACTTTAATTCAAAATGATTTTATTAGGTCAGTGGAGCTGCAGTCATTTACATCAGCTACAAAATGCTGAGGAACAAAACTAGGAAACAGAGCTGGAAGGATCTTCTGTAGATACATGGCCTGACTGCATTTTGACAAGATGCAAAAGAAAGAAGCAAGTTCAGTCATTTTAACATATTTAGCAGCTCTCTATAAAGAAACTGAAGTAAAAATAACGTAGAGGATTACATTAGAAATTGTTGAGCAAGAAAGAAAATTGAAAGACTACCTTTCCATTAGATTTATTATAACATGGCACATGGAAAATGAATACAACATCAAATGCTACCTAAGAAAACTGGGGCAGATGTAAAACAGTTCTTCAATCAAAATAAGTAAGCTATACTGTTTTGCTGAAAGTATTCCAGCAGTCATGGTGGGTTTTCCTGCTACCTGATGCCATAGCAACAATAATCCATTTTTTAAATTGTAGTAAGAAGGTAATATATTATCATGACAGCTGCGTTAAATGACTGCCTCTCCTGTGTTATGCTCTTGACTTTACACAACAATGTTAAGATGTTTTTTAACCAAGTTTTCAAGATGAAAATAACATGGTGTCAAAATATTTTTTCTAACCAATCAGCTCTATTGAAAAACATCACTGAGCTTTATGTTTCCATGACAACTAGTCTCAAATGTTACAAAAGCGTTCCAGATTTACCTACAAAGGAGGGTTCTTATATGAAAAAATGGTTCATGTAACACTGTACCATGCAAACTTATGTATGTAATATATGCTTACAACAAAACATGCTGATAGTTAACTTCTTTAGATTTAGTTGTGGGAACTTTTCAGATATATGAGGTTCATAATACACTTCATATCATCTCTGTTTTAATAAAATACAGATACAGCAATGAATCTTTGATTAGAACCTGTAAACACAAGAATCTAAAACTGTTATTTATTTATATCAGACAGAAAAGGGACAATTTTGTCATTGATGGACAACTGTACAAGTATAAGAGAAAGTTATCATTCTGTGGTTTCCTTTTATTTTACTCTGTATACTTGCACCAACATCAACAGCTGAGAAACTCAACTTCGTTGCTTCTACAGCCAGCTCATATTGTGATTCCAACAAACTGTGGCTATGGAAAATAAGCCATTTTACATACTAGTGGAAGAGATGGGAGATGGCTTATCAAACACAGCCTGCTCTGGGATTAGCAATTCATTATCATATATAAAATCTACCCAGATTAGGGGGATAGTGTGATTAACTACACTATCAGTTAATAAACAACATCAGAGTATGATAAACAAAAAATGGCATTACATTTACAGTAGATTTGGAACTTAAGAATTGCAATTTACAACTCTGTAGATTTTTATCAATGTTGTGGATGGCGAAAAAAAATGAATTTCTAGTACTGTTGCACCCACCATTAGTAAGAAAAAATAAAATAAAATAAAATAAAAATAAATTCTTAAAGCACATACTAAAATAACAATGACAGTGCTTTAATTAGGTATTCTTTGACAATTAACTTGAACTTTTAATGAAGTAGTAATATCCTTTCTCAGTAACACTGCTATATGCATGTTCAGGAACTCTAAAAACTACAAAAGGAATGAAAAAAGAGGGGTTATAACCTGTATGAAGTGAAATGGAAAGTCAAGGATTTAGAATAATTATTCACTTTTAAATGGTTGTAGAATATTCTTTTAACTCACCTTTTCACAAAAGTGACTTTCTTTTGATTAAAAAAAAAAAAAAAAAAGGAGAATTTGGATGTCACTAACAAATGGGTTCAAAGTTAGTAAAAATCTTAGTTTTAATTGGTTGACATAATTCAAGCTAGTACATTATTACAGTATGGAATCAAATCAAGAATAAAAGAGATGTCAAAGAGGAGTTACATACTTGATTCTTTATTAATAGACTATTACACCTGTCATTCTTGTGACCTCCACTAGAAATGTTAAAGAAATCAACTCAGAACAGTATTTTTCGTGACTAAAATGGAACGAGGAAACTGAATTTTTGAGCTTTATCCAGATGTTCATTTTATTACTGGTATTGCTTTGAGTACAGTAATCAATCTTTCAGCAAGTACTGTTAGAAAGTGGAGGTTACATTTTACTTTGGCTAGGAGACTCAGGGAAAGATTGCTTAAAACCATACCCTACCCACACCGCCAAGCAAAAGCTCAGAAGGGTCATTCCAAATGATTTCTATGCAAGACCTTAAATGAAAAAATATTCCCAATTCCCCATATTTTCAAGTGATTTGTCTGCCAAGCTAGCAAGTTCTGGTCATAGATAATTCTATGGCAAAGTACAAGATTCAATGAAGTGATCAATCTAAATGACGTGTGAAACACAAAATGTTTTTCTGCATTGATTTCACCACATCTTGCAATAATCATTCCAGCCTTCTTGATTGACTCTTAAAATTATAGCATACATTTTTCAGAGTGATGCATCTATAGCATCAAATCAATATATTCTTGTGTTCTGGCACAAAGTACCCATTATTAAGTACCTTTTATACAGTGACATTAAACCCCCATAAAAAAGACATATTCAAGTTCTGACTGGATGATAGCAAATAGTAACGAACAAACAAACAAAACAAACAAAAACACAGAATGAGGAATTATATTGTTTTGTAAGGATAAAAGCACGAATCTGCTATCATAATTTGGCCTGACAGTTAACTTGACAACTGACATTCTGTATATCTTCAAGAGCATGCAGTTTTTCATTCAGCAATGTGAAAAGCCCTACTTTCCTTCTGGAAACTGGAAGCTAAAGATAGCCATCAAGAAGATGCTCAAATCAAAAGATATGCTGGTCGCATACCTTATCTACTTTTTTGGTTGCTTAAATTCTTATTCTTTCATATAAAATTTATTAGCATCTGTATTTTACTTCAAAACTTATTTTACTTAAAACTTTATATCCATCTTATGCTATTCTTTTTTTCTTTTAACACAATTCTTCAATTGTTTATATTGTCATAATCTCTGTTTTAATTTGAAAAAGGCTTTTCCCGTTGAGTAAAATACATTCGACATTTTAAGCATGTTATACAGATTTATAATAAAATTTCAGTGTATTTTTTTTTTCTTAAAAATTAATGGTCTTAAAAATAATTTCCAAATTAAATTCAAATATAGGTAAATGTACAATAGAAATTAGAATTGTAAGAAGCAGTTATTATTATGTATTTATAGTTTTAACTTACAAATAAAAAATGTAACTCAAATAACTGGACAGGAAATACAAGTAATACAATAGCTCTTTGCACGACCTTTTTCAGTTGACATTGTCCAAAAAACTGTGTATAAATAAAGTTTATCTTAGAGACCAGAAACTCTATCAAACGTAAGGGTGGAGATAACTTTTAGATGAGACCTGTACAGAAAAATCACTTGTATGATTTCTATTTTAACTGCTTACAGTTCCAGTAGCTTGATGCTTTTGACAAAAAGGTTTCAAGAACTGTCTGTTTTTGAGACACTTAACCTATGGCTAATGGGAATACAGTCAGAGAGAAATAATTTATATTAGAATATTAGAATTGTGTCTAGTATGGCTTTTCACTTCTGCTACTTGATCCTGCACTGGACAGATAGATTTCAGCTTGGGGATCTCTTATTTGCTGCATTTTCACGTTTGGATGTATTTGTATTAGAAGAAGCTGGAAGGTAAGTATTTAAAATACATATATCTATATATATATATACTCACTTTAGGTAATATTCTTATAATCAAGAAATTGTATGAAAGCCTTTGTATTTAAGCTCTTAGGTCTACAAACAGTTCATAAATACCAAGCACTTAAGTACCACAATGGTCACTGAGTTAGGCATGTGCAACTCAATGTACTCTAGAGATGGAAGAAAAAGGCTGAGAAAAGTTAAGTAACCTTTTTCAAATGATGGCAGCATCAGAGAACAGTGAACTTGGCTTTGATACTCCCCAAACAGAAAGAATTGAAGTCAAAACAATTGTGAAGTTTTACCTTTTTTTTCCTAAGTGCTTTGGATGCCAGAAGCAAATGAGCATGGCTTTTCTTTGACTGTTTCCTTGCGACAGAAACCTCATTCACTCCCACATATGGGAAGTAGCCAAGCCAAGTATCAACAGGAATCGTTCAGTAAGAGTTCCTGAGTCACTCTCTCAGTTTCCATTTTGGGGTTTGAAAGGACAGCCAATAACTTCTGAAAAATCTTTTTGAGAAAACAGGGTTTTTTGGAATGAAAAACAAACAAACAAGACAAAACACTGCATCTCTGATAGCAACACAGAAAACTTTTAATCCTAGAAATGTATACCAATCGAAAAACTGGAAAGCCAGGCAAAATAAATAATCAACCACTGAATATGATACAAAAGCCACAAATAGTTCTGCTGATCAGCTCAAGTTTCTCACTGACTTTCTAGCTCATTTGTTGATTGCATTAAAACACACTCAAGATTGTAATATAAGCACACAAGTCCTGAGCCAGACAAGTTCCTCTGTTCTGTCCTCAATAGTGGCAAACTGTGGATACGTACAATTATTTGATGCTGTGGCTGAAGACAAGGTGAACACACAATGAAACTTCTCTAAATCAAATAAGTCACTCAAACTCCAGGCATTTGCAGCACAAGGAGTTTTTCTGCCAGCACCAGGTTTATAATAGTTAGCTCTGAACGTTTTTTTGTATGTTTGTGTACAGCATTTATGACCTATGAAAACTTTCATCATGTTTTTGTGGCAGTTTCCTAGTTTTAGCCTGCTCTGAATGGAGAATTTCTTTTTTTCTGAGCCTGGCACCTTTCAGCTGACATGCCCTAGTTTTTGTCTGAAAAAGAGACAACAGGCAGTCATTCCCAAGAGGTCTCCTTCACTTTATGTATGGTTTAGAGACCTCCACATCTCAGCTATCCTTTCTCCTGGCTGAAGTATCTTGGTGTGTTTCATCAGTCATTGTATGGAAGCTTTCCATACACTTGTACATCATTTTCAGCCTTCTCTGCAATGTCTATTATCCTATCCTCTTTTTTAAATGGCAGAGACAGAGGTAGTATCTAAACTATTCAAAATGTAACTACACCACAATTTTACAGAAAAGCTTAATAGTGTTCTGTGTTTAATTTTTTTTATTCCTTTTCTAAAAAATCCTAACCTTTAAGATACTTTTTTAGACATTCTTGAGAACTGAGCTAGAGTATGATGCTTCCAATCAGTTAATTTGTTTTACCAGGCTAATGATTTCAACAACAGAAAAGTCATTCTCCTATGGCAACATGGCACTTACTCTCTGCTTGCACTGCCAAGAACAAGTGTGTTGTTGGGTTCGTTAATGTTACCTGAAGCAATCTGTTGGCCTCACTGCCTCTACCAGTGGGCATGCCAAATTCACAACAGAAATAATTGTTTTAATGTCTTTGTCTTGTTTGGATGTTCATTTCAATAACTGCCCTCCTCCTGTCCCCCATCTGAGAAATGAATTGAACTTCCTGGTCATTGCTGAAATATTAAAGAAACAAAAGAGAAAGGGATATATTCTTACTGTTCTTTCCTCAGCCTTTTCAGTAAGGTATTTTTTACCTTCACCAAATATACAAGCAAAGTAACAGCAAATTTTATCACACCTCTTTTGTATGTAGGGCATTTAACTTTTCTTACATTTCTCCACATCAGCCTCACCTGCACCCTTGCCAAGACACTAAGACAAATTAAAGAGGGAGGGACAGATTTTCTAGGAGACAGTTTAATATATTCTCATCTTTGCCCTGTGCAAGACTTTTACCGCCTTCTAACAATTACTCTTGGGAATAAGACAGGAGCAAAAGGAAGATTTTTGTCTTTACAGAACAGCACTGCAAACTTTTTTTCTCAGTTTGGCTGGACAATCTGGTCTCTCTTTGTTCATCTGCATCTAGAATTACATTTCAAATAGGCCAACTAATTGCCAGAATTACAACCACACTGACACAGAGGTAAAGCCAGACACTGCCTTAAAATCTACACACAGGATTACATTCACGGCTGTCTACTGCCCACATTTTTTCAAAGGTCTTAGGAGGAATACACACTGTGGTGACTGCACACTTCTGAGCTACCTTTGTAAACTTTTGTAGCATGGATGTCATTCTACAAAGACATGGAAGCACACATGGAATAGACTGAAATGAGCTCAGTGCAGAAACAAATGTGTGGCAGTTGAAGACAATGACTGTATAGCATTTCATGCAAATTTAGCACTTCTCAGGGTTGTTTAAGACTGCATTTGTAGAGGATTCATAAAGACATTCAAGAAAACAAAAAAATATTACTTTTAGGACCTTGGTCTAGAGTAATTACCAGGTCTCTGGAGAGACAACTCCAACAGAAGTTCAAATGCTTCTGGAATATCCTACCTTAACCATCTTCAACATTTTAAATCACTAAATATTATTAATCCCACGTGGAGAATGAGACTCATGCTGAAGTCACTCTTCCGCTCCTCAGGCCTTCAGATATAGCCAGACAACTGAGAGAAAAAAACTTTCAATTGGAACAATTCTTTAGGCCAATTATAAATCTCTGAAACCAGGAGCTTATAATAGCAACAATGACTTAATACAGCCTCACTGTAATAAATCGGTTGCTTGTCTTGTAAGTCACATGTTCTATAAATCAGAAATTTGGAATGTAAATCTCAGCACTTGTTCATAAATCAGCAATACTGATCAACACCAGGAATAATATTTTGGCAGTAAGTCACAGTTGGCAAAGATGTTCTCCTGTGTTAGCTGACTTAAAAAATGCTTAAAGCTGTATTTCAGGGATTCTCCAGCTGAGTCTCCCGAATGCATCTGGTACACCCTGTGTTAGTGCAGGACAAGAACACAGCATGAAACAGCCCTGATCATTCAGAGCAACTTCTGTTAGTCCGGGGGAATGTTTTGGAAAGACATTTCTGCTATTAATGTTTGTACCATAAAAGCAGTTAGTACCTAAGCAGACGTCTGAAAGGTAACACCCCAGGTTTCTGCAAGCTGTGCGTGCCTACTTCAGAATCCAGCAATCTTGCTGATGGATGAAGCCCATGCTACTTTATTCCACTACACTTAGTGCTGGGGCAGGAATGGGAGGCACAGACACAGATTCAGTGATACCTCCGTCAGTGCTAAAGACCTGTCCCAGAAAATAATTTCCACCTAAAAGGCTTACAATCCAAACAGGTAGGAAAACAGGCATGGCATGTAGTGGGAAATATATCCAACAGAGTAAAACAACAAGGCTGAAAGAAATAAGCTATTTTTAGTTTGGGCTCATCAGCTACTATCCAGCTTAATGCTACAGCTCTTGGAACCTCATCTCATCACTAACAGCTACACTTTTCAAATACATATCAAATGTTTTACCTACAAGGGAAGAAAACATAGCATGAATTCAATAAGTATTCTGTTTTATTTTCTGGCTTGTCAGTGCAAGCTTGCCAATGCATTTCTTAAAAACAAACAGAAAAACAACAAAAATGGGCAAGTGAATTTCAAACTTTCAGGTTCAGTGAAAATGGCACAAGCTAGAAATAACACTTCTTTCTAACATGCATGTTTAATGTGAAGTACATTTCTAAGTGAAATCTATTTATCTCTTCAGTGCAATCAGTACCGAAAACAAACACACATACATAAATGTTTATTTAGAGCAGCGTGAATGGTCAGTGAGTGTTTACTGAAATTAGGAAGGCTAATCAGGGTTCAGGCTTAATTCTTTTTCCCTTACATCCTTCAATACATAAGGAAGAAAAAATATAAAGGAAAACATATTTGCTCTCTATCACTGAATTTTGAAGAACTTGTTGCTGGAAAACACCGTTCAAAATCAATAAAGAGCAATACTGAATGAAATAAGTTTCTTCCCTCACTAGAATTATATACTGCCTTTAATTTATTATTATTATTATTTCTTGGTATTCTAATGTAAATCAGTGTAATTTCTGAGAGTTAGACTAAGTTTGCTTTCTTTCCTAAACTACCCCTAATTCTGCAGATTCTATCGATTTGAGATCGTGATTTCTCTTCTGGAAACCTGTAATCTCCAAGGGGCACACCTGATATTGCTCTATCAAATACTGCACCAGAAGAATCCAGCTTCTATTAGAAGTGTTGTTCCCTCGGTTTACAGGAACAGCACATTGTCACTGATGTGACATGGTAACTCAGCTCGAACGCAACTCTTGGGCTGTCCATCTACTTGCAAATTCCAGTGGTTGAACATGAAAATAAATAAATGCCATTAACAACACTCCTCCAGATCTCTCAGCAACCTTGTACACACAGAGCAGGATTCCACGAACAATCAAAGGTTTGACCTTAAAGAGTGTTCTCCAAACATGACTGCCACTGCTTTTTCCCACAGCACTATAGATGTAATTAAATGACCAAATTAAAGGCGGGGGGCAATTCCATGGGGTCATTAATCGTAACAAAATGGTCCTGTGCCATCAACCAACAACTATGAAGGCCTGATATATACCTTTTGCTCTAGTACCTTCTTCAGAAGCCTCTTGCAGAAACACGTATTGGGCATAACTCACAGCAGCTATCAGAAATGAAGAATTCTGACAGTTTGTTGCATCTCCCCCCTACCCCAAATCCATGTAGATTCATGCTCTAGAGGCAGGAGAAGAACATTTCTGTGTGATTATGGACTATGAATTACAAAACTGGTTTATTCAGAACATTATAGCAGAAAATAGAGGAAGATAAATATCCTGTATAATTCCCCTGTAATTACAAATTCAGATAACAAGACTGACATAAAGTCCCTATTTAAAAAGTATTTTAATATTGTGTTCACGAACATTGAACTACTCTGGTATGCTTTATTAAAAATAATAATAAAAATTATCTAGCAACTTTCAGAGATGCAGTTGAGGTTCCAGTTTATTTTTGTGATGTTTTGTACTAGAACATCCTTACATAATGCAGATATCCTACGTCTGAATGCCTTTACCTTCACAAGTACCTGGAAAAAGGGAGTTATAATGGGAAACATTAAGCAAATTTAGTATAAAGTTTGCTACCCTATCATGAAGTAATTATGGACTATCTGTCATTTGCCTTCAGAGTAAGCAATAACGGAAGGATTAAATTTTAAATTAATAACTATATAAAAGATGACATTTATAGTTTAGCATTTAGGACATTTAAAATGATGCAGTGATTTAAGTGTGGCATTTGGCACATGGGAACAACTACAAAAAAAAAAAAAAAAAGATCATTACAGCATCTTTAGCTTTTAATGAAATAAGTAAGTATCAGTCACCTACTTCATTTTCGCTTGCACTTTCTATGTTAACATTTCCCTAAAGAATTTGATTAGTATTTCAGAATTTTTGACCAAAGCGCAGTACTGGAAAAGGTGTCATCGAACATACAAGACATGAGGAGACTGAGGTCGCTTCCAAGCCAGATCAGCGTATGTCACTAAATGCCTACATGCTCATGTTACTTAGACAAAATCCAGTACAATTCCATGTTGTAGCCTGAACTGTACTCACGACATTTGCAATCAAACAGTGAGACATTACTGCCTATTAAGTGCTGAGGGATGTTTTCTCTGATGCTCCTGGAGCTTCTTCCTGGTTTATGAAACATGTAGGTGGAGAGAAGTGGAAGAGTATCAAGCCTTGTAGCAAGTGAATGCTTATACAGGTTCACACAAATTTTTATGACAAATAGGCAGCTGAGTTTGTGTTTTTGAATCATTTCAAATATTTTGAAGTGATATTAAAATCTCCGCCAAGCAATACATTTTAAAGATTCACACAGACTGACAAACTGTAAGAAAAGTATTCTGAAACATAACCTTTGATTCCAAAGGGATTTTGTAACTGTGCAAAATGAAATTGAAAGTATTTGATAGTTATTTGTAAAGAATAATGTCCAGACTCGTGAAGGATTTTAATAGCGTGTTGCAATGCAGATAAAGTATTTCTGCCATACAGGTATTTCCAAAGAATCTCTCAAGGATTCTTGACCAACCTTCAGTAATTTAAAAGATTATAAAACTGTTTCTGAAGTACAACTGAAAACTGTTAAAAGTATGCAACTATAAGCAGGTAAGGTTGTTCTTTTTACAAGCTTATTTCCCTAACAAAGTTTACACTGCTCCGTCGCATATATTTTGACACTCCAGAGAATAATTTTTTTATGTCTAGCATCTAAATGTTCTCATGTGTATGAAGGAGGGGATTAAGAGGATAATGAAGGATAGGTAGACCCATTGTCTTTTTTCTTGTACAGGTCATTATTTTTGCTGACTATTCTTCCTGTGGATTAAAGACATTAAATGCAACTTACAGATGAAAGCAAAACAAAACATGGAGACACTGCAGTTTCTCAAAATTCAGCTATTCATTTCCTGTCTCTCCATGGCTTTCTTGTCCAGGATACACTGGTTTTTGAAATATTATCCTCACAAACAACAAGAATTTTAAGTCCTATTCTGGAAGTTCATTTTTGAATCATAAATGAAACTCTGAGGCAGATGCAACTCACCTCCTTCTGTGAATGTAAAGTGGGATAGGTAAACATAGGTAAATGTTATGTATTTCAAAACACACAAAGTTTAATCAAATTAAAGCTCTGTTTCACATTCTTTGGCTCTACTTCCAAGGAAACATTTCTATTCTAACTAGCTGAATATTTACTTTAATACACAGCACTGCAAAATATCATCGTACTTCTGTTATTTGCCTGAAGGAAATTCATTTCAAATATGAAACTTTTACACAATATTTACTGTTCAAGTATTGCGGTTTTTATTAAATGGGACTGTAGAGGATGCCAAGGGATTTAAAGAGAGAATTAATAACAACCATTACTAATTTAGGCTTATGCACTACTTTATTGCAAAAGGAAGGATGAAGATAGGAAACCAGGGATAATCCAATTGATACTGAACATTTTGAACCTATTAACTTTATTTGAACCAAACATTTTTAAAGGCTACAGAAGGCTACAGAGCTAAAATAAGGCCCATAATCTATCTGAGATAGCATACAATATTAATCTTTTTAATTTTTGTAAATGTGTGATTTCAGTATGCAGGTACATCTTCCTCACCTTTATATAATCTACAGTGATTTCAGTGAGATCTCCAATATATAAATACAAAGTTAAACAACAACAACAAAAAAAAAACACTATTGTAATTCATCAACAAAGCTTAAAAAATATTTCAATTGGCAGTTCTTTTTTTAAGTGGGAACACTGGAACAAAGAAAGGACCACAGGATAATTCCGACTGGAAGGGGCCGAAGGAAAAATCTCCAACCTCCTGCTCAAAGTGACAGAAGACTGTATAATCTCTTCTGGGCAACCTGTTCCAATGTTTGATTGCCCCCACCTTACATAATTTTTTCCTTAAATGCTCTCAGAGGTAAGTAAAGATATGTAAGGATATCTAAGTGCAATCAGGACTGCAGTACAAAGAAAAGGACTATACATTTAAAAATATGATATACCTCATTTATACAATCAGCCAGGGTGAGAAATGAGTCTCTGGTTTAATTTCACAATTAATGAACTGGTCTGCTATTATAGTATCTTTACAGACAAAACAGAAAAAGTGCAGAGAAACCCCACGTTATTGGAAATCCATACCATTAGAGTCTCTCTTTCTTTCAGTAGAAAGGGTGGATGCTCTCCTTTTAATGCAACATGAGCATTCTAAATTCAATCTGCTCTCTGTTGGTGTTACATAGCAACCATTTTGAATTAACTTATTATTTCCCTAAAGTTACCTATAATATGTTAAGTGAATAAACAATTCTGTTTCAATTGCCATCACCGCAAACCAACAGAGGTCAATTGTTTAATCTGATTTAAGTATAGATGCCAGCAGAAAAAGAAACAACTAAACCTCACATGAGTCTCAACAATGTTCTTTATGATGCAGTAATAAAATTTCTATCTGTAAATAAATAGACAAATGTTACATATAATAGTTTTAATGAACATTGGGCATTTATGTTTCATACCCAATTGTCTTCTTAGTTCTTCGGTCTGTCTGTAAAATCTAAATTTCAGATCAGATAGTCAAAACAAATATAGAGGACGAAGAGGAGGGAGTCTAACTGAAGCATTCAAAAAGCATTCAGGCATTTGTAACATATAAAATCTAAGCTGCTCTTTCTTTTATGAAAATATTAATGTAAGGATAAAATGGTTCTCATCCAGTTGCCACTGAAAAAAATTCTCCCTGAGTCTTCCTATTTAAAAAGTTAATATTTAATTTAAAACATTCAAAGCAATGTGTAATAGGAAAAATATGGATATCTTAAGTGAATAATAACCGCCAGTGAATTGCCTCTTCTGTGTATGGTTCACATTATTCTCATTCTGTGTATGGTTCACAGCTAATCTAGCAGGCTCAATTCTACCATCATAATTTCTAAAACAGTATCTTCTACATACCTAATTCTGGGTATAAGTACATGTTTTACACACACCTTCCACTCCTCCTCCAAAGTATGTTAACCAATTAGATCTGTAGAATCAAGCACTCAGAAATTTGGATGTGACAGAACTGCATTGTTACTACAAACTTAAAAGTAAAAATTACGTAATTCCAATTCCATGATCACACAACATTTGTCTCCACAGAATCCCTGCCTCACTGAATATATACTTTGAGATTACCACACAATTCATACTCTCATTTCTAATGAACTGCTTGCTATTCAAAATCTTCACTTAAACACAGGAAATACTTTCTGTCCTCTGGGATCACAGAACATCCAAAGTTGTGAGGGACCCATGAGGACCATCGAGTCGTTCTCACAGGACCACCCAAAAAACAGACCCTATGTCTAAGAGCGGTGTCCAAATGCTCGTTGAAGGCTCAGTGCCATGACCACTGACCTGGGGAGCCACTGAATTCATCTAATCCAGAGAATGTTAATTCTTCCATATATATATTATTGACTTACAAATAATTAGTTTGTTCATCCTGATAATACCTTTCTAGTCTATTTTAGGAATAAGAAAGTGAAACACAAAAGTACTTCAGTTACAAATCCCCACAGATATTGTGTGCAGCATTTGTGATATCTACCTGCATAGTGCTGTCGTTATGTGGAAATCAGTTTTCATGGACTCGCACTGCAGGAGAGCCCCCTCCGCAGAGCAAATGGAGGAGCCTCCCAGACCAGTAGTCCACTATCATCCTTAAATACTCTTTCTCTAAAGAGTCATGAAAGATAACTGCTGATGGGAATGGACTGTTCAGACACACAAGCATAGGTTTTCTCTGCAGCCCTGAATAGCAGTGCTAGTTCAGATTTTCTTTGCCCTCCCAAATTTTTACCCCTTTGCCACCTCGTTGCCCTTCTTTGTTTAAGCCAAATCCAGCAGAATGAGTGTAAACTCCTTCCTTTTAGTTCACATACATGCAACCATGAGAGTCTTCCATGTGTAATGGCTTCAGGAGACAATGTACAGACTATCCAGCTGGCAAGCAGGAACTTTGCAGGACTACAATGTGCTTAATACACGTTGATTTTTAAATAGTAATTTACTTTTTGCTCACCTGTACAGAACGTGCATATGATGAAATGCTAGCAAACTTGCATGGCTTCTTATAGGAAGAGCCAAGAGCATGTCCCCACACTGAAATAATCTTATGATCAGGTTTCAAGGTCATTCTGCAAATGATTATTTTTTTTTCTCCATGGATCACAGTATCATACCACCATAACACTGCAAACTACTGAAGATGATGCAATTCCTCAGTTCTTAGTCCTTACCTATCCTATCCTCCTCAAAAATGTCAGACTAAATTCCTCAAAATTTTTCATTCCTAAACAGAACCTAAATAGAATGCAGCAATTACATTATTCCCTTCTCATTCTTTTCAAGGCTTTCCTATGATGAAAAAATAATTAAATTCCTGCAGAACTTAAAAATGACCCTCTATGACAGACTCCTGCCATAAAAACTTTTCAGCGTGAGTATTAAAGCCAGCACTGAAAACAGGAACCTGTCACTGAAGCTGTTAGGGAACTTTCCAGGAAATTAAATTACAGCTCCTTTACAGGAAGCACATGAATATGGCAGCACACACATATGTATATTAATCCAGTGGCTATTCTGTTGGTGAATTTTGCATGAAAATTTATGAAATCTGACTGGAATTAATGTCAGATAAGCAAGACAACTTTCCCTTCACTTGTTTATTCCAACAAGGAACTTCCATGAATTTATCAGTCAAAAAAAAAAAGGTCAGAAAGCATACATAATCCACCAGTGTAACGTGGTAGTGAACTACACGGTCAGAATCCAAAAACTTTTCCTCCTTTTTATTAATTAATTAACTAAATGGGAATTTAAGTGGCCACGTTTCTTTCTTTCTGTCAACAATCTAAACAGATTCAGTAAGCGCTCATCGCTAATCATTTATCTGTGTTTTTTGTTGTTACTTATAACAAGTGGTAAATAATATAATAGAATGCAAAAATATGCAGAAAACATACAAATATCCTTGCATCAAGTAGCTTAAAAATTATCCCCATCACAAGTCTATACGATGCTGAAATAAGCATGGAGTTAACTTTGTGGTAAAAATCCTTTATGGAAGAGATAAATCTTATGCATTGAAAAAGAACTGAATGTTTTATGCTAAGGTATATAAAATTAGCTACAGCAAATCAGAGTGAAGTACATTAATTATTATGGTTCTGATGACCATTAGCTGGAATTATGCATGAAGCGTTAATGAAGATATAAAAGATACCCCAAACAATTGCAAGAACAGGAGCTAAAACACCTATGCTTAGGAACTGGTATGAGCTTATTCTGCAGAAGAAAAACTGCACTGCACTGCAAGCTGTCATAGTCCTGGCACAAAACCTGGTATCTCTGGAGGCCTCCGATCTGTAAAACCTCAATTCCTGCACTGCTTTCAGGAACCTCAGATTTTATTACTTAAAAGTCAGATTGCTTTTTGTTGCTCCCCTCTCGTATAAAACTCAGTGCAAGGTGATTTTTCTTTCCCGTACATCTTTCCAACTACCACTCCTATGTTCTCATTCCATCCCCTGTGTTCACCAAATGAACTGCTTGCGTTTGCTCTCAGGGAAACGACCTCTCCAGCTCCATTCCAGACAGCCTCCAGCTCTGCCCCTGCTCCCTGCACTGCACGGACACTGCTTTCAGCAAAGTCTCTAACTACATCTCACTGGTTACAGTTCAGAATCAATACTCGTTTCATCCTAACCGACCTGCCAGCCACTTCTGACAACCATCAGCCACTTTCTTTTTCATGGCATCTTACCATTATTAACTTGTGTGTTGATCCTCCGCTGATATTTTTCGAGCATTCCCAGACCAGCATCCTGAGGGCAGTGAATACAACTCTGTATGACATCCCTACTTCTTCCCCGTACCCTGGCTCGGGGTAATCTCTCAAACAAATTCACTGCTTTACAGGACTACAATAGCCCCAAAATCTCACTCCTGTGTAATGATGTCAGCTCAAATCCCATCATCTCTGCATCACTAACATTTAGTTACACGCATTATTATCTTTATCTACTTAGAAAAATTCCAAGCTGCCCCTCTGATATAACTTTGTGAATGTCTAGTCAAGAACAACTTCAGATTTTCTAAAGCAGAGTTTTCATGCTTCCCAAAGCTGCTCTAAATACTTATCTTTGGTGGCAACCATGATTTATATCACCATATTCCTGTTAGCCCCCTGGTTAATAGTAACCTGTTCCACAGATCCATAGCACGAACACAGTATTTTTATGACTCCGTTCCCTCTCCTGCTGCAGGGCCATACTGACTTTCCTTTGTGGCACTACAGAGAAACCAAGCTTCACTAAAAGTCATGCCGTGTAGGAATCACTCCCTATCAGTACGCTCGTCATTCAGCCACTAAAATGGGGAATACTGAAATGGGGAATTACTGAGAAGGATGAAACTATGCTCATGCCCACTGCTCCACAGAGAGGCTAAGTTAAGGCAAAAATAAAACTTTTAATACTCAGGGATCCACCGACCTTTCAAAAGATACACACACCCTCTGTCATTTTTCCTTCCTCTTGATTAAATGGCAGGAAGATAAGATTTTTATTTTTTTTTAATATGAACAAAAATTATACTAACGCTTGAAAGTACATAAAAATGCAGTGCAGGGAGGTAGTTTTCCACTAAGATAAAGCAAAAAATAAAAATAAATTAGATAAAATAAAATGCCCATTACCAAATAGATCAGATGACTCCATTCTCCCCAGCAACTGTTAGTTCCAAACACTGTAGGGAAGTTAAAAAGACCGTGGACTTTGTTGTGTGTGTACATAGATGCCCACACAGATAAATAGTCTAGCTAATATTATGATTGAATGATGTAATCAAAGCAATTAATAGCAATTACAAAACTCTTGCATTATCACCCTCATGCCATAGCCTCTCTTCTTTCTCTTTTTGTTTTCCACCAACTACACCAAAAGTAGTTCAGTCAGAAGTCTTCAACTGTTCCACCATCCCCCTCCCAAAACACTGACTTCTGGTTTTGCAAAAAAGAATTAAAATCTTTGGCACAATTAGACATTTTCCCTTAAAAATGTAGTTTTGCTCAGTGTTTAGCTTCCTTTAAAAAGTTTTGGTCATATTTTAAGTAAGTTGTAACTGTATCTAACACAGAACATGATGGGAACAAGTTCAGTAAGACTAAAAACCTCTTCTGCTCAAACTTTCTTAAAATAGGCTGTCAGTTCTCCCTTTACAAACACTAATTAAACGACAGATTTGCATTTCTATAAAGATAAAAAAGCAATTCCAGTCCTAAAATATTTTGCTGACTAAAATATTTTGAAGAGGTAGTCATTGCAAGCATAAGCTTTCCTTCATTCATGATCTTGTAGTCTGGCACCTTGTATAGATGTCAGGCCAGGCAAAAGGGGTGGGATCATACTATACTCGTTTGAGACATTTACACCTCAGATCATAAATCAAAGTGCTGGTGCTCTATAACGAAAGATCGATGGTGTTTTTGTAGAAAGACCCTATAGAATTTTATAAATAATGAGAGTTTAGTGGAATGTGCAGGCAACATAGAACAAACTGAATTTTTTCCAGAGGGGTTTTTAAAACCACATCTCAAATATGATAAATGTGGTGTGATGGGAAAAGCCACCTATGTTAATGTGTTGTGCAGCATAAAGTGTTCAAAAATTAGAAGCCAGAGCATTTACTTTCTGTTGTTTAATGGTTAAGCGGTCATTTCATCAAGACATTTTTTCTTGTTACAGCAGCAGTGGGTCACAGCTAGCATTTCGTAAGATTTTATAGATGGCACCAAAAGATGATCTTTTTTTATTAGCACAGGTAATTGTTTTATGAATATTTTAACATATCTGTAGCTCACTGAAATGCACTGCATGTGTAACATAAATATTTCTATAAATTCATTGCACTTTACTCTTAAGCAATAGGGTAATATAGTCATCAACTAGGGCACTGTCTGGGAGTCACAAGAATAGCTTTTATTTCTGAACTTAACTTTCTAATCATAGGCAGGAGGGCGTCATGAAGCCAGCTGCCTCGTATGTCAGGTGTGGGGTAGCACCGATTACCTCCAAGCCTGAGGATTTAGGTTGCACAGCCTCCCTATTTCCTTTTTTCCAATTTTCATTGCTCTCTGCTGTTGACATGGGAGGGAGGCGGCCGATGCTGGGGATGACAATGCAGACCGTGGGCAAAAAGCTCTTCCTTTCTGCCTCTCTTCTACCTCAAGGACCTCACTTCCTTTCTCTCTCTTTCCTTGGTATGAGAATCAAGCCTTGTCTCCTTTGGTGCCTTTCCTCTCCTCTCACTAATAATGCAGTATTCCAGCACAGAGAAATGAGCAGAGCTCAGCAGGAACAGGGATATAAGCAACAGCTCAATTACCTCTTCACAGGTAGAAAGTTCAAGCAGCAGTTACTCCGATGCTCTTGAAATGATCCCATGAACCAAGAATACTGTCAGGGAGCCTTGACAGTAAGGTATTATGGCCCAGGGCTACAAAACAAAGTCTGAGCCTCTAGCCTGGGCAATAGTGTCTGCCTGAAGACTTTTTCTTTTTGTGTTTCCAATACAGCTGTCCCAATGTACCAGTGATGCTCTTAAAACTTGCTTTTAGCAGACCCTTTAAGTCCTCAAGAGGAAGGGGATCACTTGGGAAATAAAAAGCTCTTCTACCGTTTCAGTATCTAAATCAAATTTAAATCAAATACCGTTATTACTCTGGAAAGTTTCCTTGTATTCCCTTCTGTGTTCTCCCTTGCTTACTCTAGAAATGTAAGGGTGTTAAAAGTGACAGGCCACTTGATAATTACTACACGAGATCACTACTTGTCACTTGCAGCTTTCCAGCCTGCATGTTTTTAACCCTCTACACATGTCTGGTTGCTGCTCTCTCACAGTCTGCCGTAGGAATCCTGGTTCAGTCAAAGGGAGAATTGTTAGCTGAGCACACATCAGTACCAGATCACTGACTCCACAAAGCTCTAAGTTCATGTTTTCAAATGGCATTTGGAAAGAGGTACATGTTCTCTTTGAACATAATTTTACTGAGTAGGTTACGTGAGGCATGACGTCTTTCTAGAGTTTCTTTTCAGAGGTATGTTGCCAAGCATTTTGGGTCACTTTACTATTTTAAAATCTGTCAAGGAAGTTCAGAGTAAATAATGGTTGCCTTTCTATGTCATCATAAACTATAGGAAATAATGAATATAAACAATGTTCCACTTCATAAAAGTTCTTTTTACTCTTCTAATGCATTGTAACTTAGAAAAATATGAATGCAAAGCCTATCTCTAGGTCTAATGCATACAAAAGATTTCGGTGGGGGAAAAACAGTGGTAACTGATAAACGAGATTTACCTGATTACTGCTTAACAATGTTATGTAACGAGCACCTGTGTTCACAAGCTTAGAAGTGGTGGTGAACACTGAATTCTTTTCTTGGTCCTTTCAAGGTCACGATAGCCTTTATGCTATAGACAGTGGTAGCCCAAACTCATACAGTTAGTTTTAAGTTATTGCAAAACATTGATGTTAATTCATCTAAAAGAACACCTATTCATTTTGATGTATTTCTAGAAGGGACCTAGCCTACTTGGAGGCTGCAAGAAGTCAATAAATTTCATCAGCGTTTATAATCTCTTGGCAGGGACTGAAAAGAAATGATGAACTGACAAAACAGAGAGAATCAGTAAAGTGAAAATGCTAAGCTAGTCCTACAAACGTGCACACCTTCTTGCCTCAGATAAACAGAGACACAGTGCAGTTACAAATGCTGAGATCTGCTTTGCTAGTCAGCGTAGCTCATTGGACCTTCTAGTCTACTTAAATTTCAGAAAAGCCAGACATAAAATTCAGTAAGTTAATGAATTTTAAAATCAACTATCCCTACCACGAGTGTTTTATATCCATCCATCTCTATGAGGAGAGACAGAGAGAGATGTGAGCATGAACACTTAGCACTGTAAATATTTAAGTTCATAGTTTTAGTCTGCTTATGTGAAATACCAAGTCTTCCTATTGCCTTTTACTTACAGAATAAATTACCTGTTATGCAATGAACAGTATTAATGTACTTGGGAGTTTCTGGCCACTTATTGAAAAATGCAACTTTTTTCTTTTCCCTTTCCCAACTTTCTAATTATTAAGACCAACTGTCTGCCCATCTTAGGACTTCCAATCTAAGGACAAAAAGTCTCTTCCTATAAGTGGCAACGAGCTGAACAATCTGGTTACTTATGCGAGTATTTTGGTCAACCACTACTCAACTTGCTCAGTCTGTTTTGCTTAGGATCTCTTTGGGTCAAGTCTTCATAAGATGCCTCACAAATACACAAACAATAAAAATCAAGTTGACAACAGTGCTCAGTGCTATTCTGTGACACTCAAGAAACCAAAATATCTATCGTATTTTCCTAATACATAAGGGTGAATTTAAAAGTATCCTAATAGATAAATAAGAAGCAAGCTTAGCTGTGATAGCAAGAAGAGTAATGAAGAAGTTCAGGTTTTAATGAATGCAAGATTCAAGGTCCCAAACACCTGGAATGCGTATTTGAACAATTAATTAACTTCTGTGATTCTTCTGTTTACTACACAAACTGCACACATTTATGCAACACTGCATGCTAAATTACAACGAAGAAATCCATATAAGATACTCATTAGAGCTACATATCGATAAAGACTTTCAACTGTTGCAGTATTAAAATGTTAATCCGTGCTCTGTGACAGAAAATTGACTTTACTGCCCATTAAGTACTGACACATCTATTAATGTTTTTGATACTTAAAATACTGATTCTTAAGCAGGTAACACATGGGTATGTTAGACAGCTTAGTGGAAACTAAGGAAAGCCTTTAAGAAATTGTGTCTTCAAGACTGTCATCTTCAGTGAAATAGGAAATCTTTATTTATTTATTTTAATGACAAATGATTACTAAAGGCACTAAGGAAGCAGTATGGGAGTGTCTTTTTAAAGCTGCTTTTACCAGAACAATACTCAAAGAATCCATGGAATTTATTTAATTATGTCCTGAAAGACATAAGTTCTTCAGTTAGAAGAATGTGCTCATAAGCACATGCAACAAAACATTTCATATTTTTCAACAAAAGTAACATGAACAAAATTCTGCACAGGAAATTCTTCTCATTGTTATTACATCGTTTTTGATGTATTTTATTTATTTTATCATTCTAAAGAGCCTGCAGGATGAAAATAATGTAAGAAAGAGTAGAACGGAAATTAAACAGTTATCATGATGGGCAATAAAATTCTATGTGGGAGACTAAAATTCCATTATTCTACAGAACAAGATTGTTGTTTAACCTAAAAAACAATAGCCGTTGCATATCTTCTCTCTTCACTATGATCGCCAAATCTAAAAGATCTTTACATTATGTTATCAATAAAAGGGCCAGATCCTTTGCCAACTTAAAGCACTTTACATCTATTTTAATCACTTTATACTAAGTACCTTTCATATTTCTTACCAACAGCAATTGAATTGAAAAACCCTACTGACATAATTAACTTAATTTACTGTAACAAGTTACTAAGGTTGAGAAAGACACCTACAAATGGAGGTTTGTAAATTCTTTGTAAAGATTACAAGCTGTTGTACTCAGTACACATAAGGAAGTACTGGAATTATACCTCTGATAGGCACAGTGGTTTATCAGTGGAAACAGGTCTCGTAAATAAAGACAGTAATATACTACTTGTCTACCTCTGACTCCTCCTTTCTCTTCCTTGTTGCAAGCAGCCTGCTAATAAGTGGACCCAGGGAAAAAGTAACTGGAAATTCATCTGAATTTTGTGGTAATGTTGTGGTTTTGTTGGCTGAAAAAGTAGCCTTTCTGCTATTTCCAGGGAAACTGTTCCATTGAAGAAGTGACAATATTTTAGAAAACACTACATGTAGACAGGGAAAGCTTCCTCTCTCAAACAAAAATATGGCTCACATTTCAAAGCTATATCTCTCCCTGAAGTGTTGAGTGCATCCATCGCTCCTAAGAGTACAGTAAAATTCAACAAAATCTATGTGGCTTCATATTAATAGTGGAAAAACAATAAATACTCTCCAATTACTCTTACATGTAAGAAATATATTCCTCCAGGATATACCTTATCACTTCAAGCTATGAGAGAAAACTTAAAGACATTTTAATATCTGGGAGAAATAGACTTATAACATGCATGCAGTATGTAGAAGAGTTAATATATAGTAACTATAATAGCCAGACACTAAAAAATTATCTGCTTAGAACAGGTGACTAACCCAGTAATTATACATACATATTTAGGTTGGACATTTAGCTTTCAAGTTAATTACCAGCAAAAAAGATTAACCTGGGGTGTCAGCAGGAAATTAAAAAAAAAAAAAAACCTGATGTGTTAGAAACACAAAGCAGAGCAGTCTGCTTCAAGGCTCAGATCAATTTAATTTTTTAATCACTCTCTTACACATTTATTCTATTATTCATACTCATAATTTATTCATCCCAAGATGCACCTGTAAAACTGCTAGATACTGAAATTTTGGTGTATTAGCTTTGGAAAAGTTGGGATATATTTACTTCTGAAAGTACATGAAAAATAAGAAGTTTACCTCTTCTGCTTTGAGTGCTCTTCATGCATGAACACGTAGTTTAGTTTTAGCTAGCTATAGTGACACTAGATGTTATACATTCAATCAAAGCATTTAATTGTGGAAGCTGTTTCTGAATACACATATTCAAATTCACCAAGGTCCAGAACAAAAGTTCCTGAAATTAAGTTTTCAGCTGGCCTTCCATCAGTTCCTACACTCCATAAACATCATCTACACTTAGCCAAGTCCCGCTCTTTCTTAATTCTACATAGGCACTATCTATTTACATTGATTCAAGCTGAAACAGATTCCTGTGATGTAGTCACTTTTCTCTTGACAATTGGACAGAGAAAAAGAAAAAAAAAAAAAAAAAAGAAAAAAAAAAAAAAGGAATAGATTCTGGGGACATATACAATCATCTTGAGCTGTAAGTTTGCTCTAATTCCTTTGCTTTTACTATCTATGTTTGGAAAAAGACAGGTGAAATATATCCTGCAGCCCTTCATTTTCTAAACACATTATAATTAAAGAACCAGGACACGAGGCATGTTAATAAAGTTAAAAGACAGACTAATTGGGACTTTAAATCAAACCAACCAGCTTCAGTTCAGGTGACATTTACTTTTAGTCCCTAGATTTTCATGCAAGGTATTTGCACAGCAACCACCTCCACCTCCTCTGCCTGCCTATACGGCAAGGTTTTCAAAACCTGTGCTACCGTAGCCTGAATTTGGGATTTTCTAAGGTGTTCAGACAGAAGCTTTACAAAAATCAAGGCAAGAAGAGGCTGAATGCTGAGAAAGGGCCTTACCAAGAATTTATTTTGCTGCAAATCATGTCTATGAAATTGCCTTATTCCCCCTGGAAGTATAGAGCAGACTTCTTCATACACGTAACTAGTTCAACTGTCCACTAAAAATAACTTAACCTTTTTTTAAAACACTTTTTTCACCATTTTTTTTCTCTAACAACAAATTTGTGAAGAAAATAGAGGAAATGCTTATGGTTTAAATGTAGTAATTTTCATATAGTTTGTAAATAAAAGCATTAAAATGACCTAATTACACAGCAAAACTATACTCAGTTCAGCAAATGGAGATCCATCTGAGATCTGAATTAGGAATTCTTAAGTTTCTGATCTTCTTATAAAATATTTTGATCCCCAAAAGGAGAAATAAGTAAAAGCTTAGAGCAATTTGAAAATGAAGAAAGATTAAGTGCAGTTAATGAAGTCTGGAAATAATTTCATTTAATTATCACATCTTATATTTTGTCATTTATTAATCCTGTCAATGAAGTGAACCAAATTATCACTTTATCCTTTTTTATTTGAAATTAAAATATTTTTGTTATGCTTATGTGTGTCTACTGAAGCAGATAGGTGGTATTTTAGTTTCAAAGCATTTATGAAAAAAACAGGATGAAGAATACTGGGGAATGGCTTTAGTATTTCACCACAGCCCACAACAAGAAGCAGGAGGAGGGAGTGTTATCTCTCAGATTATTACTTTAATCACATAGAATTGAACAAATAATGGAAATAGAAAAGAGGATGTACACAGTGGCATTATCAGACACTGGTGGTAGCAGACCAACTGACCTGGGCGATGAATTGGGTGACTGCAGCCCTCACACCTTGCGTGCGAGGGAGTGGGCATTGTGGCAGCTCTACAGGGCCTTAGACACCACAACCCCATGCTGCCCCCCACATGAAATACCAGATTTTCTCTCTGGGAACTTGAGCCAGTTCCCGTCACCTTTCGCCCTTTCACTGGCATCTTACCACTGAGCATTCTTGCAGAATATGCTGACAAAGTTTAAGATCATTGACCTGTAAGTCATTAGGTGCCATCACTATAAATGCAGAGGAGTCTCAGAAGTTTCAGGAGATTCTGCATCATTTTCTGAGTGGTCAGTTCCCAGTTTTTGTACCCTTGCAAAAGCCTTCATGTAAATAAATATAACTACATCTGACTATTGTGGTGGCCAGATCTACAAATTCCTCTCTGGGAAGAAAGGAAAATAGAAGAATATAAATCGAGATATTCCTTCACCAACTAATGCTACTGGTAGGTTCACCAGAAGAGAGCAAGGCACAGAACCTGAAAGACCAGTTAACTTTGTGAAGGCAGGGTGAAGAACACAACAAAGCCTCATGCTTCCCTTTGTGCAAGTTAGCACCACTCTCCTTGCTAAAACTGTAGAGGCAAAAAATGTGAGCATTTCAGTTAGTCATTTCCACTTTCAACAGATTCTTTACTGAAGTTACAATGTCACTGACAAATCTGGTTTTACATCCATCCTTCCATTTCCTTGTTTTTTAAGAAAACGTGTTATACTACAATTTTGATGACAATTCTAGATCATTAAAATATGTTACTCAGAAACCAGGGTTAGCACCCAATTTGAAACAAGATCATGAAAACAAGATGCAAAAGTACAAGTCCTGCTTCCAGCCATAACTACAATGCTACATACAGATACACTGAGAGCACTGAAAAATGTATGTGGAAAATTAATTACTGACTGAACATTCAAAAATGAGATCTCCTACATTTTGGTGCATTGCAAAAGGATGGAATAACTTTTTCTCACATTGTGATGTTCTTGTAAAGAAACTTCATATTAATCTGGGGAGGAAAGGGGAGTCAGTATGACAGAGGTATAATTGTCTTTCTTCTCTTTGTTTACTAAATGTTACCCACCTTAATTATTAAATTTCTTAAATGCAATATGTGCTTAAAAACAAACAAACAAACAAACAAACAAAAAAACCTAATACATTGCTGCATTAATCCAATGCTGTGTAATGATACAATTAAAAACAAATTGAGAATTACTGAGTTACTATTATCCAGAAATGCATATTAAGGGAAAAGTGTGCTTAGGATTATCACAGATGTTTAACGTACATGTTCATCACTCACACTACTGGGTTCAAGAACAGTTCAAGAGATACAGTGCTTATTCCACCTTCTTAACTGACTTGACTTTTGGGTGCTTTTTAAAATCTCATCCTTGTTATTCTCTGGATTCTTTTTATTTCGTAACGGCAAACCTCCTCATGAATCAAAGGACTGAATCATTCACTGCACAACTCAATCTGACATACAGCAAATTCTTCTGCCCATACAGCACTGGATAGAAATAGGTCATATTGAGGTGAAGGCTCAATATTCCATTATAATAAAATAATGGCAATACTTAGTATGGCTTTCCATCTCAAAGAATTTTAGAAACTATTATTAATCTTCATACTTTGCTATGAACCTGCACGGACTAAGTGAATAATTTCCATATTTCTTCCTTTTTGCATTCATATGTCTTACACTTAAAAATGGTATCACTCTGGTTGAAAAGCAGAGACTATAAACTAATAACGGACATTATTTTTAGAGGTATTTTGGTTCTTGCAGCTTTTAAAGCAACACTACTCTAAGGCCAGAGAAATTATAAGGTAGAAATGGTGTCCTGTATCGCTCACCCAAATGTTATATAATCTTGATATTAAACATAGAATTACATGGAAACAAATCATTTTAAAATGCCAGAATGCAATATACTTTAATAATCCAATAAAGAAAGTAAATTAAAATCCTGCAAAATTACATTCTTATTGGCAAGCTCTAAAACATACAGATAATTTTTATTATTTAATAACTAGGAGACTACTAAGAATATCTTACAATACCAAAATGATCAGAGCTTTTTGTATGAGTTTCCAAAGATACCTCCCATATTTTAAAAATAATTAACTCAATTTTCTCCAAGTGACAGAACAAGGAGCAATAGTTTAATTTCCCTGAAATGTAACAGACACACACCCAAGTACTGTATTGCAAAGAATTTTAATTAAATCTGTATAACAAAACAAGGAATGCTTCAAATCTTAATTGAAAAATCACCAGCTAAAGAACTGAGACAGTGAAACAGTCCAGAAAGCACTGAGATACAATTGACGAAGAGAGTAGATGAGAGCATTTCAAATGGTCTCACTAGTCATCAACTAGTCTAAGTACTACAGTCCAAATAACAGCATTTTAGTGATTAAGAGAACTAATTTCTATTTGATTCCTCCTTTGCTTTGAGAATTATACTTCATCCTTTGGCTGAACACAAAACTTCATCAAATACCCTACCAAACCAAAAGGCTTAGTGTTGATATAAGCATTTTAGATGTTAGATACCAGCCTATAAGCAATACAAGATAAGTAGGTATTTATCATCACTTCTGCAGCTTTAACATGTACTACAGAAATCACCACCTTCTTGAGGGTCCTTCTGAATGTATTTAGAAAGACTGGCATTTGTGGGCTTTGTATCAGGCGACTTGTTCTGTGCAGTTACACCAGGTGAATGCTGGAATGAACAAGGTAACAGTTGAGCTTTAGTCGATGATATGAAATGAAGCAGTTAAGTTCTAAGATTTTGACATGGGAAACCTGCCAAGGCCAGATGGAAATCTCAGCTGTCATAAGCAAAGGTCATTCTGTCCTTCTCAGTACAAGGTGTTGCTAAAATTCTGGCTGCTGTTCATACAAGTTCATAATATCTATCCCTTTTAATTAGGAGCTAAAATTACTTGTTTATGTTATATGTGATTTTCTTGTCATTCATTGTTCTGTCTGTAGTTAGTTCTACTTTTTAATTATAGAAGCCCATCAGATAGCCCTTGAGGTAGTGCTGATCATATAGGTTTATATTTCTGAATAATTTGTCTAAGGGAAGCATAAAAAAAAAAAATTCCTGTGAAAAAGTTATCTCCTGGTCATTGATGATGATACATGTTGGCTTGATATCTTCGTGTGAAATCAGAGTGTAACAAACCATGGGTTCCAGGTACAAAGAACCACAAAAATGGAGGCAAGGATTTTGAAAACCCAGTGGGTCGAAGAAAAAAAGGCAATTAACCTATATTGTCTCTCCTACCACAAATTCGTTCAGCCCAGAGCAGAGCAGGCTGAGGGGGGGCCTCATCACGACCTGCAGCTTCCTCAATAGGGGAGTGGAGGTGCAGGCACTGAGTTCTGCTCTCTGGGAACAGCGACAGGACCAGAGGGGATGACAACAGGGTGTGGGGTCAGGCTGGGTATTAGGAAAAGGTTTCTTCACCGAGAAGTGGTCAGGCACTGGGACAGGATTTTGAGGGCAGCAGTCAGGGCACTGAGCTGCCAGAGGTCAAGCAGTGTTTGGACACCGCTCTCAGACATAGGGTCTAATATTTGGGTGGTGCTGTGTGGAGCCAGGAGTTGGACTCGATGATCCTTGTGGGTCCCTCCCAACTCGGGATATTCTACGATTCTGTGATAAAAGCATGTAACTAACTGCAGTATCAAGTAAGTCTTCCTATTGCCACGAGAGAGGGAGAATGAAAAGCATTCTGTAAAAGTTTAAAGGTACACACAGTATGTCCTCCTATCTTTAAGCGTTCTTTTACCTTCTTACTCTCCTCAGTCCTGTATCTGCAGCTCACCCAGTTAGGAAGTTGCATAGTTAAGTACCTGACTTAAGCATGTGAATTACTGTTTGTGTTAATAAAATGTATGGCATTTTTTCAAAGGCAAAAGTAAGGTTTGAAGCACACTATATTCCACCTCCTAAAAAGAAGAAAAGCAAACCACCTGGGTGCAAAACCTTCCATTAGTATTATATTTATTGCCAAACACTTCATATCCTTAAATCCAGCCTATAACAATTTCAATATGCCTTATAGCACATCAAATGGACATCAGATAAAAAAGGTAAGGAATTATGCCAATGATCATAATTATATATATTATAGTCATCTGCAAAGCATCATGCCAGAATTGGAATAGGCTATTTTTAATGTTAGCTTAATATTTTAGAAATTATTAGTTTCCTCTTTCTCCTTCATTTCCCATATGAATACATCTATCAGCATTAGTATGTGCAAGAAGAAGTCACCAGTCCTCCTCACAAACTAGCACAACCTAACACTCTGCAGAGGGCACCCTCGTTACAGTCAGAACACATCACCTTTTTCCACTGCATCTCTCCTTCTCAGTAACTTTAACTACATAATATCGCATTTAAAATTGCAAGAAACATACAATAGCAAAAAGGCTTTCTTGATGGCAGCATTACAATGCATCATGTAGTCCTGTGAAAGAGAACAAAGTATAACTATACAGAGTACAGTCACTTTTCTTTTCAAATATCATCCATGCTTTTAAGCTTAATAACTGATCGTGAATTAATTTTCTGCTGAGAACTACATGCTAATACTGGATACAGCATATATCTGCTATTGTTATTTTTACTCCATTTTCTCTACTGCCTTGTTCCTTTGAAGGCTTCAATCTATTCAAAGATACAGAAAAAGCTTCTATCCTAAATGAAAGGGGAAATTCAAACAAACATAGTAGCACGTATCATATATGACATAACATTAAGACTTTTTAGTATTTTAACAATGATTTCTCATAACTGAGACAAGCTACTGTCTACAGTAGAAGTGCAAGGAAAAGCTCATTTAAAGCGTTAACTAAAAGCATATTTTCTCTGCTTTGTCCTACTGCTCAAACAATTCATATCCAATGCTCTATTTTTTCTGCTGACACCACTGCTTTTATAGTTTATATAAATTTTATATCGTTTATGTAAGTTTATATCATTGCCATCTGACAGCTGTTTGCTGGCCTTTGTGAAATTAGTTGATGGTCTCAGTTCATTTCCTAACAGGCAGGTGGTCACAACTTTAAAAACAAAGCATCACCTCCATTGGCACAAAGACTTTTACCCAGGAAAGAATGTAAGCATATGCTCACCAGTGGGTGAAATATATGGTTAGAGTACAACACATTTATAAGTGCTCTTTTGTGATGGAGGCTGATCTTTGAAGACAGAGTGAAACAGCAACAAAGAATGATCTCTGGTAGGTAATTGTACTGCAAAAGATCTCACTGGCATTGGTGGATGACTCCTCTTTACTACTGTGAAGCCACAATTTCAGGGAACTCTCTCTGGTGACAAAGCTGTGCTTGTACAGCTGGATCTGTTGATACACAGCAAGGCTGCTTGTGAAACTGGTAGAAAAATACATGCAGAGGAAACCAAACTTGAATACTCAGCAATGTTGGGAACACTTAACTTGCTTGCTACTCTAAAACCGACAGTAAGTGCTGCAGTTAAGAGATGTCCTACTACAAAATAATTTGTGAGGATGTTACATTATTCCCTGTGTACATTTTCCTTACTAATTTAAAGATCAGCCTCAGAGAAAAAAAGGAAAATGTTAGTTAAATTACTTGAATTCACTGTGATAAAAGCAAAAATTATACAATATCTCTATAGGCAGCTTACATATGGGTTCAATATAATCATTTGCCATTAGGAAACTTGCTAACCAACAAAAACATGTGCCAATTACTAAGACATTTATTAAGAATACTGTAATCTGAATCTCTGAATCCAATTAAGACATGATGTTTATTCAAGAAATAGTGAGAAGCAGAATGTATTATCCCTAGAAAACCGGTAGGATATGTGAATTCACAACCAGCACAATTTCCTCACTCATACACTTAGCACTGTATCCCTGTGTCCTTTTCATTTGAAAAGGAAAACAGCTCTACACTAATGGCAGAGCATTCTTCTGAGAGCACCTACTGCTACTTAGTCGTATTTCCAGTGGAAAGCATTTTTTTCACAGATTCCAGTAAACTGACTTGCTCTTCCTTTATGTTGATTAAATTATGTCAGCAAGTGTTTTAATTTATATCCTCTAGCTAATGAAGTAGAACATTATTTTCATTTTGGGGCAAGGATAATAGTAATTAAAAACATTTTAGCTGATCATACCAAACATCCATTCTTAAAATACATATTCTACAACTCTACACCATGAGTTATGATGTTTTAGCTAACCCAGTTTGAAATGGTACAACTTTGCAAGCTGAAAGTTGGTTTTGATAACAATAAAGCAGCTACTGAAAATGGAACACCTCAGATACGCCAGCAATAGCTCTGAAGGTTTTATGGTAGCCAGGTCGGGTCAGGTTACAACTTCAGACACAAAAACACTTCCTTCAACACACTAAAATCTTAGCTAAAACCTTCACAAGAATTAATGAGAAACGAAATCTGACATTTTTAATTTCCATTAATAAATAACAATTTCCTGCATTTTCTACAGCTATTGTTATGAAGTTTTCACGGAATCAAAATATCTTGAGAAAAGAAAGCCTTCCCTTTTGAATTTCGAATTTTTGGTTTTTGGTTTTGGTATTTCAAACAAGTTTGGACTTCATTCTCATCTTCAGCTACAATTCAACTCAGAAGCTTTAGAACAGACAATTTTGTCATTGTGCTTTGCTTAATATACTGCATTCTGGTGCTTGTGCCCACTACAGCGAACAAGCTGGGAGAGCAGGAATCAAGTCTGTAACACTGTGTTGTGCCATGATGCAACATCAGATCTCTAAATATCATAATTCACTAGGTTTCCTGAACATGCAAAGTTATTTAGCCACAATCATCTTAGTGATGTTTATGTAAAACAAAAGATGAGAAGTAAATTTTAAATGACTACTTCTAAAATAAGCCTTGAAATACTTTTAAGCTTGGGTGGTGTTTTGTCCTCCAAGGATGAAGGAAACTTCTCTAAAGCAGATTCAATATTTTACATTTCTATATGGTAAAAATATTATTGATATAATTGGGAGCATGCTATTTCTTCATATATCTACTCACTTAATCTTATCTTTAAGTTTTTGACATCTCCCATAAGTAAACATATCCCATATAGGACATTTTGCCTTAGCAGGTATTCATTTTATGAGCTCCACTATAATTTGTTAGTCTTACATGATGCCTCAAGATGTTTCATGCATTCTGAAAAGGAAGCTAAAAGGGAATAATTTGCATATATTACTTAAGTTGTACATGTTGTAAATATTGATCTGCTGATAGAGGAGCAAGGGAAAAAGTTATTTTAAATTAGCACTTGAGTTTATAGTTCCTAAGAGTCACTTTCCAGGATCAGTTTTTAAACTTGGTGTAGAGGTTACAGCTTTGCTCACCACTGAAGCTACAGCTTATTCAACACTCCAATTCTAGTCTGTGACATTCAGTATATATCATGGCAATCTACAGATCATGAAAGCTCTTTTTTTTTTTTTTCTTTTGGAGTTACTCCACATTTATTACAAATGGTTTTTATCTCAACTACTGCTCTTTTTTTTTAATGCAGACAGTGAAGATACATTCCACAATTTTGACCTGATATTTCAGCCAACTCCCACTGACTCTAAAGGATGATGCACAGATATTCTCGCATAACGATTTAAATAACTTTGAAGCTTTTTCTCCCTGCAAAAGTGTGAGGCTGTAATTTATCTAATGCCTGAGAACAGAAAGACATCAATAGAAAAGCCCACCTTCATGACAACCTCCACAATAACTATCCTTCTTGGATAAATTCTGGTGGAGAATTACAAATCTCAGGAAATATGAATAAACATAAACAGGAATCAGTGAGATAAAATGATCACAGTATATATTAGCTCAAACTAAAATGTCATACATGAGGCTTGGGGGCACATCTTTTGCTTTCACAAGCTCACAACAGGTAAAACTGCCATGGCCAATGTACCATGCTGATTAACAATGTAATTGCCACTATTCACAAAAACATGCTAGATAAAAGGTATCAAATATTCCACTGATTGCTGACACCATGTCAGTATCTCAGTAACAAAATATGGAAGGAGGAGCTAAGAAGATATTGTCAGGATAAATGGATGGTCTCACAATGGTTCCTGCACCACTAACTCCCTACCAACCTTCCCATACCCCAGCCCCAGCGCCCCAAACTGCTTCTTGTTGGTCATTCTTTCCTTCTGTTCTTTCTGTGAGTGAACAGCCAGAACACTTACTTTTCTATGCAAGACTCTCTTCCTTAAATGACTGCATATACTGAACTTCCCCTCCACCTTCCTAACTCTCCACAAGTGCTCATCACCTTTCTTCAGTCTCTGGTAGGCTCTTTTAATCACTTTCACTCTCCTTGAATAAGCAGTTGCACAGAGTAAGAGCAAAGCCTCCTAGATGACACCAGGAGAAAATGGTTTAATTTTGAATTTAAATTTAAATTTCAAAAATCAAATTAAAGTCTGAATCATGATAGCCTTACTCCACCTCTGGCAGGACAACTTTGAAAAGTAAAAAAGAAACAAAAAATAGACCCTAGAGAACAGAGTGCCATTTGAGAAGCAGAAGAAAGTGACGCTGTCCTGAATCCAAGCAATTCACCTCAACAAATAGTAAGAATGTGACTAAGGTTCCCATAGCAAAGCTTAGTCCTTATACAGCTATTAACGATATAGAAAGCCCTGGAGAGGACTGGGACCTTACTGGCATCTCTGGTGCCTCAAATTAGGTGGGATTCTGTATCCCTCTTACCTCTTCTAAGCAGACAGAGAAGTGGGGACTGGAAAGCCCTGAATTGTTTACCTTCTAAGAATTATCTGGATGCTGATCTTTCCTAGACAGAAATCATACTGCTTTCCTCTGAAAACAGTTCCATTCGTCCAACTGATGAAAATTTTAACATTATGTCATACATTACCAATAATGAAACAATCCTAAAAATAACAAAAATCTATGATGGATTCATCTACAGGACTGGATTACAGAAACATACAACCATACTTGTGGGTTTCAGTCTTTGTTCAAAATGCAGTGTTTCTGCTGAAGTTGTCTAATGTACTGTTTCATGTTACAACAAACCAAAACACTTTCTTCTAGCAGAGAATACTGTTGGGCCCATTTTTTATTGCTGGGATTTTTATTTTTAAGGATTTTCCAGACAAGCAAATGCTTTTGCTCTGACAGCATTTAATAACAGGTTTGACCTTGGAGTGTCTAAGTTTAAATGATTTTACGGAGTACACTACAGCAGAAAATCAGGGGCCAGGGATTCTCTTCCTTATTTGAATTTTATTATTTTGGGAGAAGGGGGAATCCCTTGTTTCACAGAAGAAATTACTTTTGAGCCATAGTGTAGACTTTCTGCATGAGTGCATTAAAAACCACAACTTTTTTATGCTTACTGAAGTTGATATATGACTGTCACTTTTGCCAAAAGTAACTGTGCTACCTCCTCCTGGGAATATCCCTGCAAATACAGTACAGAAAACAGAAAAGAATTGGTTTGTATTTAGAATGTGTTGGAGAAGGAATATTATCCTAACAGGTGGGACATCCCTTCCTGACAGCCCCATGGGCTGATACAGTTTATGGAGTCTCTTTGTGAGACTGCAACCCAATCCTTCACTTTTCTCATGGTTTTGTGTCCAACATTACTTCCCTGATGCTGCTCATCCTCATCACAAAGCATCACTCCCAAGAAAGGCATAGGCTATAATGCAGAACTATCAATGACTAGTTTGCTGTATTTTACCTACAGAGTAAAACATGTACTGTTCTTTATATCTGAAGGGACAGATATGTAAGTAATTAATTTAGAAGAGTAAAATTCCAGAATTAATCCCATTCACATATTTGGGGCTTTTTCAATTTATTAATTTCCTATATATACCACATGAACTTTCAAAAATAGTGAAGACACAGACACATACACAGAGTAATTAGTTCATTTTAATGCTTAGTAAGAATGAAAATTAACTTCTGATGCTGGATAGAAAAAAAAAGCTAATGTGGTGCAAAAATATTGTTTGTTATGTTTGGCTTAGTCATTACATAATTAAAAGATGAAATTATCTTTGGTAGAGCTGCATTAATCTTTTTTTCCGCCTGAAATAATACCATCCCAACTACAACAGCACGGATAGAGCAGTGGGACATGGTCCCTAATGGTCTAATCATTGGTTTATCTAAAAACACTCACAGGGTGTCAAAGTGTTGTTAAGCCACTGCCCTTCCCTGTTCTAAAAAGCCACCAGGTGAGCCGTTGCAGTGAAAATAACAATGGAAAACAGCACAAAATAATTCATTGTCAACAGATCTGCAGAGAAAAGCAGACAGAATATTGATTGCTGTAGGTAAAAACATTTCAGATGTACTCTGCATCAGACTTATACAAACCCGCTTAGGTACCATGGAATAATGTTACATTTTATGGACATTTCATTTTCATGAAAAAAAAAAATCTCTAAACACACAGGTCATTAATGTTCTGTACTGTTCTAAAGGACTTTGAGTGCATTTGAAATGTTCACTGTGGTAACAGTTATACAATAAAAAATGTGCTTCAGTACTGATCTCTGTATAGGATTACCCTTTTTAAGAGTAAACACAAATATAAATATACAAAAATTCTGGAAAAAAAAATGGTTTTCCTGGTACATCACACAATTACACTATTTCATTAATAGTAGAGGAGAGAAAAAAAAAAAGGACAAAAATATATTGAATCACAAAGACAATTCAAGTGATTTGACCACTTTGTTCTCTGTCCTGGAAAATAAAGATGTTGACAGAAATTACACTCCTTTACTTGTTCACAAGTTATCTTCTGTTTGCTAATGACGTTTCCCATGTAAACCTCTCTCTGTATTTGTGATTTTGGTGGGGATGTGTATTATATAATTTACATTCGGAGTTACAGAGATACTTGGAAATGGCAGAGAAAAACATCAAATTTGCAGTGACTGTCACTGGAGACTTCTAAAGCAAGTATCATTTAAAAAAATGAAAATGTATGTGCAGTTAAACATATTAAAATAATTACAAAGTAAAAACCATAAATGAAACTGAAGGCATCAAAAGCATTGCATTAAAATATATATATATATATATATATACACACATACTTGGAATTGTGTATTTAACTCATGATCATTGCAAAACCCATTAGATTTCACAAATGACAACTACCAATTCTTCTCTAAGGCCTCACAGGGAAAGCCGTTCCCAAGCAGGCACCCCCCACTTATCACCACCCTGGGAGGATTCTTCCCATTTGTTATCCACTGTCTCCCAGACGTTATTCAGATGTCTCATCTCAAGCTAAGAGACCTAAATACGACCCTATCACATGTATCAATTTCTTTGTCCCCCATTACTAGGCTGTAGTCTCTTTCAACCACAAGCACTCCAACTGAATTTGTATTTTAGAGCAAATAGAGCTAATTGAAAAGTCCTTAAGGACCTTTGGGTGGTCCTGTGCAGGGCCAGGAGTTGGATTTGATGATACTTGTGAGTCCCTTCCAACACAGGATGTTCTGTGATTCTATGAATAAATTATTCTATTGAACCCACATATAGTTGCAGACTCAGACTAGTACAAAATGAGTTTCTCAGATTCCTTTAGAATGCAGAATAAAAATAATTTCTTCCTTCTTTCTAAGAGAAATTGAAATTACAATTATTAGGGAATTTATACAAGTAGAGCTAGTATTGGTATCATTTACATTATATCAGCATTCAGAAGCTCAAGCCATCATAATGGTCTCTGTATTAGACATTCCTTACTCACAAAGCAGGAGATAACCCCTTATCTTGAAAGTCACACGACTGAATGGTAGAAGACTGCATTAAATACTCCCATTTCCCAGCTGGGGAGCTGAAATACACCACGTACTGTGCTGGTGGTCACACAGCAAGTCTGCAGATGAGCTGCAGTCAGTCTTGTTCTGCACCTTGGGCCTTAGATTGGTATATGGGCTTACCACAAACATACTTTGTGGAACAGGGTTGAACTTCATTAAGCCTCAATCAGGTCAAGAACAGTACTTGTTCTTGAACTGTAGAAGGATACCCTGAAATTAAGTATCACCTATAGTTTCTCCTTAATGGAAATTAATGTTACATACAGGCACTAAATGCTCCCATCTTCAGAAGAAAAATAAATAAATAATTAATAATAATAATAATTTTAAAAAGAAAAAAAAAAAAGAAAAAAAAAGAAAAAAAAAGAACAAACAAAACAAAACAAAACAAAAACACAACAGAATTCAGCTCACTATCAGTGCAGAAAATATACAGTGAAAAATCATTTATCTCCATTTGGCTAAAATTCTGACATTTATTTACAATGAGTAGAACAGGGATAGCCAAGCAGACTTTATATCACTGGTGAGTATCTGCTATGACTGGATGTCATTCTCTGACTGGCAGTTTCAACTTCCTAGGTGGAAGTACATGGGTACATACTTTTAATTGGATTAACCCTAAAAATAAATTTAGAACTAAGCCAATAAAAGCTTTTCAATGTTCTTGCTAAAAGCATGAATTGGTATAGAGAGAGCTCATGCCAAAATAAAGTGCTTTTAACTTCAATGTGATTTAAGAATTCAAAAGTGACCACCTTTCTAAACATCATTATTATAGCAATCAGGACACTGGACTGTTAGGACTCTGGACAGATAAAGCATCACAAGAATAATTAAATTCTGAGACTTAGAACACTCTTAAAATACCAGCTAAAGAAGAGATCCGGGGAAGGTGCAGAGCAGGGAACTGTAAACATTCAGCACAACTAAAATTGTCTGAAGACACAAAAATGTCTCTCAGGTCACACTCCCCATTGCTCAGAGCAGGACCAACCAAAGCAAGTTGCCCTTGACTGTGTCTTGTCAAGTTCCAACGATTTCCAAAGACAGGCAGCTGCTTGAATATTTTCACCTCAAAAAAAGTTCTGTGTTCTGTTCAAAGGGAATTTATTTAATTTGTCTTGTCTCCCTGCTTCATCAGCACCATCCTCTTTTCCCAATCTGGTATTTACACACACTGACAAGACCCCCTCATAGCATTCTCTTTTTGAGATTAAGCAACCCCAGCTTTCTCAGTCCCTCCTCATAGGAAAGAAGAAATTAGAGCACACTAGATGCATCTCACCGACGCTGGGATGGGGGAGGAATCACCCCTGTGATCCACTGGCAAGGATCCTCCTAGGGAAGCCAATGTTGCTGGTGGCTACCTCAACCTCAAGGGCATGGCTGGCCCACAGACAGCCAGGATGCTGGGGTATTTATTTTTTTTTCTGCAAAGCTGAGGAAAAAAGTTGCCATACCCTCAGCCCCAAGCTCTGCTGCTGCATGGGGTTATTTTTCCCCAGGTACAGAATTTCACATTCCCTTCTGCAGAACTTCATAAGACTCTTGGTTGCCCATTTCTCCAGCCTGTCTAGGTCACTTGGAATAGCACCACCACTACCTGGTGTATCTTTATTTCCAACACGGTGGAGGACTGGCAAGTCTGTGATAGCAAAGGATCTCAACTTTATGAAAAAGCTTTTCATCAAATAAATATTACTTTCTGCAATACAGATAATTTATTCTTTGTGTATAATTGATTTGTGCCTGCACTTAAGAATGTCTTTTGAAATCCATATTATAACTAATAATGCCACGTAGTAAAAAGCAACACTTTTAATTTAAAGTTAATTATTTTCCATTATTCAACATTAGTAGACAAGGCAAGAACTTTAGCTTACTGCCAGAATGTAAAAGAAGTTATTCTGAACTCATAATACATGGGTTTAACAGCTTAATGTCAAGGAAAAAAACTGTAAATTAAAAACTAAGGATTATACAGTATCACATTTGGAAATTCTGCATGACTACAATAATTAAGGAAAGCAAAATATTCTTGCAACATTTTCCTGAAACCTGCAATTGTAAATAAACTACTCTTATTGTAGCAGCACAGCATTCTGTAGTAACACTAGCTGTAACATCGGTACAGCATTTGAGCCTCTTACTGCAATATACTGATTCAAGGCTTTGTAGCAGATATTTCTAATTCTTCCTTTTATCATTAGTACACAAAAGCCCACTTCATATAGTTTATCTAACCACAATTGGAATTGGTAAATCCCAGGTATGACAGAGAAAGGGAACCTCACTCACTGCAGATTTATAAAGGTGCAACATTGGAGCCATCTTTCAGAAACAGAAACCACGTGTCTGGAACATAAGATTCTTTGCAGCTAACTCAAATTTGAAGAATCAACAATCTTCATAAAACATCTGAAATAATGACTGCCGGTTTTCTACAAATGAAGAAGTTTTTGAAATAAACACAATGCCAGGGAATGACCACCATCTAATTTTGAATGTATTCATCTTCCAAAGAAAAACACATTCTCACAGTGGACTAGAAGACAATACTAAACTTTAGAGATAGTAAACTGCAACCCTTTATGGAGAGTACAGAGTAAATACAAAAGATACTAAGAACTACATGAACCATTCAGTAGTTCAGTCTAACTGACTGCAGAACTTAATTCTCATTTTCAAGAGAGATGCTTTAGCTCTAGTTAAGGTTGTGAGTAGGATTAATTTAAAATATGATTTTGCTCTTTGATCTTTGAAAGAAGTAAATTCCACTTCAAGTCTCACTACTACTTTTTTGTTCTGATCAGGGGAGAAAGTGTTCGAGCCTGCAGAGAAGGGGCTTAGAAACGCACATGGAATTGCCTACAGCTGGATACACAGCAAGAGGCAAAGGAGGCAGTCAAGCCAAGACATCAGTTTTGTCAGCTTACACTCTACTGCCAATTCTTCGTGCCTCAATATCAGGCCAGAACTTTTAGATCTGTTCCATTTAATTGGCCTTTGTGAGGAATGGATACTATAAGAAATACAAAAATATCACTTTGGGGCCACATCTGAGAAAGCAGTCTAACTTATGAAGTCCTTCCATAGACCGTTCAGCATTATATCATTATAGAGTTTTTCCACATAAAAATCTAACTCTTCCCACATTGCTGTATAACTCATATCATAGAAAAAAAAATGGCACCGAAAGAATGGATGCAGAATAAAACATTTCAGATGATGGTATGAAATTCCAGTTTGGCCTGTAACAATTGTTGCCGACACAGCTTACACACAGCATGAAGCACTTTTTAATATACGAACTTTCTGACTACAGTGCTGAAACCATGATTAAAGCTTTCTTTTTAAGGAATAAAATCAACACCTTTTCTCAGCACGTTAACCAGGTAACAGGATCTATCTAAACAGGTTCTAATTCCCTTACATCAGTGGTGAGACTGTGCCTTTTACGTTGTGTTTCTTTCGTCAGAAGTGATGCGGTCTAAGCACAGATGGCAGGTGCAGTGTAAAAAGTCATGCCTAAATATACTTCAATATGTCAACAAAAATTGAAGTTCTGTGTTATGTAAAAATTGAGTCTTAAAAAAAACAAACAAACAAACTTAAAGTATCACATCTATCACATTATTTAAATTACGTCAAAACAAACTCTGAATGCACTAAGATTAAACCCAAATCTGTGCTTCCCAAATCCCAGTAACTACTCCTGGAAACAGACCTCTCCCTTCTGAACAATTTTATTTTGTCCTTGAATTAATTTTGTTAACAGATTTTTTAGCTGCACAAATCTTTATGCTCTCCCTCCCTCTACACAAACTCACCTTGGTGGGTGTACAGGAAAATAAACTGTTGGGAATACAGTACCATGTGTGTATTAGCCAGCTAATAGACAGCATATCAGGAAAAAAGAACAGACTCTCATCTCTTCCTTCCAGTTCCTTAGATGGCAGCAGGCCGAGCTGTTTTCCCTCATTAGGGAAAGAAATAGACATGTAATTTTCATAAAGGTGAAGTTGCAGGGAGAGGGAAGAGGCAGTCAACTGCATTAGAAGTGGGTAACTGAGCCTTGTGCAGGCCTTGTGCACACGGTGTGAGATGAGGAGTGCCTGGCCTCTGGTCACAACATGCAGAAAGTCACTGAACAGCAAGGGCAAGCTACTACAGAGTCAAGTGAATCCGTGTGTTTTCCATCATGTGGGAGGAATGCGTCTGTTACAGAATGGCAATTTGGTCATGCGATGACTTTATACTCGATGGCACGAGGACACAAAAGCTGAGACATGGCCTGATAGGAGTGCTGGATACTCTTGTCTATAGGTTGTTAAACCACTCTTACGGTGAGCCCCTCTAATCAGGTATATGTTGAAGCACCTCAGTGCATCAACCCAGACAACCTGATTTCTGTGGTGCCACCTCAGGCAAAAACACAACATAGACATTCTCTTCAACACTCAAAAACAGCAGAGGAGGGAGCAACAATACTTGTTAAGGTGCCTGAGAGCCACGGTTTCATGGGATTTACTGAGTAGACACATGTTGTTTCCCAGCTAATCTCTCTTAGCTTAAAACAGTTCAAGGTAACATTCATTCATAAACCCCCAAACAGACTGCGTATGCTGTTTACTATAACCCAAGCAGGGACATTTTGAAACACTTGATGTTTTACCTATTTAGGTTAATACAATTGACAAACTTATTCCCCTGTTTTGATGTCTCTCATCTGAAAAAGTAGCAGTCTGATTTTCAGTCTCTGCGTATTCCTTATGCACCAGATTATGTTTATTCAGAAGTCTCTGCCAATACAATTAGAAGTACTGCATGATTTGCACGCTAATGTAGACTGGATTTGCACTTAAACTCTTTTCCCTTACCAGCTTGGAAAGTATTGACTGTCACGGCTAGTCTTCAGTTTGAAGTCTTTGGAATAGTCCAGAGGGCTTCAACATCCCCAGCTTCGACAAAACTTACTCTGTTCTCTCCTCAAACAGATTATCCAGCACTTTCCTAATTGAAAGGAAAATAAATAAATAACATAACATAACATAACATAACATAACATAACATAACATAACATAACATAACATAACATAACATAACTAAAAGTAGTTTCCCTGACTAATTATGTCTGTCATGGTTAGACTCCTAGCCGTGCACAGCCACTGACCAGCCCCTTGTCTCAGTAAGGTGCACCATGTCGCTGGTCCCTCCCTGCCCCAGCCCACCTGTACTGTTCAGCATGCTTCACGATGGAGCATCACTGGTGCCTGACGCTGCCGGTCAGCCTGAACACTGAAGCCACACATGGTGTAATTACACAGGCACCTCTGTACCGGTTCTTGACTGAGAAAAGGCATGATGGCAGTTAAGTGCTCCAGGCCAGCTGACTGTGTAAGTCTCCTAGCTTTAAGCAATATTAAAGAAATCAGCTCACATTTACTTCTGCCAAACTGTAAGAGCACAAGTCCACAAACCCCATGACACAAATTACTACAGTCATGGCATACGATTGCTTTTCAGAAAGAATGTGTTCATATCAATTCAGTAACTCCATCAATTCTCCCTCTGTAGGGCACAGACTGTAATCATCTGATATCCTCGTACTCTACATCTAATGCAGCAAAACTGTTCGATAAAAAAAATAACTCCAAAAGACTTCCGTCTTAACAGTATACGCACACATATGCAGCACAACAGACCACTGCCAGTGTACTTAAAGAACTTCCAATCTCATCAATTAACAACAAATAAACAGTACTGTTATAGGCCCACGGAAGTCGTAACATCCTTGCATACAGACAGATGCGCTATTGCAACAAAGTCCCTTTTGCAGGCACAGGAAGCTTTCCAGATAATCTGTCCTTTAGTCAGTACGAGATTACTTTTATTTTAATGGATGCTGGTGTGTGAAGGAGAATATAGAACCAAATTTTATTTCTGAAATGTCTGCATCAATAAAGATGCCTAATTAAGGTATTCATGAAAGTATACAAAGTTAACTTAACAGGAAAAAATCTAGAGAGTACTATTACATTTCCCCATTAAACTAATTTAATTTGGTTATAACGCAAATTCTAATAAGATGATATTATTAACTAGTTCAATTTCAAAATGTCTTATCTTGTTTATTTTTATTATGTTACTAAGCAGAGTAGCAATTGACTTAATTTATTTTATTAAATAACATTTCTCAATCCATTTTAAAAGGGACAATGGCCTATTTCTGTCCTTAGGCAGTTATTGTGCTGCCATTTTAAACAACACAATGCGCTTAAGGATTTTTTTATTTTTGTTTTTATTTTTTTACTGGTTTCAGAAACTAGCATTCAAAGCTGTACGTATTCGTTTTGCTCAAATCTGACACTTGGCATGCAGTTTAATGAGTATTAATATTATTGCTACTAATGAATAGGGAAAAAATATATTTCAGTTAGTTAATTATTTCTTCCTTTTACATTCTAAGGACAATATAGATTAATTTCCATTATATTTAAAGGAATTATTGATGAAGAACTACATAGCAATGTCTTAGCATTCTTCTAAATAGAAACAAAAGAAATTCCTCCATAACATGTTAAGGTGCTTTCTGAGTTTCTTCGGTTATGTTGTATTCAGTATACTGAACACAGAAAATGTAATATTTAAGGTTCCAGTGACAAATTCAAAACTTCACTGTCTAAAATCAGAACATAGCTGGCTAGAATAAAGGCAATTATGTGAAGTTATGCACAGTTTGCTAATCCTCTGGCTTCATGGCTGCTGCATTTCACTCCATGGATTCTCAGCATATACTGGGTACCACCAACAGTGTACAAAGCAGCATTCAAAGCAGAGACCCATGAAGACAGCATTTCAGGGACTGGAAGGAAACAGATATCCCTGTAAACACTGTCGGTTGCATTACCTAGTAAAGCAGTCTTTAACCTTGGCTAAACACCCTGGAGCAGGAGCCTAGTAATACTGAGACTACTACAAAGGATGCACAGAAGGCATAATGTTGGCAAGTAAAACAAAATAAACACATCTCTGTGCCTTGGCGGTGTTAATTATCACTTCTGATTTCTCTTCGTCTTCCCTTATTGTTATCAGGGCATTCTACTATCACTTCACCTGCAACTTTGTCCTTCTCCCATCTAGTCTTTCAGATAACCAACTCTGCATGTTGAAGCTTCGTCATGTTTTCCATACTTAGACTCATTTGATCTGCTAAAATATCGATATTAGTTAACATGGCATATGCATTAGAAAAATCAATAAAGACAAAGTTTTGAAGTCCACTATATTGATATGGTTCAAAATCCAGAGTGTTAGCAAGAAGGTTATTCACTGTCAAACTAGGATGAAATTGGAGAGAAAAAAAAAACAAACAACTTCTGTTAGTAATGGCCAAATCATTTTCCACTAAAGACCTTAATCAAAGTAAATACCGTTCTAATAGATAATATAACATTATATGTATATGTAAAATAATTATAAAAATATAAATAGATACTTGCATAAGCCAAGATTGTCCACTAGGCACATTCCTTTTTACCTCAGAACAAAATATTCCAAAACTAAACATTCTGGTCATAGAGGTCAGACTAGTTTAAAAGCTTCCATCTGCTCTGCCACATTGATTTGCTAATGCACATAACATGTTAAAATGAATATAGTCAATAGTTCAGCAGACCAGACAAATCAGAGTCCAGAGATGCTGCAAAGACTATCCTGATGCTTCACCAATCCCGAGTATGGCCTAATGTCAGGAGAATAAATGGATTTCATTTAATGTCAAAGGATTAAGTTTTATACTTCATTACAAGTAAAGTTAAACACTTCATAGACAATTATAAACACTATAATATGCCAGAAAATACATAAAACTAAAAATAATAGTTTGGAGAAAAATGGTATTTTAAGTCAGAAAGTGTGAATCAATTAAAATTTTGGGAAATGTTACGAGCACCTCCCCTTACGTGTCAGACAATATGGGAAACGGGTAATAATTTGAATTGTAAAGAAGAGAACAATAACAGATGTCATCAGACTTGTAAGAAAGCTTCTCTGAATTCTGTTCATCCAGTCAGGTACAGTATTTCTTGATAAACCGGTATGTTTACAGCAATGTACTTTTTATTTATTGTAGGGCTGATTTCTGTCAAAGAGGGTAAAAAGCCAACATTAAGAACATGAACTTGTTTTAGCATAAAGTCACAAGAAACAAGTTTTCTGTAACGAAATTAAAAGTGAATTTTAAGTCTTATTAGAAATGCTACTCCAAATAGGTGCTTTTTGTTGTTTTTATTTAAAAAGATAAAGAGGCTTCTGGGCCAGTATACATGAAAACTAATGTGCAGCCCAGGATGGGCACTGGGATGTGAAGATCCAGCATACCCTTGACGTCAACAGGCTTTATCAGCCTGACTCTGTAAACAATTGTCATGGCACACTTACACATAAAAGTCGGAATAGGAGATTTCATGGTGGCATTTATTATCGATTTAGTCTTGTAGCTGTGGGAAACATTTCAGATTTTTTTCACGCGACGCAAGCTGCACTTTTTAGGTTTCTTTCCCCTACCATTACCTAGCTCAGAAAAAACATTATAACGTAAAACATTTTTCTGAAATAGTAGTTATCTGATTACACAAACTTCCTCCCATAATCTTCTTTAAGCAGGAACTTGAAAATAGCAATAAAATACCCTAGCCTATAAACAAACACTGAATTAAAGTTTTTGGAGACCACAAGAATCTGCAGTTCCACAGACTGTGTCCATCCAAAAATGCATTTCTTTGATCATATGGTTCTAAGCTGTAAATTTGGAAAGAGTTATCAGGACTTCTTTAAGCTGAAAGATGATTATACTTCAGGAAATATAAACCGCTGTTTCCTATTAATTGACTCTCATACTGTATGAAGACTTACAGTACATTCCTGCAATTTTTTTATCTACATATTACAGAGTAATGAGAGGTATTTGCTTGTTAATCCATTTATCTAGTTCATTATCATCAGGGTGAAAATATTAATGACCTTCATGTATTAGGAAACTAAAAGAACACTAGCAATACAAAGCAAATGCTAGTAACTACTGTAACAATGATGAAGTACGTGGATATCAAGTGAAACAGTCTCTTGCTTCGCTGACACATGGGTAATTATTACAAACTAGTACCTAGTTACCGAATATAGAATAAAGAAAAACTTAAATAGTATTAAGTTAAAATTAGAAATTTAATTCCCTGTCAGTGGCTTATGTTATATAGGGGGTGGCTGCATTTATCTGCAGTGCAAGCATTTGTTTCACTATTTCAAGGTATTATTTCTGTAAGACTGGTATTTCAACTATGAACCAATAATAATTGATATTAAATATATAATAAAAAAGTCATGGAGAAATCTCTCATAGTCGTGTGTACCCTTGGTTCAAAATGATTATGCCCTTATTTTTCTAAATTTTACTTTTGTCCTCTGCCTTCCCTCCCCCTTCCTTCATAAATAAAATATTACTGTTGTTACAATTTGTCAGGTAGAAGTGTAGATAGAATTTCTGAAGTATTTGCTGTATCATTCCTACTACAACTGACAAAATATATAGAGAAATAGGACATTAACAGTACCACATTACCACACACAGAGGCAAGAATAGCCCTAGCTATTGGCTACTTTGAGAAGAAATCAAGTTATAAAACTTTGCTGTCGCTCTTGTCCGTAGCAGATTCTGAACAGGTTTGTAACCATGCATTGAACACTCAAACTCTGAAACTTCAACCCAGCCATGGGCCAATTCCTTCAACAGTCACATGCATAACACAGTTTTTTGCCATTCACAATTAAATACATATAACTCAGTGCTTGTATGCCTGTGAGATAGCTCTTTTGCCACATGGTAAGGCTGCAAAAGTCTAATATTTCTCATATACTAATAATATTGCCGTCATAATGAAAAAAAAAAAAAGTGGTTTTCCTGAAGGTATCAGCATTTGTCACTGCACATGATCACTACTGCCACTCAGGATGGATATCACAGAAAGTGCAAACATAATTTCAAGGAAATGTGGAAAGATAGACAGATTTAGTCCACACTGCAGCAAAGATGTGCCTATGCATAAATTTATTTTCTCACTACTGCTAACAAAACTAGAATACAGCTACTTTGTAAAGCTCAGGCAAGTCATTTCAGACATAGGCTGAAGGTGCTTAATGGATTGGTAACCTCCACACTTTTAGCTTTGGCTGAATGTTGTGGGTTGGCTTTTTTTCTTTCTTTTTTTTTTTTTTTTTCAATTTAAGTTTATTCAAAGACTTTCTGCAGAGCTTGTGAAGCCTACTCCCATCTACCTATCAGATATGTCAGAGAGCTGCATGTTTTTAAGCAGGTGTCTCTCAAATACGTAAACAAAGAAAAGAAAACAAACAAACCAAAACAACAACAACAACAACAAACCAAGTAATTCAATTATTAAAGGACAAACTTCATTTATATTTCTGGATATTATTACACTTGGCAGTAAACTTTTGCATACTTCCAGGAGAAAGATTATTTTAGCTGCTTTGAAATATTACTGGAGTCTTCATTTTTATTCTAAACTCATAATTTAGAGACAGTCATCATGAGACTTTCATACCTTCCATTTCTTTTAATCAAAATGTAAACTGCGTATATGTTAGGGTATATGTTAATTGAGTAGAATCTTAGTTCTAACAGAAACAGCCTTTTTCAGAAGCTGAACTGAGTTCCAGTGACTTTAAGTATTATCAGCCCACTTCTGCATAGCTTAGCAGTAGCTTTTCTTGGACATTTTCCCCTAGATGTTTACCTTGACTAATGCTCACAAAGATGAAACACTCCCTTTCAAATGTTTAAATGATGTGAACTTAACCTCTTCAGTATCTACAATCTTTTGTGACTTCAACTGTGGCTGTGGGTGATGGGGGCTGTTGCTTCTTTTTGTTTGTTTGTTTTGTTTTTTGTTTTCTTTTTTAATATGATGATCAATTAGTACTTTTTTTTTTTCTTTTCCTTGTAGAAGGACTTCACATTTATAGCTAACACCCTTTCCTGCTACCGTTTGACATAAATACTCATCCTGTGGCCACTGCAGATCCCATTCATTTGTAGACAAACATTTCTTGGCAGACAAATAGATTAAGAATTCAGATTTACTGCAGAACTTTACGTTATATATCAGAACACAAAGTGAATAAATTGCTGGTTTATTCTGTTGTCATTGTTGAACAAACACGTGAACCACTGTTCACCTCTGTGTACTACATGAGGAGGACTTGTTTTAGTAATCTCTGGTAAGAAAAGATAGGTTTATTTTGATATCGTCTGTGATCAAGACTCCAATTAGTTTTCGCAGAAGCAATCTACATGCTCATTTCCAGGACTGTTGAAGTGAAAAAAATTGCTCACAAAAATTAATTTGTGTGAGCTAGTGATGGACAACACCCATCCATCACAGTGCTAGGTACTTAAATCCTTAGAAACAAATGACAGACTCTATAAAATATAACAAAGTACTGATAAACTTTAATTCTAGAATGCTGTAAATGCTGAGTTATTTCCGCAGAAGGCAAATTCAACACAGAGTATAATTCATTAAGTAGATAATTCTAAAGCTATCTGAATGCCAGCTTTCCAAAATACTGCAGAAAATACTGAGAAAAAAAAAAAAAAAAAAAAAAAAAAAAAAAAGTACTAACCACCAGTGTGTCTTAATCAGAAGGTCAAAAAAGTATCAGTTCTACTCAGACCCCTGCTCCTAACTCTCAGCAAGCTCCAACTCTCAGGACAGGCAGAGGAACGCTGCCCACTGCCTCCCCACTGACCTGTGCCTCTGAAAGCAATCCCCAAAAGCCAGAGAAGAGGAGGGCCAACAGATTGTCTGGAGGGTAGAGACGAAAAGGCTAGCTATTACATAATAAAACAATAGGAATAATAATAACAGTAATAATAATAGTACTTCATTGCTAAGCTTCCTTAGAAATTTTGCTTTATTGAATACTGTAAATCAATTCTGATTCTGGAGACAGTGCTGTAACTCACACACAATTTAATTACAGGACCTGGTGTAATACAAAGGCAGTTTACAAAAGAATCTGATTCAGTGTGTTTACAGAAATTTTAATGTCTTCATTGTTCTTTTATATATGAGAGCTCTATTCTGCAAGGCCAGTAAATGTCTTGGTGGCTCACGCTGATGGATGTTGTTTAGCAAATCTAGTTTCTTCCCAAAGTACTTTGACTCATTGGATAAAAAACATTTTAACATTCAGTTGTTGGTTGTGCTATTTTTTTTTTTCCTATAAAGCGTCTACCATCTAAAGTGTTGCTGTTTTTTTTTTTTTGTTTTTTTTTTTTTTTTTTTTCCCTAAGCACTTAATCCTAAAGAAAAAAGACCAAAGAAATGGCTCTTCTTGCAATTGAAAAGGAATGATCAAAACATCAAATCATTTCCCCAGCATCTGCCCTAGAATTTTGCCTAGCCTTCACGAGTACTGGGAAAATGAAGCATCTGAAAATAGTAAGAGCACAGAAAAGATTTCTTGTTGACATAGCTGTCAACATTTCTCAATAAAAAACAAAAAGAAATAATTTTATCAAAACAAAAAGTGTCTTTAATGAAGCTATCTACATTGGAAACTTGCTTCTTACCCTTTAATGAACAATTTGTTACAGAGACTTCAATGCTCCTGTCTTCTAATTGACACATTTTTATACCCAGAGTGCTTTTCTCTTTCTTTGACTATCTCCTGTCAGGCAGGACTTAGATACAAAACAAAATTAATTTGATTCTGTTGATTAAAAAAAATCTGTCAAATGATTCAAACCATTCTGCCAACAAAACATCTCTGGCTACTTTCAGATCTTTGCAGATGCAATTTACGAAAGAGTATGTTTTCTTGAAAATTTATTCATAATTTTAAAATGTATAGTTCAAGAGCCTTATCTCCTGATGTGCTGAATGCCTTTGTTAACATCTTCAAATCTCTCTGAAGGCACAAATGTGAAAAGAAATTGTGTACATTGCAAATTCATATTCAAAGCCATCACATGTATTACAATTTACTCTGTCACAAACTATTTCTTAGTCTGTCTCCAGCACTTCTAACTTTTATTACTACAGATCCTGTCAAAGGGCTTATTAGACAAAACAGACTTCAGTTATTTATTGGTGGCATTAAATCAAAAAGCCAGATTTGCAAATCAGATAAAATTTTCTTCCTGATTTTTGTATGAACTCAGCATTCTTATGGAATTTCATATGCGCCCATTAGCTTTTCAAACAAACTGTTGACCAAGAAAAATTAGCTTTGGACAAAGCAGAAACCCTTTGGTATTTTACTATGATAAAAAAAAAAATACAAACACGCACTTGCAATATATTTTTTGGAAAGTTACATACTTTTTTTTATTATTATTATTATTTTGGCTTTAATTTCTGCATCAAGAATGCCTATCTAAGATAGAAAACAATAGCTGAGATCAGTGTTAGAGTCATTTCACAGATCCTGACTGTACTGTTGGAAGTAGTAAACTTGCTTCCTACAGAGGAAGAGTCTGGAAAATGAAGCAAAATCACACCTACTTATGCACAGCTATGTCATCTGTTCATGGCAGTCTCATTTAGTGACAGTCCTCAATTATTTTTTTTGGGGGGGTAAGTTTGAAGGAAATTGAAAAATTGATTGCACAGTGCATTGAAAACCTCTGTGTACAACTCTTTTAAGAGATTCAATATTCTTTATTTTATGTCTATATGACTTTTTTGGCACAAATAGTAGATACGACATGTATGTAGATTAGTTTTCAAAATTATTGTTAGAGTACAGTTAAATGCCCTGCTGTTTTTCCACTGTTCTTTAGCTTAAAGAACAGCAGATACATCTTAATTTTATCATGGAAAGGACGATACATTACCCTCCAATAGAGGTTAAACTCTTAAATTAAAGATGTGCAGTCAATTCCTATCACTAGGTATTATTTTTCCTGTTTAAGAATAAAAGGCCCCTCTACACAGTATAATGAAACTACAGAACACCCATGTGTATATCTCAATACTGTATCACTGAATATTCATCAGCATAGAGCCTAGATCGTCAAATAATTCTCAATGCCAAAGTCACATACAAGGAATAAAAGAGTTATTTCAATCAAGGTCATCTTGGTCTTGAAGCCTGTTTACAATATGGATTATATACATCATATTACTGTCCAATAATAATAACAATAAAGCCTGGATATCTTGATTTTAAAAGTTTTTTTTGTTTTGTTTTGTTTGTTTGTTTGTTTGTTTGTTTTTGGCGTGGGGTGGGGGGTTACAGTCCTTAAATTATTAGGAACACAAGTGCCAATGATTTCAATAAGACTTGCAGTCATAAGTCATTTATGTCTGTGCAAACTGCATGTACTAGAAATTTCACATTCCTATAAAGCTGTTTTCTGTCAGCACAGTGAATACTTCACTAAAAAAGAATTGCAAACAAGAGTCAAGAGAAAAAAAAAAAAAAAAAAAGAGCTGCTGAGACAACAGCTCTGTGTAAATCAAAGTAGTTCTAATGAATTCAGTGGAGCAAAGCCAATTCAGGGAAGCTAAAAATCTGTCCAAATATATTGAACAATCAGTCAAAATTGAGTGTAGTTGTTTTCATAAACATAATTGTATGATTTTAAGATCAGTTGATCTATTCAGTTAATTAATTTAGATATATCTATGCCTAACACAAAACATGTTTTCACTGAAATAAAAAGGACAACACTATTGATCATGAGGTGCTGAGATATTGTCAGTTTGGCACTTCAGATAGAATTCGGAAGGACAGTCTATATTCTCCTGGCTTCATCAAATTAGACATCCCACGCAACCTAGAATATTGCTTCAGAGCTGTATCAAATCCCCAGAAGGCCCTAAATATCCCAGCAGACAACCCTGAGGCTTTGAAGAGGTGCTCACCCCTTCCCAAAGAGACCACTCACGTAATCTCCCGTCTGCAAGGAGAAATAGTGGAAAAAATACATGTACATACTCTATGGAAGATGGCTGTGCTGTCCTCTTTATCCACATCCTGACTAAGAAAGAAAAGATAGTACATGCAAAATCTGTCAGGAATTCTCTAAAGTGGGATTTTGGACAAAGATAAAGTCTTAAATAACTTAAACTACCTGCTGTTTCTGGCCTACTTTTGAGAAAGTCAGTGACTGTTGCAACATTTCCTGTAACATTACCAGTTCAAGGTAACAAAAATAGAAGCTGCACAATATTTCACCTTCATATCTTCAAGATTCCTTTGGAAATTCAAATTTTCTCACTGCTTTCAAAATGCAAGAAGTCTAGAATTATTTGGTCAACAGTAAATACTGCAGTTTTTACCTCTTTAGCCGATTTCGCAAAATGTTCTCCAAGGACTTACAGAAAATATTGTTTATTTTCATCAGGCTTAGAGTTCTTTGCCCCCCCCCCCCCCCCCCCCCCCCCTTTTTTTTAAGCTATATTTCAACTATCACTGCTGTTAACCACATTAATAATGTATCATCATACATTATGTATTTTGCAATTTGGGGTAAATTCACTGCCATGCTATGGCACTGTATTTAGTGCTACACTGTAAGTCACTTCTCGCGTAAGTCTCCTTTCTGACTGGGGCATTTCATTCACAGAGTAAGGACACACTGATGAGAATTGATACTCCTATGCCTGCAAATGGTTTCAATTTAAAGACAAGAGATCAAAAATGGCAAGCATTTCAGTAAAAATTCACACAATACCAGTCAAGATTTCCCATGTTTCTTGAATTTATTGCTTGAAGCTTATTTTTCTTGCAATTCTGGGATCCAAAGAAGGCAAGAAAAACTAACCTCTCTATCCTCTTCATGGCCAGAACACCTTAACCTGATACACAGCAGACAAACTCACTGGTAAGAGAACAAACCCATGTAGAAGAGAAAAAAAAAAAAAAAAAAAAAACTATCAGGAAAAATAAGAAACCAACGAAGTCTTAATTTACTGTACAACTAAAATGATTTCAATGCATTGAGGTGGGGGAAAAAGATTTAATTACAGTGGTGGAAAGAAAAGGCAGATGAGATTTGATGTTCCATGATACTGAAATTTTGAGCATTTATTTTTGCTCAAATTAAGTGGGAAGCACCCATCACAATCTTCAATGGATCACAGTAAGTGCAGGAGAAACTAGTGTTTCCCATGTATTTACAATAGCACAAATACTGTGCAATCAAGTCAGTTTATTAAGAAAGCATGTCAGTAAAAAAGAAGGAAAAGCAAATGAATGAGAAAGTAAAGAAAAAAAAAAGAAACATTAATTTTGTTTTACAATATAAAAATTCTTTATTACAAAGATTAGCTAGATCTGTCACTGTTTCATTCTGAGTACCAGAACAATACAATTTATAATCATACAGTGATTTTGGATCACATATAGCAAGGTATTTCACGCTCCATGGAGTAAAAAATGTAGGTCAGGACCCACAGGCTATAGTCTAGCTATGCTGCTGTGAGTACAGTATTATAGTATTATTCTTCTGGGAAAATAAAAAAGCATTTTAATTTCACACACAACCCAATGATCTTCAAATATTCTGATTTTTTACTCTTAAAAGGAGACTGACATCTAATGCCTGAATGGTGTGAAAGTCATCTCACCAGATGCAAAAAGTTTTCAGCAGGAAAGCAAGTGGAAAATGTGAGTTTTGCCTTGCTTGTAAATGAAAGGCATTATGATGGGTCAGGAGAACTGTAACTGATGTTGAAACTGGCAGCCAGTTCATTCACCTGTACATTTTAGCATAGACACCTTTCTGTCTAACAGATTTGCAATAAACTGGTTTAACTGAATGGCTCTTAAAGAATAACAAGGCTTATTCAAGACTATATCTTATTAAGTGCAAATCATCTATAGTTAAACTCTGGAGTAAGGCTCATTAATTACAAACATGAAAAAGTGCCTAGCAGAAGACAGCAGCCTTAACAGAGCAGGTTAGGGGCACCATTGCTGAGAATTTACATGCCTATGTGCTGGAGACAGATACACAAGGCTATGGGTAAAACCAACATAAAATACACTGCATGTACAATAGCAGCTCAGAAACATGGGGTACCAAACAAGTTTTTGTTATGGAAGATCTATTCAGGTCCCAATTCATCTTCCGCACCTGAATGAAGATGTCCTGCAGTCGAGATGAGCCTCCTGCTGGCACATGCCTGCTTGGATCAGCAGGCCACCCACTGGTGGGGAATTGCCTTCAGAACAGCGCACACTAGCTTTCATTTCTCATGGAAAACTTAGGGAAGAAATTGAGAAGTACACCTTAAACTTAACAAAAAAGGTCAGTTTGAATACAGACTTTATAAATTAGGCAGATGTTTTGTGTTGCTAAGTTATATAAAACTTAATAGCATGCAAAAACCTGTGCAAATACTGGAAAACTTTTGAGTTCAACATTCTCCTATTATTTAGGAAGAAAATCGCTCTTCGATTTTCTCAGTGGAAATGTGTATAACAGCATCCAGCTACCAAAGTCCAACATTCAACTGGATAAATCACAGTTTTACAGGTGGGATAGGACGTAGCTTTTTTTCAAGGCATTTAACACATTAACAACAGAAAAAGTCACCTTCTACTTGAATTCACATTAGGACTCATGATGAACCTAAATTCCCAAGTTTGTCTGAGATCCCACAGGAAAGACAGAGGAAGAGAAAAGAAGCATCTGAGAAACAGATGGGTCATAGCTCCTCTCTTCAGTTTAACTATTCAAATTTCTTGTTTGCGATTCAAGCCTTTCAGACACTTACATGTAAAAGTGCCAGACAGTATGGGCTGCCTACTTAGGAGACCATATCACACTAATGTAAAAGGTTTTCCTTCAGTCAAATATTGCAGTATATTCTGGAAATAAAATGAAATTAAGCATACTGCTATTTGACCATTAAGATGAACAAGCTTCCCAATCTATCCGTTCAGTAATTTAAAGCCACTTCATTATAATAGTGCCTTTTATAAAGTAGTAATATTATGAGTGCTTAAACTATTAAGTTTATCTTTTTTTTTTTTTAATTAAATTTAGTTACTCACTTACATAGCAGAGATGAACGTATCTAAAACTAAAATTGTCCTCATTCTATGAATATTTATACAGTTTCTTTCCTGAGAACATATTTTAACACCTCAACAAGAAAAATCTGCTCATGTGAAAATAAAATGCAACATCAGAGCAGCACGAACATGTGCAAGGTCACTGTTCTTCTATCATTCAGTCAGAGCACTGCAAATTATTTGTCTAATGTGCAAATTGCTGAGCTGTTAATGGTGAGATTCTTAACACTTCTAGGCACTACCAAGTTGATCTCCAGCTCTCCTAGTCTAGAAAACAAAATGCAGTCACATCATCTTCATCTATTCTTAAATATTCCAGTTACATGTACTTTAGTCTCCGAAATACACCAAGTGTTTTGGTCATTTTCTAAAAGTGCAAATTTTAAGAAAGTTTAAAACCTCAATTTGCAAAACAAAGACTAAACAAGAAAAGAAAGAATGGCTGAGGTGCTGCTTTCATTCTGAAAGCCTATGGAAGAATGAGGCTTTTACAGTGACAGGCTATGGTAAGTATGCTTTTACAAATAACAGGCTGTACAGATATCAAATCCCTTTTAAATCTCCAATTCTTTTCCTGCTGTCTGCAGTAACAGAAGTACCTTAAAAATGTATTAAACATATCCAAGAAAAACCTTTGCTTCCACGACTTTTATTAGTCGTGCCTTCAGTCCTATTATATTATGCCAGCCCCAAATGAAATGTTTTTTTTTTTTTTACATTTAAGAATGCTACTTAATCATGGTTTGTTTCCCAATATAGGTGATTTTTGCACCACATGTATTGTGCTCAACACGTGGACATAAAGGTATTTGTTCAAAATTGCATCCGTGGACATAAAGGTATTTGTTCAAAATTGCATCCATTATGAATATGCATTCCTTTACAATGTCTAAAACAGCTAAAACAAAATTCACAGAATAAATTACTAAGAGAAAGATCATGAGAGCTCCAGAAGTGAATCTGATGGTGTAACAGCATAAATAGCAAATACTGCTTTTCAGAACTTAGGTATTTTTTAATACCAACTTGGAATACTACTAGAATTATGTACCTTCTGTATAGGACAGAACTTTTCTTCATGCATTTTTCAAAGCAGGATTATTTGCTTCATTTTGCAACAAAGGAGGTTACACGACTCGGAAAATTTCACATCACTACTCAGTAAGAAAGACAGAAACCGAATCCAGCTCTTCTGAACTTTAAGCTCCCTATCAAAATGGACATTTATCCCTCATTAATGGGAAAAGTGTAAGAATAGGAATAAAAATAAATAAATAAATAAATAAACAAAAAAAATAGAGCATTAAAATGTAGGTAATAACAAGAGACTGAAGAAAGGATTTCATTTATTGTACAACACTTTTGTGTTGTAAATTTTACATATTGATACAGCTCTAGAAAAGGTTCAAGATACGGATTTGCATCCATACGTGAAATTGAAAATAGTCAAACATACTAAATCATGTGGTCCTTTGACTTTTGTCCTGAGCTTTGTACAAAACAGGTACTGCATGTTTTTAGGGTTCTACATAATGATGAGTAGGTGCCAGAATTTCAAGTCTTAGGAAATTACTAGCAAATGAATTGACAAGTTATGTCTATTAAATTTGTTCTTTCTGAACATGTTACAGTTAAAATGCTGTGGAGATGGGAGATGTGTCTTTTACAGAAAAATTTACATTGGTGTGGCCTGAAAGCTCATAGCCAAGTTACCTGTTGACACAAACAGGAAAGATCTGCTGACTTTATCACAGTTGTCTATTTGCAAATATTAAATTATACAAATAGCTGTTTTTATAAGCAGAAACTGTGATTCTTGGTCTCACAACTCCTTCACTCTCTTATTTTTAGGATCTACTTTCCAGCTAGAAAAGAAAAAGCAGACTGACAATCATTTTATTCCAAGCTGTTCCAATTATGCAGTCACTTGATTTCAAGCGTGAATAGTCTGAATATAGTGAATATGATATAAGAAAAATGCTGGAATGGAAATAACTGTTGACAGGCTCACACCTATGGGGAACAGGAAACATATCTACTGTTTTAGGGTATTGTCATGAAACAGCCACTCGTGTCTCCAGAGTCTCTTTCAGGATTCCAGGGAAAGACTAGAAGGCTCAAAGTTTCTTTCCTCCAAGGTTTTTATTAGCAGAAATTCATTCAAATTCAAAGACTCCAACAAACAAGCAGACAAGCAAAGTTAGATACAAATCCTCAAGGTACCAAAAACTAGGTGTGTGTTTAGTGTATCTCACAACTATTAAAATTAGCATAGATATATTCTTTATTGAAACATGATGCTCAAATGCAATCTTTTTACAATGCTATAAGTATGTTTAAAGAATATATGCCCCACAGATTTCTGTTACATAATAATTAATATCAAATACTTGCCATTTAAAAGTCTGTTGTAGCTAACCAAAGATAGAAGAACTTGATCTGCATTACGTTAAATCATTTACTTCTCCAGACATGACCAACAGTAATTTAGGCAGCTATATATGAAACAAGTATGTTTAAACAGATTGCCTTTAACAAAAAAAAATGGTAAATGTTAGGTATGTTTTGAAACCATCTAGTTTCTAGGCACACATTCTAAAAAAATACCCACCAAGCAAGTATCTACACGTCAGAGTATGTTTGTACTGAAATATGAATGTTGTCCCCTTTAACACTGACATTATTTATTTTATTTCTCAGTGGAATTTTATTAAGTGGGAAAATTTTAGTAAATTAAGTAATTGGCTGCCACTTCAACTTTTGTTTACACATTATAAGTGCAAAACTTATTAAAATTAATAATCACCATTAATATTCCTATTGGAAGTGAAGAGGAAGATGATGTTTCTGTTTCCTTATAACCAAAAGACATCTGAAATAGCTAAATGCTTCAAATCAGAAAAGATGTGCTGTAGAAATGCCTTTTAAGTACCTTTGGTGTTTCTTCATAATGGACTCCAGCTGTGGATTGTGCGAGACCCATGAAACACCTTGCAATAGAAACATTAAAGGGCAATGATCCTCTTGCCCATCAGGTAACTATGCCTTTGTAGGAAGTCAACTGAAGAGCACTGATTGCGGCCGCTATCTTTTTAGCTTCTTAAACCCCAATAATGCCAGCAAGCAAACAGCAAAGAAGTACCTTAGCTAAATGTCACGGTGACTTTACTCATTGCATATTGTATGCTGAACTCCTTTAGAAGAAGTGTGCTGGGCAGCCAACGAGAGCCAACCTTGCGGGTCCAGTGCCCCGAGAACCCCAGCTGGGAACAGGATCACACCTCCCCTCTTCGGGGAGGGCGCCATGGGGCACGGGGACAGGCCAGTGGTGTGGGAACAGCTGGCGGGGCAAGGCTCTTCTAAGGTGCAAAGAACGGGGAAGAGAAGTGTGGGCAGACATCACGAGGGACGGAACAGATTTTTGGTAGGCCTAAAAGAATGTTTTTGCATTCTGCAAAGCCACTGAGCATTGCAAGAGTGAAAACTGAGAAACAGGCAATTGTTTTTACAAATATACATATATTTCTATTCTGTCTCAACTGTTCAGATCTATTTTTAGACTGTAAAACTTGTTGTTCACCTTGATAAAGCTTGGCCCTGGGAAGTCAAAACCTTTTTGGTATCTTTAGGGAGCTGAAGACAAGGAAAAGGAATACAGCAGACCCCTGGGCAACCTCTGACCAACTCCTGGTCTACTAACCGTTTCTAACTACCATGACACTGTGCAATCTGCTACTACCTTTGAGTGTGAATACATTTTCACCCTCTCATTTAAACTTACTCTAAAGGCAGAAGTTCACCTACAGCCAACACTTCTAACCCCAACAAGAGGGAAACCAAACAAAACTCCACAGAAGCATAGCAACAAATGTGTCAAGAAAACAGCCACACAAACTGAAGAGGAGCCACAGAACAAAAACATGACCATCAGTACTGCAGTCAGCTGTTTATACAATTTTGTTGCAGCCATTGACATGTCCCAGACATTTGAATTCCAGTTTTGTTCTACAGCCTTCCAAGGAAAACAGTGCAGCAGAGCCATTGCTCTCACTATCAGTGCCCTCACACAGCCAGCTGAGATGAAATGACCAGAAAGCGGTACTTTAAAGTTTCCAGACCCTCACAGCTCTGCAGTGTAGCCTTAAAATGAACACACTGGCCTTAAACATGGCAATGCATGTTACATTCAGATCTCCAGAGGCCATACAGTTGGAGCTTCTGTTTTCATAAATCAAGAGTGCAATGTAGATATAGCAATAAGCCACATTTTGGCAGTACACAACTGTGTATTTACTCATGCATAAGAGGTCCAAGTGGAAGCTGGTATGTAACAGGCTAAATAAGCAACTAAATCACTTATCAGTGTAACATAATAGGGGAACAGCGGAATCCAGGCCAAAATCAGGAAGTAATTTGTCCACACAGAAACATCATTTAAGATACGTATGTTAATTTCTGCTGGTGGTTGTTTAAGTGGTCTCATTTTTCTGAAAAGACAGAAACAGAAGTACTATCCTGCTCGTCTGCACCCCGGAGACTGCTGAGCTGCCAGCTGAGTGACCTGAGCCTGAGAAGGAGGAGGAGGAGGAGATCTCTCAGGGCTGACACAGTGACCACGCACCGCCCCGCTCTGACTGCGCAGGGACCTTGGAAAGAGCCTCTGATCTGCCCGGCCACCCAGAGCCTCAGAGGGGGACTTCACCCAGTGGCCGTGACAATGAGGAGACATTTTAAAGGAAAGGGAATATAATTTAATATCTGTGGAAATAAACCACTGAAGCAGGCATTAAGAAAACTGCTTTATAACCAGTAGGATATTTTGCTAATAAATAAATATGCTTACTGTCCTACTGATTACAAAGCATCTCTGCCGGTGTTTCTTCTCGGTTGCTTATTTTTTATTCTACAGTTGCACAATGTCTGGCACAATGGGGCTCTGAGCTCCACTGGGCCTCTCAGCACTGTCATCGTAGCAATCTAAAAAACTGGTGATAGAAGCACTCGATATGAGTAAAAATATAGATATATATTCCATTTTCCTGAACCTTGGTGACCTCCTCACCTTGCTTGACTGAAAAAAAATACAGTTTTAAATGTGCATGCTTATGAAGTAACAAACATGAATTATTTACACTTAAAAGGCTTGCATCCAAGGGACCCAAGGTATCTACAAAATTTATTCTAACAATACAGTGATGAAGTACACTAAGTAGGAACCACTAAGCTCTTTTGCAGGTGGATGAACTTACACAATGTTTCTTCAAATATTATCAGTAGGACATATCCTCATGAAACTGTTTATATTTGCAAAACAAAATGCAAAAAGTTTTGCTTCTATCTTACATCTTATGCCTTATTTTTAAAACCTTATACCAAATTTTAAAATTTGTAAGTATGCAATAAATAAATAGCTTTTAAAATTTAAAATCAAGTTTAACAGGAGATAAATACTACTGATTAATAGTTCAGACATAATATTTGTTATTTAAGCTATTCATAAAAGATGGTTTAAAAAATTCCAGCTGATAAACACTATACTGTCTAGTGTTTCAATGAGTTTGTTATTAAAAAAAAAAAGTACTGACATAGGGAACTGCTGAGGGCAAAGGTAAATAGTACTTCTTATATTTTTAGCCTGAAATCATAAAATCAAAGAAACAACATACAGCCAGAGGATTTGTTAATTAATTAACAATTTAAATTAAATAATTAAGTAAATATGTTCTTTACATCAAACCTCTTCTCTTTAAATGTCTCAATTAAATGAATGTTTATATGTTCACATAAGGAAGTAAACATATGTGTAAATGAAGTCCTTACAGTAAGTATAGGGTGGTTTCATTCACAGGAATATGCAGCCTTGTTGGATGAAACTGAAAAGAATAAGTATTAAGGAAGAACGGGTGCTAGTTCAGTATAAATCTGAGTTGCAGTGTGATGCATCAGAATACTTCATGCACATCAGTTTAAGTATTTCCACAGTCCATCTGTTTGGATGACAAACACTCAGAATACAAAAGAGCTGCCAAGTGCGGAAATCATTGACACCAGCTGGGAAGCAGGTCTGTGCTCAGAAGAGAAAACTAGAAATTCAGGAGGCAAATGCTGATCAAATACACTTAAAATCCAGCAAGTGCTGTTTGCTAGTTGTGCCTGGTTGTTGCCTCTCACCAAAGAAAGTACCGAGGACCAGCAGAGCTATCTGACAGACCATACTGGACAGCCACTTTCCACAGAGCTCCATCTTTACTTTAACACCCTGTGTCTGAACCAGGCTCTTAGAGATAACTATGTCCTAAGCAATTGCTGCTATCAGTCCCCCAAAACTAAACATCTTAATGGCAGTGATATGACACTGCAGATTAGCTGGTGGTGCTGGCTTTTAAGCTAAATCACAGCTGAAACTAGCAGGGGATTAGAGACAGGCAAAATTGTGGTCCCAAAACAATATCCTTACATACAATGCCACAGAAAAGCAGTAATGTGCATCGACTCATGGGTCACAGCTGAACGGAGCACACAATACACTGCAGCACCCAATTTCTCATTCCTCAGATATCCTTTACCTTGTTGCTTCTGAAACCTTAATTCTGTGATTTGGCTGGTCATGAAAGTCTTTATCTTTTTAAAATTTGATAACTTTCAGGCAGAGCCCAAAGCTAACTGAAGTCATTTACAATCCACAAAGACTTTCTCAGGTCTTGAATAATCCCTTTTGTGGTCAGTTATTCATTTTACATGATACTGTTCTGAAGCAACACCAAATGAATGGTATTACCTCCTGATATATACTCGACTGAAGAACACTGCTCTACAATCATTATAAATGATGTTTGGGGGTGAAATTAGATACATTGCTTTGATATTTTCAGGTTAAGTAAGTACACCAAGCTCCATACCTGACCTGAAGTGGCCTAAACTGTGTTGGTAACCAACTGCCCGTTAGCTTAAAGGAAACTGCTGCGCAAAAAGACAACCTTAGAATTCGAGATGAATTTGAAAAAAGAAATGCAAAGTTTCAAAAAGTCCTGTCAGTTACTCTATATGGCAGTAAAACAAACACTTTTTTCCTACTTAGTAGAAATAAAAACTGTAAGATTTTTCCCTTCGTATTTCTTCCCCTGTGGCCACATCTATGTTCAGACTGCAGCCAGCTGTCTGACATTCTTCCTTCTGACTGCTCCTTGCTAGGCATCCCTCTAAGTCTAACTCTCCCACTGCTATAAGTAATCTTTACAGACCTTTCTTTATCTTTGGTTATATGGCACTTGTGTATAATGGAAGTTAGCTGAGGCACATTAAGAGCCTCCTGGAACTAAGCAAAACTCACTAGGGCTTGTTTACATGTGAATACTGAATTGGAATAACATAAAGATGTGAATCCAAACCATTACAGCAAAATTAGCTGAAAAAGATCAAGACATTTTTATATTTCATTGGGAGCAGCTTACAAAAGGATTTAATGACAGGAAGATTAATAATTCTTATACAAAAATTACTGTGTTCACCCATAGTATTTTGGCTCAAATCACACATTGCAATCCATCCCTCCACAACTGGCGGGTGGTTCCTAGCTGGGGAAAGTGGTAAATGCCAGGCACGGCTGCTGTTCAGATGGATTTCAACAGGCTGGAAAAACACGCCACTTCCATGCAGCTAAGTGCAAAGTCTTGTATCTGGGTTGGAATAACCCCATGCATCAGTACAGGGCAGTGATGGGTAAAAAAAAAAGGTCTAGGGATTCTGGTAATGGACAAGTTATTCAGTCTCTCTTCATTGATGTGCAGTTCCACCTAACACCTGAATTTTCTCTGCTGGATACTTCTTCTGTTCATTTTGTTGCCTTTAAAACTGGTTATACCCCGCTCTCCAGGTTGCTTTCATTGAAGAACCAGTCTTTGGCTACAGACACGAGGCACTCAGAGCCCTAGAGCATCTGGTATCACCCTGAGCTTGTAATGGGCAGCCCCAAGCGTACCCCATTAAATGTCAAGGTACATGCAACACCCATGTCCCCAGATAACATACAGCAAAAATAAATCTACCAACCTACAATTTCATTATAGTTCAAAACAACAATTTCATTGACATTTTTATCATTGTCAAAATTTCAACAGTTCTGGTGAGTCACTCCCGTTAGAAGGGAATTACAGGTCATAACTTTTGGCAATTATTCCCCTTATGATCACAGTAAGCCTAATCACTTTTACTAGTATATCCCTTACCTAATTGTTTTAAATAAACAATTAAACTTCTAAACAAGTTTCTTTCAACTTACAGTTTTATGTATTTCTCCTCAGAATGGGGAAGAGGAAGTAATGGGATAGCCAGGGTCTGCTATTTCCAGTATTGTCTTAGGGTATTTATACAAATCTCCTTCAGTCCATCTGTAGGAATCCTACACCAGCTCCTCAAGAAAGGTTGGAACATCTCCATATTCAGGCTTGAGCAACGAAAGTCTAGTCAGCCACTAAGAGAAATTTCCCAGCCCACAAAATTAACTTCCTTTGGTATAATAATTGAGGTGATGCTGTAATCATTCTCTTCCTTGTGTGACGTGTGGCTGGTTACCAAGGCCTGATTACAGGGGTGAGGGAGAAACTAAGGCACAGCCTATCCCCATAGGCCACAGCCAAAAGAGATTTCTACATATGAGCAACACCGGTGTTATGACTAGAAAAATGCATCTATGTGCATTTGCGTGTGAAGTACATGTAAAGCCTTGATTGTCACAATTCCAGAACCATCAACACTTCATGAATTACAAATGGTAGCTGACAGTCTTCTTGGCTGTGAGGGACCAAACAGCTAGCTCCGGCCTTGTGCTTCTTGTGCAAGAAGTTCCATAAGCAATCAGAGTTAAAACAGTAATTCATTCATCTTCTAAGGCTTTAAAGTATTATAAACAAGAACTTTGTTCCACCAAATAATAAAATCTCACTTCTCATATCTGAAATTGTGGAAGAGAGTATTATGTTAAAGAATCCTTTTTTTTTTTTTTTTTTTTTTAGAGTCACATAAAAGCATTCTTTTTTTCTGTCCTACACAGTGACAAAACAGTGGGACATATTGTACACATGAAGGGACACTCCCATTGACACAGTTACTCTTGCCTTCTCAAGCTGAGTGTCTGTCTTTTTTTTGGAGAGACGCAGAATCCAGAGTGAAGTATAGTGCAAGGCTTCTGTCTGTGCCTATTTCAAATGACCTGAATAGCTCATCACTGCTTTGTCAGTACTAAGCAGCATCCCAATTCCAACAGCTTGTTAAAACCCCTCATATTGAACTGCACTATCATGCATTTTGTATAGACCGCTTCTTTTATAGTCTGGTTAGAAGATAATAACTACAGTTTGGTGAAGTTAAAAATGCCTTTTTTCCCTTCATATGTCTATGAAGATAACAATCACACTGGGCCAAATTCCACAGGAAATAACTATGCCACAAATAGCCTCCAAATCTCACTATTTCTGTTCTTCAGCATAGTAGGTTTCTTCAATAAATCCAGAAGTTTCCCACAATTTGTGTCAAATGCAATATTTCAAAGAAGCTTTGCTTTACAGAGTGAAGTTTAAAAAGGAAAGTATACTTCTTTGTGCAGAGGGGAAACCGAACTGCCTCGTATAGACTGGTATTTACTTTGATGTAGTTTTATGCACTCCTCTCCCTTTCATTTACCCGAAGCTAACCAGCTGATAAACAGAAAAATGTATCCTAGAAACCAAAGATTATTCACTGGGGAGAACAAATTACAAAACTGTTCTTCATGCCCAGTAATCACTTAAATCGCAAACCATTAGCAGCAATCATACTGATCACATAAAACAACTTGCATCCCCAAGAAGCAGCTAACCGTAATCCTTCAGAAAGCAGACTATTAGGAGCTGTAAGATTTAGTATTGCAAACAGATAATGATTTAAAATGGCTATTAAAGGACTATAATATCAATAGCCACTTTACTATGAAGCTTTGACCTTTGATTACTGAACAAAGTAGTATTTTAACCAAACTATTCCAGTGAAGCTCTTTTCTTATGCAACTTAAAAATTTAGTGTATACATATAGCAAGGACTTTGAAAAATATATTGAGTGTTCAAGACATTCAACTACAATTTGTAAATGAAACCTTTCTACAAACATCACAACATACCTGCGATCAAATATCTAACTGATTTCCAAAACACATTAACCTATTTAAATGCCTTTCAGAATCCCATCCATTGCCATACAATTCTGTTATAAAGAATTTTGTTGGGATTTTGAGGAATATCCAGTGAGATCCTTCTCAAATATCCTTGCAACATTCAGAGTTTCATTGCATCACTGACGTACCTTTTATATGTAAGGAATATACGAGAGATCCAAAAAGATAATAGAATTCTTAACATAAAAGAAAAGAGAGTTTGTCTATTCTCTATTTCATTCCCCTTTTCTGGGTGCAGATAGCATCCATCCCTGCAGCAGGTAGCTGTTCAAGCACTCCAACTTTAGAGCAATACACTTGAACAAAAAGGAAAGAAAATGGGGCTTTGCTGAGCTACAGGATGAGCCAACATAAATAAATGTGACTAAAATGAAACACTGGGTAAAAATAAAAGTCCAGAAGAGAAAAGCAGCAATGACTAGTAAGCAACACAGTAACTGGAACAAACTGATATAACTACACAAACAGCAATTTCTATTACATGACTTTGAATACTTTGAAGTTAAGGTCTGGCTTTCCTGTAACATGCCAGATAAAACAGATGTAGATGATTATATGTCATTTATTAATATGGTATTTCATTGCTAGATTCAGACATACCTGAATATGAAAAAATGAAGATGATAACACATGAAGCTAGAAAAACATAAATAATCTTTTATAGTAAAAAACTCCAAACAAGAGGTTAGATGTAGGAAATCCTACAAGCCAATAAATAATAATCATTAGAAGCCAAGTTTAATTTAGTATCTTTGACATTTCTCTTAACTGATTCTTGTCCTAGAGTGCTCTACACAAAAATAAAATTTAATATTAAAGATAAAACTAATAGCCTCCTATAACTACATTAAGTCAAACTAAATTGATATTTATATACTTCCTGGTATGCAGTCATTTATAACCGTAAGCAATTACAAATCTATGTGGCTGAATACTTCACAATACTAGCCTTTGTAATGTTGGGAGAATGCATTCATGATGGGCAGTAAAGCCAGCCTGATCTGGAAGCTTTTTAGGGCTGAACAGAAGAATTCCCCATTTTGAAGAGACAATTCTGTTTAAGGGACCTTCAAGCTGGAGTAAACCTCAATGAGAGTGAAATAGGGAACATGGGGGAAAAAGCAAAATACAGTTAAAAGTATTAAATACAGTTAAAAGTTACTCTAATGTAAAGAAAACGCTTTTAGGTATGCAAAACTCTTATGTTTGGATAGCCTGATAATAATCTTTTCATCACTTGCAAGTGATTTACAGTCATTAACACAACTACAAAAGGCAGAAAGAAAACAGATACGTTGCCCAATTCACCCAGCGTCTTCCTAGAGGCACAAGAACTGGTCTGCAGGATGGGCAGAGCACCTCACAAATCAACAGCTCTACAGACATAAATTTGGAGAATTGGCCCAGCACATCAGCAAGTAACCAGGCAAAAAGGGAAGCCACTGCAGGAAAGCAGGGACAGGCTACCTGTCTGCACACCCTGGGCACCAGTAAACTGGATTAGGGTTCTCCTCGCCCATTCTTTCCTTTCAGTATCTTAATTATTTAGCTTATGGGCTACCTATCCAGGAATTTCCCTAATTCCTTTTTGAATTATCTGAAATTATCTTTCTCAAAAACCTCTTAGGCCAACAGATTCGCTAAGTTTTCTATGTAATAGTATTTTCTAGCATCTGTTTTACATTTATCTCTTACCAGTTTTAATTAGTGATTCCTTGTTCTAGAACCAAGATTTAGTGATTAACAATTCTGCATCTACTTTACTCACTATCTTTATGGCTCTGTAATCCTCAAATTTTCTATCTCTCAGTCTTCTACTTTGCTAACTGAAGAACTCCAGCCTTTTTAGCTTGTATTTGGTAAGGTAGCTTTCTCCATCTCTTGATTATCTTATCTATGATCTTCTATACTCAAGACAGAGTCATAATGTTTTGAATGACATTAATCTTGTTCTCAATATTTTTCTTGACAATGCAAATGACAAAGCTGCCTTTTTGGAGAACAGCTACTCACAGAGCCAAGGATTTCAAAGAGCTCTTAGCAGTGATTCCAAGTTCTGTTATCTGAAGGCTGGCAGGATCTTTCCAGATCTAGGTCACTTTTCCCCAGAGTCATTATTTTAAAAATTATCTACAATGAAATTTATATGGCATTTCTTTTGCACGTTGGTTATATTTTGTGTAGTATATCTGGCACAGCATGAAGACTACCCAAAAGAGCTTGTTTATCTGCAACCTTGGAGACTTCACTGCGTACAAACTCAAAATTCATCAAAAATCATAGTCCATTTCTCTGCTAATTTTATGAAAGGAGCCCACTGAAGAGTTGTCATTTTTTTTCAATAATTATGCTTGCAGATTAGAATATATTAAGACTAGAAATGGCATTTCAGCTATGTACCTATTATACAGGCTAATAAAACTAGCCGTAACTTGCTATTAGCTAACAGTAAGTACTGTACATAACCAGGGTATCTTAGAAAATATCCTAGTTCTAAATTTGAACCTCAGATTAGGAAGAGTAATGCAGCAATGACACATGCTACTTTCACATGGGAATTCTGTAGCAAAATTCTAGTGACAGTGAGGCCTTAAAAATCCTGACGGTTTGGTCAAGGCAGAATCTAATTATCAGACTACCCATATACAAGCACACAGCAAGTGGCAGAAGATGCATCTAGCTTAACAATAACTAATTACATAAGGTTTCCGATTAACAAAGTTCAATAGTAATGTTAAGTGACTACAACCTTATTTATATTGAATCTTAATGAACAAACGTACAGTGGTATGTGTCTTTTGAAAGGACAAAAGCATATTCCCCGCATTCATTTTGCAAATTCACAACAAAGCTTGCTGGGTATCACACAGTGACAGCAAGTTGACTTGCACACTAGGAACAACTCTCTTGATGAGACAATATTTCAATTTGCTCCTATGCATACTTTCATCTTATTTTCAAAGATGAAATTCCAAGCAGAAGTATAGGAAGAGTACTCTGGTGCAGAACCAGGAGAGAGAGAAACAAAAAACAAAACAAAACAAAACAAACAAACAAACACTTCTTTAGAGAAAAGATCCTTCAGGCTTTGGAAAAATTTGGCTTAGTGTCAAGCTGTTGTTTTGGATGGATTGCAATATTTTTTTTCATTGGGCAAAACTTAAGTGATGAGAGAAGCAGAACTTGCAATACTAAGTGCTTTTCCACCTTCCCTTGTAGCTTTTCCCATCACTTTTAATTAGACTTTAAACTATACAATAATCTTTTCAATCTTTATCACTTTTGTTTTCCTTATGTATAACTTTACATTCACAACAAGAAATATCATTTATAAAGCTATAAAGTTCCCAATAAACCCTTCAGATCAGACTGTAGAAGGTGTTATTTCATCTTTAGGAAATGTTAACTGTATCACACATTGATTGCTTCATGGATACGATTTTATGGTCAGCTTCATAAGAAATGTAATCGAGTAGCAGTGATGGGCTAGCTGACTTTGTAGAAAAAAAATATTTCCTTGCAATCTCTGCAAGGAAAATAACTCACATAAAGAGAGTAAGTATACACTAGGTGCTCTCTAAAAACACAAGTAAATAAAAATGTTCCATGTGTGTTAAAATCAAAATGATATTTTTAACAACAGGAGCTAGTAACATAGACAGGGAAACCATCCTTCAGCAGAGAGCATCCTGAAAGCCCAGCCTCAGGCTTGGCAGCCTACACAGCGCAGTGCTGTGTCCAAAAGGATCAGCAGCAGTGCGATGGCAGGCCAGTCATGTGCCTGCACCTCCTTCAGCTTCAGGCTTGCATTTTGACACACACAGACACACACACACACCCCAGGAACTCTGTAACACCTTGCGTTGCACTGTACCATAGCAGAGGTGAACTGATTTAGGCTCCAAGAAGCTAAAAAACAGATGCCAAAATTTACCTTTTGAAAACATTCAAAATTTGATGCAAACTGTACATATGATGGTACATATACATTTGTCAAACTGATATTTCTTCTGAAGGTTTCTACATACCTTTCGAGCATTTAATATTGTTTAGAGGTTTCTATCTGGATCATTAGTGCTGGTAGAGTGAGGTTTATAGGCCATGGATCAGGAATGTCACAAGCAGAGTGCATGCCCTATGATCAAAGCTGGTCTGGTAACACCACACCATTGTGCAGAAGTCGGCGAGTACCACCAGCAACACAGGGTAGAAGCTATGAGATAATTAATTAGGTCTAGATAACTATCCAGACCTTGCTAAGAGGCTATTTGAAGACAGAAGAGGCATGATTAATGTCCATCTTTGTTACCACAAATTTTGCATCCCTTTAAATCTCATCATTAAAATCAGGCAAGGAACATGAAAAGGACCGCTGCATAAAACCCAATCAGAGAAAGAAAAAAGTGCACTGTCTTTGTAAAAGCACTCTTCTCCAGCTGTCTTCCCTTCTGTGGTGCTACAGTATGACAGCACCAGACTCCCCAGGCTGGGAGATATAAAAAGAAAAGTGAAGGGCTTGCTTCAGAAGATCGTAATGGTATTTGGGAGGAAAACAAGCAGGAAGGAATGCATGAAGAAGACTTCACAATAGTTTTCAGAGCTTAATTTAATCCTCTCAGAATCAGTGCATGGAAGAATCTCTTGATTATGAAGGTGGGATAGAAGGGTAGTTTCTCTCAAAACCAAGTCAGTTTTGATGAATATTCTACTTCTTCAAGAGAAAAAGAGTCTTACTTAAAATTAAGAATTAGGCCATTAACAAGTAAACAGGAACCAATGTAAAAATTGTTATAACAAATATCACAAAGAGTAGGAAGAGCTATTTCATGTGATGCAAAACAAAGACTCTTGCAACCTTGACTTGAAAGTTAATGGTACCATAATGCTGAAGTTTTTCTTAAAATGTAAAAAAAAAAAGATACAGCCCCTGCATAGATCACTAGTGTCACTCTTACTTCCCATGCTGGGACCAAATGCTATACAGAATTAGCTTCACAACACTGCAATTCGTAAGCCAGACAGTCCAACTGTGTTCTCTCTCTCGTGCAGTCATTATTTGAAAGTCAAAGCAACTGTGCTGTGACGTAACATGCGAAATGCACCTCCACCAAATCTGTTCTCAAATCTGAAGCGAAGGAGAAAAAATGTGAACTGCCATTTTTGAATTATTATTATTTTTTAATTTGTGAGGTATTAAATAGTAGGAGTTCGTACTGACTCCTATAAGCCACACATAATTACCAAGCAATGAAAATAAAACCGAACAGCTTCAGTGGACTTTATGAACGCTCACTCCTCTTCCCCTCACCAAGCCCTGTTTAATATGCAACTGGGCTATAATGTTTCTTATTAGGGAGACAGCTTAAAATTAGAACTGTGGGAGAAGTGATTGATGACCTGAGTTCCCATAGCCCTTTCAATGAAACATATTCCATTTCCATTTCAAAATATGTTTATTATGAATTATTGGTTTGTCATTGGACTTGATGAAAGTAAATTTACGTGAACAACTCAGGCCTCTGCAAAGGGAAACACTTTAATTAGGCAACCTTTCCCTCAGTCTTTTCCATGCTTTACAAAACAGACACTCCTTCTAGAATTTAATTCTTTGCATACAGAACCAGTTTATTGATTGAATAATGTTTCTTAGTGTGGAAGCCATTTACTCAAAGTCAAAAAATGTTGTCACCTCAACCCCTTACTCCCAGAATAAATCATTAACATCAGTGTCTCAGGCAAAGTTTTATACTACTTGTGTAAAATGATGAAAAAGCATATTAGCACTGAACTAGAGAACAAATATCTTCTCAAGATGTACGCGTAATAACAAGATATTCAAGGACAATGGTCCTTGAAATTCAAACTGATTCCCACCCACACATACAAATACACTTCAACTTCCAGAATTACAATTTTCAGAGCAGTCCTAGTCTGAGGTTTAGTAATAAAATCCAACACAAGGATAGAGAAGAAACCCCTATTAACTGCACAGTCATACCACAGCTTTCCAGTGCTTAAACAACTGGTAATCCCTCGAGCACGAGGACTCCCATCATTCACAATACAGCTGTTATACTGCCTCTGTTAAGGAAATCGAAACCCAGTTGAATATGGTTATTGTAATGGTCTCTCAGTCGCAAGAGGTACCATTTTAACAACAAAAAGTGTTACAGAAATGCTTCTTCCCCTGTCCTACACAGCAGTGGTTATGCAGACAGGACCTATCCGTAACAAAGGAACAATAGTTCTCACTGGCCCCCTGCATAAGAAACCAACTCAGAGGGACATTTGATAGCAGGGTGGTAATAGATTCAATATGCACAAGTAACTGCACCCACCATCTTCAAAGCCCTCAAATTCCTTGGCATCAGCTGTTAAGTCAGCAGTTCAGCTGACCATAGATCTCATTTAAAGTAGAAACTAGTCCTTGCCAGAGTGTGATGAAATGATTGCAAGGCCTGTAGCAAAGGATAAATTAGATTGCAATTAAAGCATACAGGAAACAGTAAAACGCTCCCTATAGAGAAATTAAAGGAGCTTCTGAAGTTTAAGGTCACTGCACAGTGTTGGTTGAAGATGCACGTCAGCACAAACACTCCCACATCCTCATTTTCCTTGTATTTTAACATATGCTTCTGAAATATCCCAATTTACTTTTGACTCTTACCAGAAAGAAAAATAAATCCCCAGGTTTTCAGGTTTTTGTTTTGTGTTTGTAAAGGACAATGGTCTGGACATTTTATTAAACAGTACCTGCGGTACGTCAACTACAAGGATCACAACTTCAAAACAGCACAAACATCAGAGCTGTGGTAAACGGCACAGTATGTTTCATATCTGGGGATATAATTTACATCAGCTTATCAGTATATCAACATTTTCATTGCACATTCTTGGTAAGACTTCAAAGATCAATGGCAGAGGACAAACCAGCAGGCCAGGTTTGGATTTGCTACTGAGAAAAAAATCTCAGTGCTACAATTAATACATCTTCCTGGAAACTGTAAAGTTTCTCTATCCAGTCTACTTATATTCATCTATTTTTTCTAGCAAAAAAAAAAATATATATTTTTTTCAGTAATATGTCTCTTCAGCAGTCACATTCATTCTCAAAAACATACACACTTCCACCCTAGCAGTGAGTTCATTCATACTTAAATCAGACTTCTGTTTATTTTACCGTTTTCATTTAGGTTGTACTGTTAAATTATAAAGTGATTTATACAAACTACGAGTTACATATTTCTACCAGGGTCTTTTAACGCGCAAACTTCAGAGCAGTAAAAGTGATCTCAGCCAAGCTGACTGTCCACTTCTTTAATGTAACATTGATAATGTAACAGATACAACAATACTAGAAAAAAAAAAAAAAAAAAAAAAAAAAAAATACCATATATAAGGTACAAAACTAACCATTCTTTTTTTTCTTGTGCTGATTCCTATACCTGAGAAAATTTAAAAACTAAACCAAGTATTTCTTGAACCTGAAAAATTATAGATCTCAGTTCCATGTCTGTCTATATATATATATATATATTTTTTTTTTTTCCATCTTGGGACACCTCCCTAGTTTTGTAAGACAACCTGACAATCACAGACAGAAACCAATTTTACTGTACTTGATAGCCTTCCAAGTCATTCTATCTACCTTTATTTAATTCCTAGATGTGTGTCTACAGAAATATATTATTAAATATAATAAATTAAATACAATAAGAGTAGAAATATACCAAATGTTCATTTTCTTGGGTAAGAAACACTCCGGAATAACACTGCAGGAAAGCATACTTCTAGGATACAGCACTATCTGAGCTCCAAACAACAAAGATTTTCTTAAACAGTTCATTTGGACTTTAGTTTCATTAGGACTGCATATTACAGTTTCTGCTTAGGGCTGATTTGTTTAAGCATACACTAGAGGATAGCCAAGCCAAAGAACAGTTTTGAGAGATCTACTAAATGGTTCAGTAATAGTCTGTATACTAGCAAAGTGGATGTGATGGATAGTAAATAGGGAAACACTTATTCCACAAACAGCATGATTTCAATTTTAAAATCATCATCTGATAGGAAAAGAATATGTATCTTTATTCACTGGCAAACAGCTGCTCTCAATTAGCTCAACAAGTAGGTAGTATGAGTCGTCTTCTCCTCCAATGAAGTATAAACATATAATCAAACTGATATTTCAAGGAAATCTACAGCATTCTTAAAAGTATTGAACATTTTCTTTCCTTCCCCCCCCCCCCCCTTTGTTGAAAGCATGCTTCATGGTGCTGAACATTTTCCAGATGAAGCCACATTCACTCTTGGGTAGTTAAAAGGGAAAGAGATGAGAAAAAATGGAAACAAAAATCAGAAAGGTACCCAGATTTTTTTTGTTCCTTTAATTATTCATTCTGATTTATACATATATATATACACACACACACTCACAGACGGGGGGGTATATTTTGTGTAAGTCCTCTCTCTGTACTACAGGCAAAGTAGAGATTCTGTAATTCTCTCTGGCTCTGCACTATTATCTACCACTAACATGCTGATTTTAGTCTTGTTCTCTCCTGGGTTGTCGGCCAGACAGAGCTTGTAATCTGATTTACTCCAGAAGGCAGTTTGTAGACATCTAATTTTATTTCTTTATCTAAAAATTGCAGGGTGTGTAATTTTATCTTCTATATTGTATGCCAGTAAATGTACAACTAACATGATATTCCATACTTGTATATTAAAGCCAGAATCTGTTAAGATATTCCACGCACAAATACCTGTTCATTTGAACTCTTAATGATCTTGGTTCCAATGTCTATCTTATCAGTCAAGCTTTAGAGAACCACGAACATTAAACCTAAACCTAAATCATTAAGAATACAAAAATATAAGTTAAACATAACATATAAAATAAAGCCACTGTGTATTAGATAACTACATATATGCACAGATACACATATGGTTTAGTTCTGTGGAATTTTCCATTTAAAAGCATCAATTTACTTGGTAAAACACATCACACTGTAGTACACAAACCTCAACACTTACTGTAAAGTATCTTAGTATTGCCTCCTATTTTACAAACACCAGAGTCAAAGAAGGCTGGACTGATCAGTTTGAACACCAAGCAAGAACAGTGGGCATGTTGTAAAATGCCCACTGGACTTAAGTGTTCAAATTAAGAGCATTAAGTTTCACACTTAAAATTTATGACTTATAGACATCTTCATTCTAAGGACATGTAGTAGCCCAAAGCTGTGAAAAGTAAGGTTACAGATCTCCTAGATACCCCAAACTCAAGAAGAAAACTGTTTTTGCTACATTGCTGTTCTACCTATAATCAGTGGCAGAAGTCAACCAGAAAGAGTTTCATGAATTAGGAAGACAATTGCTCTGCCTCTGTGATTTCAAATTTTTCATATCTGTAAGTATATATGCTTACATGGCTTCCAATATTATAAGATTCCAAAAGATTGGTTTGGCTTCAGATTCAGTATTTGTTTTCAGCAAGCGTTTTTTTCTCCAGATGCTTTGAAGACCAGGTGAGCTACAGTAGAGCACAGAATACAAGAGGAATTTGATATTCACGAGTGTACTATCAATAGAAAAAAAAAAAAAAAAAAGCGCTCTGCCTCCCTGTTTTCTTCCTCTTCAGCACAGTAGTACAGCTATTAAACAGATTTATTGATGTTATGTATGATTATTTCAGCAGAAATGGGAGGGAGCAATGGATCAGCATTCACACCTCATTTCCCATCACATCCCACCAGAACAGATGACCTCTCATGCAGTACACCCAGCTGATGGATAGTACCAGAGAACATGAGAGAATTGATGTCCAAAACAGAGATACTATTTTTCTGGCTTTGTCACAGATAAGAGCATAAATTTGTTTCCTGTATGTACAGACGTGTTCATTTGCTTTCAATGTACAAAGCAGCAGAGCAACATAATTGCCATCTGCCACTTCATCAAGGGAGAGAGATACAACTTTTAATTCTTTCCTTTTTGTTTTGGTTTGCAAACCTTTTTAATGATTTTGACATAAACTAAACCTATGCAATATGAACTATTACTAAGATGTTTTCTAAGTAACACAGAGCAACACTTTTACTTTACAAGAAAATATGTATTTTCGGTATATAAAGTTGGTAGTCTCATCTGCTCATAGTCAAACTCAAAAGCCTTCAAGTAAACACTGCATCTCAAATGTCTGCATGCAAAAGGTGCCAGTGCTGGGACAGGACTATGACAAATTAAGTCTCTAAAGAAACGAGAGCACCTGGTGGTGCATGCATCCAAATGTCAATGCAACACACAGCGCTGGCAGAGTCCCATGCACATCAACTAGCAACACGCATCCACTTTGAGCAGGCCCTCCAACACTGCACTGAACAGCACTTATATTTTCTACAGGTGATAAACATTCTTTAGTGATGAAATTGAGAGCACCACTGAGGCAGGAAGCCTTGGATTTTAATGCACATAAAGGTTGTTTGACACTAGCATTTATGATCTGTAACTTGAAGAATCCTAACCCTTCTAACCAGAAGAGTAAGAAAACACACTGCCAGCGCTGAAACGGTGTACTCCGGCTGGAGAGGAGGGCTCTGGGATTATAAACCAGGTATTGTTGTGTGCTTGACAAGCACATTTTATTTATTTTTTTATTTAGTTTGTCATCTCTGTAGAGTCAGAAAGCATTGCCAATAGTTGCTATGATCTAAGTAGTTAAAGCATGCTTGCAGTACATTTATAAATATGCCATTTCAGTGTAGTCTTCTATTTTATACTTCTTGTGCAGCATGATGATTCTGCAAGTAGTGTAAAGTGTTTTTCCACTTTGTTCACTCCTCATTCCTTTCCCTCTCATTTCCCTCTCAAAGTGCTGTCCTGAGGTGCAGCAGCAGGTGCAAAGGAGCATCACACTCCTTACCACCAAGCTCCTACTAGAATCCAATGCTTCCCTCTGTCTTCCAGACTTTCCATCATTAGGGAAAGTTTAAAGACAAGATCTTTTAATTTTCCTAATAGGAACTGCAACAATGGAGATAACTAATGTAAACTATATATATGTTTGTAGACCAAAAAAAAAAAAAAAAGACAAAAAAAAAAAAAAAGAAGTAACTGTCAGGGCACCATCGGTGGCTTTCAAAACATAAGAAATTAAAGAACTATTAAGTTTTATTAAGAACTATTAAGTTATTTCACACATAACTGACATCAGTGAATTGAATTATTTCATTTAGATAAGCTTTCAGGGAGAACGCTTCTCATTCTGAATAGCTTCTCTCCAGGAAAAGCCCACAGGGAAAAAAAGGATGATCTTAGGAAAAAAAATGCATCATTTCCATGCAAGTTGTATCAGTTACAGCATGGAAGTGTGCTCTATCTTTCATAAATATATACACCCACAAGAAGAGTACCTGTGATACTTCAGAATACATATTGTATCATTCCAGCCTTATGCAAGAGACTGAATTAAAAATGTTCTCCTTGCCTGGACACAATGAATGTCATATATTTATACCCACCCTAGTCATGAGGGTGAGAGCGAAGTCATTTCATTTTTTGAGTAGTTGCTGCTCATGATAGATTTCTTCTGCCAAAAATCTTTTCTATTTAAAATAATGTAGAACTACTCTGAAGGCAAAAAGATCGGACATTCACCACAATACTAGGTTCACTTTCACCCTCTTCATCTACACACTTCAGGTAACCCAATCTATTCATTTCTTTCATATATAAACATTTCAGTAGTGCGTATCTCTCATTAATGAAATCCCAAAGCAATGATGAGCTTGTTATAAAACTAACTTGATAGAGATTATTATTCAGTAAGGATACAGCCAGTAAAATAAAAACAGCTTAAAATCAGCACTTGGCAGTGGCTATCAAATCCAGCTTGTTACACAGTGTTACCATCATTTGTAAAAGTGCACTCTAATTAAGGTAAATGAGACAGCAAGAACACAGTGACATTGTTAACTTAATGACCCACAGCCAAATTATTTAAAACTTCTTTGAAGTTCAACTTAATTATAATGGATATAATATTGAAGAATTTAAAGAAGCTCTGGATGCCTCGTACAATAACCTTAATGATCTTCCTTTTCCCTCCCTTTAATTTTTGTGTTTGTGTGTATATTTAGAACATTGCTTACAATCCATGTATTTAGTATGGAAGTGAATTCCAGTTTATATCTGGTGCCATCCTCACAGTAATTGACATCCAAGTTCCCCAAAGCAGTCACCATGCCATATTTTAAACTAACAATGTACCAGAACCTGGAGGTTATTACAAGGGCACTGAGTTTTGATCAGACTCCTGTTCTGTCAAGTGAGATTTTGTCTATCTGCAGAAGGATACTTCTGCAGATTGTAAAGGCACTTAAACTTTTCAAATACAAAGGACACAAAGACCACTTCAAATTAATTACCATCATAATTGCATTTTGCCCTGTTCTAGAACGCGGTCTCAGAAGTACCAGAGAGTATTGCGGGTTTCCAACCAAAACAAAACCCATTAAAAATGCAGCTTTACTGCAAATGGCAAGTTTAAGTTACTCTGGAGACTGGTAGTGAAATCCAATGTACTTATTTTTTTTTACCTAAATTATGAATGCACAGTTTTCATCTGCAGAACAAGAATGGATGTCTAATTTGAATGTTAGAAAACAGGAATAGGAATAACATTTTATTATTTTGTTTTATTTATTTAAATTGTTTGATTATGGGATCCAGGAGGAGAATTATTTTAGACCTCCAACATAATGCAGAAGAATTAGATCTGTCTAAGACCATTGGGTACAACTCACCGAAAAGATCTGGAGCATTCAAAGATGTGCATTTCCATACTGGTTATTATGGAGTAAGGAAAGAGTCAAGAGCAATTTAAGGGAAATTTAACACATAAGGGGGGACGTGGGACATTAATCAGCTTAGGCTGCAGTCTTTTGGTGCTGAACTGCTACAGAAATACTGCACACAGCAAGTCCAGCCACTAATGAAGGGCACAGTTAATTAGCTTATATGACTGTTAGAGAGAGTTTTCGGATGCCCTTAATACCTTTAGAATGATCTTTTGTTTCATACAAGACAACAAAAAGACCCAGTAATACTCACAGAATTCCTCTGTTAACATCTTGAGCTACAAATGCCAAAGAAATTAGTCTGAATGCTCTGTCATCCCCCTGCTCCATGACGCAGGTGATGATTTCATAAGCAGTGCCAGCTGTACTACCTCATCGCCCCCTACTTTGCTCTCAGTGAGTCGAGCACACACGGATGGGGGTGCTGCAGTTTTTACTCTGAGAGCCAAGCGAGGCTCTCAGGCTGCGAGAGCGAGGGCTCCAGAACATGATTCAGAAAGATCAGTGCACTCAGCACTGCCAGCTTCATCGGTTACCTCTTTGAGTCCTGCATCACAGAGCAAATCCCACACACTAGGTCTTGTTAACAAGAATACCTCACTTCTCCCTTAAGCAGAATCTCTTTTCCCCTTTGTTTGAAAGCTTCTTGAAACACCTACATTTTATTTCTAGCTGAATCTTGTTCCTGAATAAAACCAGCAAGGCTCAAACACGGTACCGTGCAGGAATTTCTCCCCTCAGTAACACTGCGGCAGAGCAGGGCAGTAGGCTGTAAGACAAGAGTATCAGTAGTGAAAGGGATGACCCACACAGCCAAGCCCAGGCTGGCTTAGGAAACCAGTCATGTAACTTACTATTTCAATAAGCCGATCAAACTGCATCTTACAACTATTTAGATTTTTTTGCCTCTTCCATTTCTATGAACTCTTGTTCCAGGACTGTCTTTAATTAACATTATCTTCTTACATGACAGAGTTTGTTTCTGTTTCAGCAGAAACAGTCGTAGCCTAAAGCCATCATTTAAGTACAAGCAACACTAAATTTCACTAAAGTGAAATTAGTTTGAATTTGCTTACTTACGCTGTTAATCCCATTTTCTTTAGCAGAACAGATAGATTACAAAACTAAGCCTTTTCAAATGTATGTCTTATTATAAATACATACCAAGAAGGGCAACTGGCACTTCTAGACAAACACTTGAAGATTTCGGTATCTTGCCATTGTCACATGCTGCCTGGGCAAGCGGTCGCATCACAAAGCTGTTCTGTTCAGCAAAATGCGGCTCTGACCTCTTAAGCCTTTATTTCCCACATACACACACACAAAGATCAACCTTCCCATGGACTTAATGCAAGTTTTTAGATTTAACTGCTAATGCTACATATCCAAAATAAGTATTTAAAAAATCACATTGGCTGAAGTAAAAACTAAGATGACCCCAAGTGTCTTAGTAAACTCATTTGTTCTGTGCAGAATACTTGGCCATGCATAATTGGCTATGCATAATAACTGTAGTATTATATACATGCTGATTTTTGTGGGGGCTCTGCTTTTATCTCTTTCATGACAGACTTTTATTTTGGGACTTTTATTGTTTATTCCCTGAAACCACTATAATCTCTCATTAAAACTGCCTTCCAACTCCTGCAGGCAATGGGAACAGAGGCAGGAATGGCAGATACAGTAAGCAATTGCTGGTTCTTCAAGTTTTGCATGTGTGCATTCTTCACATAATAGGTTAGCTACAAATATGGCTGTCTACTCTTCACTTAATAAATAAATAAATAAATACTGTGGTGTTATGCTATTAGCTGAACCATGAAAAACAGTTATTAGCAATAAAATAGTTCAACTGGTGACCAGCTGGCTGCTCTCAGCCCATGAGAAGTCAATGCTGTTCAGCCACTGGACATGGATTGTTTGCTTTCTGCCTAACCAAGGAACAGAGTTAGACCCTTCCAACAACACTATTCATCTTACAGCCAGGAGTAAAGCTGCTCCTCTGGAATTGGTTACGGCTGACCAAAAGCTTCCTTTTAAACTGCTTCAGTGTTTTCCTAATTGTAAATCTCTTCTCCTGTGAACTGTCTGCTGACCAACCAAATTTGAGTCCTAGCTTTGGCCTCACCATCACTCTTCTGGGCTTCTTCTGCAGAAGCACCTATTTTAGTAAGATTTGAAGGAATCTCAAACTCCAGAGATCTCTGTCTATTTCTCTGCCCAGAAATCAGTTCACAGCTTCAACAGTTATTAGAAGTTCATCTCTCTCTCTCACACACACAAAAGTTAAGAACTTATCCTCACCTTAAAAAACTAAGCTGAAAACAAAATGTTGGAAATATGAATGGTTACAAAATAAAATTATTAATTAATGTATAAGTTACTGACAGTCAAATGAAGGGAACTGAATTCCACTTGCTTATATCTGTCAATGATTTGCCTTTTATAAATAACTTTCCAAAATTCAGATGAAACAAATGGAACCTTCCTGTTGCTATGAATTCTCACTTTATCAGTCTATGATGAAATAAGCTCCAAATCTGATGTAGATGGCTTTCATGTCATTTGAAGATTAATACAAACAATAATAGAGATTTGTGCTGCATTTTCAGAACAAAACAAAAAAAAAAAAAAAGAAAAAAAAGATTGGTTTTATGTTTACCGTTTTTGTTCTTTAACCACATCATTTTCAATCTTTCTACAGTCAACTGAACATCATATCAGATTATCAAGTAACATAGAAGAACAGAACATTACCAGCATTCTCAGAAATGCCTTTTTTCTTTAGTCAGACCAGGTGAATTATCTAAAATTTCTCCATTGGAGAAAAGATACTTTTTCAGAGCTACTTCAGAAACTCCATAGTGACAAAGTACTTTCTGTACAGAGCCTTATTCTTAGAGGTGAAAAACATGACAGCCTAATAATATGTTGGGACTTCAGAGACAAAAGGAAGCTCAAAAAAAGTACTAGAAACTGGATTATTTAACTTTCACATTTTCAACACAGATGGGAAGATGCTGTCCTGCTAGATGGCTTCATTCTCCTTGTAGTCATTTCAGTGTTATTCAAGAAATGAGTAAAAACTGAAAAAGGGATTTGCCTTCTTAAAGAATCCCCAGTGCAGTGCTGTCAGCTCTCTTCGTACTGTCTTTTAAATAGTATTTGCAATTCAGCATTAAAGACTGTCACCTTTTTTAATACAAAGTTTTCTATTATCATAAGATTGGTTTTGTTTATATCAGTAAGTGCTTGCGAATAAATGAGTGGAACCCCAACTTCTCTCCACAGCACAGCAACTTTAGATAAAGAATCAACAACCAGTTTTTGACAGTACTTCTTCCCAGGTCAGAGCCATTCAATTTCTGCACCCTAGAAATGTGTATCTCAAAAGCACTACTCTGAAGTAGCAGAGAAAACAAGTGCAGATATGTTTTGCATTCTTGAAAGACCCTCTCTCCCCAAGGCCAAATCAAATCCTGTCCATTTACTTACAGGCATGGATGTGTATGTAATACAGCAACAACACAACAGGATATTAGATGAAGAAAAGATGTTGAGACAAGAAGAATTTCCACTAAAACTGCTCCTAGCCATTCTCTCCTACAAAGCAGCAGCACACAGAGATCTGAGGAAAAGGTTTCTGTGCTACAACCATCAGCCTGAAATGCAAGAATGAGCCTGCAGCCTAATGTCTCAGCCAGCCACTGGATCTGGTACTGCTGTCCTGCTCGTAAAAAGTGGTTAAAATTGTGCTTATAAAAGTTAAGATTGAAGGCCAGTTACTCATGTCACTGGTTTGTAAGAGCTAGGCCTGCTAAGCCACTGTAGTCACCCTTGGTAGATCTTTTAATTTCAGCAATGTTGTTTCTGCAGAGGTCAACAAACACTGCACACAACCTTTAACAGATGGTGGGAAAGAGTTGTAATTTAGTTCAAAGAGTTCCTATGTTGCACGATGCAACACATTGCACAGACCCTTCAACACAGGCCAACGCACCAAATGACCAAAGGAATCAAATTTCCTTGACTGTGATTTCAGACTGGATATACATTATCTTTGAATACTTTGATGTAATGACATTTCAGTCATGATATCCAATGCTAAATATTTATTTCAAATCTGAAATTTTCCAAACCATTAGGCTGATGGTCAATTTTAAGAATCATACATAACAAAGAGTTGAAATAATGACAAAAGCAGAAAAGACATTTTAGGAATTAGCAATGGAAAAATAAAAGTTAACTGATGAAGAATGGCATCTATGGCCCATGCACCTTGTACACAATAACACTGTTTTTTTTCGGTAGATCCTACTCCCAGATACTACTCAGGTAAGTATGTTAAAGCTCATCAATATTAATTTCTAGCAAGCCTTGGAAAACTCAATAAATTCTAGAAGGCAGGAATGTTATCACCAAAAAAAAAAATATGCATTAGTATTCAACACGGAAACAACAAAATTGAGGATGTGCATTTAACTTCTGTGAGTATAATATTGTCAGTAACCACAAGTCATAACTTTCTGCAGTTACCATACATGAAAATTTATTGCACTTCAGCTTTTTCTCTTCTATACACAGAGGACATTACAGTGCATCAAATATGCACTGTGGCAACTTATTCCACCGTGATAACTGTCAACCCTTCTACATTTGTTAAAACAAAACTGGTATGAATCAAGAGTTATCTGTTAGTTTGAAAATGCTCTTACTGTAATACCTTGTAGACTTTCATATTCTATAGCAAAATTTACTTCATGTTTGATAATAACTACTTATTCTGCCTCACAATTCATTTTATTAAGCAAGCTAGTTCCCACTCCCATTGCTGGATTTTACTATATCCTTGTAAAACTCAAACACTGTTAAAAACGAAATGCAGAAAGGTTGACAGTTATTACTGTGCAATCACTTGCAGTGCCCAGCTGCTATAAACCTGTACTGTTTTTGTCTGGGATAGAGTTGATTTTCTTCATAGTAGTCAGTATGGTGCTGTGCTTTGGATTTGTGACCAGCACTGTGTTGACAGCACACGGGTATTTTAGCTGTTGCTGAGCAGTGCTTGCACAGCACCAAGGCTGTCTCTGCTCCTCACGCTGCCCTAGCAGTGAGCAAGTGTGGGATGGGCAAGAAGCTGGGAGGGGACACGGTCAGGACAGCTGACCCCAACTGACCCAAGGGATACTCAATACTGTATGGCATTGTGCTGAGCAAATAAAAGCTCAGCGAAAGGAGAGGAAGTGGGGGATGCTTGGGGTTAATAACATTTGTTTTCCAAGTAACCGTTAGGTGTAATGAAGCCCTGCTTTACTGGAAATGGCTAAACATCTGCCTGATGATGGGAAGTAGGGAGTAAATTCCATACGTTATTCTGCCAGTATGTACAATTTTTGCTTTCTTTCTTAAACTGCCTTTATCTCAATCCATGAGTTGTTTTTTTTTACTTTTGCCCTTATGATCCTCTTCTCCATCCCGCTGTGGGAGTGAGAGGCTGCACAGGGCTAGGCTGCCTTCTACAACTGACGCAAAACAAAACATTACAAACTTTTCTGAAATATTAATTTTGACTTAAATTAATTCTTATTAAATAAGGGACATGAAAACCGATTACAAAAACATCTTGAAAAAATGAACAGCCCAAGCTTTTGAACAGTATTTACACCACAGCTACTTCTGTCTTGAAATCCCAAACTGATGTAACAACATAAAATCAAGCAGAACTATTGTGAACTTAAGTAGTGACTTTTCTATCCATCCTTTTCCATTACATCTTTCACTTCAATATCCCAGAGCAGAAGGGAGCAAAGGGCTCCTGATGAATGAATAAAACTCATGGAACATTAGTGGTAACACATATGCATTTGCACTCTGATGTCTAACATCACACTTAATCTATTCCTGCTTGAAAACTCTCACCTTGAATACACCAGGGATTTGTTCTCCTGTTTTCCTGAGCTGGTATAAATCAGTGTTATTTGTTAGTTCTAAAATGTTCTCTGTTGTAATACCTTTTAGTGCTTCATACTGTATAGCAAAAAGCATTTCATATTCCACAATCTACCTACTTTTTCTACTTTGCGATTATTTTTTTATTGTTGTTAAGCAAGCCAGTTCCCACACCCACCGCTGGATTTTACTATTATTTCCTTTTAAAACTCTAATATTACTTAGGTGCATCTCTGTAGCCAACATGTTGTTTCTTTAGACAGAAGATACATTTTCAGCAACTCTCCTTATTAACGGAAGGCCTAAGCAATCTTTAGTCTGTTTCCACAGTAGGATATCAGAAAAAAAAAAAAAAAAAAAAAAAAGAGTTCAGAGACAGAAATGCATATGGATAACAAAAATAGAAAAGAAAAGGTAAAATGTAATCAATGCTTACTAACTTTCATATAGGATCTAGAGACTTTAAATTTGTTTTACACTGACATTATAATTGGCTTCATTAGTCTTGAAAATTGTCGCTGCAAGTCAGACAGGCTGACTGCCTGGCTCCTGCAGTTAGAAAATAACATTAGAAAATGCTAATTGCTAAATGAAATTTCAAGCTAAAATGTCCTACATGAAAACACATTGCACTTTGAGCACATAGATACAGAGAGTTTTAAAGCAGACAAATAGAACAGAAATTTTGAAATCCAAATCACCGAAGTGAGAAAGGGGGTGCATTACAGTTTTTAAGATTGCAGCTAATTTGAGAAAGGACACACAATATGCCCAGGAAACACCAAGGCTTATAATAAATCCGTGAAGGAACAAACCTTGCATGCTCTGCTAAACTGTTTATTTTGCACTTTTAACATTTTATACACTTCTGAGACATACCACACAATATAAATTTCTAGGAAAAAAATGCTAAAGAAGATATTGCTAAATGGTAGAAACATGAAAAAAGCTCCTTTACATTCTTTGCTTAAAGTACTTATTAGTAAGCCCCACCAATACTTCCATCCGAGGCAAGCTATTTATTGGGATAAAAGAGGGGGGAGAGCAACTACAAGATCTAACTTTAATATAAAGGTTTTGTTGAGGTTCTCCTTAATCAAAAATTTATATCTTAACACATTTCTTCTATTTTATTAAGTACTTAGGTATTCAAGTTTGTCTCTAGATGCCATCATCTTTTGCTCAGTAGTTCTTCATTCAAATACCAACATAAGTTGCAAATGTCTACGAAAAATCATGATTTCTCTCCTGCACAATAGTCTCTCTAAAATGGGCTCTTTCACCTGATTATTCTACTGAGGTTTCTCCAGACTGTTTGCCCAACAAACTTCTTGTAAAACAGTACACTAACAGAAGCATTGCGAAACTGGAAGATAACTGTCTCCACATGAAATCCAGAATGGATAAATCTGAAGAAATAAGCTATTTAAAAATTCTTTTGAAACCTGTCCTTTACTTGGCTGTTTCAGTTGCGTATGATGTAAGAGAGAGAAGATGACTGGAGACAGTCTCCTGATCTCTCACACGGGAAAACAGGACCTCAGTCAAGAAGAACTTTGCAGGTCTGAAAAGCCAGCTCATAAATTTCAACAGACCTTCTGAGCTCTGTTTCAAGTTCCAGATGCAAATGCCATGAAGATCTTGTCTAGAAACAGATACTCAAAAATCTGTACAGGGCAAGATTTTATTATGGTCAAAATCAAAAAAGTTTTAGGAGAAATTAGTGAAAGTAACCAAAATCTCAAATAAGAGTCAGCCTGTAACCTCCACTATGGGTAGGTATTGAACTAAACCGAACTGAGAATCAGGTCAGTCAAAATGCAGGAACGTGTTTCCTTATCATCCCTGCAGCAGAGGAGGAAACCTTCAGCAGCTACAGCCAACAGTCCCCAGAGGAACTGTCCAGGGAGGTGTCCTCATTGCCCTCCAGACGCTCCACAGGCTCTGGCAGCTGCTATCATTCAGTTGCTGCCACTTCTAAGATGACAGGAAGAGAGGGGGGTTTGGCTTGGAAATGTTGTCCCTAAATCTTCTTAGGGAGGAGAAAATATGAGTACCACTGCCTGCATTTATTGAGGATGAATTATGCATATGCACACAGACATAGTGAGCTATTAGTTACTGCTTAGGCTTAAATAAAATCATGAGGCATTTATTTACTGGCAAAAGCTAACAATAAGCAGCACCTCTGACACTTCTTTAATATTCCGTGCTTAAAAGATCACAAAGAAATTCGTATTTATATATTATGCAACAAAATAATCTAGCAAGATGCATTTTCTGTGTTTCACCATGTGCTTTGTAAGAGATAACAATTACAAATGCTATTTTCTCCTGTAAGGCTAATGTAGTTTTTAAAGTAATGTTTATGTATTACTACAAGATATGTTTTCCTGCAATTGTTCAGATATCCATTGGAGACAAAAAGTAGGTTCTGCTTATTCCAAGATTCTCATGTAAACAATAAATAAATAAATAAATCGGTTAGCAGCAGGCCATTACGACATGCAAAGGAAAAGTTGTCTTTCTTCTGCCTAGCCCTAAGGAAGTAATAGCAGCTGTACTTCATCAAATCAAAGTTCATTCTAGCACTGTAGAGTCTGTAGCACTGTAGTCTGTCTCGTTTTCCTCACTGCGACAGAAAGCTGATGCCTACAGAAGAGTCTTAGGACAAGGCAAAGAATATAAGATTTTTTTTTCCTTCTTAGCCTCCCTTTGTATTCACAGACTCTGAACCAGAAATGCCTAGCTCTCCTTTACTAGCTCTCATTTCATTAACCTACTTGACCTCTTACTTTTATATCCAGAACATCCTGCGGCAAGGAGATTCACTCTCAAAGTTTACATAAATTCAAAGCATGAGGGATGAACTCACAACCATTAAGCAGCACTGAATAACAGAGAGATCTTTTCTAGACTTCTGCCAAATTTTTGGAGTTTATTCCCTTACAGTGTTAATGGTATGGACTCCAGGCCTTGACAAAAGTGACTGAGATTCAAGAAGACTGTTCTTCACAAATACAACAGTTTGATGTTCCCATTCCCATGAGATACTTCGGCAGTTGGCATCTTAATTCCCAGGAATTTTGTTTATTTGCTACTACTCTTCATGTTGTATTTGTGTAAATCATTTATCAGTAGACCTACTGGATGGGAATAGGCATTCCTTTATATGAAAAATCAGAATACTGAAATATAAAGTTAAGCTCTGCTCTAACTGCTCTTGACAATTTCACTCTTTGAAGTCTAAAAGACTTATTGAAATACAAGCAATGCATCATCTAACCACAAAAAAATTCTCCCTACTAGATACCTTTTCCTTTTACTACCACCTTTATTGCTAGCACATATAACAACAGCTGATTTAGCACATGTAAAAAATGACATTTCTCTAAGGATATCATTGAGCAACTAACTTGTAACTTCTGTCTGAATTCTGATTAATTAAATATCAAGCATTAGCGTCCTTTTTTGTCAATGTTTGAAGGAGGTAGGTTTTTAATCTCAAGCACACGCAATATTGATCAACTCTGAAAACAATAACCACACAGTGATCTCTATCTTATTTTACAAATACTGATACACTTCCAAATACAGAAGTACCTTGGGCAAAACTAAATTAAAAAGAGGTTTATCCCACCTATTAATTGCACTAAGAGCAAGAGATTTGTGCTGAGGATTGTTTTTGCGATCTTTTACTGACAGCACGCAGGCCACAGTAAGTGATATACATATTCTTACTAGTTTTTGTAAAATTCAGTAGAAGCATCTTGGATGGTTGAGATATTTCATACAAATTGCTCTAAGTGTAGGGAAAAACGATGATGAATTCTGTCATGGGACTAATGTCAGCAGGCAGAAGATCCTGCAGGGACTGTAAATATTTCAGAACCTGGCAAGTAAAGAGACTTTAGTTTTTAAATGTCTGAATACAATAGTATGAAATTCTAAAACTACTAACTTAAGACATATTGGAAATTACTAACAAACACCAGAATATCTCCTGAAGTATTAGTCTAAAACGTTCTGTAGCTTTACTTATTGAATTCTAGCACTCAACTCCAAGGCAACCATTATGATGGAGCTTTCACACTGCTGACATGTCTCAACCAACAGTACCTGCAAGATGAAAGAAGTGTTGATAGAAAAAAGAAATCTGTTTGAGATTTTAAGCAGATTAACAGCTGACTATGCCCTCTGTACTATGTACAGAGAATCATAAAACCAGTATCCTGTCTTACAGACAATATGTATCGTATAGTGGTTATAAAAGTTTGATAGAAGTGCTATTTAACTTGAAGCATAGCTATAGGTAACCATAGTGGAGCAAACCTGAATGCGCTCTGTGTGTGACTGTTATCACGACATAGCGTGGGATGCTTCTGGGGAAAGGGGAGCACTGAGCAAATGGCTTAACAGTCTTGACAACAAAAAACAGTATTCCTTGGACATAGGAAAGAAGTTAAGTCCCTACTGCTCATTTACTTTATTTTCTGATTCTGTGCTCCCAAAACAGACCTTGAGGCTACCCTTTATTTAGCCTGGTGTTTGAAGCTTCGATTTGCTTCTAAAATGGCCAATTCTGTTGGGACCTCTGCTGCTACCTGGCTTAGAGGTAAAGGTATTAAGGAACTTAAAAGCTTTCTGAAAGGAAGCTATGAAGACATAAAAGTGAAAGGAATAGTATGTATCTTGTGGTTAGATGAATGGTCTAAAATATTTGCATGAAGGGTTGCCAAAGATTCCCTATGGTCTTTAGAGGGCCACAGTAATAAGCATGTATGTGACATCAACTCTCAGCAGCAAGATCCTTTTTAATCCACAATAAGCACACTGTTAATCATCACACTAGTTTTAAAAATACCTGTTTTTTTCACTTCTATAATGTTTTCCAGAATAATAATGGTTATGGCTCTTGTCTCAAATGGATTCTGAGGCAAAGTGCTGTGAATTCCTATGTCATCAGCAGATGGATCTTGTGCCACCCAAATGAAGATAAGTTTTGTTCAAAACAAAATAAACAAACAAAAAACTTGTGTTCAAAGAAGACATGACAAAAAAACAAAGAATTTATGAAGAACATTGAAAACTATTTTCTCAGCAAAAGTTGACTGAAGAAAAACATTTTTGAAGTGATACTTCATTTCCTAGAAGGACTTACCAAATTTAGCTAGTAGATAAAGGAGAACACGGCATCAAAAAAGGGAAAGAAAAAAAAAAAAAAGTAAATCTTAATCTACTAGTCCACCTCTCATAATTATTAACTGCCTTACATGCTTGCAAAGCCATGAGTTCTCTAAATGGGCTTTCTTTCATCTTCTGCACGTCAACGGAAGATTCATAACCCAAAACCAAGTGTTCAACTTGACAAAATATGAAATTCTACTATTCCTATTCTCATCAAGTATTATGCTTCTTTGAAGAGATCAAAGTTGCATCATACAGAAGGCTCTGAATCTATTAAGAACACTTGGTTCTGGAATCAAAATAAACAAACAGAAATTTATTTTGCACTTAGAATAAAAATATCAACCAGTGATAGACAGAAGCGAATGCATTCAACTTAAAAGGTAATAATTTAGAGAAAAGGTAAGCAGCTGGTACCATACAATTCACATTGCATTTTTCAACCTTTCTCCATGACATAGATGTTTCAATGGAACAAAACAAATAAAGCAATGGGGAATAAATTAAGAACAAAATCTGGTGGGTAGGTACAGTCAGCACAGTTCAGCTGATAGTTACAATCTCAGTATGTTTTCAGGGGCTATTATCCTCACTTCAGCATTCTGTTTATTGTTTTAGTCCATCTGCAAAGCAGGAACACTTGGAAGTATGCTATTCTTTCCTATCACAGATTTTGTTTGCACTTAAATATTGTCACAATTGAATAGATATGCCCTCTCTTATCAGCCATAGATCAAAAAGTTTATCTTACAAAGGGCTCCTGCCTGAGAAGGAAATACAGTAATTAGAATTCTTATTTTCTGTCCTGACCACATGGCATCCATCAGTTTATTAGCTGTGGATTTTCAACACTGACACTCCCCACAGGATGCTTTGTGCCCTGTTTTGCGTTTTAAAAGACAAAGTGAAGGTTATTGTAACACTTAATCAGAATACAGAGGACTAATTTTTCCACCGTTGCAAGCAGGCTGCAGTTCTCTGGTTGAAAGCAACCACTGACAGTCAGTCGCCTGTTGGCTTCCTACCTCCTCCATCCCTCACGCGACTCTGGCTCTCACAGTGGGGTACGTGGATGGGGTAAATCCACCCGGTGCCATCAGCAGTCACACCACTTACTCGCACATCTGAGGGTTTAGATATAGAGCAATGATCTGTGTCTGTGGGCACACGCTATTTGACACAAAATCACTTGATCATGAAAACCCCAAAGACCTAAAAGTTTGATTTGTGCCAACCTTATAATTCTCTCACAGATCTCTCCAGTCAATCAGGCTGCTGTATGATGAAAGGAGAATGCAAAAGAGAATTTTTGTTTTCTTTTAGTTTAAATTTTCAGCCATTTATACTTTAATGAGACACACAGGCCCTCATCTCTTCAAAGAGTAAAAAATGGAAGGTATCAGACTTGACGAAAATTTCATCTCACGTTCAAATGTGGCCTATTGGTAGGATGTTTGATTAATGAGATTATTGAATAAATAGGTTTAAGTACAAAAAGTAAATGGCACTGGAACATCAGTAGGCAAATATAACCTTTTTCTTCCTTAATTTCTTTCTTTCTTCCTTTCTTTCCTTCTCTTTCTCTCTTCCAGTTTTTTTGGTACAGTAATTAAGAAAAACATCATAACTTAAAACTGTCTCATCCAAATCATAAGCCAAATATTCTGAAAGGAAAGCAAACAGAAGAAAGAAGTTGCAGTTTGGTTTAGACCAACCTGTAACAACACCAAGACGGACACAAATAAAGAAGGTTTAAAAAAAAAAAAGAGAGAGAGAGAAAGAAGAAAAAAAAAGGCGTTAAAAAATAGATCTTTCCCCAAGGAAATACTCTTATAAATATAAACCTGTTGCTGTTGAACTTTAAGAAATGTTTTACGTCATTTTTTTGTATGAGTGTGTTATGTCAAGATTCACTTGACAATAAACAAACCAGCCTATTTATTATAGTTATCTATCCGGTTTTATAATCTGTGTATTTTTGCCTGTATATAATTTGACCAGATATATATGTAATTGAGACAAAGGTTATCCATTACCTGAAATGACATCATCCAGAGACCAAAGAGTGAAAGACGAAGATAAAACAAAACGACAAAAAGGAAGACATCCACACTTTCAGGTTAAAAAACAAAACAAAACAAAAAAAAACACAACCCTGGAACAAGAACTCCTACCATTGTTCAGCCTTTCCTCAGGCCTTCAACTTCATGGATATCAGCGTCACTGTCAAGCTTGTGTTACAATGACTTGTCCCAAAGGCAAGATTAAAATCAAATGGTATCCACTGGACCAAAAAGTCTGTTGAGAAGCAAACAGGCATAGAAACTCTACCCCACCTTTCACCCTAAGCCAACATATTAATGCTAATTGTCAGCTACAACAGTTGAGGCACCACAGGAGGGATTTTTTTTTACCCTCTTCTAAAATCTAAAATGTAGACTTTTCACCTCCTGCCTCTCACTTGGAGCTCACTTCTCATTAAAACATGACAAAGAAGTCTGATAGCAGGTGTTTCTGAGAGTTGGTATTTTAGATAACTTACAATTGGATTGTGGGTTGTTGTGTTTTTTTTTTTTTTTTTTTTTTTTTTTTTTTTTTTTTTTAACAAAAGAATACGAAATTTATCCAGAGGTCATATAGAAACTGAATACATATATGATTTTTTAAAGCATAATTTGGAGGTAAAAATCAAAGCAGGAACTAAAGCTAAAATCTCAACTACAGCTGAAAATCTTCTCCGTAGTGTTGAATAAAAATACTAAGGTGATTATGTAGTCCCTTAAACTGAAGATAATCAATGCACAGTACAAGTTCTATTCAGCAATTCTTCCTGCTCTGGCAACTGGAATAGTGGTATCATTAATGGCAGAAATCATAATCTGCTACTCCAGCAACAACTGTGATGACACAGATCAAAGATAAGCAGTAACTGACAAGGAACTAGAAATAAAAAGAGGCCTATTTTAGATATAAGACTGTATTCCACAGTGAGCACTGAACAGACTGCAGTAGAGAAGGGACAATAGTGTCTAAAAAGGCAGATCAAATCTGTTTTCCAAAGATTCTTCACACATGACTCCTGAAGTTGTAAGGGTAAATTACAACCTGCTGTTTTGAATTATCTGCTCAAAATACATATTTAATTTATTCTTTTCTTTCTCTTCACTGAGAAAGAACTGTGCTCTGCACTTTGCTCATATAAGCAAAGAATTATCTGACATGATCTGAGTCCTCAGCTCTCTCGGTATTACATACACACAGATCAGCTAGTGCTCTGTGCTTCTGTAACTCACCAGTGTTGCAAGACAAGTACTAAAGCGACCCAGGGCACTAAGGAATATCACAACAGAGATCCTAATCTGTGCTGGCATCCCATGACCCCCTCAGCTGCTTTGTATGTGGCGGCTCCCACACATGGCATATGCTTCGATGTAAAAGCAAACACAGCATTCATGGCTGTGTGTGCTTGCAGACCCTTCAGACTGTTTTACCATCACTAGAGCAGGCACACACAACGTTACCATGTTCCCTAGGTATCTTCTAACAGGGGCAAAATTTCACCTGCACACTCACCATGAAGTCACCAGAAATGGGATAACAAGCAGGAATTCAACTATAAGCATATAATCTATGTTTTATTTTTGTTTCAGCTAGTGTTATGCCTTAAGTATGCATCAAATTTAACATTACGTTTGGGGGTTTAATATTTTTTTTTTCTTTTTTCTTTTTTTTTTTACATCTTTGTAAGGCAGACAATAAAGTTTCAGGGAAGACATCTATTGATTATAGCAGGCTGAGAGTTAAGGAAGCTGCCCAGTTTTTCTTGACGTGGTAGCTTGACAATTCATATTGAAATTTGTCATTAGTTTTGCAAACTGCATGTGATTTTAGGTATCTATCAACACATTGCTTATATATTCTGCATTGATTTTACAGCTTCTGTCTCTATTATTGAGACCTTTGCCACCGTGATAGGGAGGGAGTACAACAACCTGAAAATCCTGTGGCACTGCATGCCACGAGCCCACTAGTGGGTGGGGACCACCGCTGCCCTGGGTACGGTGCTGCTGGTATGCTGGGGATCCATGCAGCGGGCAGGGCACCAAGCACGATGCGCTCTGCTGCTTTACCTGACCTTGCGGCCATTAAGCACTGGACTGGGAACAAAGCACAGCTGTCAGCTTTTCTTTCCAAAATGTGGAGAAAAGCCAGGAAGCTAAACCTGCTCTCCACATGAAGTAGTTTTGAAAGTGAGGTTAAAAACTCACGAAGGGCGTGTAAATTAAGGAAAAAACTATTTCTCAGCATGCAATGTGTTAGTTAAGCACCAGGATGAAAATTCCTATCAGGATACTGACTGCTTTTATTCAGCATATCTTCTCACACACGCTATTTTGCCACAACTTCACAGGAATACTCATTCTGCAGGTTAGGCTGTCACTGGCGAAAGATGCAAGGACAGGCAGCATATCTGCAATGTTCAGTCATATAGGGTCCACAGGGCACCACAACTGCCTCTTCAAAAAGAGAAGGGATATTATATTTAGGAAATAAAAATAAATGGTTTTGTTGTCATTTGTGGTTTGTTTTTTTTTGTTTGTTTGTTTTTACTTCAAACATAATACATTACATATGTCCCTGTTCTTTGAGGATAGCAGAACTGCATTGGTTGTCCCTGAGGTACCTATTTGATCAGTGTACTTTCAGTGTAAGACTTGATCACAAACAGCAAACTCCTAATTCTCTTGCAGATTGTATCAGAGACTAGATGTGAGTATTACCGATGATTTCAGCAAACCAATTAAAAAAAAAAACAACAACAAAAAAAAACACACAGGCAAAGCCCCAGTTCTTCAAGTCCTGTATACCACTTGGAAATTCCTGTGGAGAAGCAGTCAGATGCAGCTGTAGCAAAACATCGATCCAATATCTGCAGTCAAATGACTCCTTTAGTTCAGCATCTGAATTGCAATCATGTTGTTATTCCTGGGTTCTCTCTGCTGTTGTGTTTTGTGGTTTTTTTTAAATGATATGCTAGTATGTCTCCAGACTTAATTAAGCAGAATGCAAAACATGGAGGATGGAAAACACACAGCATACAATCATCAACAACCTAACCCGAAAAGTATGAATCATTACTACTAAGACTAAACAATTTCCTCCTGAGAATATCAAAAACAAACTGCAACCCCAAGTCCTTTCACTTGCAAAGTCAATTAAATGCATTTTGCAAACAGATCCTGCATAGAAAAATTAAATAAAAATTAAATAAATAAATTTAAAAAAACAGTTACCGCTTCTCTAATTAAGAAGTTTGTGCATTAAGTTTGGTTTGGATCTTGGGATCTTCCTAGAGTGAGAACAAAGAGGGGGAGAGTTCTTTCATATTTATAGACAGTGCTTTAAAGAAATTTCTAATAATGGGACAGGACTTGATACAGGATGCCATGGCTGTCCCACTCACTGCAATTCTCTTCTTTGTTTTAGAAATAATGAATTAACCACCAGATGTTTCTTCCACCCACAACATGTATGTGAAAGGAATAAACCTCTACATAACAAAAAATCATTTCATGTTCTTTGTGAGTCATTCAGAAGGATAAAAGATGCTTCTGAAAAAAAAAAAAAGGTATTTTTGCTTCCTTTCTAATAAAATATAAAATTGATTCTAAACTGATTTACCCAAACAATTACACAGTTGACTTTTTTGGTGATTTCTCCCATTGCCAAATCTCAGCTTGAGGCTCTGGACAAAGTAATGTCTTGCACAAAAATCAGACCTCAGAGGAACTGCAGCTGTGTATTCATGATGCTTTAGAAAACCAAAAACATATTTCAAAGATTTTATTTTTTGTTCCTCAGAAGAAAGACATTTCATGTTAATATTCTTATGTAAAACAGTAAATGGTTTACTATTTTCATTTAATTACTAAGGGCTTCCATAAAGCATTATGGAAGAACAGTAACAAAAATACTGCTGTTCAAAAAGTGGAGTTGGCTTTTCAGTCATTTTCAAGATTTCTGCACTGGTCCACTAGCTGAACAGTAAATTGTCAAAGTACTAGGCAGATAAAGCTATAGGAAATAAACCTGGGAAAATCTAAGAAGTATGCACCTTAAAATACAATGCTGCAAAGTACAGATCTACAGATCACAGCTTGTAGAAAATATATAAAGCTTCTTCACAAAAGACTTAAGTTTTTTTATTTGCCCACTGCTTTCTAATGCCATCTTCATAGTTACATATCAGCTCCTTATCAGATTTGAGAACACAGTTCCTGCTCTTTTCAACACTCAGGATTATCAGTGATCCTTTCACTTCTCAGTGCTGCTCTCACCCACACCAACTTACTGGCGGCCCTGAAAACTTGCCTTTGCTCCAGGACTGCTGGAGCTCAGCAGCATAAGTCTTGCCTGGCTGCCCTTGCTCATTACCTGTGGAAAAGTCACAGCACAGTCTTTTGTATCGTGAGACCCGGCAGATGACACAACCAACATTTAACACCTACACTGTGGTACCGCCTTGTGCCACCAAGCCTTGAATTGGAGCCACATTGGAAACCTGTGTGTCCACACCTTCACGCACAGGAAGGCAGCCAGTGGTCTCTGCACATAAGCCACATCCTATGCAGAAGGAACACAGCACTGCTTTCTTACTCCAAAATGAAAGAGATTTGCATGAATGCTTTTCAGAGGAGAATGATGGAACTGATGGTGCTATTGCACTTTTCCTCAATGCCACAAATAAAATATAACACTAAAACCCACCAGTAGTGTGTTTGGTCCGGCTGCAGTACCTGAACATGGGGCTGTAATTGAGTCCCACCATTACACTTGTACTGCCAGAGGCACCACCACACCTGCAGACGAATTCCAAGCACGGAAGTAAAACTGGAGGAGGGGAAGGGGCAGGGAAGATTAAAACATTCCTATGTGGTGAAACCTTGAATCAATGCTTTGAGAAGCCAGTGCTAGAGACAGGACATGAAGTAGAGACACTACATGTCATAGATTAGTTAAGCTTGAACAAAGACATTTAGGTATGTTAGAAAAACAAAACAAAACAAAACAAAAAAACAATCATTATTTTAACATGACAGAGTATTTCTCACAGCAGGACATCTACTGGCAAAGGATGCCAGCTAATACCTGGTGGTTGTATAAATCTCCTTTTGGGATTCATTACAAACAGCTGGTAGGTAGATGGGTAAAGATGCTCAGAGTCCTGTAAGGACAGCAACGTGCCAGGCTGACAAGGCTTTGTTGCTGTCTCCCATTGTCCTTCCTTCTGCTTTTATTGCACTTGAGTCTCATCATTAATTTTTTTTCTCTCTCTCTATTATGGAGAGTGCTTCAGTGGTAATGGTAATGTTATTTTTCTTCCTTTGTTGACGTATGCTGGCAGACACCTGTATTTGGCAAATAATCCATGCAAGGCTCTTAAACACCTTGTCAATGGCCAACTTGCTTCTCCAATCACTTCAGGCTGGTAGGGAACTGCTACTGCCACAGGCAATCAGATTTACTTACTCAGCATTATAGGAGAGAAGCAGATTTGTATTTCTTTTGCTACTTACTTTGCTTCCTAGATTAAGGCTTACATTAAGGATCTTCCTCTGAATCTCACATTAAGAAGCTAATCATGCCAATACTGAGAGGGCTTACACAGCCATGAATTAGAAGGAAGCAGAATTCAAGAATATAATCTGGAGTCCTGTCCCCATCCCCAAAAGGATACATAAAACACTGTTAAAGGGTACAAAATATATTCCTGGGTGCAGAAGTAAATGTGAGAGTTACAGATATAAATACTCCAACGTAGATTTTCTACTGACAGAACTATTGATTTTTATAAAAACTGTATATACATGCAGTAATCCAGAAAAGCACACCATGCGTTGCACATGAATTTAGAAACCACAAAGCAATGCTTCACTCTGACTGACAGAATGGATGGCATACTGGGTAGCCCTTACACAGGGGTTACTGCAATTAATCAGTAAAAATGTCTGACAATCCTAGACAAAAGTAGAAATTTGTTTTAATAATAATAATAGTATTTTTTTTAAAAAAAAAAAAAACAACTATGAAGTTTCCCTTTAAACTTGAAAACAAAATTTAAATGTTATCGATGTTTTTACCACCAACCATGATAGCATATGCAGTCCCTACCCTCTGGGCCAGTCTTTCCTTATCATCTTCTCATTGTAGTTGATAACAAACACAGTGTATAATTGGACTCTGATTTTGTGTAAACTCGTTAAGATGTAGCCAGCGGGTGAGTCAGTCACAGTGCTTTTAACTCCTTGTAATGTTTGAAAGCATGAAAACTTTCTTCTCTGCTATCAACGAAAAAAATAGGTCATAAAGAGGGAAAATAAGCAAAACCCTTAACGTGCTGAAAAGGAATGCCAGTAACCAACTAGAATTTAAGGATGACCAAGAAATTAATGCAACCATTATGAAGAACGATTCCTCCTATGCCTTAATCATTCACAGGAGGATTGTAGAGCAGAAATCTGTGCCTGCCTTCTCTATGAGAGGGGATTACAATGTTGCAATTATTGCTCGCATATTTTTGCCAGCCAAAAAATGAACGTTTGTCCAAACTCATGTCCTGGATGATTTCAAAGTCTCATTTCCCCTCACCTTCCACACTTCCCCCATCCCCCCCACACTCATTTGACACAAGTGACAGACTTAATGAAATCTTTAATAAACAAAACTGGTGCATGGTGGGGTTGGCATTTGGAAAGTTACAAGCAGTAGAACAGATCTACCTAAGTCCTCCAAAACACCTTTAAAATGCTGGATGAAAATAGAAAGAATTTGAGAATGAGAATTACAGAGCTAGGACAGGGAAAACAGAGGAATGCCTTTAAGACTCTGATCTTAATTCCCAACATGCCTTGAGAGACTTGCAGTGCGGAGCCCACGTATTGTTTCTGCTTACATACAGAATGTACGTCTAGCCTGAAGAAAGATGAGAGGAATACAGAAATCCACGTGTCTGTTGGTCTAACACATGCTTAGAAAAGAAGGAAAATAAGCTCCCTCTCTGAATATAGCATAGGGAAAAAAAAGAAAAAAAAGATGTATTAAAATTGTACTAATGTAGAAACTCTTCAGCTGTACTGTGAGTACAGGCTCTCAGGAGGCAACACAGAGTTTTGTACCACGAGTCCATCCAGAAGCACTGAACAGCAACCACCGCCGGCCAGATTCTGAGGGACTGTGCTCGTCTGAAGAACATGGTGGTCTGACAGGTGCCACCTGAACAAAGCTTAGCAAGGAGAGACATCTTCAGCACTGTAAGGGTATAGAGGGATAGCATTTTTCCCCAGTCTCCTCAGTATATCTTCGTTGTTCTGTAAAATGAAGAGTTAGACCAACAGCTTACCCAGTATAGCTGCTATGTTTTTGAGAGCAAGGGAAGAATTTATCTTCTGGTGAAAAACTGAGTAAAACCACCTAAGAAACTCCCTGGAAGGTAAAAACGTGTAGGGTAAAGATCCATTAAGCATGAAAATTGTTCTATAGGTGCAGACTTGACGGACCCAGGGACAGGGACTTTAAAGGCACAGGGAATAAACCAGCAGGCTTACTCATCACAGTACAGAAAAGAAATAAAATATTAAATGAAGAGACTATGTGCAGTTCGTTCCGTCACAGGGAACCACTGAAAGCTCCTGTGCCAAAAAGCAACACTAGAAGGCAAGGCTGCTAGAATCTGCAATAACCCAGGTTGATTGCTTTATTTCTCTCACACATCAGTTTTCTCCTGAACACCTACAAAACATCTAAATTTTAGCTACTTAGGGAGTTTATATTATTAGAAAAATGATTAAATAAAACTGCTTAAGACAAGGAAAGCTTCTGACATCACCTGGCAAATTAATACCCATTAAATAAGGGTCCCAGTTTCTACGTGGCCTGGCAAGGTCCTGTCACACTTCAAATCTACTCTAATAAACTTTCATACTCTGGGAGTTAGTTGAAAATGTGAATTTGCACTGCTTTTCTAAGTATATTTAGAGTTGGCTATAAAGTATGTTCTTGTTAGACTGTTATGCCCTGATTCCAAGCAATGTAAAGATTCTGATGACCTCAAAATATCAAGCAACTTTCAAAATAAACAGCGCCTGGAAATTAGCCAGTAAAGGTCTTGCTTATGGGCTTTGCCTTCTTCCATTTGACTCCAGCTTAAACCACAAAAGAGTCAAATAACCAAGAATCAACTAAAAATGTTCCTATACTTTTACTGATATATCATTGTAAAGGGAATGTTTAGAAGTTTCTTTTCTAACTAGCAAACATCTGTGCTACTTGTCCACTGCTGGCTGCTGTCATCTGGCAGCTCTATGAACTGCATCATCCAGGTCTGAATTCTTAAAATGGCAGTTAACATACAAATTTTTTTACATCGATGCTGCAAGAATTAAGAGTATATTCACAGTTGTTTACCCATAAACAATACCTTGTAAACTTTGTCAGAGTTAGAGATGCGGAGTTCTGCCCTTTGTTGTGTTTTTCTTTCTTTTATTTTTTTTTTTAAAGGAGAATTTGAAGCTTTTGTTCCTATGTTGAGACGTGATTCAGCAGCACTGTGTAAAGCTTTTCAACAAGTAAGTCAGAATTCTTCCATCCATTTTTAGCAAAAGAAAGAGGCTGTGTGGGAAGGTATGTGGAAATTGTGGGAGTTCAGAGAACATTCATTATGTAACTCAGCAGGGAACAGGAATTCAAGAAGAAGAGGAGAAGCCAGCAGACTGAGCAGTCAAGTCAGCAGTATGTAAGAGTAAGCTACTGCATCTTCAGAGGCTTTAAGTTACATGTCCTCCCTCTTCTTCTTAACAAAGCTGTCACTTCTTCAGATTCAAAGCCAAAAGGAATCCTTAAAAATCTTTAAGCCACCACTGGAAAGTTCATAGTGGCCAAACATCAGAAGTATAAAATAACCTTGAATATCTTGCATTAATCTTTTAAAGTAATCTATGCTTCTCTAGTCTATCTGCTCATCTGGAACTCATTTTAGCTAGATATGAATTTACCCAAAATCCAGGATGTCCAAAAATCTGAAGACAGTTTCAATACAGATACAAGCTTTATGATCTGAACTGTCTTAATTATATAGCAAAGTACAGTAAAGCTAGGGTGCATATGGAGCCCTCACCAACTTGAAAGCTGTGCCAAGTAAAAAAGCAAACGTTACCTAACTTTGCATAAAGTGGAAGAAAAGTCTATTTCTATTCTGGAACATTTACAGTGAACCCAGCAACGTTCCTGAATTAACAGACTGAAAAGCATTAATGATTGATCTGGACAAACCCAGCAGCCAGTGGCTGCTCAGCTACCCAGTATTCTACGCTTGAGCACATCAAAACCTCACTGTGATAAAATGAAACCAAACGAAACCTAATTTCTCTTGAACCATGGTATGCAGTGTAAACATGGTGCGTTTTATAGCTGAAGTAAAATACTTTCCCAATTAAATATTTGCAATCACCCACAGAAATGCACTTCAGGAAAAAAATGGTAGAATAGGTCGTAAAACTTCCTCTATAATTCTTGCTTGTAATCCCGGAGACCTACTCCCTAAAACATTTCAGGAGCTTGTTGACTTCACACTTTCATAACTTGAATTGAATATATATATATATATATAAGTTTTTCTCCATTTTGAAAACGGAAAAGACATTTACAAAGAAATCAAAATGCTAGTGCCTTTTTGGGGGGCTATATGATGATGGAAACGCTCCTGACAAAATTTTTCTTCTTGCTGATGTTTAGCACACACCTAAGAAATCTCAGCAGAAATATTACGAAGACAGAGATATCTCTTTAAGTGACTGTTTTCTGTTAACTTCATTCATCCTGAAAAGCACTAGCACCTTTTGCATACATGAAAATTCCTGAAGCTATACTCTTTCTGTATTCTGACTGCTAGAGTAGGACAGGCAAGACCTGTACACATCTCTTACGGTACTGCAAATATGATATTATCAGGATTGCACAGAAGGAGATATAAATATTAGCAGCAGAAGCTGATGTGTGACATTTCATATTCAGTGGGAATACTAAAAGTTTGGTTTGGGTAAATCCCTTCTATTTAGGTAAAATGGTGAAACTGTCTTGTCTGAATGTAGGTTCAGAACAGCAAAAATGGCCTTTCAGTGAATATCTACTAGTTCTGTGTTCATCCCAAAGTGTTCCTCTTATTTTCTTCTCTGTACTTTTTTGCTTCTTGGATAAGTTTTGGCCTGTTGTCTGTTTGTTCACTCTCCTACTGTCACATACTGACAGCCCTCCTACTCCATTCTTCCTTACTTCATTCTGGGGCTTCTCTTCCCTTTTAAACATTCATGCACAATTTCATCTTTCTTCCACTCACACCAGTTTGCACACAACAGAAGGAGCTGCATAGCAATCAATTGGTAGCTGTCCTTTCCTACATATTCCTAATAGAGATGCATACACCATGCTACTTAGGTTTCTCTGACAGCTTCCAAAGAATCAGAAAATGCATCACAGGAATAGTCATCGTTTAGTGTTTCAGCCACACAGGTTTCACAGTCACTCTTGTTCTTACAGCTCCTAACAGAGGCACATTAGCACTAAGACTGTTTATTTGCCCTCTGGCAAATTGTAAAGCCTCAGCTGTTGCAGACAATGATTGATTTGGGTCTGATGCAGTGCTCTACGGTTGAAGACACCCAAGCGTCAGCTAAGTTCTTCCCAACAGGCCTTCTGCAGATCTTTATATAGAAACCACTCCATTAGTGGCGCAAATGTGATCTCAGTGGACAATGATTACACAAAACAACAGCACTGCACAAGAAAACAATCTAAACATAACCAACAAAGAAATTTCCCACAGTAATCTCCTCAACTGCACAAGAAGTTTTTGCTGAAAACTTCTGTACATCAGTCACGTTTTTTTGTTTGTTGTTACTGCCACCATGCAGTCATGTGCAAAGGGCCCAGTTACCACATCTTTTTTTGGCAGCCTTCTCTCCAGAGAAGCAGCAAGGTAACAGGGAAGCCTTTCGTGACAGGTTGCTGCTCCTAGGAAGACTCTTCTGTGAACTAACCCACCACAACCTCCTCTTAACCACCTGTATCACTCATCATGGAGTGGCCGATCTCTAAGAAACTGAGGACTGTAACCAACTCATTCTAGGGGTGGGGGAGTTTTAAGGATTCAGACAAGTTTCATTCTGTCAGCATCAGTAAGCTGTCTGATGATGATAATGAAGTTTCTAAGCACATAGCCAGCCCCACTAGTAGATCCAAATTGTTATTTCCAGCAGTTCGCACTTTTAATGCATTTATTACAGACTCAAGATGGGACATTGTGCTTTTCTACTACAGTGATTCATCTCATGAAGGACTGTATGGAGTTACTTCTCTGGGTAACAAAGCTTCTGTTAAATTTACAGTTAGTATGACAATATCTTATCCTTTGAATAAGTGTCCCTGAAATTAGTGTTGTGTTTACCTTTGATAAAATAAAAGAAAATCCTGTAATGTTTATCTTGTTGCCTCTACCCCCCCCCCCCCGTCCATGGACGGAAAGCTATGATTTAAGCACTTCGCTACTGCCTACACTGTGAAATATACAGGAGCAGATGAATTCTTGGCCAAGTACAGCTTATTTCCATTTTGTGTAACAGGGATTTCTTTTTAAGATTGCAGGGATAGGTTTCTTGCACCTACAGATGCACACATAACGGGTTTGGTTGTGTTGTTGTTTTAATTTATATAAAAATGGGAAAGCAGGAGCTGTGTCTTACGACTGTCAGCAATAGTTATGTGCTGCTCAGCCATTTGGTCATGACAATAGTGTGATGAGGATTTTTTTTAAATGGTGAAATACAAGTATGAATTATCTAAATCTGAAGGCTGAATTTTAGTCTTCGGTACTCTGGCTAAGTTACCTGAAAAGGGATATCCTCTCCTTTCCTGCAGGAGCAGTCACCTCTGCGATCTGCTGAGGCTGCTATGGCAAGAGTACATTTCCCAAATCAAGGAGAATTACCTCAGTCATGGCCCTCAGCAGAGGGGACATGTTGGCAGTGTTGTGAACACCCGCAAGAACTGGTTAATCCTATGTACGTGGGAAGGGATAAATTGAGCTAATTCAGACACTTACCCATGGAAATCATCTTCAGACACCTTAGGTAGTTGACTGTAAATTGTATGTTGTGAACTACCCTATTTGTGGTTCCAAGACTCCATAGAAACTCAAGAACTATTAGTTTTAGAACCAGAGCAACACACCAGCACCAAGTTAAAATATTTTGAGTGTTTTCCTTCTTTGCCTACAAAATAAGAATAAAACCACTTTTCTGAATTCCAGTAATGATGTCAGGTGCCAAGATACTATGGTATCAAGTGTCATGGAAGTACTGTTCTGACACGTGCAAAGATGAAATAGCCTACCTGGGTGGGTGGGTATGTTTTGTAACCCTCCCCACAAAGAAAGATAAAAGTATTCACTCTTGATAAACAACTTCCTAATGCCTGGATGGAAAACAAACAAAAACCTATACAAGGCAAAAGTACTTATGTGGATATACAAGAAAAAAATCTGGAAAAATTATATGCTTTTGTTTTCACTATACACATTGCTGTGAAAAAATTATGTTCACCTAAATCTATATTCATACAGTATATTCATTCTTTATATATAAGAATGAAATTTTGTTTTTTTGCACATATATATATATATATAAAATCACTATTTCAGCTGGGGAAAAAAAGTGAAATAATGATTTTAGTGTAAAAAACATCCAAGTTTACGAAAAGTTGCTTATAAAAAGTTGCAAAATTATAGGCCAAACGCTCTTTCTTGTCAAATTAAACCCTACTTCAGTGGAAATGTTTTCATCTGCATCAGTACAAGCAGTTCAGGACCCCAGTCTTTCACCGTTAAGACATTTCTTTATTGAATTTCATAGTAGAATATCTGTCTGAATGCATTTGAATGAAAATGATCCAGCAATCTAGACTGTATGGGAAGAATACCGTGAAGCATAAATAGTTGCAGGCAGAAGTAGCAGCAGTCATTGTTTTGCTGTGAATCCATTTGTGCGCAACATTTTACTAGACAGCTGATTTTGGAATTTCAACTTAGATTACAGCAGTTCACTGGCAAGCCACAAAATGCATCTACAAACCAAAATACTTAAGAACAAATTCTTATAAATTAATAACAGCAAAATGCAATCATCCATATTGCTCTTTTGGGGCAGAGAAGATTCAGTTAACTGAAGAGCAATTTGATATGAAGGTGCCGCAGAACTGGCTGTTTTCTGAAGAACAGAATTTTATCCAAACAATATAAAAAGAACAAATTGTACACTACAGTGCACTCTATTCTTCCTTGTATTTGAGAGCTGAGTTCTACTGTTATGGTCAAAAGTACACCGGCATTTAGGCATCTAACTCAGTTGGCTTCAAAAGAAATTATGTACATAGTGCCCCTATCAGTACGAGCTTTTTGCCTTCATCTTAGAGGTATACACCTTCGTGGGGAAAACACAATTTAAATACAAACCAAAAATAACGACATGGATGTTCAATTTAAGCTTTATTCACATATTAAACTTAGTGTTTCTTTAACAAGGAGCTGAGTCAAGTCTGTTTGAGCTCTAGGAAAAGGTATTCCTTCTTAGTTTACTAGATTCGCAGGTCAAACGCTTGAGGAAGAAAACAAAAACACAGGAATTTGTTTTCCGAGTAAGGTTTTTACAAGTGGTATATGCTTCTCCTAAGCACAAGTTGAGAAATGTTGATTTAAATATTTACAATTAAGCAGGCAAAAGAAGAAAAGCCAGATTCAGCTCACAGTTACTGAGTGTGTTCTAACCTCAGAGTTTCATCTCACGGAAGGAGGAGGAAACAGAAGGAAGGAGTTCCAGCATTTATCTGGATTTACCCCTGTGTTTTTTTTGTTTGTTTGTTTGTTTGTTTTGTTTTGTTTTTGTTTTGTTTTGTTTTGTTTTGCATTTGAAGTGCTGAAAGAGAAGTATTCCATTTTGAACAGAGCATTTTGCTTCTAGTAACACTGTTCATTTTGGCAAAATAAGCCAGAACAACATTTCTGTAAAGTGCTACATCTTTTGTACACTGTTAGTAACTCAAACAGAAAATCAGTTATTAGATGTAATTTTCTATCAGCCAAATAGGAATACATTGAAGTTCTGGCTTTGCATGGTATCAAGAGGAGAACAGAAAGTGCGAGATCTGTGATTAGAGGAGGATTTTCCTTTATAATGCTATTAACATCAGTTGTACAGTTTGGGGAACGTAGGCTTTCTTTGCTTTCATCTGTTGTTTTTTGTTGTTGTTGTTGTTTTTTTGTTTTGTTTTTTGTTTTTTTTTTTTGTTTGTTTGAAAGGCTCATTTCTGTTGGAAATACTAAAATAATAATATACAGCGTCATTTACAGATTTGGGTGCAACTTTTCTTGTCACCTTTAGAAGCTAGCAGAACTCACGAAGGGTAAGAAAAGCACTGCAAAGAACTGCACAGTAGAGAAATTTATCCTAACTCTAAGGTGCTACTGAATAAAGACATCAAAATACAGAATAAATCAAAGTAGGAGGCAGTAAACAAGAAGAAAGTCGAATTTGTTTATAAGGCATTCACAGAAAGATCACTTTCACAAAAATGATTTTATAGAAGATGATTGCTATTATATGTTTGCTATTAAAGCTAAAAAAGCTTACCACCAAAAATAAATCAGGATCCTTTGATTCAAACGTAAGAAGAGCTTTACATTCCAGAAGTCAGTCCACAGTGCGCTTTTAACTATAACTATTATTTGTCTCCTCTGTGTAGTTTCAGGAGGTCACTAGCAAATAGTGGATTTTAACATGTGCATACAAAAATGCTACATCATCACAACAATTGTTTTGAAGATCTCAAACTGAGAATCCTTTTCTGTGTTGAACTGCTGCCTAGCCAGTATTGCCCAACAAACACAGTAAAATGTAAACACCTCTAATTTCTTGCAATGTGTATTATAGCTTTAATTACTTTGCTAACTTTTCTCACGTTCTTCCAGGGGACGGGGGAGTAGGGAGGAGGGTAATGTTTGAAAACAAACCAAAAAACAAACAAACAAACAACAGAACTCAGTATTGAGACCAATATTTCACAGTCAGCACTGATTCACAAATCTGTAGGCATGCTACTTGCAAGTTACTTTACTAAGTTGTTAAACATTTCTTCTGTCCCTGTTTACCTTACCTTCCACAAGTCTAAGCATCCATATTTTTTTAGGTGCTTGTGCTAGTTTTGGCTGGATGTAGTTGATTTTCTTCATAGTAGCTTCTATGGTGCTATGTTTTGGATTTGTGACCAAAACCGTGTTGCTGACACACTGATGTATTGGTTATCACTGAGCAGCACTTCCCTGCCAGCAAGTAGGCTGGGAGGTGTCCAAGAAAATGTGAAAGGCCCAGCCAGGACAGCTGACCCCAAAGGGACATCCCATGCCACATGAGATCATGCTCAGCGATAAAAAGCTGGGAGAAAGAAAGAAGGAGAGGGGAGGTGGGAAACACACGTTCAGAGTATGTAGGTTATATTCTGCTTTCTTGACAGCAGCTAAACATCTGCCAGCTGATGGAAAGCAGGGAGCAAATTCCTTGTTTGCTTTGCCTCCACGCAGTTTTTGCTGCACCTCATGAACTGTCTTTGTCTCAACCCATGAGTTCTCACTTTTACCCTTCCAATTCTCTTCCCTGTCCCATTGGGGAGATGGGAGCAAGTGGATGCGTGGGGCTTAGATGCCTAAACATAAACCATAACAGTGCTAAAATATTCCGTAGCAATACATCTACTAGTAAATGACAGTGTTAGCAGCTCTTATAAAAGACAATAATTAGATATGCAGGAAAAGGAACAGAGAAGAGTGGATAGAAAAAAATACATATAATGACAATGACATCTCAAATTGCAATTTTTCATCAATATCTATTTTTCATGCGGTAATTATAATGCTAATCTGTTCTTTTGTGACAAAAAGGCACCTCCAAGTTATTAATGACAACTAATATCTGTAATATTAATTTTATATAAATAATTAATGCAATAATTTATATACTAATAATGTAATTAGACCAAGGTTATGATCTCTGAAGAGTAGATCAGTACTCAGTTCATGTTGGTATCTACTTTCTTCCAGCACAATGTTTCTTGAGGCTTAATTAAGGCCTGCAGCATTTTTCAGCCTTTATTCAGTATATACATATTCTACTCTCTCTTTAGTCTATTCTTCCTCCCTACCCAAAAGGACTACATTTAACTTTACATTTGCACAATTTGTAATACTGTAGAAAGGCAGGTGGACATCAAGGAGTTACACAGATGGAAAACACCAGCTGTGTGCAAGCAAGCTTCTTCCCACAAATGCAGTGTCTGGTCCAGAAGCCTTTTTTCTCTTGACTATTCAAGCCTACTTCAAAGTTACCCACAGTACAGATAACCTGCCTAAAATCAGACACATACCTACCGGTATTCCAGGAGAAAACAACTTGTACACCTGCAGTTACTATCCTAAACCCATGTGCTCTGCAAGCACCATGAGCACTTGCACCAAGCTCCATTTCACTGCCTGGGCTTTGGAAGGGCACTAACTGCAACTCACAGCACAGCAAAGTAACAGGACAGATACCTGAGCTACCTCCCAGTACCTTAGCAGAAAAGCTGTGTTTAAGAGAACTGAAAGGAAAATACATGATTAGATGTGGATTTGCTTAGTATGATTTAAGTGCCAGGTAATCAGCCAGAAACGCTACAGGGCAAATTGACAGCTAAGGATGAGAACTTGTAAGTCTAAAGACGTGATTGGTTTTTCCTCCTCATTTGCTCTCTGTTACTCAGAGCATGTAACATGCTGTCCTGAATCTAGAACATGCTTTCTTCTAGCTCTATTTTGTGGCCTGTGCAGTTGTCCTTCATGAAAGAAATCTTGAGTTTAACCTACCCAGTAAAATTCCACAAAATAAAATAAAACAGTTCTTTATTCAGATTTGGAAAGCAGGATTTGAAAAGCCTTATGTGAGTTTTGTATCTTTTTCTTTTCACTGTTACTAAATGCCACTACACAAGAATTCTAAATAAACCTAATCATGTAGTTTAGAAATACAACAACTATGAATGGGAAAAGTATACATGAGACACAGTGATTAAGTCAAACAAATTAATCCTTCCGTTCTGGTTCTTGTTTACCTCTTTTCTGCTGTGCAGGGTTCTAATATAAGGGCCTAACCAAAGTGCTCACAAAAATCACTCTAAACACATGATGGTTCCCAGTGTCCATATGCATCTGTACACAAATCTAGGCAGACCAAATGACCTCTCTCACTTCGCAAACTGAATCGGAAAGGTGAAGCAAGTACATCAAAAGGAGAAAAACTGAAAAAAGGAGAAAATGAGAACTATCTCATTTCCAAAACACAGAGGGGAGAGCTGGGACACAAGTATGAACTACAACAAAGCCTGTAAATTACCTTATCTTAGAAAAGCAGTTTAGATTTCCTCTGCTCAGTACCCATACTTGTCCTTTGGACAAATCACATATCTACTTAATTCAGACTAAGTTTAGACACATGCAGCATCATAGTGAAATGTTTTCTCCCTGGGCCATAATGGTTGTTGTACTGCTTTACCATTCCCAGACTATTTGGGTATCATCTAGCTCTGCTATTTACCAGGGCCCATCTATGCAACTCAGACTGCAATAAGCGTAAATGAGAAGGGAAAATACTGCACTGTTTTCTATCCTTATCTGTGTATCATTCATGTGCTTACTGGATAGCTCTTGGCAGATTATTCGCCTCCTGGTTCCCCTCAACAGGAACCAGATAATGCATCTGCTTTTCACCCTATGGACTGATTGGGAAAAAAAAATTGGCTGAGAGTATCCCATTGCAGTCTAATAATAGTCATTTAGATTAATCTGAAAACATGCTTTCTATTACAGAACTCCAATTTCCTAGAAGAAATGTCTTAAATGCATTAGTAGTATGCTGTTCAAGTCTGCTTGGCACAGATTTTGTCTTCTTTCTACAACTCTATTACATGAATTTATGAGGGATATATTTCATCTTTATAAACAGTGAAACCTAAATAGTAAAGTCAGATATTCAGAGTTGCTTCTCATCTAGTACCAAAGGACAATTTCACTGTAGTGGCTGAACCACATCTCACAGGAAATTGTTTCAGCTGGGACCCCTGCAGTTATGTAACTCCTGAATCACTTCAAGTTGTCATTCTTAAAAATTCCATCTGTTTTTCAAGACATGCTATGTCTTCTGGCAAATAATTCTCCTGGACTAGCAACCACTGGCAACCACTTCTGGATGTTTCTCTGACCATCTTGTCAATGCTACCACCACCTCAATCCTAGAACCATTTGCCAAAACTACTAGCAATTAAACAAATGCAACTACACCTAAAAAATTCAAAATTGCTGACAGACACCTAGTTAACATTTACATGTACATTGTTAGATTTGCTGATCAGAAAGACAGTATTCAGTAGATGAAGGAAAACAATATAAATGCTCTAATAACTTTTACTGAATTAGTATGACAATGTCTGGAGAGTACAATTCATCCAAAATACTGTACATTGACAAAGTCTTGATTTTAGGAATGGTTTAAAAAATAGCTATTAGTGCTTCTGAAAGGTGGGGACAGCCTATGACAGGGAATTAAGTTGTCCATTTTTCCTCAGGACAGGTAGTAAGCAAACAGAGAAAGTAAGTGTTGAGGACAGTTCTGACACACCAAGAAAGGGACAGTGATGGAACTAGTGAATCCATCAATGACAATTACTGACATTGTGTTCTGCCAGATCACTACAAGATATTAACCCCCCACCTGTGATCTGAGATCAGCTCTCTACCACCAAGCCATGGAAAACAGAAAAAAATTGCAGCCTGCTAGAGTAGGAAGATAATCATTTTGACTAGACTTGAGATTTATTGAGTCACTGAATGAATACTGAGTGCACAGCAAAAAAAAAAAACTGAGACCTCTGAAATCCTGCCTGTCTAAACAGGCTTTGATGAAAGGTGTCTGACAGGAGCAGCACTGATCAGGATGTTCTGTCACATCAGGTACGTGGCAAATCGGCAGCACTCTGAGGGCCGTCCAGTCCGCAGCTCCCTACACCAACAGGTAAGGGACTCTTGTCGATGGGGCATTCCTCAGAACAGGAAGGGAAAATGAAGTGGTATGCAGCAATACAGCCTACCGTATGTACCCAAAATTGCTACGTATCTTAAAGATAACTCCAATTTACTACTTCTGTTTAGGAGACTGCCTGTATGAAAAATAAAAATCAGAACTTCATGTACTTTTGAGTAAAGCTTACATTAAGTTCTGGGAGCCAGCTTACTGTGCTATGATTGTGGAGCGTGATTCCAGGGTTTATGACCCTTCCTGTAACACAAATCATCTTCACAGGAACCACGAAGCGAATGAGGAAACCGAGCAAGATAACTTGTGCGTGACCCACTCAAGATAACTGGCCTTGACATCTATTTCATGACCAGACAGTTTGGGAGTTAAGAGCCTCCCACTACCATTCACCTGAACCTGGTTCTACTGAGACACTTTCAGCTCTGCAGAACTCAACTTCTACCAGCAGAGCTTCCACAAACTGACCCGAGCTCGTACCTCTTTCTAAGGCAGAAGGGAGTGCTGAGTCTTGCACAGATGGTAACTGATGCTGTACTCTGCAGTACTTGCCACTCTAAGGCCCTTTGCTAACTCAGAGCATTTCCAGATAATCCAACACACCTGTACCTTACAACACTGCCCTTTAAACTACTTAGTTTGTTGTGTTCTCAGCTTATCCTGATACTATATTGGACTCCAGGTGCTGGCTATGAAAATCCATAACTAAATGCTTAATTTCTGTAGTATTTATCTTTTATTTTCTCAAAGTTAGCAAGCAAGCAGCAAAGAAAAAAAAAACTGTAAAGCTTTGTAATTTTCCAATCCAAACATGTTGTCATATGGCAGTCTCTTTCCTGACATATATACTGCACAGAAAAGAGGCTGCTAGAAACTGTAAATGCCATTGTTCAAACAGGATACTCGGAACCCAAGAGGAGAATCTTGGCAGCTTACTGAGAAATCTTCTGCTCTAAACAACAAAATCAGGGTGAATCTCACATTCTCAATTAGCTGAAATATTTTAAAAGCAAATGAATGAAGGCAAATTCACGACTGTGCCATCTTCTATAACAAAGAAACACACTCCTATAAAGGTAACTTGTGAGTAAAACAAAAGCTATCTCATAGTCTTAGAATTAGTCTGCTAGAATTAAAATCAGGGTAAAACTAGAAAAAAATTGCCAGTTAGTCAATGAAGAGTATCAAACTTCCAGGTAGTGTTTTCAACCGTAGCCACTTCTATTTGAAGAAGCAACAATGCTCTTTCACATTAAGATGGAATCTGATGAGCTGTTAATGATTTAAATCCTTTTTGTTTAGTTTATACTTCATGAAATGTCCATTCTACAGTCATGGTTTTAGGTTTATGTTGCAGGCAAACCCCCAAAAAACAAGCTCCCTAACCCACTCCTCTTGTCAGGGGGGACTAAACAAACTGAAAAAGAAGGGACCTTCCGAATACCCACTGCAGCTTCCCTAACGCTTTGGGACTCGGGGAACACAAATGCAGGACACTTTGGAGAATGCGTCTGCTCAGTGGCACAGCCCCAGATTCCAGCACTGCATAGAGAGCTCCAACCCTGCGGGGATCAAAAGCTGCATGGGGTGATGGCAGATCTCAGCCAGAACTGCTGATCGCGCTTACCATCCATCATGCTCACGTCGTTACAGAAATGCTTTCCCATCTTTCTTAGTTCGAGCCAACAAGCCAGGTCCATTGCAAAGTAAAATGATTCCATCTAGCAGCTACTTTTCTTCCCTTTCAGTAGCATTTAATTTTTAATGTCAGAGTATATTCGTCTTTCTCTTTCCAAGCAAAATGTAACCCTTTATCTGCCCTCCAGAATCCTATCTCCAGTTTTCTCAAGCCAGATAAAAATAACTTATGTTTTGCAATACTACTTTTGGGTAGCTTTTATTCTTGTATTCCATTGCTATTAACAAATGCATTGATCTGTGTTGTCACTGAAGAAATCTGCTCCATCAACAAATAACTCAAATTGTTTAAATTCCAAGGGGCTGGTAGACGTGCACGCACGCATGCCCGCATATATATATGTGCGATTAAGGGACAGGCAGAGAGTTTTAAAATCTAAGTTCTATTTTTAGAATAGAAGTTATCCTCAGCAAACAGCCAAGGAGATAACTGCAATACCCTCAAGTAAGCTGTTTATACAATTGCAGAAAATGCATGTGGCTTTCGTGACAGGGCCTATTCCCATTCTGCTGTGCACGGCATCACAGAGGGAGCCGGCAGTTCGGGGGCTGAGGGCACGTACACCTCCTGCAGTTGCAGAGGCACTCTGAGGCTCCTGATAGACTCCCACACCACCAAAGGTTTTCAGATGTTGATAAAAGGAGTACATCATGATGCAATGAATAGAGGGAACAGAGGAAAATATTCTGATAAGCAGTTATCCTATTCACTCTCTCTTCTGCTGAATCCCTTGCTGAATGCAAGGAGCTATAAAGATGCAGGCATAAAGCAGTAACACTATATGGGAAAGCACACTGAGCCCTACTAAGGGTGAAAATTTTGCATTCTCTGTATCCTTGGTATTATTACCTTAAACCAGCCTGAATTCAAAATTAATCTGGAATCAAAACATTTAAACGTGTGTTTTTAAATAAATAATATTGAACAAAACAGTTTTCAAAATGGATGATGCAAATACAAATACAAAGAATCGAGGTGGAAAGCAGGAAATGAAATCCATGTTCACTCTACTCATTTGTAAAATGCAAAAAAGGCAAAAATTTTCTCTCTTGGATAAACTGAATGGAAGGAGGAAAAAGCACTGAAGTGTTTTTACTACATCAGGAAGCCAAGCCTAGATTTCATTTGTAAAGCTCCTGTCAGTTACAATATTCCTTTCATCACACTATTCTTATGTATCTAAGTAAGCATAAATCACAAGGAGGCAATAAATTGCTGATTAGTTTGTGATTCAGTTTTCATTTATGCCCTTAGCAGAAAACCTGAATTCAAAGTCTTTTATGAAAGCTGCATATCCAACCCTTAAAACACTTTTTAGTAGGGAAAATAATGAAAAAAAAGTCACATCAGTCACAACAAAAATCACATGGGGCAGGGTGAGAAGATCCCAGTTACAAAATTATGGTTAAATGATTATTAGTTTAGGAAAACCTACTATATTAGAGCATTTGAAGATTACTTGGTTTTAGGAATATGTAGTAGCTAAAGATTTAGAATAGTGAATTATGTTGCCTGATTAATTATAGATTAAACATGCTTTCAGAAAGGAAGCAGAAGTCACTCTTGTGCAGGTTTGCAAATACAGGTATATACTTCTTTCCCACATAACAAAGCTTTCACTTCAGCTTCCACTTAAGAAAATACCAAGAGAAAACAGGGCAGTTGGGCAAAACAGTACTCAGCAACCTAGGTAACCTTGCATCATTACTTACAGACAGTGACAAGAACAACATTACGGGTAAAATATTACATATTTAAGTAACAGGAGTAATTGCTGTACACATCTATTTAACATTGCCGTACACATTTATTCAGGAACAAGGTGAACAAGAGGTCTCTTTCTTCTAGCTAAAAAGTCTATCAGCCTCATTTACAATTAACAACACACCAGAAACAAAGCTGTCAGAGCATGAAAACTTCACTGGTGACAGTTTACATGACACCAACGTTCGGATTTCATTCGAACTGTTAGCATCAAGTTACAATCAACTCAAGGAACCACAAAAGTACTATAGCTGTAATAGCAGAAATCTATCTTCCAGTCATTGCAAGTTTTTTCTAGATTTTTAAAAAAGAGTGTAAAAGGACAAGATAAAGACACGCAATCCTAAACTATTCTGTTTTTAAAAGGGAGTCTGAGAAAATTTACATGTCTTCTTGGTTTTAAGTGCTAGAGTAAACATACCGTATCTTGCACAGGCAACTACTTATAGAAACATTTTTTAAAACAAAGTCTTCTATGAGGTATTCTGAGAAAAAAATATATATATACTGAAGCTACAAGTTCCATTGTAATTTTGGCTTTACAGAAATGCCCAAATCAATGAAATAAATGCCTATTTAGATAAATGCAGTGTAATGACATTTTACTGCTTCCCACTTCTCATGATTTGCTTGCTATAGTTAAATCTAATGATCATGTTTTCTGCTTGAAAATACTGATTCTTTCCAACCACCTGTGGTAAGACAAAGTTTTTCCATGTACATGATGTAAAGTAATAAAAATATTGTAAAATTTTTTTTATCAGGTACACTTTATACCTCACATTAAATTCTCAACAGGAAAAACAAACAAAACATATGGCCTGATCCTGTTCCCAGCAAAAGTACAGTGACATGATTTAAGAGCTCCTTGCAAAGCTCAAACTAACAATAGTGACAGCCAAACCAGGTAATCAATAACCAATATGCTACTTCACCACTTTGAAAAGATGTCTGTACAGTTTATACGTATATTTGTACATACATTACAAAGAATTTTTAACAGAGTGAAGAATACTTTAAAAGATATGAATACTTACTGAAAGTTTAGTTACATTTTAAGTCCTATTTTAAAATTTCCTGAATTACAAGGTGAAAGTCAGTTGCCAGAGTCAGTTCTCTAGTGGAAAATCACTTCTAATTTTTTTTATTTTTTTATTTTTTTGCTTTTTTCAAGTTATTTAAGAAACTTTCCAGTGATTTAGCTACTAAAATTGTACTGCAGCAAATACTACAGGGAGTAAATTAAAGGCAATTAAGTTTCAAAACACAGAACTCATTAAAGCAATGCTGCTATACCTGTGACTAGAAATAATCAAAGAAAAGGCCAACTCTGAGAAAGAAATGGGTTTGTGTTATGGGAGCCTTAGAGTTACTCTGTTTTAATCTCTTTAGATAAATATGATTACAGAAAAGAAGTAAAAGTTGACATACTGTAAGAAAAAATAATGACTGTGAAGGAGTAAAAGAACTTGATCTGCAGAGTAGGGAAAAGTGGTAAGAGTGCAAGCTAAAGGCTTTATAAATTACCACCAGTGGAAACTAATTGTCATTGCAATTGTAGACTTCATCAAAACATATCACGAGATAATCACCTGAAAACACACCAACATCTCAGTAGTACCTCACACGAGGCATACTATTTTAGACAATAAAAACATTTAAGGTGATGTTGTGTTGTTTGTTTGTTTGTTTTAAAGCACAAACACAAACATCATTTTTTCTCCCTCACTTTACATTCTCTATGCTTTTTTTTTTTTCCCTTCCTTTTTGGCCTCCTTTCCTCAGCTCAGCTAAAAAAAAAAACATTTTTCATCATTCTGAATGCAGGTAAATGGTTAAATAGTTATTCTGATCTTTGATAGCAATATATAATGTCTCAGCCCTGTGGATATCTGCCACTCTCAGGACTATAACCCTTAACAGCTTCATTGATCCTGAAAAATACAGCATTTTAGGAAGTCATTAGCACAAAGATATTTATAAAACACCTGCTACCTACTTTGCAATTAACATGTAACTGTCGACTCAGCATTGTAGGAAGCAATACTGTCTCAGCAAAGATTTGAGCCAACCCAAACCATCACAAAGTTCAAGTGTCTCTTCATACAGACTGGTTTGGAAGTCACAAAGAAACAACTGCTATAAATAAGTCCAGGTATTGCTTAAGAAGAGGAACAATCATATAAGGACAAACTCTGCAAGAGAAACCTAGACAAGGGAGGTACCTATCACAGGTAAGTTACGCAGCATCCAGCAATAGAGAAACGATGATCTCAGCACACAGAAACACCACTCAGGATTTTTGTGACACTCCCTCACTTGTACACGGACCATAATGCAGAACGCAAGGTCCCTCACTACTTGATCATATTTGTTCCCTTACTCATCAGTGACAGGTGATCAGTGACACACAGTGAGGTCACAAACCTACCATAGCACTTGCTGCCCTGCCCACCCTCTGCATGCACTGTGCCAGTAGCTAGGGCAAGGGTGTACAAGGGATGCAATGAGCCCTAAAGACAGCTGCTGTGGCCGGCTCAGAGTGTCACAGATTCTGGAAGAAGTACAGCCAAGGGGACATTCGGCACCTCCAGGCTCACTGCAGCTGCAGAGGCAATGCTTCCCTGCAAGTCCCTCCCAAAGCCTGCTCCCTTTCTTTCAGGACAGAGAACAAAGTGTATGTTTTTCCCTCAGAAACAAACAGCTATTCTTGAATTTATTAATCATGCTACCTGTATTTATATTTAGAAACAGTGCGTTCTTCCTTCCTGTGAAGAGGTGTTTGTGATCAGAATACTTCGTGTTTCCTTTATTTTTCTTATGGAACCAGCGGCCCCAGCCCTCAGCCTGAGGAAGGAGGAGCAGGGAAGTATCGGCAGGCAAAGCACGTGAGCCATGGGGCACCAGAGCACAACTGCAGGGGCATGCAGGATGACAGAAAATCAGGAAACAGTTTTTTAAATGGAAAACTGCAACAAAACTAGATAGATCGGAAGTCTTACAGTGGGATGAAAATTAAGCATTATAGCCCTGTACATGAAAATCAAGACAGTAAAAGCCCACTAGGCTTATTTATTTATTTATTTATTTATAAATCTAAAAAACAGTCACTACAAAAGCTTATCTAAAATGGGGCATTTGTAAGTCAGGCTATTCACAAGTCCTCTACAGCACTACCTTTTCCTGTCAGACTGTACTGACTTAACTACTGTTGACAAAGTATGCCCAGCTGTTTTCCCTTCAGCTGTTCCTATCTATTTTCTTTATATTCCTGGTGCACAGCTCCACTAAATAATATGCAGTGATTACTTGTTCAATGTTGTCTACAGAACCCTGCTTTGCATGCCTGCCCCAAGTTGAGCAGCATGCGTTTGCCACAGCGTTTCTCTGTCCCAGCTGCCCAGCCATGGGTGAAAACACTGGCTGCAGTGCCAAGGGAAGCTGCAGACCCCATGCATTTGAGGAATTCAAAGCAGAACTGAACATGAAAATATTTTTTTCCTTCAGTCAAACTCAAACGTGTGGAAGATGGGGAACTAACTCCATTTGCCATTTAATTATAAAGAAGGTGTGTGCATGTCATCCTCACAAATTTACCAGCATAATTAAGCCAGTGTTTTCTAAGTGACTTTTTCCACAGTGAAGTGCATATTATAAAATAAAATAAATTAGCAGTTGTGTGTTCTGTTGACAGCTTTTCCAACCTTGGGAACGGAGATCAACACTGACTGGACTTTCTGATGAGGCAGGGCTTTATGCTGGCATTAGAGGGACAAGCAAACGATCTTGCTTAATCTCTAAGCACTAACAAATAGAAAATAAAAAATAAAAATAATTTAAAAAAATCAGCACATTAGACAGAAGTAAAAGACAAAAGATCATGCCTTGAGGAAGTGCTAACACACCGACTGGTTACAGTTGGCCAGTATTAGAAGGGCGCTGTATCAGTGGCTATATTCCCTCAAGACACTTTTTTTAATGCAACAGTTGCCAGTTCAACAGAGAATAGGACAGAGCCTAGGACTGCAATTCAAAAACAACAATCACCATTTCAATTGTAGTTAACACTATAATCTCATTTTATAAAAAGCCAAGAAGTCTATCCAAAATAAACTGCGTGCAAAAGTATGACCTTGACTAGAACATAAGGACCTGGTTTTGCTTGTTAATACTCCAGAGGTGTGCAACAAATTCAAGGACCACCATAATCTTAGAATAATCAGTGACAGAACTTGTAGACACAAGGTTTTTGCTGTCAAAATGTGTGAAGTACATGTACAGAATCCACTGAGTATAAGTAAAAGCAAAGCTGTCTTTCACTTGGTGAGTGTTTTCACAAAGCGAGCACTGCTGAAGAATACCTTCCATTCTGATTGACTCATACAATGCTGCTGGTGCTCATCTTTGTTCAGTTTAGGCAAGTACATTTCAAAAGAATGATCAATAACATAACCCTACAAGCAGAACTGTGCCAAAATGTCTAGTTGATCACATCCAGGAGCAAATCTAGTAAAAACAGTATTTGTTACAGTCACAAGTTGGTGATCGTTTCATAACTAATATACAGAAATATGTAAGAGTACATATACTTTTAGGAAAAAAAAAGAGACCAATATTTATGGTTCTGAAGTACAGCCTGTGCTGCGATACATCATCAAGATATTTTCGCTCAGCCTTCACTTCTGAAGAACCCCTATCATTTTGACGGAGTAATACAGAAGCAGTAAGCTACTGTTGAGTATTCAAAGATCATTTCTTCCACATAACGGATGTCAGGAATCCTCCAAATGAAAGATGAGGTTTCAAGTTCAGATGGTGTAACTATGAGATTTATGTTAGTTTTTTTAAAAAAAAAACACACAGTAAAAAAAAAACACACACACAAAAAAAACACATTAGACAAACTATTAGCAAGGAAAAAGAAACCTAGAGGTTTGTTTGTGGTTTTTGTTGTTGTTGATTTGTTTTGTTTTGTTTTGTTTTTTAAATAAGCTGTTCTGTTATCAAGTTTTCCCCCTTTACAGACAGCAAATGCCTGCAGTGTTATGCAAGGGAAAATGTTCTGCAAGGAAGACACCAGGTTGTCATCAATACAATTGGCAATGCAGTCTGACAGACTGAATTCCTTCCTCGCAGTTATATTAATCATACATACTATATCACGCAATTGGGTTTTTCAGGACTTCAAGTGTGTTCACAGAACTACATACGCTTTGCTGACTTTCTAGCACTCCAGTATTGGCAAGAGTGTTCAATGAAGTCTTGAATTACTTGCAAATGTTTCTGAAAAGAAAATTTGGAACATGCATCTGCACCAGAATCCTGATAGGAGGAGTTACGCTTATCCAGGGAAGGAATGTTAATGTGGAAGCCTGTCACCAAAGTCTCCAAGTAAAACAGCTAGTTTGTTATTCTTGTCACTTGTTAACAATATCACCTCTGAAAGCACAAGCAAAGACTTCAACATGTAACAATTGTTAAAATGTTTTTACAGACAGTTTACAAATTAAGAAGCAAGCCATCCAAAAGATACCTAACACAAACTAGAATACTAGCATCTTGTTTCAATCATTTATTCTTACGATGAAGTTTAACACTTTGTTAATTAAAAGTCAGTCATTATGATGACATGCCATGGTTGTCATCTTCCAAATGTTCTTACTGCTAAGAAAGCAACTGCTAAGTATTCTAGGTCTGAAATAGAAAGCTTGTATTATAACTGTGCAGTAATTACAGGAACAGACCTTCTAAACAACCATTATTATTATTCCCATACTGACATACATCACAGTATTATATGAAAGGCTCCCTCCAAAATAGCAGTATTAACTATACACTATAAACATTTTTGCTTATCAAGAGAACAGAGGCTGATTACAAAGAACATTTCTTGGGAAATGGAAACATTAATCCATTATTATAGTTTTATTATAGTTCTTGCTTCGATAATATTTATGTATGAATTTACATAATCCCCCTCTAAAATCCTGCTGAACAATCAGAAAACAAACCATATATATATTTAAAAAGACAATGCATTAAAAAAAAATCAGCTCAAGTTGTAAAAATTACTTACAAGCATTAGAGGACAAAACCACATAATGGCAGACATTAGACAAAACGTAGCTCAACTTTACTACCCAAACCTTTTGTTGCTTAGCTGTCCATTACATATGACCAGAAATGTACAAAACCAAGCTGTTCACTTGACTCAAATTGAATACACTGGAAAAGTAGAAAAGGGGTCCTGCCTTTTAAGGCTCTTAATACCGATCATCACCCAGACACAAAAGGGTTGTAAAACGAAAGGTTTTAGAAGCAGAACATTAGGAGTCCTTCAGAACATTTTAAGAGAAAATACTATTTTCTACAGTGTTCCCAGTTTCATCACCCACTCCCAAAAGAAAAAAACACTTCCTTTTGGGAAGTGTTTGTCAAGTCCTCATGTACTGCTTGTGAAGTAGTAAAAGATTATTACTAAAAAGACACCAATAACTTTAAACAGATTGGGTTTTGAACTCTAATAAAGCTAAGATGATCTTCTACTACAGACTACAGTCTTTACTTTCACTTTATATTACATAAATTACACCCACTGTCCACATTTACTGAGCCCTATTAGGTTTGTCTTGGCTTCTTCTCATTGACAGTGCATACCAAGGCTGCTCTTGAATATAAGACTCCCTTAAGGTACAAATTCCTGAAGTTTTCTTATTTCATCATACTGTTATTCCCATCTGTTCATCATATACTATGAACAGCTAATCGCTTTACACTCATTAAGGCTGCAAACAGAAGAATTTATCTGTTGTCAAGGTACATTCTCTTCTTCTTCTTCAGAGAAGGGTTTTCAAAAGGAAACAAGAGTACCAGTGATGCAACCCCATACCTGCATGAGCAACAAGCTGAATACTTGCAAGGGATTCAGCAGTGGCCTAGTACCTCGGGTACATTTCTGACTGCTACTCTTTGGATATATCAACATGAGCGACAGATACTTTTTTTCCAAAGGCTTTTTGCATATAAAAATGCACCATTATTATGGGGCAATCTAAGAATCTAAGGAACTGTCTTTAGATTCTTACATCTATGAGTAACTATGAAACAAGATCCACTGCAGCTTAACTAAAGCTGGACACGAAGGCTATGGAAAACCTGATTTTAATTAAGTCTCCAGAAATTACTAGTTCTCTCTATCCAATCCCAAGTGAAGCATCACAGCTGTAGAAGAAAAGGAACTTCTGGACTGAACAAGATCCTAAGACAATCAGTGCTCATGACAGGACCAAGACTATCAGACCATTCTCATGGACACCCCTCTTTGAAAAGAAAAGGTATAAACTCATTACTTCACAGCTGTAGAAGGATCAGGTCAATTGTACCTGTCTAAAGAAACATGTTTTCTCCCAGCTTTTCCAGAGTTTTTTGGCTCTGGGAAGTTTTTTGCACACTGCAGAGGGATGATACAGTACTTCATTATGACAGGCAGAGCAAAAAGGCCAGGGGAAGGCAGACTTCAGGAGAAAGAGACTTAGACTAAAGAACAGGGGAAAGGAGTAGCCCACCTGCTGAGGCCTTCTAAAGCACCCCACTGGTCCTGGAACATGAATCCATTTTATTTCCCACTAACACTGATGGAAATAACCTCTCTGATACTTGACTTCCACAACAATAAAACTAGCTTTTGCAAAGATAAGCACAGAGCTTTACTTGCTAAATAAAAAATAAAAATAAAATAAAATAAAATAAAATAAAATAAAATAAAATAAAATAAAATAAAATAAAATAAAATAAAAACACTTTAATTGAAACAGATACATGTACATTGAAGCTGATAAGATGGTGGTGTGACCAAGTACTCTACTACTGCTTTTAGTTATGCTATTGCTTGCTATTGTGCCCTGCGTTGGGAAGTAGATAGCTTTATAGGTGAGAAAAAACACACCACTTAAAATCTTTTGCAATAACAGCTGCAAAAACAATGCCAGAGAATAAGATAGAAAATGAAAATATAAATGTAATTACAATGTATACTTTAACATTTAATAATTCATAATTAAGATCGTGAACATTTAAATTAATATCCTCTCTTCATGGACAACGTATCATCCTCTCAGATCTCTATAGTTACTCAATCTGTGTATTCCTATCTTCAGTCTATGCATTTCTAATTATTCACTTTAAGTCCAAATGTCACTCTTCTCAGTGTTATCATTAAATAACTACAGGGGGCTTAGGTAACATTAAAGACTATAATGAAATGGAGGGGAGAGAAAGTAAAGTCAATAGAAAATACACAGAGACACACAAGATAAAACAATACTGTTAAATATACATATTTGTAATTTTGGTCACCTGCAGAAAGAGTTATCTACATATTAAGCAACCATCCTCTTTAATTGAATTTTGTATTGCATGCCTCCTTTAATCTCTGTCAGGTAATTAACTGATCAGTTGCACAGCAGCACCCAAAGAAATACCAACATTTTACATTAAAATGCTACAAAGCATTTGAGCCTCCAATGGGCAAAATATGGGCAAGAAAGAGGCAAAATAATGTGGGAGGGGAGAGTCAGTATTGGAGACACTACAATTAGTTCTGTTAAATGGCTACGTCATGTTCAAAATAAATATTTAATTAAATTTCACTGAGTCGATACAACTTTTATCATGAAGTCTGCATAGAGTCTCAGCTGTAAAGTAAAGGATTTACAGGTCTACCAAAAACAAATTAATACTAAAGTCAAATTTAATTGAAGTCTTATGGACCTAAGTTCCCTCTTATGTACAAGGTATGAAGCACCCCAGAGCTTTGAAGGAAAAAAAAAAAAGGCAAGGCAGTACCTTCCTGATGTGCGAAAAGTAAGGATGAAAAGAAAAAAAAAATTACTTCAGACTGAAATCTAATGAAGGTATCTGAAACATTTGATACAACGGTAATTAGATAATCCAACAGAAAGGTATGCGTAAACGTATTTATGCGTAAACTTATTTATTTTACCTGCATAGCTGTCACAGATAAGATGATTCTGTGGATTGATCCCAGAGTTCTTACAGAGCCATTCCTTGTGTGGCTCTAAAAAAAACATATTGAAGTAATATTAAAACTTTAAATATTAATTCCCCTTCTGCTCTAAAATTCTCATTCTAAGCTGGCTTCTCTCCAGAGAGATAAGCCAATTCGCTTAAACAAAACAAACAAAACCGACCAGGACAAATGCAGCTTTACTTGGAAATCAATGACCAGGTCACCTAAAATGGAGGTTTGCATTTTCTTCATGATCTTAATCCTGCTAGGAATAGTTTAGTATTTCCTTCTGGAGCTTCCAGAAATAAGAACTTCCAAACATTGATTCATTTGTTGAAATAGCTTCATATGTCTCTCACGGGAACAGAAGGAGACAGCACAGCCTAAGGACCAACACAGCTGAGCCACTGGAGAGCATCAGCAGCCTACCCGTCATACCACTGAGGCCTGAGGATTTACACAGTTTCTGTCACCCTGACACCACATTTGGCAGTCCGACCCACTTAGAGCCTGCTCTTCCTCCATCCTTGCCTCCCAGACTTTTATCTCCCATGTATTTTTATTTATTTATTCTCATATTATTCTGTTGCTATATCAGCATAACCATAGGTCACCATAACAGTAAATTAATAATTAAAGATGATAAAACTGATGTTTGTCACATGATAGTTGTGGCCTCCCAAATACTATTCTTAAGGATAATGCTAACACCCTTCCGTGATCTTTCATTTTTGGTTCTTTTGCTGTAGGACATGCTTTTTAGTTGAAATAACTTAACCTACAGATTAACACATTGATATAACAGTTATCTGAACCCTTAAACAGGAGCAGTAAGCTCTTCATCAGTACGCAACAGAGCTCTGTCAGTCAGTATCAGATGAAGCCCGACAAGAAGAAAGATTCCACTGTATGGCCAAATACAGGGGGAAAAATTAAGGGTGACCTGATCTAGCTTTGCACTTTACCTGCTTGAAAAATAATCATAGAATCATTAAGGTAGGAAGAGACCTCCAAGATCATCTGGTCCAACCATTAATAACAACTTTAAGAACAAAAATTCACTATTATTACAACTGTGATCAGGAAGTTCATGAGCAGTGCATTTTAAGCCTGATAACTTATGTCATATGTGTACTTTCTAATTCAGACTCCCTTGCTCAACAGCCTTGCTACTTAAAGTCTGCCTGCCTGAACAAATTACACAAATACTATAGACGCAGAACATTTGAGAGTTAGCTGTAGCCATATATTTTTATCTTAAAATTATAAGCATCTGTTAATTACAGCAGTCACAAAAATTAAGCTTTAAAGTGATCTTTTATTTAATTTTGTCTGAGTCCCAGTCCTACTGTCAGATAACGCTTCTATCACATACTTTTATTACTTAGGGAAAACCAGGATTTGCAGGGGGCAGGCAGTAGGCAGTTGCAGACTCCCTAATGGCTCTGCTCATCTTTTTTTTTCCTTGCCTCAGACACATAGCTGTAACTGTGCGGTATTATCAAAAAATTAAATCAAAAATTAAAACTTCAGGGAGCCTGAATGTCTGGTTCTAGTGACACAACACCTAGTCAATACCTATCTTTTCAATTTGCTAGCAGAGCTTGCTTTTTAGCTCAGCATTTAATAGTTTCCATGTTGAATTACACCTGAATTATGTAAGGCCAGTGCAATAAGGCTGCTTTGCATCTCTACAACCCGTGTTCCATGCTGATCAATTAGGCCATCTATTAATAATGTATTAATTTTTCTTTCTTCATTAAAATACTTTGGGAGGGGTGGGGGCAATGGCATTAAAAAAAGCTTATGGTACTAAGAAAAAAAAAGAAGGTCCACACAGATGCAGATATTAAAAACGTAATTGACTGACAAAAGTACATTTAATAACAGTAATAAAAAACAGCAGAAGTAGCTGGCATTACAGTTTTCATAAACTAGCAAAAGCCAAGGTAAAACAGCATGGTTCAGCCCTTCCACTTGGGAGCTGAAGTTGGTGGCCACAGCTGCCTCGCCAGTAAAAGAGACTTTTACTTTCAAATCCCTAAACATGCCAAAGCACACAAACATATTATCTTTTTCTTATGTATAATGCCATATGACTTCAAATTAGATCTATAAAGAGCAGTAAAATAACCTAATATATATTAAATGTACTTTTTCAAATACAGAACTTAGAAGGTCTAAGGCTGAGCTGAAGTATGAACTATAGCCCACAGAGGCATTTCCCACAGTTCCGCGAAGTTAAAAGGATCACCTGGCATTAAGAGAGGAATAGACCTTTTGCAATGGACTTCACATTTTTCAGCTTCTCAGGCTTCCTCCTGTCATGCTTTGGTTTTTGTTGCTTGGTTCTGGAGTGTTTTTGTTTTGCTGGGGAATGTTTTGATTTTAAACAGGAATTGGCTGTGACTGGCAGCAGACAAGCTCTTTCAGGCAGGATTTGATCATTAGCTTTCTCACTTGTGAGTGTTAGAATTCCAAGTGTATTGTAGGTTTGCCACTTTTCTTAATAACCACTGAAAAGGGTTGGTTCAAAAGTAGGTTTTCTTCAAAACTTTTTACTCTGGCATGCACACACACCTGTTTAACAGGAATTCACTCATGAATGTGATAGCTACAAATTATTGCTTTTGAAAACTACAAAACACAAAGCTACAATGAGATTCAAAGCAAGTATGAAGGCTGCGTGCTGACACACAATGATGATTAAACCTTTCAGCATAGTATCAGTAAAAAGAAATATCAAGAATAGAAGCAGAGAACAGGTATTATAAGATTATTTTCCTTTTGTATTACTATGAGCAAAAATATTCCTGACAAACTTTATTCCCCTCCCCTCCAAATAAAAAAAAACAAATAAAGAAAAAAAAGTGGTTATTATTCATGGCATATGTTTTTGCCTGAACTTGTCTTAGGTTAAAAGCATTTTTATTTATTTTTACTTCTTTTCCAGATTACAGCAATTAGGAGGAATTCTACCTATTAACAGAATAATTTAAACAGTATTAAATAGTAATAACAAAATATATGTTTTGAGACTTTGCAGTTATTAGGGCCTACTTAACTTTAGGCTCCTTTCTTTCTAGTCTTAATTTACTATTTATAGAAATGTAAGTAAGAGTTCTTCATTTCACCACTGCTTTTTGCATATGGCTGACAAGCATCTAAAGCAAGACTTCAGTTTTACAGAACAGTGCCTTCTGTAGCTATATATTGTGCAAGCACTTCACACATTTTAAGCGCAGACCCTAGCTCTTCTGCTCTGCTATCATTTCTTTGTGGGAGAAAAGATCATTAAGCAACTACACTCTTTGCTGATTACTATTCATCACTTCAAAGAGTGCAGCACAATTTTTGATGCCATCTGAGAAAGGAAGACAATCCTTTCACTTCGTTTCCTCAAATTACACTATATATACGCTCTTAGTAAAAACCTTATGACAACTTAGGTTACCTAGGTCACTTAAGAGGTGTTGAAAAATGTAGGCTGGCTAAGTTACCAGTAAGAATACATGATTACCTCAGGTAATGATCACCCTTGCTTAAAGGAAACCCAAAGAAACCAACCATATATTCTAGCTGAGAACAAACAGTGCAAGACACTTCATGTTTCTCTTGCAGACAAACTCACCTAGCACCCACCAAATTACTTCATTAGGGCACTTCTTTTATAATGCAGAACATGCACCCTGGGTGCTGACACCAGACACGAGGTACATGTTGAAAGTCAGTGCCCTCCTAAGGGGTCACAGCTGCTGAGCTGAAGGGCCCACATAAAAAAAAAAAAAAAGACTGGCTTGACTCAGCATCAAAAGAAATCACATAAATCACATTAGTTGAAAAATCTCAGTTCTTCAGAACCCTGAGCAACCACTCAAAGATTTAAGTACAGGGAATTACAACATTCTTGCTGAGGCATGCATTAATGTTCAAAGGAAGATTGCTCTTTGCACTGAAGAAGAAAACAAAGTGTTTTCTAACATTCTTAGGAGTAACTTGCTTTTTTACATGTCAGTGACCATTTATCAGCCAAAATAATAGATGCATCTATGTGGTCTCATGCTGGATAAAAGTAAAAATTGCTTTGTCTTGGATATGGCAGGATGGCCCCACTTCTGCATGCACGAAGATGCTGCAGACCCAACGTCTGGGATTTCTGTGGAATGCCCTGGGCAGACCCTTGCCTTTGCATAGTGTTCTTTGGGTTTCTTTCAGTCAGCCCCTGGCACACTTTGTAACTGCAGAGCACAGAAAGGAGGGAGGGATTCCTTTGAGTGTTTACTGGCTGTCTCCAGGTGTCCAGCAAAGTTGTCTGCAACATGTCTGGATCCATGTCTGGATAAAGACCTTACCCTTTTCAAAAGGAAAGTTAATGTTGATTACAGCCAAGCATTCAATTTTTCCTGTACAAAAATTAGCACATACTGGTCATCCAGATTACAGATGATTGAAACAATGAAAAAACTATTATTTTCATCAGTGAATAGCCAGATTATTCTTTCTTTCAATCCATACAAGATATCTTTTTTTTTGCTCTAATACTTAAATCTGTATTTCTTTATGTGACTTGTCACTGTGCAACAATAAAACTCAGTTTGCAAGGGAATGTGATGTGATGAAGAGGGAATGAACCAAAAAAAAGATATCAGATGTCCTTTAACTGATATTTTAGCTATAAGTGATGTGGGAATATGTAGCCCAAAACTTGGAAAGATGCCCATAGGGAATGTCAAGATTAGGACCACCAAAATTCCTTAAGTTAGTATTAAAATCAAGTATTTGATACCTTCTCAGACCTTGGTCAGAACAGTTCCAGCTTCACAAGAAAGCCAAATTGCTACTTGCATACTACTGTACTTGAAATAATGCTTTGATTTTTCTTTTTTTTGTATTCCTACAATTCATGGATTTTAAATGTAGGTCCAGCCTAGAAATTGTTTTCACGTACAACCAGCTATTTCCCCTAAGCTATAATACCTCTTATAATAATTCAAAGACTATTGTACTTTGTATAAAGTCCTTTATGTAAAAAGTCCTACAATATGCAATATAAATTAAACAAGCATTGAATATATTGGACAAGGTGGTCCACTATTTTGAGTTTTCCTTTGCAAATCAAGACAAAACAAAGCTACATGGAAAAGGTTTAGCTGTATTCAGTTTAATCAAAATTTTGGTTCTAGCTATTTAACTAACTTTCAATGTCTGAACTAGGAATATTACCAGAACACTGCAGAGTCCCAACATCTGCAACATATATCCTGGAGAAATTAGGAATTTTGCATATAGATAACAAGCTTCATTAAACTCAGATTTAAAATCTTCAGATTAAAAAGTCTGAAGTATAGCAAATTAGTAAATGTACAGAACCCCTTGGTGAGTAGCCTTATTATGTTACCTGGTATTTTCTCCATGGAAACTTGTATTTCTGAGTAATCTCAAAGGACTGAAATTGAATGTTGATCTTGAGTGTAAGCTAACATTGAGAATACTACAACTAAGAAGTTGTGTTATCTCACCTCATTTATTTGTGTTTTCTTCCAAAATGGTATATCAGCATTTCTGGAATAACCTCAGAAAAGGTAAAGAAAAAAATGTTTGCCTTCTTTGAGTTAACCATACTTATTAAAAAGGAAAAAATAAATTACAAAGAACAGCCAAAAAAATAACCCTTAAATGCTTTGATTTTCTCTTCAGCTGTGAATAACAGGTGAGTTATTTTTGATGCTTTTGAACCATACTGCAGTCCTTGGAAAGCATAAGAAAAATGCTGCAATTCCGTATTACTTCATTCCCTTTGTGTAATACCAACAGTTGGCTGGAGAGGGGGAAAAAAGTGGGGGGGAGGGGGAGAGGCAGGGGGAATGTGGCCAACAAAGGTTCTGTAGTGTTCAAACAACCCCTGGCATCACCAATCTAGCAGCTCTTAACCAGTCTCAGGAGCAGACAACTCATGAACGTGGCAAGCTGCCACTTCCCCCTTTCTTTTACTGGTCCTACACTGAATGGACTTCAGGCTTTAAGAATCTATCCCTGCAATTGCCCAAATCAAAACCAGATTATGATGAGAACCCATTTGAGCAGTTAAATGCACATTTTGCTTATTCAAGCCTATCTGCCAAGGACCAGTTTCAATTGTGTTATGTTGGTGCAAGATGCCTTAGATAATATAAAAGGACACCACAAGGCACTGACTAATAAACAGGTTATAAACATCATTTAAGAGTCCCATTTGCAGAGACTTGGCAAATGCAGCAGGAGCTGCCTGGAATCAGCTCAGTGATGTCCGTTTCTAGCTGGAATTTCTGAACTTCCTCTTTGCTACAATGGTATCATGCCAAACTGATTAAGAACATGCCACAGGAAACAGTAATTTATTTTGTTTTTCTTTAATGTAAGACTATCTCATCATTATACTTGGCAATACGTTACTCAGCAAGAGCTGTCACTGCAATCAGCACAACATTCACGGCAAGAGACAAGGAGGAGACAAGCAGCACGAGACTCTGGTTGCAAGTGAGCATTGAAAAGGAGTCTCATGAAACTCAAGACTGAGAAATGCTTAGTTTTGCTCACCCCCACCCCAAGGGCATGCCTGCCTCTCATTAGAGTCTCAAGGAATTATGAGCACCCACATTGAAAGCAGAACATGGCCCTAAGTCTAAAAATTTTCCAAGTAATGAGCTGCAATGTGAAAGGGGGGCAGCAGAAGGAAGAGGTAGCTATTGGACAAAAGTTTGCCGTAACAACCCCTGCTTGGCAAATTCTCTGCCAAGCAATTTATAGCCACAAGAGGTACATTCCATTCCCTTAGCCTCCAGTGTCTTTAAAAGTTAAAACTTCTTTCTTGCTGTAGTTTATGGCACATTTTTACTATGTGTACTTAGGAAGCAAGCAAGGCTGACTAAACAGATTTCCTTCATGACCTTTACTACTGTCGGCTGAAAACAATTTAGTCCATTTTAAGTCATTTGAGAGCACTGTAAACATTATCCAAGGGGCTTAGGAATGACTGCCTAAACCATGACCTTTCAAGCTGACAGATGACAAAAAATTCTCCACTTTAAACCATTTTAAAAGATATGATAAAGGTCTCTTATCCTGCTGAAACAAAAAGGAATTTTCTTTTCACCACCACAGAGGTAAAAATGCTTTTTGTTCCATTTAAGAAATAAAGTATTTTTTTTGAGAGGAGCATGGAAAAATGAGGGGAATAGCCTCAAGTACCTCCGTCCTTTCTCTCTTGACTAAAAGCTCGATTCATCCAATTAATATAAACTTGGAACTGAAAAAGGGGTAAGCAAGTGACCAAGAAAGTTAGGCCATGCATAAAGGAAAAACCTTACCATGAAAATACCTCAACTGGAAAATGAAAAGAGAAACTATCCAAGCTGATTTTATTAAAATTTTGCTTACATACCCATGTTTCAACTGATTCATACTCAAAGCTAGATACATCTCTATTTCTTGTCAGTCTCATTTATATTGGAAGTCAAGACATTAGTCATCAGTAAATCCCAGGCCACAATAGAAAAGCTGCTATATTGTGCTATATTTAAAAAAAAAAAAAAAAGAAAAAAAAAGAAAATTTTGAGATGCTGGCTCTCAGTCTCTTGGTCCTCTAACTTAGTCCCTTGGCTCTGGCAGCACTCTTTCTAGGACTGCAGCTCTCTCACTGATAGACAAAGCACAGATGTAGCATGTTTCTTGGGCAATGACTACATTTTAAACTCTGTGAAAGTGCTCAGCTCACGAGACCCCAGATGCCTTGCTTCCTGGCCTTCGCGGCTGCTTACACATGGTCTGTCCCAGAATTGCAGCCACACAGGTGGGTCGTGGCTGCAGTTTCTCTCTTTGGTCTGCACCTTGGTTAGTCCTAATGTTATCTAGGACCTCATCTCAGCCAACCTACAAAAGCAAATGGTCTTCCCAGCTGTTACCCAGCGTGTACTACCTGATTTTTACCAAATGCTTATATCCTTCCATTAACATTAACCTTATTTGTTCCATGGCCCAGAACTTCGCTGCATTCCCTAACTTCTAATTCCTGATCTGCCTAACTCTGACTCATATACTGACAAAACAGAGCACAACCATCTGCTCTCTGTTGTCTCAGATCTAGTAAACTGGGACCAGAATTTCTTTTCAGAGATGTACAAATAACTCATTAATAATCCCAGTTACTTCTACACAAGCAATCCAAAAAGGATGCAGGGGTCTTGTTACTTCTATGAACAAGCACCACAGCACACACTTAACAGAACTTTCTAAAATACTCTCTATGAAATACTTGAATTTACTGTCAGACTTGACTGATACATTAGTCTACTTCTGCCTTAAAAAGGGAACTGAAGAACATAAGACAGACTTAGTTAGTATCTTGGTAGAACAGAGCACAAGCCTGTACATCGCTGTATACAGAAGCAAGGGAGAGTACAGCCAAGAAACCCCTCTGGAAAATTTAAATACTGCTGTTCAGCATGAACATGACACTTTTCAAGTGGACATCCATCACACTGTATTAGTGTACCACTAATACCACCTTTATGTCTGCAGCTTTCCTAAAGTACCCCAGTCGTGCTCCTGATGACTGGAGTTATTGTTAATTGGCTTAAGTGCAGAATTGGCCAAAAGGTTACACTGTCTGTACAAAAATGAGGTTTAGTGAACAGTAATGTCAAAAAAAAAAAAAATGTAGCTCATCAAAGCTGTAGCACCAAACACTTCAGTCCTCCTTCAAGAGTACTGGAAATCAGTCTGCAAAGCTAAGTGTTTTCTTTCTTGATTTAGATAATCAGAAATGCAATAGGGCATTTTTTTTGACTTTCATTTTTGATGCTCATTCACACAGTCTAACTGGTGGGTTTTCCTATCCAGCTAAGGGATGCTGTTCTCCATGTAAAATCTTTACATAAAACAAATCTATGTTATGTGAAGATGATAGATTTTGATATTTTTGCCTACTTCAAAACTAAAGGAACACACTGCTCGGGAACCCACTTCTATTCAGAAGGCCTGACTTAACAGAAGAATCAGAAGATGTCCAGAGAAGAAAACATATCATGTATGATTCCATTTTATTATTATACATTTGACACATTTAAAGTAGTATCCTCTCAATGCCTCATAAAAGAACTACACAGGATAAGATCCAGTGCCTCATCAAGCCAGTAGAAGTTAGAGAGGCGTATCAGTAAAAATGGAAGCACAGGATTTCTAAAGCATGAATTGCATCCAACATACAAAAGAGGAGATAATAAGAGAAGTACTTTTCTGCTTGAGGACATGAAGAATAAGATGGCTAAAATACAGAAGTCAAAAATCACAAAAGTTTCACTTAAAAATAATGAAAGAAGTTGGAACTTGAGAGAGCAAACATTGTGCTTTAACACGTCTTGTCACTGAATGAATCACAGTAACGGCAGATTGACGCAAGGGATTAGTGCCCAAAGACAGCATTCAAGCACTCCTGTATCTGCCCTGAGAGTGATCCAATGGCTCTCTGCTCCTCCTTATGCTTTGGCAACAGCAACATACACGTGTAATTGGATTTAGTTCTCTACTGCCACGCCCAGAGAACTGCAGTTTCCTCACAGCATCACGGTACATGCACTGTGCTCATCTCCTGCCAATACAGAGAGCACAACTGCTGGGGCTGGACCAGTTCCAGCAGACGGACGCCTGCTCAGGATCACTTCCCGTCATGCTGAAGGGTTGATTCCGTCTCCTCCTCTGAAATTCAGAAATGAAGAACGCCACCATCTTGGGCACCTCCAGCACCACAAATCACAGAAGAGCTCTTCAAGTGAGGAAAAAAAAAAAATCTATTGAAAACAGATCCAGCTTTGGCCTCACAAATTTGCCTGCTGCCAATGCTCAGCCAAGCCATCCCAAAGCAGGAAAGCACGCCAGCTGATCTACTCCTGGGAAAGGCTGGCAGCCCCATGGTGGTGTCAGTGCAGCACCTCAGCCATTCTTTCTAGCAATCTGTCAAGCACTGACAGATGTGGTACTGTGGTAGCCTACTTACAGCGTGCTATACTTCGACACTGTGTTCTGTTACCTCCATTACATGGAGCTACATGCTTCAAAAATGACACCCATTCTCCTCTGGCAACCCTCTTGACTTTTAGTGAAAGAGCTGAACACTTAAGAAACCAAAATATAATCTAGGTATTTTTCCAACAGTTATAACTTACAGATTATCAGAAATAAAGTCAGAAGAGCAGGGTAGTTAATGCACACATTTACCGGACCCATATATATAACCATTTAAGTTCATGAATTTTGATAGAATTGCTCCTTTTTTTAATAGCCAAAAATTTTCAGATATAGATCTCCATGCAATTTGCAAATATTACTACTGTTATCCAGCATGTCATATTTTTGACAGGTAAAATACAGAAAATGAATCATACACTGCCTGCCTGCATAAACAGTTGTAAACACATTACTTGAATTTTTACTAGAAAAATTGCTAGATGTCTTCTGTAGTTTAGGAAACGTGGTGAACGGATTAGGTGATTTACTAGAGCAACAAAGGCAATGCAGTAACTCGAAGAGAACAAGTTTTCACATTCCCACCCAAGCGTGGCGGCAGCTAACCAACTGCTCCTCCAAGCTCTGGGATAAAGATCATTAAGACATACAGATTCACATGCATCTAGCGCAAGAGAAAGCTACATACATTTTCAGCAGCAAATTAAACACTATAATAGAAAAAAATCCTACTATGACATTAAGGCAAATTCTAAGGAACGTTTCAACCGCTGCTGTCCATTTACTTATTGCATTAACTAATTAGTCTATACAAGACCAGTTGTTATCTTTAATAGATACCAAGTAGAAATAGTTCACATCAATAATAAAGCACTGAACAAAATGTCATACTCATTATTATACTAGGTGTCTTATTAAGACATTGCTGAGGTAGAAAATTTAGATACAAAAGACAAAATTTTAACTTTTCTGAATTTTTCACTGGTATAATAGAAGTATTTTACAGCCACCACTGAAGACAAATGATAATACCTTTTGCTAATTACTGCAGTTTGCAGTTGCCATGGAATATTACAGTGATACCTTGGGACATAAAAACTGTAGGATGCAGATTCTGTGCTTCAGGGCAAAGTGGGAGAAAGAAGCTTGAGATACTTTAGTTAACCAAAATATCAGACGGAGTTCTACTAGGTGCTGATGGCACCAAGCTCTTATCTTTGAATTCACTACACTACTCAGGCAAAGGTTATCAAATCAAACTGCTTAACAGAGCATTAGGACAAGTGAGATGTGCATGTAGGTTCATAAGGAGTCTCTCCTCCATTTCAGCAGGGAACTGTTTTCATGCAGACACTGGCAGGTATTGATTTTATTCAGTGTGCAACTGTCATTTATAAAATAATAAAACTAGGGCTTCCTGATTTGATATAATTTGTAATATTCTGAATTGTTTTTTAGTTGTTTGTTTTTGTTCTTGTTGTTTTTTCAGTTCCTGACCAGTTCAATTAGCCATTCTCTACTCTGTATACAGACTTTTGGTAACATCATACACTTAATGTTAATTTTCCTTTTTCTTCACAAATGTATACTGTTTTCTTTCAACTGAAATTATTTAAAACATAAGCCTAGTAAAATCTAAGTACATTTACACCATCACTTCATTATATTACAAGCACAATTGGGTACAATAATTGTATCCTGAGTGGGAGAGATGTTTATATCGCTTGCTTCTGGTTCATATCAAACCACTGGTAAGCGGACAATAGCCCAGAGAAACATTCTACTCTCATTAAAAATAAAAATGTTACAAGAACAAATGAGTTATTGAATTCCATGGCATAGCTGTTTGATCTACCAGGAATTAGTCTGCCAAAGTTTGACCTTCTTTTACCTTCTGACATGTAATACATAAAATAGTTTATTTATCCTTTCAGCCAAAGTCTTCTGTATCCAACTCACGAAGACTCAGAATTGTACTGTGGACCTAATCACTGAAGAGATGCTTTTCAAGTCAAAGGGGAAAAATTTCACAAGCTCTTCAGTCCAGAAGTGATGAAGTCATCTAGCCAGATTTTCAATAACCCCTCTAAGAAACTAAACCAATTTAAAGAAATCACAGTAAGCAATGTCCAATCTGCATTCCCAGAAATATTTTCATAATGCATACTTAAGTAATCAGCCAGTACTGAAAAAAACATTTTCAGCAAGTCTTGCGGCACAAAACTAAGGATAGAACTCCCCACCCCCATCCCCCCCCAAAAGACAACTACACAACAAAGCTACATACACAGTATGACACAGTATGCATGATTTTGACATCAGAGAGAGACGAGACCTTGTTATCTGACAGATAGCAAGGCACAAGATTTGTTAATGAGAGATTTGACTTTGTAAGAAAACACAGGTAGTTGGCAGGATCGCCAATAAAAATACCACTTACTACAAAGTGTTACTACAAAGCTAGTGGTTTCACATTTAGTGAGTCTTATAACAGTTCCCAAGATCTTCAGTGTAATTCTGAAGGTGGTGCAGAGAGTACCCTTTAATCCTTTTTATGCTACCATACAAGAAATAGACAGTCACAAACATTTGAAGAGGACCACATATGCCCTGACATGTAGAAGACCAAAAATTTCAATAAAAGAGGTAAAAGAAGAAAAAGGCATTTCCATTTCTGACATTAGAGTAGCTTGTGCACATGGGAAACAAGATGATAGGGAGTGACTGCTGCAGCCATATGAACTTGAAAGTTCTGGGAAGCACCAAAAGCAGATGATGCTCCCTTTTGCAAAAGCCTGTCACTGCCAGACACCGAGCTCTACCCAATATAAGTACAAAGTGATATTTAAGACTATTACTCCATGTGCCTTCATTCAAAACTTCAACAGATGAGCAGGATGTGGTTGTTCACTGGGTTACATCTGGTCCAGGTGTTTGTCTAATGCTCTCTTCATAAAGAAAATTACCTGATTTTGAACTGCATTAGAAGTGCAGAAGCAGAATACTCATGAAAATTAAATAGACACGATTCAAAAGTTCAAAAAGATATCAAGTCCCAAGCTAAATTATTTTGGTAGGGCCTTCAGTAATCCAACAGAATGGATTTCCATAGCTATGGCTTCTAAACTGTGACAGCTCCGTGTTTATTCAAATTAACCTTCTAATGCTTTTTTGGTTCATTTCCCGAACAAACTTGCTAGTATGAACAAAGAGAAAAGGACTGCAGGCTACCTAAAATGCACTGAAAAGCCTTTAGCATTTATTTGGTCTTCTCACCTCACAGGAATACTACTGAGAAATTCTTAAGAGGGATATATTCTAGCACCAATAAAGAAAGTATAAAAACTTCAAGACTACCAGTTTATAATCAGCATGTCTTCTGTCAATATATATATATACATGTATGTATATATATATACACACATATAATTCATGATTGTCACTGGCTACATTCAGAACCATACATATTTTTTTTTAATTCTTTTTTTTTTCTTTAACGTAGAAACTTGCTAGAAATTTTGCTATGTAGATTTCCTTGGTACTCTGTGGTACCACATAGTAACACATTATAAAATGCCTTAAGGGAGAGCTGAAAAAAAAATCCCTATTTAAATCATCTTGTTCCTTTTAATGTCACTTAGCTTGATACCGTAACAGTCTTTGTAGTAGCACCCTGTGGTGTCTGCTGTCTAAAATATTCTACTGTAGCCTAATCAGCTAAACACTCTTTGTTTAAGTCCTAATCTTTCCCAACTTTTTCCTAACTGCTGAACACCTGCAGAGAGCTCCCATGGTTATCTTTGTGATACAGAAACATAAAAGATGAGACATGGTGTGAGTTAGAGAAGCTATGCATACACGACAAAAACCTCAAAGGATTTCCAGACTGTCCATTTACCGTGGGATTTTTCCTGTAGCTCATCTTTTATGCAAGTAAACTCACAATATTGCATTGAACTGTTGTTTTATTAAATGACGAGTGAATAAAATTCTGTCTTATTTACTGAAACACTGAACACCCCTTAAGTAGCAGTTTAAACGAAGACAAGTAGGGAAGAATCTACATCTACCTGTCCCTCACTCCTTCCCTTACTTAATTTCCACTACATCACTTATTTTATCAGGTGTTACTTCCATTATCTTTCTAATAGTGGTCACTGTTTCTTCCCATGCAGAGAGCCAGCTACTTGAATAAAAGTCTTCTAGACTTTTTAGAAAGCACACTTCTACCATACAAGAATAATGAAAACATGCACTTTGTAGAAAAGCTTTATCATCTTGCACATCCTCCACACTGCAGTAGATTTTAACAAACCAGTTTGTTAAAAAACATTCAGTTGCTTCAGGGCTTTTAAAAGCATATTCTTTCCTGGTGCCATACCACTCTGAGCTATTTTGTGTCATTCCCTTTCCCCCCTCTTAGACATACCAGCACTGCTAGAGCCTGCTTTTATCACCCCTGAGCATGTGAGTGTTGCCCTGCACTGCTCTTCACACTGGTGCAGAAAGCAAGAGAAAACAATGGGAATGCACTGGATCCAACTACAAGAGCACCAATACATCAAAGATGCTGCAGAAGACTTAAGGCACCATGAGATCTGTTTCGTACCCTACAAAATAATGTCTGTTTCATAGACAGCTTAAGACTGATTTAATTCCATGATAAGGAATCAAAATGAGATGAAAGAATTATGGTTCCTTTGCTAAGACTCAGATATTATAGCTCAGTGCATATTTGTTTTTATTTAAGAGGAAATATTCTCACTCAATGGCCTAATTTCCTCTAAAGCAAATTCACAGAATCACAGAATAGTTTGTATTGGAAAGGACCTTAAAGACCATATAATTCCAACTTCTAATTCTTGATCCTAAATACATTCCAGAACTGGTAGGCAAGAAAATCTGTCCCCATGATGTTGAAGATTTCTACCAAATATCAGCAATCTTGCGAGCAGAAAACACATTGTGAGCACCATTATTTTTTTTTCTGTCCTTCTCCAATCTTTCTTTTTTGACCAGGTATTTCATGTCTCTAAACATATTATGTACATTTTCTCTTTAAACTATATTCACAAGCTTAGAGAAATCAAATGAACTCCTGAGAAGTTCCAGAGTACAGATAGCAATTGTCGATTTTGCCTTGCTTATACTACTTTTAGGGAAAACATTCCTTACAGTCCATTTGCCTTGACCATTAAGTCTCTGAAATACTGATTTGGAAGTCACCTGGGAACACTGCTGGCAGGAAAAGTTCCTCTTTCAACTAGACAGAGAATTATTTTTTTTAAGATTTGTTATGTTAGCCATGCAATACAAGATTACACTTGATGACAGGACCTTTACGGTGTTTTTTAAACAATATTGCAAGACATTGCAAAGTTGCTGTTACAAATTCTCAGGGAACAGCAAGGAGATGGGGTACTCTAAGAGCAGAGAGAAGCCAAGAAGTGAGGGTGGTCCCACCAAACATGACACAGCCCCACAGGGTCTGGAAGGGTCAGGCTGGAAGAGGGACAGCTTCCCCTGAGAGGCCCAGACAAGGCACGGTCCTGGTGTCTTCGGGAAGCAGCAACAGAAGACAAGGTCAGAGGCAGGCCCAAAGAGCAGGGTACGAAATAAATCCAACCTCTTGTGAAGACAGAACAAGAGATGAGACTGGGGACAAGCTGCCCACAGAACAGGGCTAAGGCCCATCCAGGAAAACCACACAGTAAACCGCAATGGCAGGGGACACAGCTGGGACACATGTGCCTGTGATACACACCTCAGGCAAGGCCAGGGTGTCTTGGACCAATGGACAGACTACAGAGGGGATCTGGTGGAAGGAATCCCCAGGCAAGCAGCGAGGGATCCGCAGGGCAACCAAGGCCTAGCAGTGCAACCACAGCCCTGCCTCAAACCAGTCAATGTTCTAGCAGAGGCTGCTGCATACTTCACCGGCTAACATGCTAACATCTGTTTTACTTTAAGTCTATATCAGCTTCTATTAGAAGAATTTTAACTTGAAGCCCATGGTAAGGCTCAGCAGAGGAGTCAGAAAGGCATGAGGAAATTCTTCACATAGTTTTGAAGAACAGACACTTGATCAAACAGAAAATTAAAATACATTACAGAACTTGGAAAACAAATTCCAAGCTTCATAATTTAACCTGAAAAGGATCTGTAACACTCATCATCACGTGCCAAGTAGAACATAATTTGTTCTCCACAGATAATATCTGAAGCCCCTCAAAATGGTGAGAATACAGAATTGTACGAAATTTTAAACAGACATGCTATTTTGAAATGATAAAATATCAACTGCAGTTGAATAGCCATTAGACTGCTTGCTACACATATTCAGTATTGGTTTTTCTACAGTATTTTCCATTAAATAACTATCTGCAACAATGAATGAAAATGGAATGAAGTAGCACAGGTGTGTGTCCTGTTAAAATAGCAATGCGATATGTAAATCAATGAATTTCTCTTTCCTCAGGCAGAAAAGGTACATGAATCGACTGACGACCATTTTAAAGCATACTTACTACACTAAGACAAGAATGAGATGGGTGTTAAAAAACAAAGAAAAAAAATCAACATTGTCAAGAGGATATCTGGGCACAGATAACCAACACTGGATGTACACAGAAAGCATACAACACTCATTAGCAGCTACATCTGGCTTCCATGTCTTCTCAGCAGAGAAGGCTGATGACTAACTGGGCTCCTAGTCACAGCACAAGTGTCAACAAAAACAAACAAACAAAGAAAAAAAAAACCCTCAGATCTCAGATTCTGTGGTTCCCAGCTAGATTCCTTTGCTTCAGATCCTTGCTGCTCAGTCAGCATTAGCTGTCTTCATGTAAAACAATCTCTGAGCTTACTGAAGCAAGAGAATCTTCTTAGCAGAAGTCCAGCACCCTGTCCAAAGCCTTTCCCATCACCAGTTTGGTTTCCCTACCTTTTACAGCATACCATAGGATGTAAAAATACAATAGCCTTTCCTCACAAATTGTCCAATTTCTTTGGTCATTAATAAAGGAACACAAAGACATTTTGGACACTTAAAGGGAAAAAAGATATTTTAACAGTAAAGATGCAAGGATATAGTTTGTATACACTTTTGCAAAGCTTTAGAGAAATTCCTGTATAAAGATCAAATCTAAAGAGTTACTTTACAATATCTGAATTACTGAGGTAGATTAATAAAAGCAGATTTCAAATCAAAGCAGACTTGCAAGTGGGAATAGTTTTGAAGGAGTACAGCAAGCACAGGACTGCCATGAGAATCAATATTATGATGAATACTGTTCTTTTCACTATCTCTTAAGATTTATACAATGCCACATGGACTGGAGTGACAATATTCACTTTGAGTACGAAGCAGGGGCAGTCAGCATTAAGCAAGAAGGTTATACAATTCACATGCATAAAGCGATCATGCTACTATGAAGAGGACAGTGATGAGAAACAAAAAAGAACATAACATTTTAATGAGTTATATCCTACAGAGATGGGCAGGGGAAAGACATATTCTCAGAAACAATTGTATTTCAGCAACACAAAGAAAAGCTTTTCTTTCAGTCTGTATATTTGGTAGAATTACCAACAAAGGGAAAGAGCATTCTGTGATAAAGTTGTGAAGCTGCATTTATATAACTTGTTTCTTTGTTTATAATAAATAGAAAGTCAGAAGAGCATAATACAAGAATAACAGGAAGTAGATCAATTTTGTATGAGGACCTAAATTTCCCAGATGAAAAGAAATAAGGTTGAGTATTCTTAATGGGAATGTGATTTATTTATGAATACAGCTGAAAAAATAGAACATATGGACAATATCAGGTCCTGCTGCCAAACATTATACCTTGGGTTTAGTAGGAGTTTGACTAACAGGATCATTCAGGCCAGGATTTTTGTTCCTATTCACAGCTTCTGAAAGCCATGAATTTACACCCATGTTGTTCAGTATACTGAGGTGCCCATGTAAAGACTTCTGAATAACTGTTTTAATTACATATTTAACAAACATTTTTAATACACATACAGAATAAATACGTGACATCTTCACCTTTTAGAACTGGAGGCGTATTTACTGTTACCTAAACTGTCTCCCAATACATACAATCTCACTTTCTATCTTCACGTGTTTTCTTACACCTTCACTACTCCTTGCTCACAATGTCAAATAGTCTCACCTGTTCAGCATAAAATAACGTTAATTGTCAGCTCCATCAGAAAGAAGTATTTAAGATCATAGGTTTCGTAAATTCAGCAGTAACATGAAAAACTAAGTTTTAAGCTCACTAATCAGTAAGCTCTCTCCAGTTTCTCTTTGTTACAAGTGTAACTTCAGTGGCCAAGGTTTTTAGCTTTATCATAAAATTTCAATGACCCACTGGCCTTCGTTAACGAAGAGCCCAGCATGCAAGCTTATCCTCAAGCATCTGTTTAAATTCTACCAAATTCAACAGTATTCAAATATGTAATAAATAAAGACACAAATACACAGGCCTACAAAACAAACAAACAAGCAAACAAAATAAAAAACTACATTTTGTATGCAGTGAAAAGTACATTTTCAACATCATTACTTCACAACGTAAAAACTTAGGCAATCGTTCAGATGTTTGGCACGCAGCACAAATGGAAAAGGATGTTAGTTTAGACATTTTGATTGTGGGGAACATGTTAAAAGAAACATCCATCATTACCTAAGGAATGTTTCAGAAAAGACAAATAAAAATTCTAATTAAAAATTGCTAACTCCCATTTCAACTAATCTAATCCCGTTATTTGTCAACCTTTCAAACACTACTATCAACCACAAATGACACCTAAGCTTGAGAGAAAGCTGTAATTACAGTAGTGATTTTGTAAGGGAGTTACAAAATGCAAGTATTTCAGTTTTCAATTAGAATTCAGGGAAAATGACAATAATTCTACAACATGCTGGTGATCACGACATGAATCTTCAGTTGTGCGTTTTTTTTTCCCTCTTAAAATTGTCATGTTTTCAACTGGTATGCTGTGAATGATAAATTAAACAGTGCTAGCCCCTTCCCTTCCCTAAATTAGGGATTTAACTGCAGCACAGAAGCAATCCCACTAAATAAGAAACAAGTATATTGTAGTCTTGTAGTTTGCAAACTCAAGTAGGTGCGAGACACCATCTTCTGAAATGAGAGTAAACCTGATTACAAAGACCTCATGCTCAGGGATCTTTACTGCTTCATTAGCTGAGAAGACAAGAGGGAGCACCACCAAAAATAAACATGGTAGAAACTTGCCAGCAGTAGTTAAGCAGGTGTCCCACAAAGGCTTTGGCCTCCATAAATGGCTGGAGTAGCAATGGCATCAAGAGGTCTATGTACTTATGAAAAAAGAAAAATGAAGTTTAGCGGGTGGGGGGGGAAGGCCCTGCTTTAGGTAGGAATGAACTATTTAAAGTTAAACACACATTTTAAAAGCTTAATTATATATATATTAAAAAAAAAAAAAAAGCCATATGTGGATTTCTAACAACATGATAAAACATTCTCAAGAAAAACTTTGTTTCATCACTGTTTAAAAGTCTTGGTGCCTCCCAAATACAGCATACAAATCGAGCAGAGAAGATAGACTTTGGAGACAAAACACACCAACTAAAACGTATCATCATGCACAAACATATTACCAGAAACACTAGAATAAGATCAACAATAGGTATTAGAAAACTTTTGAAACTGTATCATAAGAACAACACCCAAAAGCCCAAGGCATCCCTTTCCTCTCAGCAATCCCAGGGCAATCAAGGGAAACTACTTCCTCTTGATGCTCAGGCTGAAAGCAGTGGTTCAAATAAGATTAATTCAAACAATTTTTGAACAGGTTTATGCTAGCCATCTTAAACTGCGATAGCAATGGAGGGAACCGTACCACTTGAGAGGTCAACGACATTGTGACACGGTGGTGCCAGCCCCAGCCACTCCTTGCAGCACATGGTGCCCTCCCCCTCACACCACGCCACTGCCACACTCTTACCTTACCAGTGGCCACAGCTGTTGCCGGATTCTGGAAGATTCAGCCTCAAAAGAAAGCACAGCCCAAGCCGCTGTTCACTTCACCTCGCTCTCCCTGCAGACAGCATAGTAGTCAGTCACAGCCAAGTAGTGCCAGTGCTGGAAGCTTCCTGAAGGTGGGCGGCAACAGGGGCAGCACAGCGCAGCCTTGCCTCACAAAGGCCCCACATGCTGTCCCTGTGCTGTGACTGCCCTGCTGCTGGCAGGCGTTTTCATGGCTTCTGCAAGCGGCTTGTGCGGGACTTGTGCACAAGTGAGCATAAACAGGTGAGCTCTAAAGCATAAATGTGCTTTATTGCTGCAAAAGGCAGTGCTTGGGCACACCTGTAGGCATCTGTGTGTCGAGCCATCTTGTGCCCCTTGTAGCTGCTGTGTTCTGCCTCCTGTGGTCACTTGGCAAAGCCCTCCTCTTCTCCTGATCCCTTACTTGGCAAGGTAGGATGACAGAGAATAATTTAATGTGCGTGTTTAGGATCAGTAAGTTTCCTGTCAATTAAATTCAAGCATTCTGAGTTTTTCTAGTGGTAGACTTTATGTCTTTTCATTATTTATTAGAAATGAGCTAACTAACCCAGATATTAACGAGATCTGGGGCTTATGAACTGTGATACCTGCTAGGTTGTGAATACACAACATACTTCAGTGCATCCACAGAGAAGTGAAGGTAACTCATAAAGTTGGTCTTGTGCTTTGCTGACCCTAGCCTCGCTTGCAAACATCGTGCCCTGGCTTCACCACAGACTGGCCTCCTTGTCACAGTGCCTGACATGGCTGCTGTCCCCAGGCCAGCTCTGCTCGCTGTACCTGGCCCCCGCTGCTCCTAGCGCTGCTGCTGCCTTGCGTCCCCCAGGGATGGATGGTAGAGTGGCAGGGCCCCACCTCACCTGCCTCTCTCGGCCAACTGAGCACCACAACCTCAAGTTCAGCCATCTACCTACTGTGATCCCAACGACCTTGTGATTTATTTATCCTGTAAGTATTTCCTGTATTTTGGGTCCTAGACGTGTGAAGTTTTACCTGTACAGTTATACACAGTGTTTGCTGGAATTCACCTCAGAGATCTGTACCAGCCACCTGCCCTACTTGTTTGTGTAATCCATGATAATTATCACAGAAGATTTGATGTTTTCTTCTAGCTCATTGATGAAATGTCAGGCAGTGAAGGACAAAAAACCAATTACATTAAGACCCTATCAGAAGGATGTCAACTAGATGACAGTTTCCCTCTGACTTCTCAGTTATTAATCCCTTAAATGCATTGTTTTAATTTCTTAATACGTCATTTCCTAGAATATCAAGATTCCTAATATTTCATGTCCTGGAATATCAAGATTCCTTGCTATAGTTGGCTTTGTTTGTTAGTATTTGGTTTGTTTTATTCAGCAAATAGCTAGTTCTGCATTATTGACACAAGGGCATGATATTAAGTGAAGCCAAACAATAAGGTGGGCCACAGCTCTTCCCTAAACAAGATACTTGCCCTAAAGTTGTACATGAATAAAAATATCCTAAAATTCATTGCTTAAGGGTATTTTCAAAGTTAGCAGTTCTGCTTCCTCTGAAAGAGTCTGCCAATGTTTGTTTTTTTTTATAGAAAAGCCTACTACCCAAGATCTTTTAAAGAGACAGAGAAGTAGGAAAAAACAAAAAACAAAAAACATAGAAAATCCCAAACAGAAAAAAAAGTAATGATCATGAGCACACCAATTAGCCTCACATAAAAATAATGGGGAATTAAATAAGGTTTACGATTGGCTATATAGTTTCACATGGATTTTGTAAAAATTGATTCTATTTACTTACTATGTTAAAAAGTGGTAATGAAAAGTGGTAATTACTCTGGAATTAAATAGTTATTATCTTGTTTTAAGAAGGGCAACTCTGACGTTGACTTTCAAGTTAATCCTGCAGATTTCTTTCCAGATTAGGGTAAAGGTACTTGGGGGCTGGAGCCCTGTGCTGTTGTTCCAATTCATGCAGTTGACCTGACCAGTAGCTCTCTGATACCTTCTAACAAAAGACACACAACCCACATAGTGCATACAGATACAAATTTTACCTATGCTTTCATGTTGTGAATCATTTATCAATGAGTAACATGCCATGGACTGTTCTGTAAATAAACAGTACGTTTAGTCTTTGACCTAAGAAATTGCATTAGAAAACAAAAACATTAAGTCACGGTGCTTCCCCTACTTCTTCCTTACTTACTATCCAGTTATTTTTTTAATCTTTAGCATCACAAACCTTTAGGATTTTTTTTTTTTTGTACTGCACTTACAAAATTAAGGAATGGGTTCTTGATAATTTGGTTGATTTTTTTTGCTAGTGTAAACTATTTTTAACTACTTTTCGAATTTAACTATAGTTGAGTGAATGTTGCTTTCCTGAAAACGCAGTTTTACACCAATATCGAAATACCTGTATTTCTATTTTTCTTTTATAGGGAGCTGTGAAAACTAGTCATTTCTTTCTTTTTTCTTTTTCTTTTTTTTTTTTTTTTTTTTTTATATTTTTTTTGATCTAGCCATACCATGTAAACATTTTAAAACACGTTTTTCTGTCTAGCACATTCAAAAAGTATGTGCCTGTTTACAATAGCAGGAAGCAGAAGTCCCTGATGGACTGATGCAATTGCTCAGTGCCTTCCACAACAATGATATGTGGAATCCTATGTAATTGTTCAAACAAGAGCAGGATCTAAAATAGTCTGTTTTCTCTCAGACATCTGTAACTTGAATTTACACATTCATCGTCCAATATTATATTCCAGTTACTGCAATAAGATAGGCAATGTACAAGTGGGTAAATAGACTTTCAGTAACAAGCCATCAAGTAAATGCAATAATACGTGAATTCTTTCTTTTGTTCTGACATAAATCACTTTTAAAATGTTTTATTTATTTTTGTTACCCAAAAATTAAAAATAAAGCAAAAGAAAAACACTGAAATTAATAATAAAAAGGCCATGTTAAATATTGCAACTTTTAGGTCTTAGCTAACTGCTATTTCATTCTACCTTGTAAACAGATGTTAGGCATAGCACCTGCAAGTGCCCCATAGGCTGTTTTCTCAATCACTTCCCCATAGAAACCACTCTGCAGATTTTCATTGGTATGGGTAGGTTTTTATTCAGGCCCAGAAAGCCTGAAGGATCAGACCAGTTGTCTGCTCAAAAATGGCATTTGGTTTTTCATTTACAGGGACAATCTGTCATGAAAATACCAGGAGACAGAAACATACCTCTGTGCAGTCCCTTCAATTGTTCACTGCAGACACAAAGGATAGAGCAAAGGTTGGGCAACTAGCATCTTTTCCTCAATTCTCAACCATAGAGCAAAGAGATGTGAGATTTTGTTTCCTACCCAAATGTCTCAGCCAACAGAGAAGGGAATAAATACAAATTTAATATGCTTCTGGTCAAAGTTCAGCACAGAATCTTGTTCTTTGCTGACTAATACACACTGATCTCAGGGTACTCAGCTGTGTAAAACAGAGAAAGAAGAAATGAAATGTACAAAGTGTTATGGCTTTGTTCTTGTCCTGGTACCTGGAATAATTTCCGAATTAATTTCAGTGTCTTTTTCATAGCATCATATTTCATTTTGCTTCTGCACTTACCTTGTAATTAAGCGTTAACCAAATTACTTCCAAAGAAACAGTGAATTTTGATAGAGAATTCCCTTCAAAATCCATTACAATTCATTCTGTTCTTCTCTGAAGACTATATATTAGTGCTTACTTCTTTTCTTCTGTGAACAAACACCAGTGTTTTTAATAATCAACATATTTTTCTTTACATTTCAAAGTGCAAAAATACACACAGTGACAGCCACAAAGTAACAGTAACCTTATTCCAAGAGAGTGGTGGCAAACCAACATTTTTTCTTGCTGTTACGAGCCATACAAATTGCAGGTGTTTGTATTGACATTTGCTTAATATGAAAATATACTTGCAGGAAAATATACACTATCTGGCATCTTTAGCAGTCATTCTCACCATTTTCTATGAGATTGTAAACATGTGGATACAAGCAAAGAAAACATAATTGAAGCCATATTAGTAATCATTTAAAAATGGTTTTAAATGATGATGATATTCTTTCACATATTCTAGAATAGGTTGTTTAGTAAAAAACTCAAACAGTGCTGTTCACAGCTGGCTTCTCTCTCTGTTTCTGTTTTCTTTATTCTTCCAGTCCCTGCACACCTTTTACACAGCCCCACAGCAGTGCTTCTTCACACCAATATGATGCGCCAAAATTCTCTCTTTGTTTTACAGCACACAACCTGTCGTTCTGCTGCACAGCCTACTGCAGCCTTCTCGTTTCCCACATAGACTGAGATTCAAGTCTCAAATGGTATCAAAAAGCAAAACATTCCCACTCCAATTTCATGCAAAGCACGGGATTTCAGATACATTTTTATGTGGAAAGCCAAAGTTTACAGCAAGATTTTACTGTCATTTCAAGTAGTAGAATATTGGGAGTTTTCTACCCATTTTTACATTACGTGTCATGATTAAAATTAAGTAGTATTTAGTGTAATGACATTTTAAAGTGTTAACCAATGTATTGTTATGCTACAAACAAGTATATCTGTATGATCAGAATTGTAAATACAATTCTTGGTAAACACAAAAATCTCTTTTCTTGTTTTCCCTTTTAATGCTTTTGTTTATGTTTTTAGAAAGATTACTAAATGAAAGATAACTGAAAAAAGCTACTGCCAATGATAATGGAAATTTACTGTGTTGTGAAGGACTCTTAGTTTGTCATTCTTTAATACTATTAGTCATAATATTCATATTCATGGAATTTTTAGGGTGTGAGCCAGAAAAGTAAAATTAATAGTTTATTGTGTAGCTGATCTAAGCCAAACTCTGAGAAATCCATACACATCTAGTTGCGTTAGGCATTTTTAATGCATCCTGCCTAGCCTCTCTAAAGTCACCTTCAGAGCTTACAATATTTACCTTCTTCTCCTTTCTCCTTTTTTTTTTCTTTTGGTACAAATTTTGCTTCGTTTTGTTTTCCATGCAGCACTGTGCATCTTGTGTGAGCATATCTGTGGTTAGGACATGATAATGCTGTTACAACACTGGAACTAAGTTTTCTTCCATGCAGTCACAGGGCTAGAATAACCTTCATGCCAGAGCCTGAGGCTTTACTAGGCCATAGTGGTCCTGACCAGCCTCCTCTGGGGCCATCTGTGCCCAAGGACCCGGAGCCCTTTCCAGGTGAGCCCAGAGCCCGCAGCCCCAGCCTGAGCTCCTGAGCAGAGGAAGCAGGGAGGGAGATATCGGGCTCTGCTCCCTGCAGACAGCATGCGGGAACGGCACGGAGCTGTACCTGGGGAGGGTCAGAGCGGACACGAGGAAAATTCTCTTTACTGAGAGGGTGGTCAGGCACTGGCACAGGTGTTGATGGCCTCTGCCTGTCAAGATGGATGAGGATATTTGGATAATGCCCTCCCTACTGTGCTTTAACTTTTGGTTAGCCCTGAAGTAGTCAGGGAGTTGGTCTCAATGATCTTGGTATGTCCCTTCCAAGTGACCTACTCTATTCAATTCCATTCCATTCTAAATATTTGATAGCTTAATACCAGCTCAAACTCAACATCAGCTTTCGTGAAGCTGCATCATTTTTCTTTATTCTTTTTATTTGCTATTGCAGAAATTAACTCTTTCCAGTTCGAAAATATGGTACTATAGCCATTTCTTTTGTCCTTCTATTTTATAAGCTGCATGTCATGCCTCCAAATATAATGAGGTCTTTCTATTTTTCTAATCTCTGTTTAAAATATTTACCTGCATTCTTTTTTGTCCTAGTACTTTTCCACTACCTGCTTATATAGCATTGCCCCTTTTCATGTTTAATTGATAACTCTTCCCTACTTCATATATATAGCTGAAGCTCTAGTGGCCACCTAAGGAACAGAAACAACAGTCATACAAAAAATACATGTACAATAAAGCAAGGAATTTCTCTAATGTCTTTGAAGTCCTTCCAAATCTTGCATAATTTTTTTTTTCTCCAATTAATGGTAGGCAGTATAAATGTAGACTATTCTTTGCTGAAAGAAACTATGATCAAATTATTACTTTTTATTTCTTGGCTGTACTCATTTCATCTTGATTTCTGTACCTCACTCATGAGTCTTTCCTGAAACTCCATATCCCTCTTTTATCCTAGTTCCTACTCTATTCCATTTACAATCTATCTTGCTTACCCCATTTGCCCTTACTGTGTATTTTCATATTCTTCATGCTCTTTACATGCAGTTGCTTAAGTTCTAGCAGTACTTTCCAGCAAGAGACCTGGACCCCAGGTATGTTTTTATCACTCTTGAGTATAACTATTTTTCCTCTGAAATGAGGCATGTGTATTTTGCGTCCGTCTTTGTTCTCCTATCATTCACATTTTTTTCATGATTACATGTAATAAATATCATATACTATAAGGAATCAAATAGAAATACCATTTCTGATGCAATGATAAATCACCCTCTGTTTTTTTCAGTCTGTACCTGCAGAAATACACACCAGTCAACTTCTCCTTCACAGAAACAACTGGTAAAAACAGATCTCCTTAGTGCTATTTATCTTTTAAGATCCTTTTCCATAACAGAGTTGTGGCAGAATTTTCTCACAGAGTCAGTGTTGTTTTTGCAATAAACAGACCTTTATTAGATTGGGGGGAGGAGAAAATGTGCCTGACGCACGTGATTTGGAGATCTCAGTGCTCCTTTCACAAGAATGGAGGCTGATAATGATGAAGGGACCTTTGAGGGACTTCAGCACTATGTACACCTCTTATTTTATGTTAGTCTAATAAAAGTGTAGCTGCTTCTACAACTCAGCTGTCTAGTTCTGTTGGCAAGAACTATATTTTTCAATAAATCATTTTCAAGCCTCTTTTGATATCTAATCCCTTGTGTCGATGATATGTTTCTGAAAAAGTAAAAGCAAAAAACTCTCCTAGGCTGGTTTTCAGTGGCAAGTACTAGACAAAATGCTGCCATGCACTTATAAACAATTGTAACTATATAGTATGTTTACAGTAACAAAACTCCCAGTACTGTCTTAGGTAAGTAACATAGTATAGTATTTGAGGTACTAGTTGGAGCCTGGAGGCATGAGTTGTGTTCTCAGTTGTTGCTCTCCCCATCTTGTGTGTGACTTGAGCATGTCACTCTGGGCCTGTTCCCCATCCTGCTCCTCACCTACTTTGCATGCAAGTTCTTCAGAGGCAAACACCTCCCTAATATGACAATCCTACCACTGTGAGGCATCATTATTAGAGAACTGTGTACCACACTATTACTAGGTGGATATAGGTAATTCATCACTTGTGTACAACATATACTTATCACTTAGAAAATAAAATAATGAAATAACTTACAGTTGGCCAACTGCCATTTTGTCATTATCAATTGCCATTTGTCAACATTTGTCACTGCTGCAAACTTCCCATATTATCAGTGGTCATAGAACTCAGGAGTGATGTTCTGATGTTCTTTGCAACGTGTTAGTTTTTCCTCCTAGCTTTGGAAAAAGGTTATAGTGACAGATTCTTTAATAAATAGCAGGATGTGCTTGGTTTGTACACTTCTACCACTGTGGTATCATATCTGGAAGTATGACCCAAGTGTAAGGATCAGGCATGGAGCCCTTGATCATCTTTCTTCAACCATGTTTATTGCCTATATAAAAAACACCTTTCATATTATGTCCCTTTCAAGAGTATTGTAAGCCTTAGTAGATCATAAACTTTCAAAAAAAAAAAAAACAAAAAACATAAAAAGTAATTATCATTGTTGATAATTACTTTGCTTGGTCTTCTAATGTCCCTCATTTATTCCATTTCTGGAATTTCTTTTACATCTAAATGTAACTGACCCAAATCCATGACTTAGTAAATAACTTGACTGTCTAAAGAAGAGGATGTAAATACAAGCATACAATATTTTATATTTAGAATAACATAATTATGCTCTCATCTCACTTGTCCACTAATATGCATATACTTTTCACATGGAAGCTTTAATGTGTTAGGCATTTTGCTACTTTCGCATGCTGGCCAAGGAGAACTTCCACATGCATTACATTCCACATTCATTGCAAGCTAATGCATTATACAAAAATATTTTTTTTTTAAATGAAATATTTACATTCCTTTGAAGGTTTAATAACAGATATCCCAAATGGCTGCATTTTCTCATTTCTGCATTTTACAGTAATTGCTTTACTCACTATGTAATCTTTGGTGATTTTCCAATTAATTGCCAACCCATCTGACTACCTTTACTCAGTGTTTTATTTCTGGCTTTTGAAAAATTTTAGCAGCTGTAAAAAACATCATGGTAGTGTTTTTGACTGCTTATGATCTGAAAATGCTACGCAGACATTAATTAAGTCAGATAATGCTATTTATCACACACTACTGTGATTGATGCAAGTACTCTGTAGACTGTGTATGTGTAAGCAATTCAAAGCACAGTCATAGTTTCAGTCACAGGCAGAGTTTCATTGGTAAAGTCCTCTTATTAATTAGTGGGAAATTTAACTCGCAGTATCAGCAACATGACATGGTAAATTGTTGCAGTAAATAACAGCAGCCTGAAAAATTTTAAATGGCACCAAAATCTACTCATTTCATTATTCAGTCTTCATATGCTTTGTATTTGTATAGACTTTACTGTACTGAGTGTGAACTACTTGACTCTCCAGAAAACAGGAATTAGGATAAGGATGGGTGTCCTGTGCTGCAGTGCCTTGCTGAAGAAAATAATAACAATAATCATTGAAAAGAAGAGAAAATAATACAAGACTTAGCTGTGCAGGCTCTATTTGGCAGAGTTTCCTTTTAGGCCCTAATCGCAGGAACGAGGTTTGTTCTAAATTGTTTGCATTTGCTTCCGAATGTCTGGAAATTTGCTCGTTAGGTGTTCAGGTGGAGGAAAAAGCTTTCTCAGGTGCAGAAAGAAGTAATGCTGTGCAGCCAGTGGAAAGGAACATTCAAACAATTATACACCCTACTGCTTCAAGTCATATTAAAACAATCTATAAGCTAATTCAATGCTAACACAATGTCTCATAAATGGTAAGCGGGCTGGATGAACATCCTGGCTGAGCAGGCTGGATGAACACCTTTCCAAGTTGAGAAATAGAGTAGCACTGCATTGTTCAGCAAGGTTTTAACTGCCACTTCAGTGTTTAAAGCAGGTGTATATAATCAGTGTTTCTAACACAGATTTATTTCCGGAATGTGTCAGACAGTTCAGAAAAGATTATATTCTCCAGCACTTGATATAATTTCCGTAGTGGTCCTTTAATTTTTGTAAAATGTACATTTTGGGATACATGTGCCTAGTTCTAAATTTATTGCTTAGAAGAAAAGCTAACAACTAGCAACTAAGATTCTGAAGTTAGATGATCTTTCACCTATCTGATTGAATTCCAAGATTTTCTAGTATGACCTGGCTAGGGAAATTTAAGCAAAAGCAGTCAAATAGAGGTTTAAGCCAGTTCTAATACAAGCCAGTTCACCACCACCCCCAGCTCTGACCACAATTTATAGCTAGTCCCATGGGTATGGTGTCAGACACAAAAAAATGTGCTCAAACAGTGAATTTATAGTAGAAGTATCTGGACTTTTTTAAAACTCTCCTGGCTTTGTTTAAAATCATGTTCCTGTACAAGGTAACTAAGTAATTTCCACTAAAACACAAAGCAAGACAGTATCAGTATCATTAAACAGGAGGAAAGTGTAAAAGACATTGAAAAAACATCATCACTGAGGTGATTTTCCCTGAGCCCTAACTACAAAGAGGTTGCAGCTCATAATAACATGGAATCCACACTCTGATCTCTTCAACTACCACTGTCTAGCCAGTTTAGGCAAAGAAAGAAAACTCTATATAATTGATAGGGGGACTTGGACTTTGAGAGTCTGAGGTATCTATCAATGAAGTAAAGACCCATAAAAGAATGGGACACCATAATCCAGAGGCTAATAAAGCTGTGCAAGGTGTATGAACTCAACTGACACAGAGATTTAATGTGTTTAGTTTTTCTAAGGAGGGTATTCTTGATTTACTCTCTCTTTCCCCTCAAATAGCAGGTGGTCAGTTACATGAACATTTGCAATCTTGTTTACAGTAGAAATACATGTATCTATGTTTGGAGACAAAAGATTGAAAAGGTGAACCCTGAGATCTCCAATCACAACTCAAACAAAGTCACAGTCTCTTATTTTAATAACATTTAGCACCCTAAGATATGATTTTGATTATCTGGCAGTGGCTGTAGGATGTTGTTGGATTGCCTGTTTTAGAAAAGGCTTCCTCAGAGTTTAGCAAGTGGCTAATACAAAGATCTATTAAAAGTAACAGCATGTAAATCAAATTTCTGCAGTCACTACTAATATTTTCTTTTATTTTTCATTTGATGGACTGCTGATTGACTGATTTCCTCATCTCCAAGTGCCCATTTACAGCTTGAATCTCCCTTTTGTAATGTAACCATGCTACTATGAGCACAAATTGTTAGGTATCATAGAGACAGAAAGATTGTTTTTATAACTGGCAAATCTTTAAACTGATCTTGGAATGTGAAAATCACACTGAGCTTTTTTTGATATGCCTCGTGCTTTGTTATCTCTAATACTAGAGCAGCCAAGATGTCTCATGAAGCCTAGTTAAAAATGTGACTGTAGTTACTCTTTCCATGTACCTCAAACGAAATGTTCTGCTACTGGAACTCATTTAATTCATCAGTTAAAATAGTGGTTAAATACGGTGTCTTCTCCAGTCTGTTTTGATTCTTCAAGGTGAATCAGGAAGATTAAGTATTACCAATACTTAATTGGTTCTTCGTTTCTTTTTTTTTTTTTTCCCTGTGGAGCAAATTTTTGGCTCTAAGCTACAAAATTTTTCCCACTTCAAGGAAAAAAAAATCAAGAATATAACAATTATCTTAAAGAACTGAGGGGCATTTTAAAATTTGAGGAGGATGCTTAATGCAGCCTTGAAGGCTGTTATGAGGACTGACAGGTCTTTCAACTGAAAATTCAGTGGCTGCCTAGTCTTTCAGATACCTTTAAATTTTCCAAATACTGTCTTGAATAACTTTTCATAGTGATTCTATTTGATGAAAATGTAAAACAAAGCAAAACAAACAAAAAAAAAATATATATGGAGAGAGTTAAACATGAGAATCATGAATGCTGGAAACTTTACTGGATTACCAGTAAGGGATCTCCATGCAGATGGAATGAAAGCATCATCTTTCATATCCTGGAGTATCAGTAGCATCAGCTATAGTATTTATTAGCTGGGATATATTGAAGAGAAGTACTTAGAATCATGCTTATGGTACTACTTGCATTAAATTTATAGCCTCATCTGCATAAAAATGGAGTGGTATTACAGATCTGAAAACCTACAGATCTCATAAATGAAATATTTAAAGATACTGTTGAAAGTGTCTTTAAATATTAGAAGAAACTTCCTGCTTCTTCTGATTGTTGTCTGCAAGCCATAGTAAATTCACTTATCTTTTTTTTTTTTTTTTTTTTTTTCCTTTCCCAAAATTACTTTATGTCTGGAATGTATCTGAAAATGCAAGACAAGAAAAGACTGCCCAAAAAGACAAGGTGGTACATACCATCTGTCAGGCATCCCCAAATGTTAATTACTTATGAGTACAATTTAAGATCAAAATGGAAATGAAAATGATCTTCAAAGAGTATCTGAAGAGCCATGGCTGTAATTCAGATCTCTGTATGTCTTGATCCTTTTTTTCTACCACTTCAGTCAAAGTATGATACTTCTTTTTACAGACTATATATTTTAGCATATACTGCTCATCTAGTAAAATCTTTCAACAGCAGTAAAGGGCAATGCCTACTGAGAATGAATATTACAGGAAATCTTATATTTATACATGACTCAGACTGTAATTAGAGAGAGGTGCTTAAACAGCTTTTTTTTTTTCCTTTTAGGTATTACGTAAAAAGAAACAACAGCAAATTTTTTCACATTTCATTGGTATTGTTAAAACTACAGAATGGTTGGGATAGAAGAAAAGATCAAACTATTAATCTAATTTTGAACGTATAGATCTAAAGTGTTAGATCCAAAGCAGCTCAGTACTTCTGGTTCTAAGTTACATCCAAAACTGAGCAAAATATATTATTTTACCCTTAAGATATAGAAGAATTTTTTGTAATAACTTCTGTTCACTCAAGATTTTGCCCTGAAAGGAACAAAGACTGCACAAAAATATCTAATCTTCAGAGGTTTCTATGCTTTACAACGAAAAATTCCTGCACAGAGAATAATCTCTTGAAAAGAACTTATTTACTTAGCCCTCAGGTAGAAGAGTTTATGCACACATAGAAAATCCAGATAGTGTCTTACAGTCTTGTGTATCTCACATGCAGCCCCTATTCACTTCTCTAAAAATGAGTAACAGAGCTTCAAAACAGCTGTATGCAGGCTCGTCTCTCGGATGAGTTGAAGCTAAGCATATCTATAAAATGTTTCCCAAAAAGACTAATAACATTTTACAATAGAAGACTGGAAATCCTAATGCTCAAATTTTCTTCGAAGAACTGTTTCTTTATATCCTTTGCTCGGAAAAGGAAAACTGGCTGTTGAAAGCCCCTTGTTTTGCTTAGGAATGTTTTTGTTGTTACTGCCCCACAGTGGCTCATTGGAATATGTATGCAGGGTGGTTGTTTTTTTCTGCTTGAGCAGGCATTTGAAGAGGGGGAGGGTTGCCAGGGAATCTTTTATTTTCACTCAGACTGCCTTGCTAATGATCTACAGTTATAGGCAAATACAGCTATAATCCAAGATCACATTTTTTTCCAAGGCCTTATTAGAGAGTTAATGTATTCTTCTTTTCAATGTATAGATTACATTTTCCTCTTGCAAATAGTTCTTTAGATTGTATGTAATAGAAAGATTTAATAGATAAAAGGAGGACTGATTCAGAGAACAGGCATTTCATTGAGTCCTAATAGTGACAGTGAATCCTGCAGGATGTCATGAATGGTAAAACCCTCAATGAGTGTAAATACACATCCGTGCGTGTAAATACTCTTTCATACACAGTTCCTCTGTACATACTTCTCTTTAATAAGACTTATTCTGAGAACAAAATCAAAACGTATCCAACAGTCTCAAAAATGTAGTTTTGTATTGTATATTTAAGACACGTGTATCAATCAGGATTTCATTTTTAGTTTAGTGGTCTGATAGATTTGCTAATAATTTTTATTTGGCACAGCTACCACTTTGCACAATAGACCAAATTCTCCTGCGCACTGTGGCTGTGGATTGCTCTGCAAGCGTCATCCATCTCCCAAAGCAATGAGGCGGCTTCTGTCACGCATATTTTCATACCACTTCAACTCTCTGCTGTGACAGTAGGCAGTAAAAAGGAGGGTTAGCCTAGAATGTTACGGTGTCAGTTCAACCTTTTGGCCCTCCTTGCCAAGTACCTTCATTCTGTATTGAGACATTGGCCTGTGTGCACAGCAGCAGTAGTGTCATGGTAGTTTAAGCATAAGTATCAAATTGCTTTTTTGAATGATTTTCCTACCTCTTCTTGCGGATTTGTGTTTAGATGCATTTAGTCCAATACTCAAATTGATTTCAATTTGAAAATGTGATTAAAAAAAGAGAGTACACTGAAATTCAAGACTGTTTTGAGTCAGTGAAGCAGGGAGACTTTCAAAATTCTGAGTCACCCTTCATTCTGACCTTGATTTGCAATATATAATTTAGTGAATCTCACATCACATCAGATGCTCATTGGGTTAAAAAGATCAGTGAGCTTACCTGCCAGTACATATGTAGCTTACCTCTTTGTTTTCAGTTCAGCTTGTCAGCATACTAGTGATCTGCTTTCCATCTGCACATG